>NC_141376.1:13971665-15171665 GCF_017979445.1 Akebia trifoliata | reverse complement strand
AATATCATGCCATAGCCACTACATGCTGTGAGATCACCTGGCTCACATATCTTTGGCGTGACTTATGCATTCTGCATCCACAACCTACATTGTTGTTTTGTGACAACAATGATGTTTTACATATTGTTGCTAATCACATTCTTCGTGAACGAATGAAGCACATTGAACTAGATTGTCATCTTGTTCCTAAAAAATTTTAATCCAATTTAGTTTCCACGGCACATATATCTACAAATCAATAGTCAGCTGCTGTCTTCACTAGACCTCTCTGTGCTGCTCAATTTCATAATCTGATTCTTAAGTTGGGTGTTTGCAATATCCACATTCCAACTTGAGGGGGAGTGTTAGGATTGGCGGGTCAATCCATACGGCAATCAAGGATTTCTTTCAATCCTATAATTATATATTGTTTCTTTTGTCTTTTTTATTTTCTATTCCTTGTATAATTTCTATTTTGTTTATTTTTTTCTTTCTTTTGTTCTCATGCATATATTCATTACTTCCACCGTAATAACAAGAGTAGTAAATGAGATACCTAATTAAAAGAGGCAAAAAAATGGGACATTCTCTATCAGAGAAGCCTCCGAAATAAATATCCCACTAACTTTCCATTTAATCATCTTAAACTCTTACAAATCAAACTTGACTATTAGCATGTGATATGATGGACAGACTTCCCAAGTTCACTCAAGTAGTTCTCAGCTACTCATTTATCCGACTCAAAGAATACCTGAATCAATCATGATGTAACACATCTCTCTAGAGACCTGTCTATAAAAGCCAATATCAAAAATTGAAAATGATTTACAAACTAGAATTTGAGACTTGGAGAGACAATATTCATCTTGTTCTCCACTTCATCCACTGTTCTCATCAATTGTGACTAACTTGACTGTCAGGGTGTCCGACCTTCTTTTCTTTTTTCTTTTTTGCCTAAAGATGGAGGATTTAAATCCTTTAATCCATCTCTTCAAAGCTAACGTTTAGAGGAGAAGATGATGACCAAGAGCATCCCAACAATATGATTTAGTAAGGAACATCCAATCTTCCCTCAACATTAATCTAAAGGGTCCCGTTCAATGGCTAACTTTTTGGCAAAACATTTTTCAAAACATGAGTTAGAAGTTTTGGAATGGGCTGATTTTTGGTGAGGACGATCTCTACGGTGAGGAGATCATCATCACCAAAAATCAGCCCATTCCAAAACTTCTAACCTCATCAAAAATAGTTTACAAAAAATGGACGGTCCACGATTTTTCAACTTGTAAACATGGGTTAGAAGTTTTGGAATGGGTTGATTTTTGGTGAGAATGATCTCCCAAAACTTTTAATCCCATCAAAAATAGTTTACAAAAAATGGACGGTCCACGATTTTTCAACTTATAAACATGGGTTAGAAGTTTTGGAATGGGCTGATTTTTGGTGAGGATGATCTCCTCACCGTATAGATCATCCTCACCAAAAATCAGCCCATTCCAAAACTTCTAACTCATGTTTTGCCAAAAAGTTAGCCATTGAATGCTACCCTAATCTAAAATAGTGGAATGTGTAAGAAACCTCCACATATACATATATCATATTTTATTATTAAATCTTATATAATAAGTGTCATTTTGTAATTTAAAATATTAATTAAGGTAATTTTATAAATAACATGATATAAAGGATATTTTTATAATTTAGAAATTAAACGTAGTTAACATGGTTGCAAGGTCATGGGATTGTAATTGGGTTCGTTTTGACAAAAATGACTTCGATAATAGTGAGGTTAAATTGAAAAGTGTGGGCATTTTGGTTTTCCAAATATTGGTGCCAACAAAGACTTATTCGAACTTCTCTCATTATAATAGTGAAGATGCATCATGGCATTTTCAAATGTAGATGAATTACAAATATTAAGATTTATGCATTATTAAAAAATTATAATTATTTTAATAAATTTTTAAAAAAATGTACATAGATATTCTAATTTTATATCATATTTTATCATTTAATATATTATAAAGGCCTTTTTGTAATTTAAAATATTAACTAAGATGATTTTAAAGATAACATAATAAAAAGATATTTTTTATTTTAGAAAACTAACTGACATGTGTTGTGCATGTAATTTTATATTGTAAGGGTATTTTGTAATTTAAAATATTAACCAAGGCGGTTTTGAGCATTATTTTTATAATATTGAAACAAAGTAATGTGGTTACAATGTTGTGGGATTATAAGTTTGTTCATTTTGATGTAAATGACCTCGATAAAAATAAAATTTTATGTCCAAACCCCACGTGCTCTGCCTTTTGTCACTATATATCGATGTATATTATTGAAGGGGTATTATTGAAAAGAGATAGTAGATAAAAGACAATAAAATTGAAAAGGCATTCTCAAAAATAGAGGTAAAAGTGGAAAGACACTAAAATTCGACGGGCCTACTTGAAAATAAAGAAAAAAAGAAAGACAATAAATTTAAAAGTTATCCTCGAGGCAGAGTGAGATTAAATCTCAACACCTCTTTATACAAGGAATAAATGGATTGGGATCTACCATTGTATTTTTTTTATAAAGATATCAAATTGTAAAAGATAACTAATAAAAATAATTAAAAAATAGATCTAATAAAATGAAAAAAATTGGTCTGTAAGCATGACAGCTTCAACATAATTAAATACAAAGATCAATGGTACCCAATAAAGAACCATCATGGCCTATTTCCAAAACCATATCCTTACATAGATCCATATGATTGCAATGGGATTCCTATTAAAAAGTAATCATATTTTACTATTAATAAATGAGCATTATAATATTATATTTGTAAGTTACTTTGCTGCAATGTTTTAAAAATTGGACCGAACTGGTGACTTGATCAAACCAGATTTTGTACAATAAAAGCAATTTGATTAGTTAACAATCAGTATTTTGTGAATGTTATCTTTTTTATGAAAATAATTAACCTAATTAAGAAAAAAAAAAAGTATTCATAGTTTTTTTTTTTTAAATGAATGTAAATTGATCCAATATGTAGAAGTAGGATCTAACCATGGTCCAACCAATTTGACGAACTTTTTGCTCTAATCGTCAATTTTATTTTTAAAGCATGAGTTGTGATAATCTGACTACCCCATGTGGCACACTCAATTGACTCTCTTGACGTGTTAGATGTGTACGCATCGAGATACATGATTTCCTTAGGATACACATTTTTATGAGGAAGTAGAGTTTTGTATCCAGAGGCATACAAATCTACGGTTCCCAAAGTTGTCATGTTAGGAGAGTCGATTGAGTGTGCCACGTGGCGTAGTCAGATCATCACTTTGATGCAAGTTAAAGACTACCAAAATGGAAGAAAAGGTCAAAGATAATGTAACAAATAGAATCAACAATAAAGATAAGGTAATTTTGATATTAGATATAAACTATAGGGTCAGTTCATTGACACGTGAAGAATGACTAAGGAGAAACACATGATCTCAACAGTAGAAACACGAAAGCTAACGATAAGGATTTATACATATCCAGAAAACACAAATCTCGAGGATAAATTTTAACTATTGGATTTTATGTTTACACGGGCGGGATCATGCATTTTTTCCACAAGTCATTCTTCATGAGTCAATAGATCCCAACCCTAAATTGTAATAATAAAGATTTTTATTTTGCTAAAGTAAGAGTTAATCTAACTCTGATGACAGATTGCTTAGTTATTATCAACAAAATTATGACAATCAAAGATATGATTATCAACAGAGTTTTAACAGTTGTTGAATTTTATATAACATTATAAAGGTAAATAACATACCTCGACATGACAATGAGTTTTTCATTAGATAGACCCCAAACCTAGGTGCCATCAATGGATTATTCTTCAAAGTTAAGAAATCTCATTTCACGCAACTTTATTCGTTTTGTTACATTATTCTCACAACCAGATTTTTCTTCAAAAGACACAAATACCCCTCATGTGCAGCCTATGCAAAATAATTTGCCATATCTTTATTCTAGTGATCCACACAACCATGAACTCTTATTTCCCATTAATAAGATGTTTAACGGCCGAAACAAGACCTTAATGCTTCCATGGATGGATACTTAGTCTAAAATGGTTAGTTTTTATTTGAAAAAAAAAATGATAATGAGTGAACTTTCACAAATAAATAATGAAGGTAAGAATAATGTTGAAGTCACCTCAAGATTGGATTTCACATTGCAGACCCTGACGTGAAAGTGTAAGGGAATCATAGATGATTTTCTCGAGATACAAGTGAAAAAGCATCGATGATTCCTACCATTTTCACGTCAGGGTGTGTGATGTGAGGTCCAAGCTTAAGGTCACTCTAGTAAAATCCTAAAGGTAATTCAAGCGCAACTTATATAGAAAATGTTAACCATTTTCAATGCGTAAAGAAGACGATTACTTAAGGGAGATAATGAATTAAAAGAATGATTTGACCATAGAGTTTTATGTGGTGAATAGAAATGAATTTGAGCAGAGTTTCAATTTTCGTAAAGTTCTTGGACCGTGAGGGAATCATGGTTTTAAAATTAGTCTGAGATCGAGATGACTTAGGAGAATTATCCCAATCTCGAAAGTTGTTGAGAAAGATAGTCAATGTGAATTAATTGTCGGGATCCAAGTTGACTTGTTTGACATCTTGAAATTATTAGCCAAGTTATTGAAAATCACTTGGTTCAACTAGATTTTGTGTTTTTAATAATAGTAAAAATTTTATTTTTTATTCATCTAAGTAATTTTTATCCAAGAAAAAGAAGATTTTGTGATTAAGAATCTATTAGTCTACTTTATAATAAGAAAACAAAAATGATAATTATTTAAATATGAGTCGTGATAATTTGACTTAGGCACATGGCATACTCAATCGACTTACCTGAAGTGATAGGCTCAAAAACGGTAGATGTGCTCTTCTCAAGATACAAAATTGCATTTTTTATGGGGAACCATAGCTTTGTATCTTGAAGAGAGCACATCTACGATTTCCAAGTCTGTCACATCAGGTAAGTTGATTGAATTGCCACGTGAATCGTAACTCTTTAAATATATTAGCTCATACTATATTTTGAAAATAACAGAAGTTAATAAAAGAAAATCTACCAAGTCAAGTGGATTTTATATTTCTAATGTTAAATAATTATCTAGGAAAAATAAGATTTTGTGACTGCAAAGCTACTAACTTAAATTATAAAAAGAAAAGAAAATAGTTAAATATAAATAATTTCAAAATGTAAACGATTTGATTCGTGGGAGACAGATGATTCCAACGAGTCTGAGTCAACTCGTTATCCACGTGGAAATTCCTAAAATACCCACAGACCTGGGCCCACCTCTTAGCAACATTTTTCAAAGATTCATGAGTACCTGTTTAAGATCCTTCTCTCTTCTACGTTTCCTTCTCTCCTACGTGTTAAAGCATGAAACAGTCTTAAGATTCTCTCATTCTCATTCTCTCTGTCTTCTTATGGTACGCGTGTCATCGATCGAAAAACCAACTAAATTACCTAAAAATCCCATTTGTTAGAAAACGGGTTTTCTAAGGAACCAAAGTAAAGTGGAGAACTTTTATTTAATTTCCTCCTTTATATATGAAGTTGAGTAAAGTGTTCTCTTGCGATGGGTGTTCAAGAGAGTAGTCTAAAGGAGAGGAAAGATGAAAACTGAGGCTCTTTTATGTAGTTTTGGGTGATTGTTTAGGTGGAGAGATCGATTTGTGTGTCTGGTTTTTGAATTTGAAAGGTCGGATTTGAGTCTTCTGGTCGATTGGGGGTGTAATGGATACGAGAGGTAGACTTGTTGCTGGTTCTCATAATAGAAATGAGTTCATCTTCATCAGTGCTGATGAGATAGGACAAGTAAGAACTAAGAACCATTATCATTTTTTATTTTTCAGTTATTTCTTCTGCTCTTTTTTTGGCTCGTATTGTTGATTTTACCCATTTGCACATTGGCGTTTTTGTAGTTTGGGTTTTTTATTTCTAGATGTGATTTTGGATTTGGCTGTTGGGTTTGGTTTCTAATTATTTAGATGTTTGAAGTGTTGTGCTACTGTTCTTAGTTATACCCATATTAATTGATCGTGTGAGTTCAAGTTGCCATTATCTTTTTTTTTTAATTTGTTTCAGTTGTTACTTTTGCTCATACTTTCGACTCTTATTGCTGAATTTGGGATACCCATTTGCAATCGTTTTTATAATCTGGGTGTTGGTTTTTTTTTTTTTTTTCTAATTATTTAGATGCTTCTTATTTATCAAAAAATAAAAATAAATAGATGTTTGTGAAGTGTTGTGTGAGTTCAAATTGAAGTGTTTCCATTTACTTTGTTTTCTTTTTCCTCAATTTTTATTTTTATTTGATTGAGCTACTAGAATTTTCACTTCTATTTATATAGTTCATAAGTTAGTTTTTGTTTATTTATTTAATTTTCTTTTATTTTCACAATGGGATCTGATGGAAATGTGGTTTTGCCATTTGGGTTCCAAAAGCTAAAATCTCTGAAAGAATATAGTGGTTCGATTTGCCGAATATGTGGGGATGACATCGAGCTTACCGCAGAGGGAGAGAACTTCACTGCCTGCAATGAATGTGGTTTCCCTGTATGTAGGCATTGCTATGAGTATGAGAGAAGAGAGGGCAATCAAGCTTGCCCTCAATGCAAAACCCGATACAAGCGCATCAAAGGTATGAAGGACTCTCTCAGTCTCCATACCTCTATGAATTTAATCTCTATCGCATTTTACAAATCTACCCTTATGAAATGTATATTTTGTAGGCAGTCCGAGGGTTGAAGGTGATGAAGAAGAGGATGGCGTCGATGATTTGGAGAACGAGTTTGATTTGGGGAGCCACGATAGAAGAGACAATGTTGGCCGTGGGATCCACACCATGACGTCCAATTTGAATTCGACCTTCATTAATCCTGAAATTCCTCTCTTGACCTATGACCAAGAGGTGTTATTGATTGATTCTTTCTTTTGTGTCATTTTATATCAAATCCGTGAAAATTTGTGGCAATTCTGATTGTTTCTTGCTTTAGGATGCTGGGATTTCATCTGATCAACACGCTCTTAATGTACACACGTTCATGGATCGTGAGCAGTGGACTCATCCGATGCCATTTCCTGATTCTTGTATATCTTGTAAGCATAGTGACAAAGTAGAGGTTCAGGAATAATTCGTCAAGTGAAAGCTTCATAAAAAGTCTGTAAAAGTCGGGAAAACATCAGATAAATTAAAAATAATAATTTTTTTTCTGTATAAAAATGTAAAAATTATGTATTTCATATATTAAATGATAAAATAACAATCAAAAATGCTATAAAAAAAAAAATAATCTGTGATTTTTTTTCAAAAAATCACCAATTAAGTCACATTTAATCTGAGGTTTTTTGAAAAATCGCAGATTTTTGTTTCTATGCTTGTAAGTTAGATGGATTATATTAGCTCCTGTTTTGTTGTAGGCTTGCACCACATTCTGTTCATCTTGTTTGGAATCATTTCTATCTTGCCTACGGTACTTATTGTTGTTAATCTTGCAG
Source organism: Akebia trifoliata (assembly GCF_017979445.1). Taxonomy (NCBI): domain Eukaryota; kingdom Viridiplantae; phylum Streptophyta; class Magnoliopsida; order Ranunculales; family Lardizabalaceae; genus Akebia; species Akebia trifoliata. The sequence goes on along the minus strand of NC_141376.1, from coordinate 15,164,120 downwards.
TGCAACCAAGACCGATGGATCCCAAAAAAGACTTGACGGAACATAGTTACGGGAGTGTAGCATGGAAGGAAAAAATTGAGGAATGGAAGAGAAAGCAGAGTAGCAAGCTTCAGGTTGTTGACCACCAAGGGGGAAATGGTGGTGAGAACTATTATGGTGATGAGCCAGATGATCCCAATTTGCCCAAGTGAGTGTTTACCTATTTTCTCAACTTTTATGCACAGTAACCAAGTTTGAATTCGGCGATTATTCTGCCGGGATCAATTTGAATAGAAAAAAAATCAGGATAAATGATGTTTTTTACGAATGAAATTGGTGCATTACTGACAGGGCGGAGCTAGTAAGGAGCTGGTGGGGGCAATTGCCCCCACAGAACTTTGAGACACCCTTATATTTTCAACTAATTACATGCCCCATTTGTCCCCACTCCCTCACCTCTCTCCCATTTGCCCCCACACCCCTCATCTCCCTCTAATTTTTGCCCCCACACCCTCACCTCCCTCCATTCAAGTTCTTCAACTATAGAGCTAATGATAGTTTGCCCCCATGAAAAGAAAATCCTGGCTCCGCCCCTGATTACTGAGTTAGGGTTTTGAGAGATGGAGAGACATGGAGGTTAGGTCTGATTCAGTCGTTCGGAAAAAATTCTATTCAATGATTCGCCGATTGATTTGATGAATTAATTGGGCAACCTCTTATTTGTTAAATTTTTCATATTTTTTTTAAAAAATTGGAGAATTTTGTAACACTGCTTTTGTGAATATTATTTTTGTTGGGTTGGAATTATGATTTTTCTACTTTTGAATTAGCATACAAGAGTTCTTAGGTTGAGTTACTTGGCAGAGGTTTCTAAATTCTATTTTTTTTTCTTACAATAAATTGGTTTCAAAGTATTTTAATTTGAAATTATTTTGTTTTATAGCACGAGCTTTGTCGTCACAAATTTTTTGTTGCGTTGGGTAGGCATTACCTTCACTGAATCACACATTGGAAAACATATACATATGCACATACAATGAAAAGTTTGATAAGGTCAAAATTTAGCAGGAAAAGAAAACAAAAGAATAAAAAAGCTTCTAATTTCGTTCAAATACAAGTAATCTGCTTTAAAATCCTAGCAACTTAGCTAAGTTGGTACGATGCATGGTGTTGTTCCCACATCTTAGGTTCAAATCCCCTTGAACCAACCTTCACCTTGCAAAGCCAATTTGATTTCAGGGGTATCAATCAAGTATGTTTTAGACATTGTTAGAACCGTTCATGAAAGATTTGATGTACCATTCGGATAAAATTCATAGTGCCTCATAAATATTTTGCTAATTTATCTTGCTTCTGGAGAAAGTTTTTCTGTTCTGTAAATTCTTTATTCATTTTGAATCAAAGTATGATACACATATTCCTATGTTGCTTCTATGCTTGCAGTTCCATGTTTTTGGAATTCTATGTATTTGTCCTGTTTACACGCTTGTTGAGCTTTTCTTTTTTTAGGATGGACGAAGGCAGGCAACCACTTTCAAGGAAGTTACCTATTCCTTCCAGCAAAATTAATCCATACAGATTGATAATTTTACTTCGACTCGTCGTTCTTGGCTTCTTTTTTCATTATAGACTTCTTCATCCAGTCCATGATGCATATTGGTTATGGCTGACATCAGTTATTTGTGAAATATGGTTTGGTGTATCATGGATCTTGGATCAGTTCCCAAAATGGTACCCAATCATGCGAGAAACATACCTTGATCGGTTATCACTGAGGTACATGAACTCCACCCTATATTACATTCTGCCTCCTTTTTTCTTCTGGATCTAGGTTTCCATACCCAAGCTTTAAAATGACGTATCAATTGAATGTTTTGGTTAATGAAAAAATGATACGGTATCAACCGATACATTCAATACAAACCGATGCATTCCCAAAACATTTTGTGTTTCGAGGTCAATGTTTCGTATCAGTCTTGGTCGATACCGATACGTAACAGCTGATACATTCCGATAGTTTAAATCATGCCCTTACCTCCCTGACTTAAAATTTTCTCTCAGGTATGAAAAAGAAGGGATGCCTTCTGAGTTAGCTGATGTAGACATTTTTGTAAGTACGGTTGATCCCTTGAAAGAACCTCCCCTTATCACTGCAAATACTGTTCTATCCATCCTTGCCGTGGATTATCCGGTCGACAAAGTTGCGTGCTACGTATCAGATGATGGAGCAGCCATGCTGACATTTGAAGCTCTTTCTGAGACGTCCGAGTTTGCAAGGAAGTGGGTTCCATTTTGCAAAAAATTCAATATTGAGCCTCGGGCTCCAGAATGGTATTTTGCTCAAAAGATTGACTATTTGAAAGACAAGGTCCATCCGGCCTTTGTGTCAGAACGGCGTGCAATCAAGGTTTTACTCTTTTGCTCACATTTATTTCCCATATTCACTTGTAAAACATTTCTTAATTAAAACTTTGCCATTACAAAGAGAGTTGCTATTGGCACCCCGACTTTTACTTATTACACCCCAATTTAAAAAAAATGAAAATAAGTGGTTGGTTAAAAATAAGTAAAAGTTGGGGTGCCAATAGAAGCTCTCTCATTTTTGTTTTGTTTCTAGATTTCTATTTTTTGGGTTCAGGATTTTATATGAGGCTAATCATAATTGTAAACAATTACTGAAATTGTTTGAACGAGTGTTATAATGTTTTGTGATGTTGAGATTATAATTTGAACCAAACCTTTGATAATATTTGTAGAGTGTGTTTTAATCTTTGGGGTGTAATAATTAAAATTAGGGGTGCCAATAGCAACTCTCTTACAAAAGTACGAATGTACTTACTAGTCAAAGCTACGAAAGAAATTGAGAAATAGTGTATCAACTATGATCTATACAACAATTCTTAGAAAATATCCCTTCTATTGTGTTTTTACAAATTCTTGTTAGTTTTGCAACAGTCGGGATCGATGTCTGATTGCATTATTGTGTGTTTGTAGAGAGAATACGAAGAGTTCAAGGTTCGGATAAATGGATTGGTTTCCGTGGCAGTAAAGGTTCCTGAGGAAGGTTGGACAATGCAGGATGGAACTCCATGGCCTGGGAACAATGTTCGGGACCATCCGGGAATGATCCAGGTGACATTGCCTTTAAAGTTAAATTAGTATATATTTAGAGAGCTTCTATTGCCACGCCAACTTTTACTAATGGCACTCCAAGATGAGTGCTAATTCTTTGGTGATTTACATATGAATTAGGGTGGTGTTAGCAAAAGTTGGTGTGGCAATAAATCTCTCTATATTTATCTTATCTTGATCACCTTTTGTGCAAAGTGTGTAGAATCAGTAGCAATTATAAGAGAAGAAGAACATCTACTTCATATGAGAAACTGTCAGCATTCTCTCTATTTTCATTATCTGCTGGCCCCTACAGGTTTTTCTAGGCCACGATGGCGTCCGTGACGTCGAAGGAAATGAGTTACCTCGTCTAGTGTACGTCTCTCGTGAAAAGAGACCAGGTTTTGACCACCACAAAAAAGCCGGGGCAATGAACGCTCTGGTGAGCTCAATCTTTCCCTTTTGTGTTGCATATGATTTTCTGATTTTTAAAATTTTAATTTTTTTCAGCTTCTCTGATTTTTACTTATCTGTTTTGGGCTGATTCTTCAAGGTGAGAGTTTCAGCAGTAATCTCCAATGCACCTTATATTCTCAACGTCGACTGTGATCATTACATAAATAACAGTAAGGCACTTAGAGAAGCCATGTGCTTCATGATGGACCCAACATCAGGGAAGAAAGTCTGCTACGTGCAGTTCCCTCAACGATTCGATGGGATCGATCGTAACGACAGATACTCAAATCGCAACGTTGTGTTTTTTGATGTACGTAATGTTTCTTCAATAACCAAAATTTCATTGTTGATGTTTGAAAATCTAACATTCCTTTCTTTTTTTCTTTCTTTTTTTTCTCTCGGAATGAGAACAGATTAACATGAAAGGTCTTGATGGGATCCAAGGGCCTATTTACGTTGGAACCGGGTGTGTCTTCAGAAGACAAGCTTTGTATGGATACGATGCTCCCGTCATGGTGAAGCCTCCAGGAAGGACATGTAACTGTTGGCCGAAATGGTGTTACCTATGTTGTAGGTCTAGGAGGAAGAACAGAACAACCAAGCCAAAGAAGGAGAAGAAGAAGCCGATGAAGCATAGGGAGGCATCTACACAAATACATGCTCTTGAACATATTGAAGACGGAATCGAGGGTGAGAATTTGCTTCTAAGTGTTAAGTCACGTATTATTTGAACCCGTGTCGCTAACTAGTTTAAACGCAAATTCTGTTGTACGAACAGAGAGCAAGAAATCGTCCATGAAGTTGCACGGAAAATTTGAGAAAAAATTTGGTCAGTCTCAAGTGTTCATAGCTTCCACACTATTAGAAAATGGTGGGATTGCTCAGGGTGCTAGTTCTGCTTCGCTCTTGGAGGAAGCCGTTCACGTCATTAGCTGTGGTTATGAAGATAAAACTGAATGGGGAAAAGAGGTTAGGAATTCACTTGTCCCACCCCATTTTACCTGGTTCATTAGTTTGGATTCGGGCTCCAGTTTGTGGTTCGTCACTCTTGAATGAACCCGGTTCGTAGAAGTAGTTTTTAGAGGATATGAGTCGTGATAACCTGACTCAAAAAAGACACTCAAAATTCACTCAACCGACATGGCATGTGCACAGAACCATAGATTTTCCTCGGGATACACAAGGAAAATATCTATGGTTCTGTGCAATTGAGTGAATTTTGAGTGTCTTTTTTTGAGTCAGGTTATCATTATTCTTTTAAAGTGGTATATCTTTAGTATTGACCAAATCTTGGCATATCGAAAATGATGGTTATATCTAATATTGTGGGCATCACTAAAATTCACCCAAACTTTGGGGGAGGGGGGCTCATCAGGTTTGTTGATGTTGACGTATGGGTACCCACTACGAACTGAACCTCTAACTGGTTCAGTTTGTATCGGTTCATGGTTCGGTACTATATTAGTGAACCTGGTAGGTAACACAGGTCCCGCTCATCCACATTAGGGGAAAAACTTTTGAGTTCTTTCTGATTGAGCAAGATTTCTTTTTACTTATTGCTGTTCAAACTTTAAAGGTTGGCTGGATATATGGTTCGGTTACGGAGGACATTCTAACCGGTTTCAAAATGCACTGTCACGGGTGGCGATCTGTATACTGTATACCCAAGAGACCAGCATTTAAAGGGTCAGCTCCCATCAACCTATCTGACCGTCTACACCAGGTTCTTCGTTGGGCCCTTGGATCAGTCGAGATTTTCTTGAGCAGTCACTGCCCAATCTGGTATGGTTATGGGTGTGGTCTGAAATGGTTGGAACGGTTTTCTTACATAAACTCGGTCGTCTATCCATGGACATCCATTCCCTTGATTGCATATTGTACGTTGCCTGCTATCTGTCTTCTCACTGGAAAGTTTATCATCCCTGAGGTAACCATATCAGTGTCCTATCCTAAAATATTTATTTTTGTTTTGGAAGATCATCGCAATATTTATTCTTTTACGGTGAAAACATTTAAAAACTACAATGTGTCAAACTTATTTATGAATCTATGCTCTCCAAGTTTTAGAATGTAAATTGCACCAATTATGATCACAGTCACAAAATTCAGTGAATTTTTCTGAAATTTTGGAGAAAAAAAAAATCTCCGACGGGACCAGCTGATTGAATCGGCAAATCAATGAATTAATTAGTAATTTTCCATAATCCTCCCTAAACCTTAATATTATATCTTCTTTAACCTTCAAATCTCAGATAGGATGGGGTTTTTCGGGTAGTAAGTTAATGGGATTTTGGGAAGAAACCCAAAAACATCATTTGTATCATCTCCGAAATTTTGCCAATTTTTTTTTCTGAAACTTTCCTGGATTTATCCAAATTAAATCAATCTAACCCGTTACCGAATAATTGCTAAATCCAAACTAGGTTACTATGATTATGATCTCTTTGGTATGAATGCCAGTTTTTGACCATTCAAATGGGGGACTTAGTATGTCGATGGACTGGATTGATTAGTATGAGTCCCAGCTCCATGTGAAGTATCAAACCAAAACCATGAAGTTGCATAAGTTTAATTCTAGTCACTCTCATGCACAGAACTCCTACATCAAACAAAGAAATGGAACTCGAATCCCAAAGAGAATAAAATATATGCAGGAGGTGGGAAGAGAACGAATGTGCAGGAGTTGCTGGAGAAGTGGGAAGATAGTTGTGGTGATTAAATCAATAGAGTGGTTATCTGCATCTCGCCACACCACATTTTAGTTCTGATTATTTCTTATGTTAACGAAAAAAAGTTGGTGTGTCAACTTAGGCTCCCTATTCCAGCACTCAACTTCAAGAAGACCATTGACTCATATACTAGTTAATTTTGGCTTCTTTTTTGTTTTGTTTTTTTGTTTTTTTGATTTTTTTTCCTTTGGGTTTACTCAGAAACACTTGTGTTATATCTACAGATTAGCAACTATGCAAGCATTGTCTTCATGGCTCTCTTCATATCCATATCTGCAACGGGTATCCTCGAGATGCGATGGGGAGGTGTTGACATAGAAGACTGGTGGAGAAACGAGCAATTTTGGGTAATTGGTGGTGTCTCTTCACACTTCTTTGCACTCCTTCAAGGTCTACTCAAGGTTTTGGCTGGAGTAAACACGAGCTTCACCGTCACCTCCAAAGGAGCTGATGATGGAGAATTCTCAGAACTATACCTATTCAAGTGGACATCACTATTGATCCCACCCGTAACGTTGTTGATCATCAACATAATTGGGGTGGTAGTCGGGATCTCAGATGCTATTAACACCGGGTACGAGTCATGGGGTCCGTTGTTTGGGAAGCTTTTCTTTGCTTTTTGGGTCATTGCTCATCTCTATCCCTTCCTTAAGGGATTAATGGGGAGACAAGATAGACTGCCAACTATTATTTTGGTATGGTCTATTCTACTTGCCTCTATCTTCACACTCTTGTGGGTTCGGATCAACCCATTTTTAGCGAAAGGTGGTATTGTACTAGAAGTTTGTGGGTTAGATTGTGATTGAGACAGTTTTGGATGGCTTTGAGTTTGTTTGAGAGTTGTGAAAGAAGTTGGTTTTGAGTTTAGTGTGTGTATGAGAGCGAGTATGTGCACGCCCACGATATGTGTGTGTCAGGGAATGTTGGGATTCTTGAAGATGAATTACTTCGTTGTGGTGTGTATACATATAAAAGGGGAGTGAAAGCTGACAAATTGATATTTGTTTACAAAGTTTTGATTGATTCATTGATCAATAATAGGTTTTTGTGGGTTATACATGAGATAGGGTTGCATGGACGGAAGGACTATCTACTTATATGGACTGCACATCCATGTGGCACTTAGGAATATGATCGAGGGCCACCTTGATGTAGAGCACAAAATACTAAAGACTCAAAGAATGTATCATCTTAATTTGTGTATCTTAAATTTGGGAGTTTAGTGGTCATGGATATTCCAACCTTTTAATAGTGATTTTTTTTAAAATAAAAAAATTTTCTTTTTAATTTTATTTAAATCATGAATCCTATAAGCCTGAGGTATCATTTGGGCAAAGTAGAAATTCTCGGAAAAAACTTCAAAGCGGATAGTATGCTTTAAAATTTTGAAGGAATTCTCTCAGTTGGATTACATGTGGCATTTCCAAGAAAGTATTTCAAGCGTGAAATAAATTCAAAATGCCACATGTCTTGTAACGAGGAGGGTTCCTTCAAATGTGTCCAATTTTGCTCGCATTTTGATAAACTGACTTTAAAAAGGAATAAAAATCTTCTAGACAAGAGCTTGATTAAATAATTGATGCCCCCAGTTCTCCTACATACCAAGAACACTTAGGTATTTCTACACATTTTGTCAAATATTTGAATTCTTTTATTATAAAATATTATATAACAAAGTTAAAATTAAGAACATAAATTTTCATAAGAACTAATTACTACAAAACTTTTGTAAATGCTTAGTGCAAACTTCCTTAATTAGGAGGTAGTTGACTTCGGCCTGATGGGAGTATAAGGCTTGTTTAAGGTGGGGCCCGTTTCTTTAAGGTTGGGTTGGGGTTCAACAAATCTAGGTTGAAATCCGCCTATTGACAGCCTAGGGTTAATGTATTTTTGTTCTTTTTCACTAAAAAAGCCTCTCTTTTTTTTTTTTTCTTTTTTTAAGGGACAATGACGATGAAGGATTCTTTATGGAGAATATGTACCCAATAGTCCCCAAGTAAATAATTGGGACTATAAAAGTCCCAATTAATAAAGTATTAATCTATTATGAATCTTTTGAAGATTTTTTCAAGAAAAATATCCGAAATACCCTTTTAACAACTTTACAAAGTGGTTTGATCTAAAAATATACCGACTCAAATCTCAAATAAAAAGCTTGATCGATTTATTTGGTTATCAATATTTACGTAAAAGATAAATAATAAAAAATTATTTATTAAAAGATAGTCATAAATTTAATATAATTTTATTTGACTCGACTTGAATCAATCCGACGAACATTTAAGTCTAGTTTTAAAATGATGTTTTAATTATTTAAAATTATTTATATACTTTAATAAATCTAAAATACATAGGCTAAATCAGTTTGATGAGGACCACACTCATCTCCATTGTCATCGTCATCATCATGTATGTGAGTTAAAGATTACTAGTTTGAAGAAGAGAAAACAGGGAATTTTTATTTTCATTGAAATTTTTATTCCATTGATCTATAAGACATGATCATAGTCAAGGCATGTCATTAATTTTAAAATATAGGAGTACCTCAAATATTCTCAAATAAACACGTTTCTTTAAATCTCAAAAATTGTTGAAAGAGTAATTACAGTATTTTCACATAAAAAATCCTTCTTGGACTAACATTTGATAAAGTGAGTATTAAAGAGTCATATTTTTTCAGAAGGGGACATTTTAGTATATGTAGAGGTAAAATCTCGGATGTTGTCGATTTCTTGAGATTTATCCTTAACAATCAATTTTCATTGTTATTGATGCACACGAACGATCAAAATCACACAAAAAATCATAAAAGAAAAGGGAGAGAAGATAAGAAACAAGATTTGTTCATAAGGTTCGTCCCAAATCTAGACTACGTCCTCAGGCTCCGTAGAGTCATTTCATTTTCTTGAAACAAATACAAGATTTATAAAACCTTGCCTCTTTTACTTTTTTTCCTCCTAACCAGAATCTCTTCTCTTCTACCTAATTTAGGTTTTGAGCCTCAAGTCTCCTTTCTTTCTTAACCTACTCCTAAGCCCACCACCTATGAAAGCCCTCATAAGTACCGCATGAAAAGGTCGAGGAAAATAGCAAGTAAGATTAGGCAATAGTTCCAGAAGCTTAGAAGGATAAATAAAAAAAAAAGAGGCCTACTAGGTGGAAAATCCGAAAAGGCAACTTAGGCAAAAATCAAGACAAGTTCGAAAGGTTGAAAATCGAAAAGGACGGTCTTGGCAACAATTAGAGTAAAGAAAAAAAATTTGTAAGTTCGCTAGATTGAAAATCTGAAAGGCGATTTCAAACCCTAAAAAAAAGTAAAACCATTCAAGATTCTCTAAAAATTCTTATCTAGAAATAGTTATTTTCTTGTCAATTAAGAGACTTTCTATTTCTGGATAAGATTACAATCTTAATAAAAAAAAATATAATTCAATATATATCAATCAATGCCTCAAGATACACATTAATTATCGTGTGATAGATCATCGATATTCACTTTGTTTATGCCATTTTTCTAATATTGATTTTACCCTCTACAGTTATCCTCCTTTCATAGGTAGAGATTAATGAGGCCAAGATCCACTTATGAGAATCTTACACTACTATCGTGTCTTCATTTTGCTTTATGAAAATAGTATTCTCTTCACTTCTTCTAAGGAAACAATGGTCCCTTGAGACATTGGTCATTTAAGGCCCTCATCCTCTCACTAAAGAGTTGTCACTCGGGACATTAGTCATTTAAGACCCTTAAGCCACTCATGGTTGCTATTGACTTAGTATATCTTCGACACTCATAACTCTTATCCACTTAGGACTACTCTACTACTTAGGACAAAAACTTGGTTAGTTTTGACCCATCGTCGATCTTTAATAGAAACTCAATCACTCTTACAAATTCACTTACAATTTCCATTGAGGTTACAAATGTTCCACCGCCTCGAAACTCATTCCCCTTTCATTACTTTGCCCGATCTTCATTGATTTGCAATATATTGAGGTGCTCGCCATGCCTCTACTATGTTACATTATATGACTAGCGCACATGCCAAGCAATAATTTTCTACATTGAAACTTACAACAAATTATAACATTACCCTTATATTACTATATCAAAATCACATAAAGTTAAACATCCAACACCATTAATGGTACTGACTTTCAGATCAGAACTGTCTTGGTGTCACTGTGAGAACACTGTGTATATTCATAATCCACAATTAGTGTCATTTATGGGATTGGGTGAAAGTTAAAGTTAACCTTAAATATTTTAAACAATGATTTGTGAAAGCAAAAAGTAGCCAGTCGATCTTAAAGGTTTCAACCCATGTGTGTCATTTTTTAAAACTTGCAAGTATATGTGTGGACCAAGTGGAAAATTGTTGGAGTGCTTTCAAAATTAATAAGTTTTAATTAATGTTTTATTTTAAACATGTAATTTCTAAATTGACGACATTACTATCTTTTGAAAATTATTTTGGTCCGACACATAATGTTATTTTCAATGGGTTAATGAATTGCTTAACTTATTAACTAAGGTTAGAAATGAAGAACTTTCACGCAATCTAATGGTTTCTAATTTAAAACGTGGGTTGTGATTTTCCTATAACGTGAAAGTAATGATTTATAAATTCTCCCACTTTATGATGGGCATAAGTATGGGGAATAAAGAAATCTTATAAATAGGTAGCTGTCTCCCTCCCATAGGTAGTGTAGTGAATTCCCATCTATTTGACTACCTTATAGGGATTGGAGTAGAGTTATCTATACGATTTTACTTTTTGTGATTATTGTTGATTGGCGTTGGAGGCATAAGAAAGATCACCTCATTGATTGTTGTATTATTATTCACGATTCAAAAGTATATAGATTTAATTTCGTGAATCTCATTAATTTAATTGTTAATTTTATTAGAGCATGATGCCTAGATCCTAGTAAAGTGGATTAGAAAATCCATCAATTGGTATAAGAGTTATGGATGTGCTTCATCATTCAATCAAATTAATATTTGAAAGGTTGAATATTGATTTGGTTTTATGATGAAAATTTAATTTTTCATATAAAATTCCCCAGACATGGCGAGGTCAATTTCCGATTGACCTCCTTATCATTGTTAAATCGATGACAAAGTCTAATCCCAATCATGTTGCCGGTGTCTTGATTATCTGATGTCAACATTAGACCCATCATCTAAAGCATGCATTTTAATATGTCAGCATGCAGTAAAAGATAATAATTTTTGACAATTTTTTTAAATGTTCAACTACACATTAACGATTTACAATATTTTGATATTTGATTAACACTTTCCTTTTTCTTCAATCGAACCTCCCTATTTAGTTTCTTAGGTGGACCTAACCCCTTTCCATTGAATGTGAGTCACATTGATGCCCCACTCCTAAAACATTGAATGGTGGCAACTCTTAAACCCATGTAGATAAGGTTCAAACGCATGAGCCTCGCATGCCTATAGTTCTTAATTAGTAGATTCAGCTTATGTCAGTTGAGTTCCAATTTGGCCCCAAATCAAACCAAACCGAACCAAGTTCCACCCCTACTTTTTCTCATATGTTATTGGATCGGGTCTCTATCAGGTCGGAACATGGTTGATCCAGAATCTCGGCTGGGATCCTTATTGGAATCCAAATTCTCCATTTATTGGATCGAAGCAGATCGGATTTTCAATTTGATCCGATCCATTGACAGTCCTAGTCCTAGTTGGGTGCGGACCACGTTTCCTTCCCTATAAAAGGGAACAGAAATGGCGCCAGACGAGGCTTTTGGATCGGAAATTTCAATAAGAAAAAGCCAGACATACTTACCTTCAAACTCGCCAAGGAACAAACGGTACCACCAAAAACCCTAACCCTAGTTTTTCTCTATTAGTTTTGGCTTCTTCTCTGAAGTAATTGCTCGCGATTCTCACTGTTTTTTCTCTTTCTGTTGATTTAGATCTGGTTTTTGAGTTTGATTCTTTTAGGTCTTCCAGATTTTTTTATATTTTGATTCAACCACGTTTCTTCTTTGAATTTTATTTTTCCTTCGAAACAACCTCTTTTCGATGATTTTCGTTTTTGAATCAATCCCTTTGATTGTGTTTCTGTTTTTTTTGTGATTTTCTGTTTGGGATTTCAGATGGATCGGTACCAAAGGGTTGAGAAACCAAGGTCAGAGACGCAGATTAACGAGAATGAGATTCGAATAACCGCTCAAGGAAGGATGAGGAACTACATTACTTATGCCACTAGTCTGCTTCAGGTCCTTTTCGCTGTTTCCCTCTCGTTTCATTGGTTTTTTTTTTTTTTTTTTCTCATATTAATTTCAGTTAAAAGAAGTAAATTTTAGTTCCAAGCTTCATCGGTGATGAGGGGATTCATTGGATCTTATTCTAGATTTTTTGATAAATTTGTGGATCTTATTATCTTTAATTATACTCTTATATTGTGTTCAAAATATCGGATTATATCTGTGTATACGGCCGAGACCAATTAGAAACATCGACCCCAAAATATTGAATGTCTTGATCGAGACATTATTGGGTTTTCTCTTGATTGAAACATTGCTTCGAGTTATTGTATACTTATTTTAAATATGGGTTTTCTTAACATGTGCCCTAAGGGCACATGTTAAGATGTATTAAATACACCTTAGAAATAGGCATTTTAGGTAGAATATTTTTTTTTTGAAGGCATTTTTGGTAGGAAAATAAAGTTTGGAGGTGTATTCAATGCATCCTAACCATAGTAACAAAAAACGGTGTTTAAAAAGCATTTTGTACCTTTGACGATTAAAACGATAAAAGAACACGACTTTTTAAAATGTAACAAAAAACAACAATTTTTTCAACCAAAAAAAAAAAAAACTTTCCTATTTTTAATGTGGGATTTGATACATAATGAATTTGGTGATTCAAAAGTGTTAAAATATGGGATTTGGTGATAATATCTTGATTTTATGAATTTTCATTTTTTTTTTCAATGGTTTATAATTTTGAACAAAAGATAAGTTGATGAGTAAACTTTTTTTTGGCATCATAACATGTATAATTACTAACAGATGTGTGTGACACGTGCACGTGTTCCTTACACGTTGAATATTCATCACGTGTTGAAATTTAATATAAATATTTTTTGGTCCAATTAAAATTTTTCAGTAAAAAACGATTTTGGGTAAATGCTTAGGCTTAGGATAAATTGAGATCACGCGAAATTGCAATCATAATAAAAATTTCATATATGGGTAGCCTTAATTTCATGAAAATCACAAATTGGGAAAAATATTTGTGAAATCACAAAAATTCAGATTTGAAATCTTACTAAGTAAGAAAAGTGTTTCTCTATCCTTTTTTGGTTTTAACTGAAGTTTCTCCTGCAACTTGAAATCTTGCGAACCAACAAATTTCCTTAGTAAGGAATTTTCTACATAATCTTGTGGCATCCAAAAACATGATCCAATGCCTCCTGGTTGAGGACCAAATTCTAAGAACTTTGAATTTTTTTATAATAAAAAAGTAATATTTCACCGTTGAATTTTAATTTTAAATTTGGAAGTTGGGTGTCCGTCCATTTTCAACACCTTGGATCAAGCCCAAAAAGTTTTTTTCTTATTTTTTTTTCTTTCTTCTGAATCTGAGTTTTTTTATTATAGTGTTGGATTTCCAATTTAGTAATCCATGTGGGCACCGCGATTCTTAATTACTAATCTTACTAAGATGGTCATCCTAGCTCGACCCTTTCTACATATGTTAAATTATGGAAGCTTATTGGCCACACCAAACATTAGTCCTAGAAGCTTATTGGCCTCACATGTTAAACATTAGTCTAATTGTAGAAACTGTTGTATTATTAAGATTCCCTGCAGTATTTTACATGTTATCAACAAAAAAAACCCTAAAATGAAATAAAAAATTCTACTTGTTTAACACCGAGAGGATAAATATCATTGCAGCGAAGAACCTGTGTAAGGAATCATAGCCACTATGGAGGAAGAACAATAGAAAACAGAGGACCTTGATTTCTATCAGTAGAAAACAAAGAAATTGCTGAGATGGGGTTGAAATAGATGGAGGGATCTATAAAACAGAGTTTTTATGGTGCCATTGAAGGAGTTGTGAAGAGCCTCTCTCAAACTTATTGATATGTTGTAGTTTTTGTTTTGTAAGTATTTGATGATAAAACCCATGACTTGATTGATCTAGAAACCAAGAGAGAGCATGTTAGTTTTATGGGATATTAGAATATAAACCAGTTGAGAAATCACACAAATTGAATATGAATAACACAGAGAATCCAATTTTTTTCCATATAAAGGGGTTTAAAGAAAAATTTTTGAACAAATTGAGGACTCAAATTCGGGGTTGGAGTCTTACCAACAACACTCGATCCTTAGAGCCAATTGCCATGGACGATTAAGAGTTTTTTTCTCTTGAGTGATAAAATTTGATGGAGTTTGAATAGACTGTATTGGATATGTTATGCTAGGCTTATGTTGGGCACATCTTTTCAGATCTAGTTTTCTTTATAAAAAAATACATCATGAGAAGAAGAAGAAAAAGAGAAAAGGGAGAGACTTGTCTACAGTTGGAGCCATCTAGGGCTGGCAACAAATTGGTTAGGTACCGAATCAATACCAACCCGATACTGATCCGAAAATTGTACCCGATGATCCAAATCTGATCAGATTAACTAATTCTTGAACCGAATTCGTTTCGCTTGATTATTCTTCCCCATTACAAACCCTATATTTTCAAAGAGAGAGAGAGAGAGAGAATACTCACAAAATAAATGGGATTCTTCCATTTGGACTTGCTCCAAGGATCAATCCCACGGCCGCATCCCATCAAAGATCTCGAACTCATTGTGAATGGGTTTTGATGATTCTTGAGAGATGGAGAAGGAAGTGGGTTTTATTGTAGATGGAACTTTGAGAGACTACAATCTCAGAATCCCAAATTAATGCAAAGAAGAGTTTCAAAGCTTCTTCCACCCAGAAATCCCAAGTAGAGCTCATCTTCCATTCTAAGAGAGAGGGAGAGAGAGAGAGAGAGACCTAGCCACTTGGGAGATGATGGTGGTGAACGTTGGTCATCGCTTGGAGGAGACGATCAAGGGAAAAAGAAAGGGATTGTTGAGACCCTAATATTAGAATGAAGAGACAATATATGTAGAAGTAATAAGATATTTTTTTATAAAAAAACATGTTTAATTAAATTCGGATCGGGTATTTATTGGATTGGGTTGGGTTTGATCCGAAACTGATCCAAAAAATTGATCAGATATGTGATTTCAATCTGAATCTGAACCAAAAATGAAAAATGTTGATCTGAATCCTATTTTTTCGGATTGGATATCCAATACAAATTGGATCATTGCCAGCCCTAGAGCCATCTTAGGAAGTTTGGGTGGTTTCAGGCAGTTGAGTTAGTTTTAGTGGAATGTGTTCTCCACCGTTAGATCCTCCCAACTCAATCTCACACCACCAAATATGATTATGGGAGATAAAGATATGTTTATAATTTGAAGAAGTAGAAAAAGATTAGTTTAAGATAGTTTTTTTTGTTTTGGAGGGAAGTGATCTACACCATTGGATCTGCCCAAATAGATCTCATGCCGCAAATGTGTTTATGATTGGGACAAAACCCTGTTTTGTATAATAGATGTTTGAGAACGTGTTATATTGGAAACGTAAATTAAAATATTTTTCTTATGTATTATTAGATATAAACATTTTTCATAACTTTTAATATATTTTTGTATATTTTATTTTCATCGTTTTTTTTTTCTCTAGTTTTTTCCCATTTTCTACGTTTTTCCAAAGTTTTCCCTTGTCGTTTTAAACCTGTACTCTGACTTTGTGACTATGATCCTAACATGTGCCCTAAGGTTACGTATCAAATCTTGTGTATTCTTTTTGGTAAATTCACTTCGTACTCACTGTCATTTTCTACCTTAAACACACAAATTTCATTATCTTCAAAACATCATATATCTATTTCTTTATCTCAGATTGATCTCTACCATCTTTATCTTCCTTTCTCTTCTTTGTCATTTGCAATAACCTTTCTGATTCAGATTTTCTCCAATTCTTGTTTGTCTTCTTTTTGGTAAATTCACTTCCTACTCACTGTCATTTTCTACCTTAAACAAAATACACAAATTTCATTATCTTCAAAACATCATATATCTATTTCTTTATCTCAGATTGATCTCTACCATCTTTATCTTCCTGTCTCTTCTTTGTCATTTGCAATAACCTTTCTGATTCAGATTTTCTCCAATTCTTGTTTGTCTCCAATTTATAATTGTTACTGCATCAAGAATCCAGCTCATTCTCTCATCTTAAATCTCACTAAACAACATAATCATTTGTTTTTTTTTTTCTTCTTATGACAAACCAATATCTGGTTTTCTAATCATTCCAACTAAATATTATTTATACATAAAATAATACTCATAACAATACATATATACGAAGCTTTTATCTTTCGAAAATTTTAATCATTTTTTATTTGGTGACATCTCTTTTATATCCTGCCTATGAACATTGCTGCTCAAACTTTTTATAATGTCTAAATTTGGGATTATATTTTGAAAATTTTAATCATGCCCACCTCGTTAAACCTAAAATAAAAAATAGTTGTTTGTCACATTACTTGACAAGTTTCCAAGATTCTAGTGAAATCCTAAACATCTTATTCCTATAACTCGTCTAGACTTTAACAAAATTCTAGACTCATTGAGCTATAGTCCCATATGGAACTAATAATGGGCTCTAATACCACTCTATCATGCCCCAAAATCCTAACATGCGTCCCCATGAATAAGTGTTAGAATCTCGAAGTGTGAGATATTCCCAAACAGTGAGATAAACATATAAAATACCACGATTTCTGACTATGATATCATATACTACAGCGGAAGCATAACTAAATAGGCTACGTAAATAAAATCAACAATCCTATCTCACAACTCCCTTTATTTATGTATAACGGAAAGAAATATTGGCACATACTGCCAAGAACATACTAACCCGCTCTCTTAACTTGAACCAACTACTTTATCTACTAATCGATGTGGATATCAAAACTTGAAGAGTAGATTTATTTTTATTTAGTTTTCTTTTATAGGACTTTATTTTTATGTTTTTGGGCTTATTTTCATATTTTAATGGTCCACTTAGTATAATGTTTTAGGGGTAGTTTGGTAAATTTATTTGTCTTTTTTTATTTAGTTGATAAGTTTTGGAAGTTTAGGAGAGAGAACGTTATGAAAATTAGGTTATTTATTTGGCATTTTAGTTTTATTAGGAGTCTTAGATGTATTTATTTTTATATATAGATTGTATTAAGATTTTTTTTTAACGAAGTATTTGATGAATAAAGAAGAGTTTCTTGAAGTAAGTTCTTCATCATTCTTGGTGTGATTCCAAGGTTTTATTATTCTATCCCATCTCTTTTTCTTTTAATTTTATTTATTTTTCTTGATTTCTTTGAATTTTTCAAGAAATCTTGAATTCCTAATTCTTGATTTATTGAATTCTTCGATTCTTGAATCTTGAATTTTGACTTCTTGAAACCTCTTTCCCATAACCCAAATCCTTAACTCAATCCCAAATCTTTAACCAAAACCCCTTTATTTGAAACCTTTTTTCTTCAACCCTTCTTACTCAAAATCCTAAACCAAATTCCTTGACCGCCCAAATTTCCTCTTCTTCCCTCGTCGTCCTGCATCACTAAGGCTCACAACACACAAATCTATCGATCTCAAAACTGCAACAATTCTAAAGTTGATCATTGATCACTGAAACTTCTTGAAACTAAGATGATTAGTAGGGTGAGTAATAAGGGAGTTACTTTGTAGGAAACATATATTTCTAAATCATAGTCCTAATATGCAGGTTAAGCACACATTCATTTGTAAACAATGCAAGTTTATTAAAACATAAATTTGTGTAAAAGATCTTAATAATTGTAAAATAAAACATTTCCATAAGTCTGAAATACCAAACATACAACATCAACTCATAATATAAGATACAATGATAGAGTACTATAATAGAGAGTTGAGGGTCACGACTGATGTGAACGTCTCAGTTAAGATACAATTAATCTAATACTTCACTAGTGTGGATCCCCACCGTTAGTTCCTAATTATATAGCCAACCTCTGCCATACTTGGATGATCGATTTTCGAGCTCAGGTTGACCGTTGACCAAGGCCTTAAGAACAGGCTAAATAAGTGGGTCATTCTTTCTTGATTACTATAAACTATTAATGATCATTGACTAATCATCTTCGTTATACGAATCTAGTGTGCATGCAATCTAGTATGTTTCCCAACCATCTAGCCCACAGTTATAGAGAGAAGAGGCTTCCTTTTGTGTAAAACACGATTAAACCAAATAATATTCTTCTCTTTTTATTAATGAGTAAAACTTTTTATATAAATAAAGAGTCTTGAAACAAATAGAATTATACACTATTAAGCAATCTCTAAATAATCCCTAATTTTACTCAAAATAAAACTCATAACAATTATCTAACTAAAACTAATAGTACGATAGTAAAATAGAAACCTAACAATGCCCCCCTCTAAAAGTCGACCATATCCTCATGGTGGAAAAGTCATTCAATTGAAGTATCATTAACATCACCAAGACCATCCATTTCATCAAATCCTTCTAACAAATGTATTTGCATCTTCTTACATCGATGGCTCAGGGTGTAATGTTCTTCATAATAATAACACAACCCCTTGTCTAATCTAATTTTCATCCCGTCACTAGAAATTCGTTGCGCTGGCATTGTGATATTCTTAGGTGGATTTTTAGTGTGTTTGATCATTGTTAACCAAACTTGGCATTTGTTGATATACACGTTGAAGTCGGAACAATTTCTCTTCTTGTCGTTGAGCCAACATCATTACCTCTTGTAGTGTTGAATGTCGAAACATCAACACTTATTAGCCTATCTTTTCGCGTAGCTCTTGAATGAAGGATCCCATCAAAGCACTATTGGTCCAACCATCAATCCGATTGGAAAGACATTCGAATTCTTCTTGGAATTTTTTTATAGATTTAGAACCTTGTCGTACCTTTGCTAACTTTCCTTTAAGATTCTTGTAATCAGTTGTTCGAAAACGAACCAACATAACTTTCGCCATTCTTTCCCACATGAAATTTGGGTTTGTACGACTATATTATTGAAACAAAACTGAAGCAACCCCTTCCATGTGGAACGGGGTAAGGAAAGCCTTTTTATTTTCAATTGTCTGATGGTAGTTGAAAAATCGCTTTGATTTGTATATGAACTCTAAAGGATCTTGACCCTTGAAATGTGGAAAATCAATTCGAGCAAACCTTGGCTGAATTTTTTAATCGTTTTTCCTGTTTGTGTTATCTACCATGGACACTCCTATCCCTTTGTTGTCCCCGTTGTTGGTGAGAGGAACGCGCAAGGCTAAACATTCGAGCATTTCTTAAATCAAAACTAGTCGGCTGTGAATCTGATTGACAACCTCTTCCAAGGTCTTTACACGTTTCTCCATTGCCAGGTTCCTCTTAGGTCTCTTTCACGTGCCCAAGAAAGAGTGTTCTGATACTAATTAATAGGTTTCCTAACCTATCTAGCCCATGATTATAGAGGGAAGGGGCTTCTTCTTGTGTTAAACACAATTAAACCAAATAATATTCTCTTTTTATTAATGAGTTAAACCCTTTATATAAATGAAGAGTCCTAAAACAAATAAATTACTACACCACTAAGTAATCTCTAAATAATCCCTAATTTTACTCCAAATAAAACTCTTAATAATTCTCTAACTAAAACTAATTTCCTATGATAAGAAAATAGAAACCTAACACGATCCTTAGTTAAATTCTATCATTTATACAACTATCTTTACAACTTGTTCTAGATAGAAAGGAATTTCTTGAATTCGTATTGTTATGTAAGTTCTTATGCATCCCATACTACATAAGAAATCAGACATCGTAGTTGTTATTCTAAAATAACACGTCGGTTCGGAAGTGACAACACGTTATTCTTTGTAGACTTTCACTATCTCTTTCATAGATCACTAAAATTAATATATAAATAATTTTTTTTCTTTAAAAAAAAGAAAACATGAAACTTTCCTCTTTTTCAACATATAAAACTTTCATCTTTTTCAAAACATGAAACAACAAATAATAGTCAAGTATGTGAGTTAAATACCCAGTTTATCACTCAACATAATACACTTTTTTTTCCATTTCATTTCATTTCTTTCTTTTCTTTTCGTGGCTTACACGATGAGTCGAAACGTTTTCTCTTTCCCTCTTCCATGTCTTACATGATCCTCGGATCGAAGTGTGTCTCACATATCTCATATTTCTCTTTCTATCTCACATATCTCTTTCGTGACTTACACGACATACGCCGGAGCATCTCATCACTGGGTATTCACTCCACATACACACTCAACTAAGAATCACATTCTCAATAACATCACAAATTATCACATTTTCAATGTGATTTTAATATAAAAGAACCATAATCTCTTTTAAAAATCTTTTTTTTGCCATCAATCTAAAACTTGAGTTTTCATTTACAAAATGAATAAAACCATTTCTGAAATCCCAATGAAATACTCGAATATCAATTATGTAATTTTCATAAATAATTCTTTTGCTCAATTAATTAAAATCATAAAAAACTTATTTTAATTTTCGATTTTTTTTCATTATAAAATTCTTCCTATTTTTTCTCAACAATATTTCTACTTCTAATCTAAATGCTTGGGGTACGTTTGATTGCATAGAAAGTCACTTTCCATGGAATTTGAAATCCATGGAAAAATAATGGCGGAAAATAGATAGGGTTGGAAAATCAAATTCTATTGTTCAATTTTACTTGGATAAAATCATGGGAAAATTATATAAGGAAAAAGAACAAGAAGGAGAGGAAGAGGAGAAAGAAGATGAGAGGAGAGGGAGAGGAAGAGGAAGAAGAAGATGAGGAGGAGGAAGAGGGAGGGGGGAGGATGTGGTGGTGGTGATGGTGGCGGCGAAGGTAAGTGAGGAAGAAGAGGGGAGAAGGTGGTGGTGGTGGTGGCAGTGGAGGTAAGTGAGGAAGATGAGGGGAGAACGTGGTGGTGGTGGCGGCAGAGGTGAGGGATGGAGAAGGAGAAGAAGAGAGAGAGAGAAAAGGCCAGAGATGGTGATGACGGAGACGGTGACGACGGCGATGTTAGTGTGATGATGGTGGTGGTAGGAAAGAAGAAGATATGAGTGGGGAAGAATTGGGGATGGAATATATGATGGACTTTTTGATTGAGGTGGAAAATGAATTTCCATTTTCATGTGCAATAAAACACTTGAAAAATGTCATGGAAATTGATTGTGCAATTGAACATACCCTTAATAAAAAAATGTTCCTAATTAATACTAGATTTTACTCGATTAGCTCAGAATCATGCTCTATTATTCTATTTAGTTTAATAATAAGCAACATTGATTTTTATTCAAAACCAATTTTAAATGAAACACTTTTACAATTAAAACATTTTTCTGAATTATTTTGGTGTTCTCATAAAAATCTGTTATAACATGCATACAACAACTATGTATCAAATTCTAATCTAACATGCACATTTTTTTTTTTTTTTGACAAAATACATACATTGAATATAAAGTTCAAAATAACTCATTTCTTTAAAACCAAAACATTTTTTTTAAACAAATCTATGACTTCAATTAAGAAATTGGAAGTTCCCTACCTCATTTGATTGAATTCGACGTCTTGAATCTTTATTCAACAAGTCTGGTTTTTTATTCATTTTTTAACGAGATCAAAACTTAAATCAAATGTCAAGGAACAAGTAATTTTTAGATTCAACTTCTCAATAGCTTTAACATAAATGAATATGAATTAGTTCTTTATGTTCGTGTATATTCTTCTAAAATATTTTTTTGGGTCAACTAACTTAAATCATCAAATCAAGCTCACGCAAAACTATATTTTTTGACAGTTTTAAACCTACTAACAATACATGATTGACTCAAAAACTATCTCATCCATGGTTTTAAAACTCGGTTTCGCGTCTCGTCTCGTCCAGGCTCAATACTGAGTCGTCTCGGACGAGTTTTTCGATATGTTTGAGACGTCTCGTGAGACAAATCAAAAAATTGAATGTGAGTCCTAAATCTTGGTAAAAAAAGTGACTTTGTGAGTTGGTCTCATTCAACTCCGATACCGAGTTAACTCGGGTGATACGTCTTGGTCTTGGACGAGTTTTAAAATCATGATCTCATCACAACTTTGATTAATAATCAACAAATTTCATAAAATTTATTCCTTGAGATGCATAATAAAATTTTCAAGGTATTACACACCGTATCTTTCTTCCAACCACAAGCTTTCTCCAAAACAAATCTCTGCCAAAAAGCCTTTGTGGTTGAACAAAGCAAGACAACATCCCTCCTCCTTCCTTTCTCAACTATCCTGACCCCCTCTTTGGTTCTTAATCCAATAAGCATACAATTTGAAAGTCTTTTTGATGGGGACATCAAAGCTTGAAGAGTAGATTTTAGTTTTCTGTTTTAGGACTTTAATTTTATGTTTGTTCGGCTTATTTTGTTAGGGGCAATTTAGTAACTTTAGTTTGTCTTTTATTTAAGTTTATTAGAGTTGGAAAATTAACAGCGAGAAAGTTACGAAATTATGTTATTTATTTGGAGTTTTAGTTTGATTAGGATTCGAGTTCAAGCTTTCCCCAGCCCCTTCTCATCAATGGACTCTTGACGTATACAAAGAAGTGCGATTCGTTCGATAAATTCCTATCTCTCTCTCTCTCTTTCTATATATATATATATATATATATATCTCTGAGATGTTTGGATTTTTCAAAACTCCATGGACATGCAAAAGAGAAATGCTATCCCCACTCAGACCCAGACATAACCTTTACCAAAAGTTTATTGTGATCTTTTTGTTCAAATAACAATTAAGGTGAAGCAGGGTCAGGAACAACGAATCTCTTTATGAGAAACTAATCCATTTTGCAAGTTTGTTATTAGGGGTAGTTCCTACAAAGGATCGGACTATTGACGTGGATTTATTTTCTTTATATAAGATTATATTAGGGTTTTTTTTTTTTTTTAAACGAAGAATGATGAATAAAAAATAAAGTTTTTAGTTTTGATCTTCCCAACAATGGCTAGTGTGAAGCCATTTTGGTGAATCCAAGATAACATTCTTTTTTTCTTTTTTTCTTTTTTATTCTTGAAACCTACAAACCTTAATCCTTTCCCCTTTCCTTTAATCCTCATCCAACCCCAACTAAAATATAGTAATTTACAAAACTTTGCATTTTAATCTCAATAGCCAATTGGGATTGTGGAAACTTTTTTTTGCCCAGATCCCCAAACCCCATAATCCCAAACCAGTTTTTCCTAACCCCCTTATTTTCATCTTTTTCCCTCATCGTCCTGCATCACTTTTGATCTACTTGGACTAGTGTTGCTCCCTTGCTAATATGCATCATCACCTTCCTCATCTTCAAACTCAGCTGTCACCCCCCAATGACTCAATCTTCAACAGCATCGATGAAGGGAAGTAGCGACGGTTGCTGCGCGGCGATGGGCTCAACGATCTAGATTTTATAAATATGTGTTTTGAGTTCCATTTCTTTTTTAATATCTTGGAATGCTTGGTAAAACAGCGAGTGTGGCTCATCTTTGTGAATCATTAATAATTTGTTTCCTGGAGACCCTAAGAAACTGTATAATTTTATTTATTCTGTATGGTAATTTGTAGCCTAGACAGGGAATGTTTCTATCTTTCTTTTCCTTTTAATGAATATGAATACTGTTTATTTTTTATATCATAGTGAATACCCTTATATGCCTTTCGCGTTCACCACAAGACTGTTGAGTTCGTGCAGTCTTTCTTTCTTATCTTACCATTCACCATCAACCTGTTCTTTTACATGGTGATTAGCGTCATGCTAGAAAAATTCTACTTACTCATTAGTGTTAATCGTTTGGGTATGTTTGTGGCTACTTTCATTTCATGTACAACAAGATGGTCATAAATAAATTAGAATGTCTTTTATCATACTAATGTTGTGTCTGTTTGCAGGAAAAAGAGTCCAATGAAATTGTCCTTAAAGCCATGGGAAGAGCTATCAACAAGACTGTGATGATTTCGGAATTAATTAAGGTGATTTACTAGGGAAGTATACTCATGATACTTTGATTATTAGTTTGCCCTTTCCCCTCATAGCATGATACTTTGGTATCTTCCTGGTAGAGTGTTTCTTTCTTCTTACAATGTGTTTGATTTATTTCCTTTTTCAGAGAAGGATAGTTGGTCTCCATCAGAATACTTCAATTGGATCTACTGATATAACGGACATTTGGGAGCCGCTAGAAGAAGGCCTTCTTCCGTAAGGACCAGAGAGTCATTTCTGTTTTGGATGTCATATGTTATACACAAATTAGTATATGTGGCTGACAAACATCTTCTTTTCTTTATGTTTTCGCCATTCACAGCCTGGAAACTACCCGTCATGTTTCCATGATTTCAATTACATTGTCCAAGAAGGAGTTGGATACATCCTCCACGGGGTAAATTAGTTGCTCAAATTTCTATTTAAATTACATGGACTCATCTTTTATTCATTTTTTCCAATGACCAAGTCTTGGAGCTTATTATGTAAAGTTTGTGATTCTCTTTGTCGATGAATGTCAACATATGTAAGAAGTGCCACTAGGCTAAGTGGTAAGACGTGTGGAGAGTTGTTCTCACGTCCTAGGTTCAAGCTCCCTTGAACCCATCTTATGTTAACCACTAACCATATTACCTGTCACTAACCACTAGTCAAGCATTTACCTATTAAAAAAAAAAATGAATGTTAACATATGCGTGCACGGTACTACAGTTAGATGGTTTACGAAATTCACTTATTTGCTGTTGGTTTCTGTTACATGAATGAATTTGTCTACAGGTTTGCATAACTAAATATCCTTGGGGTATCAAATTTCCATAATTATACCGAATCTTTCCATTCCACAAGGACCTAAAAGAAACATTATTAGAATATTTCCATTTCCATCTTCTTTTTGTTTTGTATCTTAAATATATAAATGCTAATCTATAACTAAATTTGAATCTTAAAATCCTCCATATCTCGAAGTATTTTTTTTATGCTTTTATCTATGACAAGTGCATGATTATTTGCATTTCAAGATGAGTCTGATCTTCAAGTTTGAATCTCATATACCTATATAGAACATCAACGACAAGCCTTATCCCAACGATTTGGCTTTGTCTAAACGAATCTTGATGGTTATTTGTTGTATATGATGAGTAGTTAGTGTTTTTGTCCTTTGTTTGTTATTACTCAAATTTTGATGCGCATTTCTTATGCATTTCTATTACTTTGACAATATTTCTATGATTTATGAATATTTGACATTATTTCCATTTTGATTATTACATCACATTTCTATGAAATACTTCCATTTTCTGAGCTTACTGAAATACACACATTTTTTGCTTTCTGATTTCTTTTCTCTAATAATTTTTTTTGATAAATACATCAATTATATTAAATAAAACCGACCGGTTGAGATAACCAGTGTCAATACAATTTGCAAATTACATGACAGCCAAAACAAAGCTACAAAGTTAGATTGTGCATAAAGAAGCCCAATTAAACACAAAATCATCAAAAACACCCCCTTGAAGTCCGAACTCAATTCGCTCCCAAAGAACAAAAAGCCTAACACCTCCAAAATAAGATTTGGAAGCTCCAAATCAAGTTCGTTGAACACTCTTCGATTTCTTTCTCTCCACGATACCCAGCTGACAACAAAAGGGGTGAGGGACCAAAGGTGCCTTTTTCTACCCATAAACACTTTATGATTCCGCCTTTGGAACAATGACAGGACTGAATATGGAAACACCCATGAGCAATTAAAGAGACATAAGAAATGGACTCAAATTTTACGAACAAATGGACAATGAATCAATATATGAGAAGCCGATTCCCCATTCATTTTACACAAGCAACAAAAATTTGGCCTAACAAAGCCCTTGATCATAAGATTATCAAAAGAATGGATTTACCAAAAGCAGCCAACCAAATAAAGAAAAACACCTTCGAGGGTACTTTATGACCCCAAATGGGACCCATTGGGAAAGAGGATAAACCTTGTGGTGCCAAAGAATCTTGGAATGAACGTACCGAATTTTTTTTGTCCTTTGTGCAAGTCCATATTCTCTTGTCAAGCCCCGATAACTCTATGATAATTTGGTCAAGCTTGAAAATCAACTTTGTCAACTCCCGAATCTCCCAATCATTAAAATCCCTCCTGAAACCAAAATCCCATGAAGTCCCTAGCCCCGAATGATTCATAAATTCACCAATTGGATTCTTTTTTTTCAAGGATAGGGCATAAAGTCTCGGGAATTGAAAGGATAATGGAGAACTACCACACCATCCATCCTCCAGAATTGAATCCTTTCCCCACTCCCACAATTAAAAGCCACCAACTCCTTAAACTTTTGAGTTCATACTCATGATACCCCTCTACAAACTACACCCAAAGGGAGTCCTCACTTCTTTACTCTCCCACCCATAAAACTTTTCCCCATATTTTACCTTAATAACCTTTCTCCACAAACTAAGCCTTTCTTCTCCAAACTTCTATAACCATTTCCCTAAAAGGGCCGAGTTGGACAACTTGCATCCAATCTTATACATTATTGGTGTTTAAGAAATAACGGGCATATGTAACAGGGACAATCCATTTTCTAGTAATTTTTAGTGTTGAATTCCATATCATACTGATATCAGAAATGTACTACCGCACTTGTTTAATAAATCTTAATTTATTCAAGTACTATCACACTTTTGGAGTAACTTCTTATTTTCATCTAATATCATACACTATCAGTTGGGCTGATTAAGGAATAAAAGGGGTATGTAACATGGACAAACCATTTTCTAGGAATTTTCCATGTTAAATACCATATTGTACTCATGTGTCAGACACATACTGACACACCTTTAAAAAATCTTGGGTTTTTCAAATATTTTTCTATTCAACAATTATTTAATATATTTAATTTTTTTAGTTTAATTTTTATCCCACAGTCTAAGACTCTAAATACATTTTTTTATGTTATGTCTTTTTGAGTTTTGATCTTTATGCCATTTTGGAAATGCCGCAAGTCCGGCCTGACGGGATTGGTTGAAGTCCATCTCTGGTCTGCGTTTGGTAATTGTGCAGGGCCCCGTATGCAGATTCTTCTTTTTTCCATTTTTGTGCCTTGAGCACAAAAAATAAAAATAAAAATAAAAAGTTCATTTGCCAAAAAATCAGTCAAACAGGTGTCTAGGCTTGTTCAGGACCTACCTGACCCCAATTTACATTCCCAATGGGTCATAATAGTTTTCATCCTGGTGGGTTTTGTATTGTAAAGTCTCACTTTTTATATATGCTTCTGGTTTGAACTTTTAGGGTCTTTTTATTGACCATTCTGCCAGAATGGTTTCAGGTTTGAAAATTATCTCTGCCGAAGTTCCATAGTGCTGGAAACAATTTCGGTAGAAAGTCTACTGAACATTAGAAGCAACCCCCGTCTCCACATCTTTGTTTCACTTCCATGGCTTCCCTCTGGATACCTCAGATTGAGACAACTATCCTCTACTCTTTCAATTCAATCCCTTCTAAATCATCGAATTAGAGAAAAACCCCATAGCTACATACCTTTAATCCTTGCGGGGGATCAAATCATAGATTTTGGCAAACATAGGAGTTTTGTTCAAAGCCATCTCAAATAGGTATCTTGACAATTTTGAGGAGGGGTGAAGGTTGCAAATGAAGTTCTAAGAGAATAATTTCTCTGAGAAAATCTTGTATGGAGATTGTGTAGATTTTTGTTTTTGTTTTTGTTTTTGTTTTTTGGAAGAAGAAAGACTGCAATTCTAAATCTGCTTGAGATTGGTTTAACAAGGGCAAGCTTGCTTGGCACCAAACTCATTTCGTCCTTATTGGCACCTCCAAGAGTGGGTGTACAGCTAGTAGATATTCTTCTAGGTTTTAGCGTCAACTCAACAAATCACCATTGATGGAGAAAATTTGAGATTTTCAGCGAAGGTTATTCTATGGTTTTGAGCAAGGTTCTTTGGAGTCCACAAGCAAATAAATTTGGGTTTTTTTTTTCTTCTAGTTCTTCAATTGTAGAGAGGGAAAGAGAGTGTGTATGCCACTTATGGAGAATTTTTCGTTTTGCAATTTTTTTCCCTCATATAATGGATTTTTTAATCTATCATTCTAAAATAATTAATTTTGCAACAATTTACCAAATGCCACTATAACATCTCATAATCAATTATAAGGTTAGAATTGATTATCAAACCGCCCAAGTGGTGGAGCAGTGGTTTAGCGACCTGGGTGTGCTCCCCAGGCTTGTGAGATCAAGTCTCCCACCTGTGACTTTATCCAATACGCCTATTTGTGTTGGCATAGCATATCTGCAGGGTTAGTCCGACTTCCAAAGGGGTGGAGACTGCCTGTCACAAGATGATTATCAACCTCATGCGAATGTGCAACCGCTAACTTATATTGGTGGTTCTTGTTATTGAGGTTGTATTTTCTATTATCTACCTGCAGCACTAGACCTGGCATGTTACATTTGTTTTTATGATAACTTAATTTTCTCTTGGACTATAGTGCAAGCAAACATGTTACCTTGAAAACATTCTCAAGGATGTTCATGGATATTGAAAATACCCAGTGCTCCTGCATAGCTGTGACATCTTATTGGTCTGTGATTTTGCAAACCTTCATTCCCTTATATAAAAATAATAATAATAATCTCCATTCCCTTGTTTAAGAATGCAAAACCTTTTTAGTTGATATCAGTAGGATCTGGTAACCTTGTAGCACAGATGAGCTACTGTTTCATTGGAGTTACTTTTGCTCTTTGTATTTTTGGACGATTTTTTATGCATCAAATTTAAATTACCTATTTGAAGGTGCCACTTCGGTGAGGAGGTGAAGTCTTTGCATGATATTACCACAAACCTGGGATCACCATGCCTTCACACCTAAAGCTATAAAACAAATCTCTTTTTACAAGTGAAACGGGCCATTTCTGTTAATAAAATGTTGCTTTGTAAACTAATGATTTAGCATTAGTGAATTGAAATTTTTTTGGTTGATTAAGTGTCTGTATTTGGAGTATGAATGGTTTTATTTTCCATCAATATGCTTTATGTATACAACTGCTGTAATTGTAACTGGTGGACCTATTTTTTCCAAACAATGCAGATATCAATCACCTATTCCAGTTGATCAAGTTAAACCATGGACTGAATTTGATCATGAAGGAGGTAAGGCAATAGTTTTATAATGTCTTTTAACTCTCTTTCCTACCTAAGTTAATACACTTTCTATTTTGCTCCCATAAATCTCAGAGGGCTTGCCTGGCATGCAAGGTAGAGGACGTGGTGGTCGAGGAAGGTTTAGGGGTCGAGGTAATAGTCTTCTTTAAACTTGCTTGAATCCGTTCTTGTCAACTTACTGAAAGTTGTCAAATTTTAGTAATAATATGAAATTCTTTGAGGTTTTGCAAAATGACGACTGCTGAGTGTTGAAGTGAAGTACACATTTTTATTCGTAAAGGGAAACGTCTAGAAGGCTTGCCATCCCTAAACAAGGACAGTACAATGACACAAACAGCCTCCCATGTTAAATAATGTGTCTTCAAGAATAAACTCCTTAAAAATTTTGCACCAGAAATTAAAATACCCAAAAATACTATTAATTAGCTCCGGAAGGAGATGCTCTTTTCCCTTAGAACACTCAATTGTTTCTTTCCTCATAAAATCCACAACATATGGCAAAAGGAACCAATCTGCAGAGGATTCTTTTCTTCACTTGAGGGCTGTGATTTGCTAAGATTGAAATGAGGGAATAATAGAATTAGGGAAGCACCAAGAGATGCGGAATACATCCGAAATTTTCCTAGAAAAGTTAGTGCAGAAGTAATTGATTAATCAATTACGCATTAGACTTGCACATACAGCAGAAGGCAACATGAAAATTGCCCTTGGTATTGATATGGTGCAAGATTGGAATCTAAAGCTTCGAACGACATGAAGAAACCCATATTTGAGGAGATTTAGGACCCCAAATAGCAGAACCAGAAATTTCTTTTGAACCTAAAATCCCAAGAGAACTCACCACCATTCCTAACCATGAAATTTTGGATCAGGCCTCTCTTTTGGCGACATGGAGTACAATGTTGGGAATTGCTCCTAGAGGGGGTTTGTACCATACCAATTATCCTTTCAGTATCGGATAGTATCCCTTCTACCTTCCTTAATGGCTAATCTCTTATGGAAGATAGGAAGAATTTTAATAATACCTTTCCACACACTACCATGGAAAGACGAACCTCACTCCAAAAAAAATTCTCTTGATAAAGTCAATCCTTAATCCCGAAATTCCCTTGAAGCTACATAGAAGACCATTGAAAAATCAGACTTGCTTGAGAAAAACATAAATGAAAACCAAGGTATCATCTACCAATTAAAAGTGAGAAACCATAGGACCATCCTTATTGGTCCAGAAGCCAAATAGATATCCAGTTGCAACTGTTTTAGCCATCAACCGATTGAATGCTTCCCCAACTAGGATAAGCAAATAAAGGGGACAAGAAAATCCCTCTGCCTAGCATCTTTTCAACCCTTAAAATACCTTGTAGGGCTCCCATTAACTAAGATCAAGAATGAGGGGGATACCATCTCAAGCCAAATCCCATCTGGCCCAACAAGTATCTAAGGAATTCTCAATTAACATGGTCTTAGGCTTTCTCCAAGACAATCTTATAAACCACACTAAGGGGTCTTGATCTCCATCTGGAATCTATATACTCCTTTTCAATTAAGAACCCATCCAAAATTTGCGGCCCTTAATGAATAGTTCTTATTTCTAGGGGTGCACATTGGATTGGGTAAATCCGAGAACCAAACCAATCCGAAGCCTTTTGGATTGGATTGGTTCGGATTGAGCATGGTTTGGTTCGGGTGCGGATTGTATATAAAAAAATCCGATTGATTTGGTTCGATTCCCGATTAGGGGTATAATAGAACCGAACCAATCTGAGAACCGAACTAATCCGAAGTATCTATTATAAGATATATATATATGGGAAATGTTCAGCACCCAACCATTTACCCAACAATTTGCCTATCATGTTTTGTCCTACATGGGTTAGAAGTTTTGGAATGGGCTGATTTTTGGTGAGGATGATCTCTATGGTGGTGAGGATGATCTCCTCACCATAGAGATCATCCTCACCAAAAATCAGCCTACTTCTAACCCATGTAGGACAAAACATGTTGGGCAAATTGTTGGGTAAATGGTTGGGTGTCGAACGGGACCCTATATATATATATATATAGGGTCAAGATTGAGGGACATATGTAAAAACAATGTCACATTAATAAAATTTCAAAATATAGGTTAGAAGTTTCGGATTGAGCTGATTTTTTTTGAGGATGATCTCTATGATGGGAAGATCATCTGGAAAAAAAAACCAGTCCAATCTGAAACTTCTAACCCCATTAAAAGTGATTTAGAATTTGGACCGTCTATTTTTTATCAACAATTTGTAAATCACTTTTGATCGATTTAGAAATTTAAGATTGAGCTGATTTTCTGTGTTAGATGATCTTCTCATCATAGTGACTATCCTCGCAAAAAATCAGCTCAATCCAAAATCTCTAACCCATGTTTTGAAAAACCATTGTTTTTACATATGCCCCTTGAACCGCTCCCATATATATATAGATGTTTATTTATTTAAAAATAAAATTATTTCTTAGTTTCATTCTTCTATTATCAATTTCTCTCTTCTTCAACTTCATCTCCTCTATTTTTTTTTCTAACAAAAACTCATAAAAAAATGTACACAAATCTCTCTCTCAATTTTCAAATGGATCAACCCATTTATGGAAAAACTTTTTCAAAAAGTTTTATTCCTTGTTTTTTTTACGAGAATCTTTATGTCGTGTTTGTTAGATGAAATATACTAGACGAACCTAGACTTGGATTCGTTAATCTACCATTTATGAATTAGTTTTCTCACTAATCCATCCAAAATACCAATTTTAAAATTGTAATTTTTTTTTTAGTCTCATTGAACTTCCTCTAATTTTCAATTTATACAGATTTCAATCAAAATTTAATCATAAAATCATTTTCATTTTAAAAATAGGCATTATTTATGATCTGATCCAAAGGGTTCCTCTTTTGAAAGAAAAAATACTAGTTTTTCTATTTTGAAATTATGAGAACCGATAACCGATCCGAACCAAGGTTGGTTTGGATTGGTTCGGTTCCAAATTTGTAGAATTGATCATATTTGGCTCGGTTCCAATTTTGCCAAAATCCGAACCATGTGCACTCTTACTTATTTCTACCTAGTAACTATTGGAATCATCTCCTTGACATGTATGCTAGCATCTTTGAGACTACTTTTATGTTGACCCTACCAAACTATTGGCCTGAAATCTGCAATGTTTTACGCTCCTAAATTTGTGGAACAAGAATCGCAAAACATGGTTTGAACCAAAATCTAGAAATTCTTCCTCATATAAGTCTTCAATTCACATGAGATTATCCTTGATAATATGCCGACGACATTTGAGAAAATCCATATAGAAACCGTTTGGCCTCAAGATTTCTCTTCGCACATTACCCGTTATAACCATGAACATCTCATCTTCATGGTGATTTATTGATTAATCGTGGAATATGGTAGCATTTTTACCCTTCACCCACAATTTTATTTTCTTCAACATTCAAATGTCAAAAACAAGGTAGGGTTTTTTAAGGCTAAAACTAGTACTACTTGAGACTAACAATGAATTAACACCATTCCAAAGCTTTATTGTTCAATCCTTCATAAAATAGCTGCATGTTGTCAAATTGAAAAGGAATTGGGCATTTCCTTTCCAAATCTTCAAGCACTATTGTGGTATGGTCATACATTGGGTTACTCACAGTAGATTGGACCACAAAGCTAATTTTTTCCTCCTATGATGCAAACACTAGGAATCTATCCAATTTGGACATACTTGGATCTTTTTTGGTTATTCGATCATGTGAAAGGCTTTCCTCCTAGTGGGAGTTTCAACAACAATAATGATTGACAAATTTTCTAAATTTTTTCATTCCCTTAGTTGGGTTGGACCCACCTTTTTTTTTTGTGTGACATTGAAATCTCCTCCCTTACACAAAGATTTGTGCCAATACATTGCCACATCGTTCAATTCTTCCTAGAATTGAGTCATCTCCATTTCTAAATATGGACAATAAATACTTGATGTAGAACATCTACATGAGGAAGACCATAATTTTTAAACAAAGTTGACGCAGTCAAATTTGGTCAACGCAGGTTTGACCAACCTGGTTCAGGTTGATCTAATTGAGTTCATACTCAACCCAATTATGATTTTAGTCTTAGTTTAGTCTATTTTAGTTTTAAGTTATTTAGAAGTTTTTAGGTTAGTTTCGATTTCAATTTTAGGAAGTTCCTATTTTATTTAGTTTCTAATTTGTTTAGTCTCTAATTTATGTTTAGGTTTCTATTTTTTTTATAATTTTGTTTTTATTCTGTAGGCTATTATTAGAAGTGCTTAGAAGTGTCTAATTGAGTTATAGTAGGTTTAGAAAGTTAGTAATATATTATAGATAAATTAGAACGTCACTTTTTAGTATTTTAGAATATTTGTAAGTTGTTATGATAAAGTTATTTATATAAGGAGCTTCAAAAACAAATTTAAATCATCAATTATATTTTCTACGTAGTGGAAGTGTGTGAATCAATAGATTCAATTACTTGAAAGAAAATAAAGCATGAAGCTAAAAAAGTAATTAAGAAAGAAAATATAATTGAATTGATTTAAATTTCGTTTTTGAAGCTCCTTATATAGATAACTTCATCATAACAACTTAGAAACATTCTAAAATACTAAAAAGTGACTTTCTAATTTATCTATAATATATTATTAATTTTCTAAACCTATTATAACTCAATTTAGACGTTTTTAATAATAGCATAAAGAATAAAAACAAAATTATAAAAAAAATAGAAACCTAAAAATAAATTAGAGACAAAACAAATTAGAAACTAGATAAAATAGAAACTTCTTAAAATTGAAAGAGAATCTAACCTAAAAACTTCTGATTAACTTAAAACTAAACACATAGGAGGACTAAAATCAGAATTGGGTTGTGTATGGACTCAACCGGGTCAACCCAAACTAGGTTGGTCAAACAAGAGTTGACCAGGTTTGACTGAGTCAATTTGTTCTGAAAATTATGGTCTTCCTCATGTAGATGTCCTACATCATTACTAAAGAAAGCCCAGTTGAACTCTTCATTGACACAAGATGGAAATTACAAAAGCTCCTAGCAAGTGATCCTCCACGTTATAAAATGTCTATCCCACATAATAAATATTCTACAAGAAGAGCCAAGAGATGGATGAGCATACTATCTCTTATTCCTAAGACCCTCAACTCCAATTTGAAATATTACGTAACTTCAATTCTTGTAGGACGACATTGTATGGACTCCTAGATTTAATCATGGCCTTAGCAGAAGGCACACACGTGGCTTTGGCACCCATTCCACCATAAAAGTTTAACATTTATTTTGACTAATGAATGCCTGCACTCTTTGAACATTCAAGAATCTTTCGGTCTTTATGTGAAATCTCTTATGATTCCATTAGCACAGTTAAGCAGCAAAATCTACAGCAGCATTCACATCTGTTCTGGTGAACATATTAAAAAGAATTAAAAAAGTAATGCGCTGGGTCAGGATAAGTGAATTGAAATCTCATTACTTCTCTGGCTGTATGAATGCCATAATTAGGCTTCCTTGATCCTCCCATTATTTTGCAGAAACTTGCATTAAAACTTTTTTTTTTTGTGATATTATTGAAATTTCACAATACTTTTTTTTATAACTGTGTATCCCTGTAGACAGTGGACCGGGTCAGTATTCTGGGCTTCGCCCAGTCTGTAGACCATGGTCTTGTCCAAGGACTAGTCCTGAGGCACGTGCAGCACCCGCACATCACACGCACTAGGTAAGTGAGGGTGTGCCTTTGCGGGTGCCCCCTGAGGAAT
Organism: Akebia trifoliata; assembly: GCF_017979445.1. Classification (NCBI taxonomy): domain Eukaryota; kingdom Viridiplantae; phylum Streptophyta; class Magnoliopsida; order Ranunculales; family Lardizabalaceae; genus Akebia; species Akebia trifoliata. Next base: position 15,128,650 of record NC_141376.1, on the reverse strand, counting down.
TAATGCTCATACCGGGTATTGAACTCACGACCTACAGGCATTAACTGAAATTTCACAATACTGCCTTTGTCCAAAGAAACTAATTTTTTGTGTTTTTATTTTTATTTTGGGACATCTTAGTCCATTGAGTGTAGAGATACGATGAGGTTGTAACCCTTTCTAAATGCTTATAGAAAGCAAAGAATATCCTCATGTTAATTATTTTTAGCAGTATATTTTAGTATCTGCTACTTCTGTGTCAACTTAGTAAATTTTGACCATTTAGTTCTTATTTCTTTGTTAAGAGGTTTATCTTTTTCCCTTATGTTGAGTGAACATTTTATTTCAATGCAATCTCAGATAAGATGCAAGTGACAGGTTAATATATTAGTGCATGGGTTGGAAAAGTGTATAAACTAGATTAGCTATCCATCAACAAAGTAAAAACATTTTTTGTTTTTGTGGATAAATAATGAAATAGAAACAAATAGAGTGTTCTATGTGAATTTGGGTTGGTAAATCCTTATTAATTAAAACAGTTTATGATAATGAATGCAGAGATATTCGGCAACATGTTTGACAATGGTGTTAATGCCAAACTGGTTTTTCTACAAGTAGCTGCTCAATTTAAGTTATGAAATACCATTAACTTCATCTGTGCTATTTTGTTTTTTTGATCAGTGAATTTATTGATAGGAGGACAAAATGTCCACAAAAAGAAAACACAATTAGTTTGTCTCACTACATTATCCCATCTGAACAAAAAGTCTTGAGCGAACTACGCTCAAAACTCCTCAAATTGGGATCAGTCTTAAACACACATTTCTTTTATAAACACACCCCCCCCAAACACACACACACACTCCTTTTACAACATCTCTTCTACCTTCTAATATCTTTCTTACTCTCACAAAACCTCCTACTTTTAAGTCTCATTACATTTTCAGAATTTCTACGACATTCTCACATACATATTCTCTAATCTCTATTCTACATTATTACTATCAAAGTTAAAGTCTCAACTCAAGTTACTCTTACTCTTAATTCTCAAGACTTGAAGACAAGGAAAGCTACTCAAGAATCAAGATTTGAAGATCAAGATTCAAGTTCAAAGATCAATATTCATCATCATTCATCAAGACTTGAGAGAGTTGATTGATTCCATTCAAAAGCCACAACAATTTCATTATCTTTTTTCTCTTCTAGTTCTACTCAAGTTGAGGTTGAGAAAAAACACAACAAAACACAAATTAGCCCCAGCACCCTAAAACAATATATTTTTTATTTTAATAGTTATTTTTTTCTACTTTTCTTAGTTGTTTATTATTTTACTTGTTAAAAACTTAGAAATTAGGATGTCTTCCTCATCACCAACTCTTCCCTAAGACCTAAATCAAATGATCCCAGTTGGAAATACGGTCACCACTGTAGTCCAAATGAAAAGAGTCTAGCAGTATGTGAGTTATGCGGCTACATTAATAAAGGTGGCACTGCACGCCACAAACAACATTTAGTACATATGTTGAGATCAAATGTGAGGGCATGTGAAGAAGTTACTCTAGAAATCTGAAAACAAGTAATGGGTTATATGGTTAAGGCTTCAAAGAAGATTTATTGTTGACTACTTTTAGTTCTCTACGTGCACTTTTTGGTTTATGGATTATGATTTATGAATGGAAGTATGGAATTGGGACCTGTTTAATTATTGTGCATTTTTCTAAAAAAAATTAGTATTCTTTTGAACATTTTCTGCATTTTTTTTCAGCATATGCAAACATGTGTTGGTCGCATATGCTATTTAACAACATTGATTGGGACATGAACTTGTACCTATTTCTTTTGATTTTGGGAAGGACACTTTTAAGTTCTAAGATTCTCAAGTTTTGCTGTCCTATCATTCCTATCAGTAAGTGCATTCATGCCCGTGAAGATTCTGTAGCTATTTTGATTTATCTTATGTTCTGTGTGCAGGGAATCTCAACAGGGTAGGGGAGTACAATGGGGATGGAGGTTGGGATGGTGGGCGTGGATATGGTGGCAGAGGTAGAGGTCGTGGAAGAGGCCGCAGTTTCCGTGGACGTGGAAGAGGTTTTAATGGTGAAGATATGCAAAATGAATCAAGTGGTTACAATGACTACGGTGGGTCAGAGGTACCACATACCCAAGGCCGTGGTAAGCTCATTAGTCCATAAATTTGAACATCTCACGTTTTGAATCAAACAAGAGTTACAATATTTAATTTTTTTTTTTTTTTTGGATAAATTAAAAGAAAATCATAAGCAAAAAAAGAATAGAAATAGTGAAGTGTCACACCAGTATTGATGTGTTCAACACATACTTTATCTGTTTAGGAGAATTTCTGCATTTTAGCGAAAATTGCTTGTTCTTTAAACTTATTGTAGCAACCATTTAATTTTAAAATTTTGAATTGTGGTTTTTATAATTTATGATATGTGGAGTTCTTGCAGGTCGTGGTCGTGGCAGGGGAAGAGGCCGTCAAGGTGGGCAGAATTATAGATCAGATGGGCCAGTCGAGCCAGCGGCCTAAGGGGGTTGTGTCGAGTTACAAAGAAAATCTGGATGATTGGACTTGACTGATATATTTCAAAGCATCGTAAGTTGGTTGTTATTAGTTAGTTGGCTGTTGGGATCATTGTGCTTGGTATCTCTGGCTTTGTAGGTAGGTTTGTAGGATTATTTTGCCAAAGAATTCATTTATTATGCGAGTTTGTTTACAGGAACATTAGAGTGTAGTACATTCTTTCATTCATAAATACTTTTCTATCTATTTATATTCCTCTATTCAAGGTATCAGATCCATTTTGCTGTAATCTAGAAGTCAATGTTTTGAAAACCAACCCAATGATCGGATCGAAAATTTGTCTAGTTGGTCAGACCCCCTGGTTCAATTCGATTGAATCGATGTATGTTTATTTAAAAAAATGTATACAGTTTCCCTTAAGTCCCTCTATTGACTTACAAGTCACAAAAACCAATCTGGTTCAGTTTTTAAAACACTGCTAGAAACCACTCATGTTTGTATCCAATAAAATAGCTCCCATTAGAGTTGATGCTTGTGCTGATTTAATTGTCAAATTTAATTATAATGGGTACCTATTAAGGAAAAAGAAAAGAATTGCAATGGTGGGTGGGGGTAGTGGAGCATTTTCAAATGCTCCAATCTTGATTGCCTTCTCTATGTTGTACTCGTTAAATGATAATGAATGTCAATTATAGGATTGCATTTTTTTACATGTAAATCCAAATTTTGTTTTGTCATCCTAAGATTGTAGGCAAAATGCCACGTGTGTATATATATAAAAGGCATTCTGATTTACTGCAACTCAGTAATAATGCAAACAAGGGATAATCATAGTAACAGTCAGGGTTTGCGAATAATTCGGCCAAGGAAAAGTTTGGGGCAAAAAAAGGAATGGTCAGAGATTTAGGAAAAATGATATATTTATAATCTTGTTTTGTTTACATTATCATTATCTGTCATAATCATATGGAGTTACAAATGGTCAAGTTGTGCTGAGATATGCTAAATGAGAAATCTTTAACTTTAGTCTTTTTTTGTGAGAGTCTTTCTATGTAAGTAATTAGCTGTCCATGATGATGTGGCTTAGCAATCTTATTATTTTTATTATTTGTCTTATAGGCAAAGCAAAAGGAATATATAAAGGGAAAATTACTTAAGACCCTTGTAGAGGGATTTCTTTCTAAATAGTTCTTAAGTTTTTGACGGTAACCTAATTTGGTAAACTTTTTATTTAGTAATGGTCCCTCTACCTTATCTCACCTTATAATGTTCTTGAAATATTTTAATTGCCATTTTTCACGTACTTAGATTTTTCAATGGTGATTGCAATCATTTCCATAGATTTTTTATCGTGAATGATCATAATATAAATGAAAACAGGAAGTAAAAACAAAATTCTATTTAGTACTAATGTTAATGTCAATTACTTAATCACTTCAAAATAATTTATTTTAAATACATAAGAGATTTCTCCAAAATACCTCTTTGGATAATATGTTCTTTTAAGTTTTTGGTGATAACTCCTTTGTTGATGAGTCAGCTATCATTTGAGTGGTACCAATGTTATCTATTGACATTAACTATTTTTGGACTCTCTATCTAACCACCAAGTATTTGTCCTACATTTGTTTTGCATCATTTTAAGTAAATTTCATTCTTAGAAAAGAATACAACTGCGGTATTATCACAATATATCTTTAACGACCTGGTTATAGAATCGATAACCCCAAGTGTTAAGATAAAATTTTGCAATCATAAAACATGTCACGTCATCTCAAAGTATGCCACAAATTTAGTTTCCATAGTGGATGAAGCAATAATACTCTACTTCACCTTGCTTTACAAGACAACTCCACCTGTTAGTAAAAATACAAAACCTGATGTAAACTTTCTACTATCAGAGTATCCGACAAAATCTAAATTTAAGTACCCGATCACCTTTAGATGATCTGATCTTTTGTAAGTAAGAATATAATCTTTCGTACCTTATAAATATCTCACAATTTTCTTTACAACTTTCCAATAGTCTATTCTTGGGTTACTCTGATATCTATCTAACATCTTAACGCAAAACTGATATCTGGTCTGATATATGTCTGAACATACATCAAACTCCCAATAGTTTAAGCGTATGAAGTATCTTTTATTTGCTCATTTTCCAAATCATTCTATAAGCATTGCATTAAGTTGAATTTCTCTCATTTCCTGATAAAAGTGTCATCGATAAAACAATACTGTATATTATATCTCTCTAAGATTCAATTAATATATCATTTTTGAAACAACCCTAATAATCTTTGAGATCGATTCCTAAGAATTTTTATGCCAATGACATATGTTGCATCACTTATATCAACCATCTTGAAATTCTTATTGAGATAATTATTGGTTTCGTGCAGCAAACCAAGATCACTACTAGCTAACAGAATATCATCCACGTATAGGATTAACATAATAAACTTGTTCCCACTGACTTTTAGATATATACATTGGTCAACAGTGTTTTCTTTAAATTCAAAGGATACAATGATATTATTGAACTTTATATACCATTGCCTTAAAGTTTATATAAGTTCGTAAATTAATCTTTTAAGTCTGTAGGCTAATTTTTATTTTCCCTTTTTTTGAACCCTTTAAGTTGTTACATGTAGATTTATTCATCCAAACTTTTATTTAAGAAAGTCGTTTTCATATTAACTTGATATAACTCTAAGTCATAATGAATCACTAATGTCATAATGATTGTTAATGAATCTTTTTTTTTTAATTGGAGAGAAAGTCTCAGTGTAAGCGATACATTCCTTTTAAGTAAACAATTTGGTCACATGTCTGACTTTAAATCGTTCGACATTGTCTTTTGTGTCACATTTGATCTTGAAGACCCATTTATACTCGACTTTCTTACTTTTAGAAGGCAATTCAACGAGATCTCAAACACAATTCTGGTTCATAGATTTTAATTCTTCTTTTATGACATCCATCCATTTAGAAGAATCATTACTTTCCATTACTTGTGAAAACATAATCGGATCTTTATTTATCACAATATCATAATCAAAATCCATATAAATACACCACGTAATCATCTAAAATGACAGATCTCCTTTTTCTAAGAGATCTTCTCAAAATTACCGGTGATGAATTTTCAATCATAACGATTGAGTCCTGATGAAATGGTGAACCAACTTGTTCTCATTGTTGTCCATTTTTCTCAATTTGTTGAGCAACGTGAGAATCAACGATTTCTTACATATTAAGAGATAGTAGGATATCTAATCTTATTTTCTCAAGAATTATTTATATGGTTCTACACTCCTACTAATCTCAGCATTTTCTAGAAATTTAATATTTTCGATTTCAAGTATTCTCATGCTGTGATTAGGGCAATAGAATTTGTATCATTTTAAAATTTTCTAAATAACCAATGAAATATCCAATAATAGTTTTGAGATCCAATTTTCTTTTCTATGGATTGTAGATCATTCCTTCCATTGGACAACCCTAAATATGTAAATGTCTTAAAATAGATTTCCTACCAATCCATAACTCAAAAGAAATTTTGGGAACTACTTTACTAAAAACCTTGTTTAAGATATATATATATATATATATATATAACGATCTTTAATGTTTCTCTCCATAAGAATTTTGGAATTGTTGAATAACTTCAACATACTTCTAACCATATCTATAAGTGTACGATTATGTTTTTTAGCCACATCATTTTGTTGAGGCATGCCAGACATTGTGTACTATGCATAAATACTTAATTTTTCTAAAAATTTAGCAAAGAGGTTAGGATTATGGCCTAATTTATTAAATCTACCATAGTATTCATCTCATTTATTTGACCTAACTATTTTAACTTTCCTATCTAATTGTCTTTCTACCACAATTATAAATATCTAGAGAATATTCATATATTAAGATTTCTCATGTATTAAATAGACATAATCATACCTAGAGAGGTCATCTATAAAGGTGATGAAATATCTTTTATCACTTAGATATGCAATGGGAAAAAATTCACAAATGTTACTGTATATGATCTCAAGAAGTTCTTTACTTATTGTGACTTTTTTTCTTGGTATGTTTCATTTTCTTTCCTTTAATGCAATCCATGCATATTGAGAAATCTATGAAATCCAAATTATCTCTAATTTTTTTCCTTCACCAATCTCTCTATCGTAGTTCTAGAGATATGCCCTAGACGTTAATACCACAAAATGGAAGAATTTTCATTTATCAAGCCACATTTCAAATCATTAATTCAAATGTAAGATAACTAAAGATTGGGCATAATCACAATTCAAATTGATTTTATATAAATCATCAAATAATATCCTAAATCCAACTAAACTGAATGTAAAAATAATTTTAATTGCCCCTATTCAAAAGAAATCAAATAACATAAACTATCTAATCTAGATAAAGAAATTAAATTCTTAGATATAGTAGGAACAAAAAAAGTGCTCTCCAGATCTATCTGATAATTAATTTTAAATACCAAGCGATAGGTTCTTACAACCAGAACTTGTGCTTCGAGACGGTTTCCTATGAAAATGAAACTTTCACTTTACATTGATTTCTTGTTTGAAAGAAATCCTTGCATTAAATTTGTAATATGAATTGTGACTCTTGAATCAATCTACCTAGTATTTGAAGGAACTTCAGTTAAATTTGATTTGTAAAATACCAAAGAAAGCATCATATCTTTCTTTTCAAATTAATTTATGCATTTTGCGCAATCATTATTTATGCATCTAGCTTTTTCACAAAAGTAGCACTTTACCTTTCTTTTCATTGTTGTTTTTCTCTTTAGCATGATTTACATTCCTAGACCTTTACCTTTTTCCTAATAAGTTCTTTTATTTCTTTGACTTTCTTCTCTTTCTTACTCCTTGAGTCATCATAAAAGTAGATTATTTTTCTTGCTGTTTAAATCTCGGTTTCTCCTAAATGCACATACTAGTCAATCCATTCATGCTCCACTTATCCTTATTGGTGTTATAGTGAATCTTGAAAGGGTCGAAATGAACTAGAAAAGAGTTGAAAATAAATTGTAGTAGGAAGGAATTATCCATATTTATTCCTAATGTTATAAGTTTCACAGGCTTATCAGTCATATTAAAAATATGATTTTGAATTTCTCACGCCCATCATATTTCATAGTCGTTAACTCAACCATCAAAGTTCCCGTAAGCAATTTATCAGTAGATTTGAATTTTTCTTCCACATTTTTCACATACTCGTGTGCACTATCAATCGAAGATAGAAATATCTTGATGTTGTTAGCGATCGTCATCCTCATAAACATCAAACTAAACATATTCGATTTTTTCTAAGCGAGAAGTAAATTATCTTGCTTTACTGTACTGTTCTTAATGAGGTTCGCAAGTTTCACTGAAATGAGTACTAGGTCAGGATCTTAAACACCCAGAGTGAATTGGATGTGCTCATACCACTCCAAAAAAATTTATTCGAAACATGAAAGTGCAATGAGCCGGGAACTGAAATTAAACAAGGACAATGCTCTAATAAGTACATTGAATTTTATTTAATAATGACGAACTTATTAATATCACCTAAATTTATTCTTTGGGTTAAACTAGGGATATTTATTGTTTATTAATTCTTAGGGTAATAGACTAATTAGGTTACTCTATAGGCTAATATAATTTACATAATTTAGTCAGTCAATTTTGTTATTTTTAGGTATCTAAATCCTTATTTTGTTAAATTCATGTAAATTATATTATCTTACCCATATTTCAATTAGGTAAATGAAATTCTCGTTTAGGTTAACCACATTTACCTAATTGAGTATGCAATTATAAACATTATTATTTTTTAATGTCACCCCATTGACCAAAATTTAATGCAATTAGATATTTCATAAATTTTACTAATTTAAACTACTTTGATGATTGTAAAATTAATAAAATTCATGTATATCTAAATTGATCGATAATATTTACTAAACCTTTAGATTACTCTCCAAAATATTCCAACAATAATATTACACAAAAAAATTTGTAGTATAAGATTACAATTATGGAAACCTAATGAACAAAAAACATTACATCAATGGCAATAAATGAATTAACAATAATTGATAATCTTTTGACTTAATGATCCAAACAAAAATATTGATAATTTCAAACAAAGCTAAAAATCTGAAATATATGGATTTGATGAAACCCAAGAAAAATAAAAAAATCTGAAATATATGGGTTTGAAAAAATCCAAGTAAAATTGAAAATCTGAAATATATGGATCCAAAACCAAATCGAAAGTCAAAATCTATGAGTATGATATCAAAAACGGAAATCTGAAATCTATGAGTATGATATCAAAATAAAAAATCTATAATCTACGAGTATGATATCAAAATTGAAAATCTAAAATCTATGAGCATGATATCAAAAATCAAAAATTTGTAATCTACGAGTATGATATCAAAATCGAAAATCTATAACCTATGAGTATGATATCAAAATAAAAAATATGTTATTTATATGGGTATAAATTTAATAATCATAAAGTTTCTATAAGATTTCAAAAGGAGTCCAATGAATATGACAACAATCATACATGAATAAACTTTACTCCAAGATATAGAAATTCAAGAATCTTAACGATTTTTTTTTATAAATATAAATTATATAAATGAAGAGACGAAAGGGAGGCTGAGGTAGCCCCCACCAAGCAACAATAAAAGCAAAACAACAAGAAAAGGAGAAAGAAAGCAAAAATACATGCCCTGTGTGGGGCTACGAGTCACAAATGTTATCTCAATTAAAAACAAAGTCTTGGAAACACACTCCCTCAAAGTTTTTACTCAACTTTGACCAAAGGAAGAGCAAGCCCAAGATTTTCAAGATCACAGTGTGAGACGAGCTCTCATTGCTATAAAATACTCTGTTGTTACGTTCTCTCCAAAGATCCCAAGCAATTGCGAACAGTAGGATAGTCCAGAGAAGCCTCTTTCTAGAATCGAATATATTTAAACTCCAACCCTCCAAAAGCGCCAAAATAGATAAAAGAAGTATCCAATCCACCTGAAAACGGAATAAGAAAAACATCCAAATACCTCGGGAAAAAGGACAATGAATAAGTATGTGGTTAATAGACTCCCCATCCCTAAAACATAGAAAACAAAAATTTGGAGTAATCCACCCTTGATAGATCAAATTATCCAAGTTGGGGATTCTTCCCAAAGATGCAAGCCATAGAAAAAAAGACACCTTTGAAGGAACAGGAGCTGACCAAACAATGGATGGAGAGAAAGAACCCTCACCCACCGGCATCAAGGAATAATAGAATGACTTAACAGAGAACTTCTTATCCTTAGCCTTGAATCATTCCCTTCTATCCAACTTGTTCTCTCTTAATTGAGTCGAATTAAGGAGATCTAGAAGAGATGTAACATTTGTCAATTCCCAATCGTTGAAATTCCTCCTAAATCCCAGATCCCAAGAGTCCATGCTCCCGTCCCGAATCAGACATTGCCTTACTGAATTATTTTTTTTCAACGAACAAGCGTACAAGGATGGGAATTGAGTAGACAGAGATGAAGTTTCTCACCATTTAACGATTTAAAACATACAAGATCTTTATTCGCATAACTATTAGTCTATAAATTCCAAATATCAATAATCATTCATACATCTCAGGAAACCTATTCATGTTCCTAAGAATCAAAGTTTAGGGTACTTACTTTGTGCCATAAATCAAATAAATGATCCAAGATTAGGTTGGAGGTGTGCCTTTCGTAATCCACATGCTAATGAACCAATGTGTGCAAATCCTCAATCGTGTTCTTTAATTTTCAAACTCACCCTCTCTCTCTCTCATTTCTACTTGGATTGACTAGAGTTCTTGTGATTGACGAACATCACTACGATTCAGAACCCTAATGTGTATGTTGTGCATCTTTTACTATTATGGGGTGCCAATCCACTTAAATAGATGAAGATAGAGAGCCAAGATACCTCTTTTACTAAGATTCCGATCCATTAAGGTTTCCTACTAAAATTTAAAGAGTGTATTTATAATTCTAATATATTGGGAATTATCATTTATTATTGATGTCTTTAATATATAGAATCCTCGTGCAAATAAAGTACTAAAAACGTGTAGGACAATTAGGCCACACGTAATTGGGTTCTAACATCGATTACTAAAATTGTATCAAACATACGTTGTACTACGTGAAAAAAAGGGGTAAATTCGACGACAAGGTCTGTTGAATTTAGTGCTTTTCACGTAATGTTTAAAAGAGTCCCATCGAATTTACCCCTTTTTTCATGTAGTATCAGACTTATGAGATTTTGTCAATGTATTGAATTTGTTGATGGAAAAGGCTTCTTTCAACTCGACTTCAACATTATGTCATGTTGTTTTCCTATAAAAAAAAAATTTTTAAAAATATAATGTCGTTTTATTATGTCAGATGTGTACCATGTCATGTTAGGTGATCAGATAAATGAGAGTTTGATCATGGTGTGACATATCTACCCAAGTAGATCATCTTTTTTCATTCTCTCTTGAAGTTTTAAGGACGGGATATCACCAAGAACATTTTGGCTTTGCAAGCACCTTCAATTAGTGGAAGTAACATTCAGAGCACAGAATCCATACTTTACATTTTCAATGTAAACATGAGATGGTTTTTAAGGGGGCTCTAAAGTAAAAGCATTGAAATTTTAAAACCTAAAAAAAAATCAAAAGAATGAAATTATTGTTACCCACAAATGAAAAACCCAAGATCCTTTTATTTATTTATTTATTTATATATATATATATATATATATATATATATATATGAAAAATGTTCAGCAACAAACATTTTGGCAAAACATTTTTCAAAACATGGGTTAGAGGTTTTGGAATGGGCTGATTTTTGGTGAGGATGATCTCTACGGCGAGGAGATCATCATCACCAAAAAACAGCCCATTCCAAAACTTCTAACCCCATAAAAAATGGTTTACAAAAAATGGATGGTCCACAATTTTTCAACTTGTAAACTTGGGTTAGAAGTTTTGGAATGGGCTGATTTTTGGTGAGGATGATCTCCTCACCGTAGAGATCATCCTCACCAAAAATCAGCCCATTCCATAACCTCTAACCCATGTTTTGAAAAATGTTTTGCCAAAATGTTTGTTGCTGAACGGGACCCTATATGGGAAATGTTCAGCAACAAACATTTTGGCAAAACATTTTTCAAAACATGGGTTAGAGGTTATGGAATGGGCTGATTTTTGGTGAGGATGATCTCTACGGTGAGAAGATCATCATCACCAAAAATCAGCCCATTCCAAAACTTCTAACCCCATCAAAAATGGTTTACAAAAAATGGACGGTCCACGACTTTTCAACTTGTAAACTGGGGCTAGAAGTTTTGGAATGGACTGATTTTTGGTGAGGATGATCTCCTCACCGTAGAGATCATCCTCACCAAAAATCAGCCCATTACAAAACCTCTAACCCATGTTTTGAAAAATGTTTTGCCAAAATGTTTGTTGCTGAACGGGACCATATATATATATATGAACAGCGTTCCTAAGACTCATATTGGGACTCACATTGCGACACACCGTTTTGTCTTATATGGGCAAAAATATTTGGAATGGGCTGATTTTTTGTGAGGATGATCTCTATGGTGAGGAGATCATCCTTGCCAAAAATCAGCTCATTATGAAACTTCTAGACCGTCCAATTTTTGTTGAAAAATTATAGACCGTCCAATTTTTGTAAATCAATTTTGATGGGGTTAGAAGTTTTGGAATGGGATGATTTTTTGCCAGGATGATCCCCTCATCACAGAGATCATCCTCACAAAAAATCAGCTCATTCCAAACATTTTTTCCCATATAAGACAAAACGGTGTGTCGCAATGTGAGTCTCAATATGAGTCTTAGGAACGTGACCCTATATATATAGGGTCCCGTTCAGCAACAAACATTTTGACAAACATTTTGGCAAAACATTTTTCAAAACATGGGTTAGAGGTTTTGGAATGGGCTGATTTTTGGTGAGGATGATCTCTACGGTGAGGAGATCATCCTCACCAAAAAGCAGCCCATTCCAAAACTTCTAACCCCATCAAAAATGATTTACAAAAAATGGACGGTCCACGATTTTTTAACTTGTAAACTGCGGCTAGAAGTTTTAGAATGGGCTGATTTTTGGTGATGATGATCTCCTCACCGTAGATATCATCCTCACCAAAAATCAGCCCATTCCAAAACCTCTAACCCATGTTTTGAAAAATGTTTTGCCAAAATGTTTGTTGCTGAACATTTCCCATATATATATATATAGGGTCCCTATCCGTGGCCAACAGTTTGGCAAACACTTTTTCAAAACATGGGTTAGAGGTCTTGGAATGAGCTGATTTTTGGTGAGGATGATCTCTACGGTGAGGAGATCACCCTCACCAAAAATCAGCTCATTCCAAAACTTCTAGCCCCATTTTACAAGTTGAAAAATCGTGAACCGTCCATTTTTTGTAAATCATTTTTGATGAGGTTAAAAGTTTTGGAATGGGCTGATTTTTGGTGATGATGATCTCCTCACCAAAAATCAGCCCATTCCAAGACCTCTAACCCATGTTTTGAAAAATGTGTTTGCCAAAATGTTTGCCAAACTGTTGGCCATTGAACGCTACTCATATATATTTTGTGTGGGTGGGGGAGAGGGTAAGAAATGGAGAACTCATCTTTGGTGATTTTCCTCCACCCATTATAAGATTAGAAATAGTTTGAAATGGCATCGTTGAAGACGGGGGAATAAGGAGGAAAATGGAAGAGAGAGATCTTGAAAAGAATGAAGAAGAGAAAATTTTGATCATTAATAGAAAATGAGTGTTTAGATAACAAACAATGATTTTCCATATTCCAAATTAAACGCAAACAAACAAACAAAATTCACTGATAAATAATTGAGTCCCATGTGGCATACTCAATCAACCGACTACCTGATGTGACAAGTTCATGAACAATAGATTTGTGCTCCTTGGGAGACACAGTTCCCTCAAGATACATTTTTTTATGGGGAAATGCATCTGTGTCAGAGGAGCACAGATCTACGGTTCCCGAACCACTCACATCAGAACAATCTATTGAGTTTGCCTCGTGGGGTAGTCAGATTATCACGATTCTAAATAATTTGCTTCGGAAATCTACTCACATTGTTCAAAAGTCAATACTTCTTGTTATATATATAATTGATTGCATGAATAAGGTTATGGAAGTTATAACTGAACTTTCAGATAAATGATTGTTGCAGGGCTAATAAAAAAAAAACACCTAGTCTCTTAAATCAAATTGTTTTAAATATAGAATTTGTGAGAACTTCCTTGGAAACAGTGTTTTGTGAGAACTTCCTGTGATGTGTATGATTCATTATTCAAGAATCAAAGTAGATTTGCTTTATAAAAACGAAGATATTAATGAACTTGAATTCAGTCAATGAGAAATAAGAATCAATGTCATCAAAGGAAGTTTCCTTCGATTATTTAGCATAGAATGAGTCAATAAAACGCATCTTTTAAGTTTGCCGAACAATTCAACTATAACTTATTCACTATGCACCGAACTTTGATTCCAACAAAACAAAAAGAAAAAAGTAGGGAGTCCAACACTAGTCACTTTTAACGTCACTCTGATTTGTGGGTTATCAACATTTATCATGAGAGGTTGTACTCTTTATTTATTTTTTTCATTTGCCTTCAAATTTATGGATGATGGCCCATAATACAGCCAGAGTTTAGAAACTCAAGCTCGGTTATTAATTTAATAGATTCAAATATGAAACGAGTATTGCTTCTTTCACCCATAATGGGACCATATCCACTGAAAATGGAAGGGTAACTTTATATTTGTACATTTCTGATTTACGAATAAAATACGCAAAAGTAAGCCTGAACTAATTGACATAATTCAAAACTTGACAATAACAAACCCTCAGTTTCAAAAAAATATAAAGCCAATCCTGGATCAAGCAGCACCACCAAACTTAGCTTCATATTCATGGGGTTGCTGCAGAAGACATAAAATTATGTTAAATGTCTGAGTGGGGTTAGTGTTTGAACACATAAATTCTGCAGATCAATACAAAGTGGTGGGCAATAGTGAGATACATGGGGCTTAGACACATAGCTCAGTTGGTTTGACTTTGGGTTTCAAGTCCAGCTTACTCATAAATTGGGGAAAAAAAATGGGATATAATGATCCATGGCAAATCTCAATTAGATAAAGCACTAACATTTTGGTGTTTGGGTTCTTGCTTTATAAGGTCTTAGAGAAAGTCCTTATCAGGCCAAGTGGAACCAATGCAGACTGCCTTAAACCTAAGTCAAGTACAAGATAAAGTGTGAATCAACACATCAAAATGCTGCCATTGTTTATACAATCTGATGCATTGTTCTGGGTGAGCTGTGATTGGAAAACCTAAGAAAGATAAAATTAGGAATGAAAATATTCGTGAAAATGCACTAGTTCCAATCATAGTAACAAAAAAATCCATTTTTTATATATAAAAAAAAAACTCTTTAAAATGCATTCTGTAACTCTGATGATTAAAACAATAAAAAAGTTGCTTTTTTTTTTATAAAAAAAAAAAAATACTGTTTTAAACACGTAACTACTTATATAATAATATATAAAAAAAACCATTTTGTTTATAAACATATTATTGTTTATAATTTGATCTATAAATGTTGTTTCATGTGGAAAAGTTCACTCTAGATCAACTCATCAAAAGAGTCTTTGTTTCTCCAAATTTTTGTCCTCTTTATTACAACAGCGCCGAATCATATCCTTATTCATTGTCCGTTTGTTGTGAATTTATGGTCTCATTTTCTTCATTTGTTTAATATTTCATGGGTCTTCCTAAATGATTGTTTGTCCTTGGTTCAAGAGCTGCTACAAACTTATTCTCTGGTAGGAAAAAAAAACTTATTGGGCCTTGCTTCCTTTTGCAATATGCTAGGGTATCTGGCTGGAAAGAAATAGGAGAATCTTTTCGGGGGTTGATAGCGATTACCATGATATGATTTTGTTTATTCTGGGGTTTTTGTTTTATTGGTGTAAGAAGGATGTAGCCTTTAAAGGGACTTGTTTTTAGGAGTTTGTTTTTAGATGGGAGGCTCTTTGTTCCTTGTAATGGCTTTCTTGTTTTATTGGTTCTGCTTTTCCTTGTATTTGTGGTTGGTCATCTCGACCGTCGTGTTCTTCATTAATATCTTGTTTACCTATCAACAAAAAAAGTTAGTCATTAATTTTTTTTCAAATGTCTTGTTATTCATAATAGATGCATTGAAGGCTAAACTTTTTTAATATCATAAAAAGTATAATTATACGTGAAAAAATATTATCATGCATAGATATTCAATAGTATTATTTTTACTCAAAAATATATTTTTATTCAAGAATAAATGTCTAATGTATTATATATATTAATTTTCTATCATTTTTATTTTAACATTTATTGGTTTTGCCTGTTTTATTCAAGTTTCTTTCCCATCTTTTCTGTTTTTCCTGAAGTTTTCCCTTGCCGTTTTAAACCCGTAATCCAACTTGGTAACTATGGTTCCAAATGGATGATATACCAAGGAAAGTAGAAATGAACATGGACTAAGGTAGTGATAGGGGTATATGCCACACTAAGTCATCACTTCAGACAGAATAGAATAGAGGAACAAGATTCATCTATAGTTGACACCAAATTTTTAGCTATAGGTCACAAGCAGCAAAGGATGGATGGACAATACCATAAACACGGCCGCAATCAACCTACGGGCAAACCATCGCATATGCATTGCACGTTGACAACCAACTGCTCCTGATACAGTCTCAAACCGCAAGTATACGTAACCAGCACTGTTCCTGTAAATGAAATAAATAAAAAAATACTGAGAGAAACCTGCGATATTGGAATTTTGATCCATCAGGAAACATGTGAATATGATTATGCGGCCATCAACTAAGAACACATTAGGGTCAAATAATTGCTTTCAAAGTATCATTCCTGAAGTGATTTAACCAAACAATTGTTTCCAAAGTATCATTCTGGTGCTTTGGAAGTGATTTGCATGTTGATAAGGATGCTCTCAATTTTTTTCAAAATAACAAAAAGGTACGGTTGATAACTACAGAAACCTGCTTGGCTGCAAGAAAGTGATTCCTAATTGAGGTTCGGTTCCTCCCTTGAGTTCGTGAACTCCATCAAAATCCATGTGGCTATGGAAGGGACAAATGTGATGGAAGCAAAATTCCATACTTTCTAATGTTCATTGCATTTTTTGGAGAGATTGGTCTTGTAGAAGTCTCTCTATCCAAAATATTGTTGTGAGCCAATAACTTTATTGTAGTCCAAGACGGGAACGAAATTGACCATAATCCTTTAATTGAGAGAACTGTTTGTAGAGATAGAATCTTATGGGGTATGCAAAGGGTTGAGATTCTGGGGTGTGGATCTGGTGACCTTAGTGTAATTTCATGTTTCCATTTTCACATGCATAAAATTGACAAGCATTATAGTTCCAACTGTTAACCAACCAACTACTCCAAAAGACCGATTTACTGGAGAGGGGGAGAACTATGAATATAAGAGGATCATGGGGCTTAAGTAGGGTATGACACACCCAAGAGTGGAGGAAAATATACACTCAACACCCCCTCACCCATCATGGTGGAAAGAATCAAACCCATGACCTATACGAACCTAGTGCTATGATACAATGTTAACCAACCAACTACACCAAAAGACCAATTTGTTGGAGAGGGGGAGAACTATGAATATAAAAGGGTCATGGGGCTTAACTAGGGAATGACACACCCAATAGTGGAGGAAAATATACACTCAACACTCCAACTCACCCATAAGGGTGGAAAGAATCAAACCCATGACCCATACGAACCTAGTGCTCTGATACAATGTTAACCAACCAACTACTACAAAGACTAATTTGTTTTTTTTTTTTTTGGGGGGTGGGGGGGCAGACTATGAATATAAGAGGGTCACGGGGCTTCACTGGGGTATGACACACCCGAGATTGGAGGAAACTATACACCAAGAACGAACAACCTTCTGAAAACTGTCTGGACAGAGGTAAGCAACATTAAACTAAGTACAACAGAAACAAGTGGAACTTACTTATCCACATAGATATGCTTCACCGGGCCAAAATTGGAACATTCCTCTTGAACTTCCTCTTTGATGTCCATATCAAAATCTGGATCCATCTGCAACATAACTTTGGACCATAAGCTTACCATAATTAGGATCAACAAATAAATAAAGAAGAAAACCAACCTCGGTTGCCGGATCAAACATATTCTTCAACAGTAAGCACACACTTGGAGTCCCAACAGGTTCAACAGCTGGAGAAGAGACAACTAGTCCTGGAAGAACTGCCGCAGGAACAGTAGCTTGCGGGTTTGTAGGCAGGCCAACAGTTTGTTGACTTGGAGCTGATCCATTAAGCATAGTAGGTACTCCAAGAGACCCTGCAATACTGCAACATGCATATTAATCAGCTAATGTGATGCATTTCTAGAGAAAACATGAAGATAGGCAATAGCATAAACAAACCTAGTGGCAACGCCTGTGCGGTCCAATTTCTGCATAAGCATTGCTCTGGATTGAGCATTTAAAGACTGCAGGGAAAAAAATTCAAGATACGTCAACAGGGTTTGGCTCCATAGAAATTTTAGAACTACTAACGGAATAGACCAAGACCCCTTCAGTTGTCATTAGTCCCAGTAAGGGATTGTGCAAGAATTCATTAGACTTGGCACCACAACCATTCAACGTGAAAAACCACACAAGCACTAATGCATTTGTCATTTTTTCATCATTGTTTCTTCGGAAATAAAATGAATTAAACACAAAACTTGTTACTTGCTAATAAAGTATTTTATGTTGAGAACTCCATTTCGTAGATGATTCACTGTCTTGGGACAGCTGTGTTTCCCGACTCACATCTGTGTAACAAAGACAAAGACGTACGTCTGTGTTCAACACGGACATGTGCCGATCCAATACCCAAACCTCATAAGCCCAACACACCAAATTTTAATTTTAACCCATAGAAATTCAGATTACACCCAAAAAAAAAAAAACCTCTATGATCAAGTACTCTTAGGGTCTTCAAAAAAACCTATTCTCATTGTTTTCTAATGACAAACCCACGGAAATTTAGATCAAACACAAAAAAAAATGACCTTCAATGATCAAGTACTCTAATGTCTTCAAAGAAGCCGTTATATTCGTTCTTCTTGATTTTTAAAGATAAAAATGACTCCAATCTCCTTAGAATTTTATAAAATTTCTACAAGAAATAATTGTAAAAAATGAAGTTAGAATATTTAAAATTTTGATGAACCATGTACAAGCAAGAAAATATAATAGTTAGAATATTTAAATACATACCTACCTAGTACTTAATAGAAAATATAAGATTCAATCCAAGGTCTTTTGATTTCATTTTCTTCTTTCTATGAGAATTTGATGAATCAATGTTATCATCTTCCAGACATGTGGTAATATTATGGCCAACATGCTTGCAAAGTTCACCAACCTTACTTTGTTTTCCTAATTCTTTTTCACCTTTTACCCACTTTTGCTCTTTCATTTAGGACATCGGAGGACAGTGAACAATATCATTTCTTAGATTAAGAAATGGTTTCTAGTATTTCCCTTTTACCCTTTGTACAAGAAAGAAGGTGTTTTTAATTAATTACTAAAATACCCTTGATAAAGAAAGCAATTTGAGTTTTGGGGAATACTTTGTCGACATTTTTTGAGCACATTCTCTTAAGGATTGCCTTGAAATCCCTCTGCACACTTACCCTCTTGTTGTCATCAGGAAGTGTTACATGCTAAAGAAGGCCTTGATCCACTTAACAATCATACGATCTCATTTGAAAGGAGAATAACAATCAATGTTAATCATGTAGCTAGTGCGGATGATATTATTCATTGTCCTCCGATTTCCAAAACGAAATAACATTATAAGAAAACGTGGATGAAAGAGAGAAGAATTAGGAAAACAAAACAACGCTTGTGGACTTTGCAAGCATGTTGGCCATAATATTATCACATATCCGAAAAAGGAAAATGTTAATTCATCAAATTCTTCAAATAAAAAAGTAATTGACATCAAAAGACCTTGGTTTGACTCCTATATTTTCTATGAAGTACTAGGTAAGTATGGATTTTAACTATTATATTTTCTTGCTTGTACATGGTTCATCAAATTTTTAAATAGTCTACATTTTATTTTTTATAATTATTTATTGCAGAAATTTTATAAAATAATGAGGAGATTGGAGTCAAATTTGTCATTAAAAATCAAGGAGAACCAATATAATAGCTTTTTGAAGACTTCATAGAACTTGATCTTTAGAGAGTTTTATTATTATTATTATTATTGTGATCTAAATTTATGTCCCTGTCATTAGAAATCAAGGAGAACCAATCTAATAGCTTTTTTTTTTTTGAAGACCTTCAAAGAACTTGATTATTGGAGGGAGGGAGAGAGAGCGGGGGGGGGGGGGGGGGGGGGGGGTGGCGCTTAAATTTTGATTTTGAAGAAAATCTTGGCAATTATTTTAAAATTAAGATGCTTATTTCTATTAAGTATTCTATTTGCAAAGACAATGGTATATTGGGTATTAGCAAAAAAAGTGATTTTTCTTGTTATTTTTGGCATTAAATAAAATAATCTTTTTTTTTATGGATGGCGTTATTACGACCCCTATTACGACTCACATTGCGACACACCGTTTGTCTTATATGGGCAAAAATGTTTGGAATGGGCTGATTTTTTGTGAGGATGATCTCTGTGATGAGGGGATCATCCTGGCAAAAAATCATCCCATTCCAAAACTTCTAACCCCATCAAAATTGATTTACAAAAATTGGACGGTCTACAATTTTTCAACTTGTAAACATGGGGCTAGAAGTTTCATAATGAGCTGATTTTTGGCAAGGATGATCTCCTCACCATAGAGATCATCCTCACAAAAAATCAGCCCATTCCAAACATTTTTGCCCATATAAGACAAAACGGTGTGTCGCAATGTGAGTCGTAATGTGAGTCTACAGAACCCGACCCTTTTTTTATAACCAAAATTTTATTAACAGAGGACAAGAAATCCTCGGATAAAAACAACAGGATCCCTCAAAGAAAAAACCACCACCTCCACCCTACTGCAAAACAGAATCATCCTGTACTAACAAGCTCTCATCTAAACAAGAAATCCTCAAAGCAGAAATCCCTAAACTCATGAAACTGTTTACACCAAACCCACAATACTAAAAATGATCTCCGTAGAGTGCTCCTTCCCTTCAAAGATACACTCATTCCTTTCTTTCCATAAACCCCAACAGAGAGCAGGGGGAATGAAATTCTAGAGAATCCTCCCCTTGCTGAAAAAGTTTGTGAACCTACAATCGAGCAAGTTGGTAACCGAACAAGGGGCACACCATGAGAGGTTGAACAAAGATAGCAGGGAAGACCAGACACGATGAGCCACCCCACAATGGAGGAAAAGGTGGTTAACCGACTCACCATCAGATTTGCAGGGGAATAAAAGTCCACAATAATCACGCCCCTCGCTCTGAGCTGATCAATCGTGAGAACCTTATTCAAAGCCACAAGCAAAAAGAAGAAAGCAACTTTTGAAGGTAAAACAGAATACCAAACCAAAGCAACGGGGAAATGATGTTCCTTTGTAGTATCGAGAAGGAAGTAGAAAGAATTCACAATAAAGAGCCTACTTAAGTTACCCACCCAAGTCCAACTATCCTCATGCTAACTGAGAGAAGGAGCCGAAGGTAAAATGCTAAGCAGGGATGTCACTTCTAGAACCTCTCAGTCGTTAAAGCTTCTCCTGAATCCTAGGTCCCAAAACACATCCTGACACCAAGAGCAACAAAAAGGAAGAGATAGGCATCTGTTTTTTTGGTAGACAAAATGTAAAGAGAAGGATATCTATCCTGAAGAGGGGAAACGCCGCACCACTAGTCTTCCCAAAAATGAACTTTGTCACCCCTGATCCCACACTGAACCTTATAAACCAATGGAACAGTGGGCCAATCTTCTGAATGCCTAAATATTCTTTCTAGAGAATACAAAGTTTTTTTTACTTCCCTTTTGGAAGTAGAAAGAGGCGTGGATAGTGGCCTCTTTATAGAGGGTATTTTAGAAATTAAACAGAAAAAAATCTTTTCAAGGCAAGAGAACATGTAAATAGGGATTTGTGAATAGAATTTTATTTTATTAAATGCACTTCAATGCATGCCCTTAGGACACACGTTAACAAGACCCTAAGAAGAAAAGGACAGTGGCTTAAAATAGAATAATATACAGTATTAAAAATGGAGACAAAAAATGTGAGGCTTATGCAAAACCATAAGTTGGACGCCTGGTTTGAGGCATATGCCTAAGCCAGTTATGCGTCTCTTCCTTGCGCCTCAATGCATTTTTAATGAGCCTCACCTGAGGCACACCTCAAGGTCTAAACCTCACGTGCCTTTCAAAGCACTGATCTTGACAACTAATCATGCCACAGAACAGATATTCTTCGATACAAACTGAACCAAGTTTATTACCTAAATATTGATTTCAGATTACCCATACTTCAGAATTATTAGCACATTTCACTCACCAAACCACCCCCGTCATCATCATCAAAGTCAGCAGCATTTGCTCCTATATTTTGCACTCCAATATGGTCTGTAACAGCTGAAACCTGCACAGTTTTTTATGTAGATTGTCAGACGACTCAGATTTGCACACAAAAAAGTGAGCAAGGGCAGCCACAATAGCAGATGCATTGACGGCTGTAACACAACCACTTAGATTACTAAAATATCAGAGAACCAAAAATACTCAAAGGTATGATAATAAAATTCCAAACAAATACTCATGTACCTTGATAATCCGTCCAGCAATCTCTAATTTCCCGTTTAAACTTTGAGCTGCCTTTGCATGTTCAAGCTGAGAGAACTGAAAAGAAAAAAAAAAAAAAGAGAGAGAGAAAGAAAGATACAAACAAATAAATATAACCACCAAAACTGAAAATGAGTTAACAACCAACTTATCAATTGGAGTTTAGTTTACACTTACTTGAACAAACCCAAAACCTTTGCACTGTCCTGTCTCAAGATCAAGGGGTAGCTGTACAAGCTCCACGGGACCAAATGGTTCAAAAACCTAAAAATGGACGTCATTCAGTTTTAAACATGTTTAGAAGATCAATACCTCGTGATAGTAAAACCACAAGTGGCAACATATTTTAAAGGATAGGGGCAAGAAGACTCCTCAACAAAAATGACACTGTACAGTTAATTTCACTTGACGATTCCTGCTTCAGAAGGGAAATAATACCTAGTGTCTATTTTCTGGATATCCAAGAGGAATGATAAGAATCCGAGCTCAAAGTAAAAAAGTAATTCCACAAGATGAAGTACTCTTTCTCTCTATGACAAAAGCCTCTCATGTTAGATCTGATTTGGGTTTCGCCTAGTGGTGAGTTGGTTGCAAGAAAAAAATGTCAAGTTCACATTAGAAGACTACAAGAGCTATACATGAGCTCATAGGTAGGACTTTTGTTGACCAGCTGAACTTATAGTACTCTAACTACAATAATAGTTGGTTGATGGCTGTATGTTTTTAATTTGGATTTCTTATAAGTTTAACAGTACGGAGTCATCCCCAAAGATCTCGGTCAGAGCAGGCATATGCCAAACGTGAATACCCCCTGAAGCCACGGGCAAAACACCTGGTAGAGAGACCCAATCTTGCAGGAAATAAATACCGCGACTTCGGTCTTTTTCAATAAAATCATCACGTAGTAAATCAACAAAGCCCAAGGTGATTTCTCTTTCCCCTTCCAGTTTACCTACTACGGTACCAGCGTGAATATGATCTCCCCCAGACATACGTAACGCTTTAGCTAGAAAGACTTTCTAGACATTCCACGGTAGACTAGCCGGCTACTGTGGTGGCCTTTTCCGCGGATAAAAAAAGAATAACGGAGAGCTCACCCTTCGTTCAGTCGGTATACGTGTTTTAGGGTCTTTAGTACTGTAGCCGCCTCCCCGCTTTCTGTTCGTTCAGTCGCCTCACTAACTGATCTACGACCACCCTCAGCTAGTAAGGAACAGT
Organism: Akebia trifoliata; assembly: GCF_017979445.1. Classification (NCBI taxonomy): domain Eukaryota; kingdom Viridiplantae; phylum Streptophyta; class Magnoliopsida; order Ranunculales; family Lardizabalaceae; genus Akebia; species Akebia trifoliata. Next base: position 15,104,944 of record NC_141376.1, on the reverse strand, counting down.
TCTACTTTTAGAAGCCATTCTTAACGACGCTCGGGCTCCCCTCATACGGTGAGAGAGGGGGATCCCAACCTGGCGAATCTTTCACTCTACCTCCTCTTATTAACACCATAGGATGTTCCTGCGAATTATGACCTTCGCCCGGAATGTGAGCAAATATATCATGTCGATTGCTCAACCGTACTTTGGCTATCTTACGTGGAGCTGAATTAGGTTTTTTCGGTGTTCTCGTTGGAACACGCGGGCGTACTCCTAGCTTCTGGGGACATTGATCCGAAGCTTGAATATGGTCCGTGTCATTTTTCTGTGGCTGATATCGGGAGACATAGATACCTAGCTAGAAGAGGAATGACTCGAGCTTAGGCCTGGCTACAGGTTTCATCATTCTTTCTTTTAGCTCAGAGGGGTTTATGTGGTGAAATGCTAGCAAGCAACACCTTCAAAAAGTTGAATAAATTCAACCCATAAAAGACTAACTATATTTGATTTGAGGTGTACTTTTTGAAATAGTTACTGAATTAAAATATTAATTTTTCGGATTTTAGGGAGGCTGAACTTGTTCAACGACTTCAAGGCATTGCTCAACAACATTCCATCTTTACCTTTTTAAGGGAAAAGGTACTTTAAAATCAATATGCTAAGTGTATTTTATTAGTAGAGATTTTATTAAACGAAGAAAGGAGGTCAGTTGACCTACATGCAAAGGCAACAAAAAATGAAATCAAGTACAAAAAGCAAAAGCAAACAAACAAATAAAAGCCCTACAAAAGCCACCAGCATCATTCTATTGTGCATTTGTAGCAAAGCAGACCAGGTCCCATCTAAACACTAGATCCTTAAAGATAGACCTTTAAATTCCTCAAAAACTCTGCACCAAAAGAAAAAAAATCCCATTGCCGAAACAATTACTTTCTGCACCAAGCTCTCTTTCTCTTCAACCATACAGGAGTTTCTTACCTTCCATGTTGCCCAACAAACCATGGAAGGACTAAGGAGTTAGCCCTAAAGGACCCTTTCCCTCAATAGTAACGCCAAGGATTGCCATGAAAGGAACATAAATGAAATGGATGGCAAGAAGCACCAATTAATTTTGAATAAAGATAAGAAATTAGACCAAATAAACAATACAAAAGTACATTAGATAAGGAAAAGAGAAACACTTTCCCTGCTAGCTTTACAAATATAGCAGTAATTCACAACCACAATGCCACAGGAAATGATATGATCCAAGGTAAGTAGGGAAAAATTGATTTGTAAAAAAAATTAACAGAGAATATACCATCTAGAAACTTATCCCACGCCCTATGGTCTTCATCCAATGTTTCGAGGTGCATGCAAGATAATCGACTAATGAGATTAGTGGTAGACTCAAGCACCTAGTCATTAGCGTTCCTCCTAAACCCTAAGTCCCAAGATAAATTTGATCCATCCCAAATCATATATCGTTGAAATGGGTGCAATTTCTTTGAAGAAATGGAATAGAAGTCTGAAAATTGTGATTTCAGAGGAGGGATGCCACACCAATATTCCTAGCCCGCAAAGCATCATAACAACCCTCCCAATAACCTTAATTGTTCTATGGTGGCATCCACAAAGATAATGGTGTCGTCTCTGAACTATAGATGAGAATTGAACAAGATGACCTTACTCCACAGTCCTATACAACATTTTTCCAAACACTTCCACCACAAGCAAGAATAAGAAAGGGAATAGTAGATCTCCTAACTATTAGTCCTCGAGAGCTCTACCAAACTTTCAATTTGACCAAGACTGGGAAAGATACCCATACTATTTTTTATAGGTATAAAAGTTGAATTGGAAAAAAAGAAGAAAGGAAATGGTGGACACTGCACAGAACTCACAATAAAACAAAGCAAAAGGAAAATATTACAATCCCCTCATACATCACAAACAAGATCCCACTTAAATATGAATTCTTTAAAGAAGACTCCCTTAAAACTTTTTTTTTATGCAGAAAAGTATCTTTATTAACGGGGGCAGTCGAGGTGACCTAAAAACTCAATCAGAAACAAAGTGATAGCAACAAAAAAGGAAACAAAACAAGCAACTCCGCAAAGTTACGAACTACCCATACGGTTACACACCCAAGACTCCTTTAAAGTCCTTAAACAAACTCTTCTCCAAGAAAATAATAAACCAATGATGAACAAAAACACCTCAGGAACAGTGTAGTCTCTCCCTTCAAAGATTCTTTTCTTCTGCTATAACCATATGCCCCAACACACAACATACAGGGTTAAAATCAAGGGATTTTTTTCTTAAGGAGAATGTCTTTAAGTACCCAACTTTGAAAAAGAGTTGAGACAACGGAAAACACCAAAGGGTCTTGAATAATGATAAAAATGGTCATACCTCCTTTGCGAAAAGACAATGCAAAAGGACAATGAATTAGGAGATAGTTAAAACCCATACTTCAGTATCCATCTTATCCACAAATATCCAAAACCCATCATAGAAAACATATACTCCAAGAAATTAAACTGGAACGATCATAAGATTTTTCAAAATTTAGAAAGTCACACATCTTGGGGCAATCCATATCTGCTTCCTCTTCATTGACACCTTGAGGCATTTCACGTACCTACATCTTCTTGCAACATGGTATATAAGGCAAATTCTTATAGGAAATCATTACAAGAAAATGAGAACAGCCACCATAATACCTAGTTTATTTTATGGTTATTCAATCATCTTTTTCTACTTTAGGGATATAAGTAAAGAGTATATTCATATTCATATATATAAAGGCCCAAAAGCTAAAACCTAGAGCAAGGTTATAGAGCTAGCTACAACTTTCTCAACATCCAATAAAAGGAGCAAAGCTGCATAATTCAGCCTAAAATATTGGAATCGTTGATCAAAGTATTCCAAATAATAACAGAAAAATAATATTTAATTCCTTTAAACCCTACAAGGATATAAGATCAATGAAGAAAATGACACCGTTGTCATTCTCATCTACATCATATCCCAAACATTGGGGTTGGCTACATGAACCCTTCTCCACTATCGTCATTTCCGTCCCACCCATAAAAGTACTAATGACTCTCTTAATCAACACTACTATCAAACCAACCTTCTCTTCAAAGATCTGATAATTATTTCCATTCCATGCACCTCAACACAAAGCATAACACACTATTCTCAAAAAGATGCGGCCTAGACCTTCAAAGCGCTGGTTGACAAGCCTTGAATACATTCGGAATCCAATTGAATGCCAAAACGTTGAAAGAATGCTTGTCAAACCTTACTAGGAAATCCAAATGTAAAACTAGGTGACTTAACAGTTTGTCCATTTATTAGGAAGGTCGCAAACATTATGAATAACTTGCTTGTGAATTACACTAGGACTGGAATAGTTAAGTATTTCTTTGTAAAATATGTCTCCTTGTATTTTTACTTACATCCCCTCCTTAAATAATTTGTAATGCAAGATATATCAATTCACTTGTAACCCTGGACAAAAAAATGCACGAGAAAAGTTTGTTACCATCCATCCTCTGGTGTGCATGGCAGAAGCACAATGCCAGTTCTTCAAGGGAACAGAAATGAGTTTTTTTTTTTAGGCAGGTTGAGTTAATTCTATTAACTCTAAAACTAAGGAAATATTCCAAATATCTCCAATTTTTCCTTATTTTAAGGATATAATCTCATGTGCTCCCCCGAAGAATTGGAGCAGAAACCATTAAACATAGTGGAATCGTTTTTCATGAGGTAAGCCGCTCTACACTATTGACACGAGGGATGTCATCCCTTACCCCAAACTAGATATGGTATGCCACAGAGATTGCTTTCTTACTCCAGGAAATGTATTTACCTTTACCAATTATTTTGTTGTGTTTCATACAAATAGAGTTTTTTTTAGAGATGTAACAAAGCAAATATAATAAGAAAAGGAGGGAAAATTCCTATTGCGCAAAAAAGACCCGCGTACAAAGATTGCTAATTTGGGTAGCCACATTAACCTAAAAAAGGAAACTATTTGTGCAATATAAAAGAATAGTTCATTTATAAAAGCTTCTCATTGTTGGCAAAATACACAAACATAATAAGAAAAGGAGGGAAAATTCCTATTGCGCAAAAAAGACCCACGTACAAAGATTGCTAATTTGGGTAGCCACATTAACCTAAAAAGGAAACTATTTGTGCAATATAAAAGAATAGGTCATTTATAAAAGCTTCTCATTGTTGGCAAAATACACAAATATGACTCCCTTGAACTCCTTGAGGGAGGCTGACCATAAAGAAAGCAATTTCAGTCAAACAAATGGAAAAACATGAGTAATTAGTTGCCTTCTAATTGAGATCAATTTCGCCACACTGTGCACACCCACACAAATAAACAAACACCCTCCCTTCCATTATGGTGCAAGTGGTTGTATGGCCCTTTTCCTTTTTAGAGGTTAAAGTTGTCACCACACCTTTCCGCTGCCTTCAGAGCTTCTTGCCTTCCAAAAGGTAGTGCTTCATCTTTCAACTAAGGCTATTTATATCTCAATGTTAAACTGACCAACATAGAATATTTTTTTAGGCTTATCAACATAAATATCAACAAGGTAATAATTTTGAATTTTTACGTCACGATCTCCTTTTGTGTGTGTGTGTGTGTGTGTGTGTGGGGGGGGGGGGGGGGGGGGGGGGGGGGGGGGAAGTATACCACTTTCTTTGAGAATCATCAATTTGCAAATTCCTTCTAACTGGAGCTGTAATCAGCCTTCGTTGCAAGATAGCAAACCATCTCAACTGGTTTACCCTTAGTTTATCACCTATTGGGGCTACTCCTACAATTTTTTCGAATGTGTACATTTCTAACTTTATTTCCTAGTGTTTCCATTCATCTATCATCCTCATCTCGGCTAAACTTGATCTATGCACATATTTCTAGCATCATCACATGCAATTGTAGTGTTTTTTTTTTATAAGTAAAAATTTTATTGAAAAGGAAAACGGGGTCAAGATGACCCCTAAATTACAAAAACGTATCAAAAGAAGGGGAAAAGGAAGCTCTTAGTTTGCCTCCAAGTTACAGATAAAATCCCAACAAACAACAAACTTCTCAAAAAAGAGTGGTAATGCATTTATACTTCTTTAGAAATCACTAGTGAGGCAAATTCTAAATATCCAGTTAGGCTTACCTGTCTTAGCTGATCTTCTGTCATGTTGAAATGAAGGTTCCCAACATAGAGCTTTCTAGCAACTGCACCATATGGTCCTGCAAGAGCAGCTGATCCCCCACCAGAAGCAGTTGACTGAACAAGGTTCTTTTCAGCTTCAGAAGGTTTAACCATCACAGGCTGACCAAGAAACTGGTGACCAGAAAGTGCTATTGCCATTGGCACCGACATTGCATCATAAAATTCAACATACCTGCAAGAAGCTCAGAAGTTGAATTTTGAACTAGTGGAAAGCAATGAAATTCTGGGAAACAAAAATTTAAAGAACATCGGAAGTTGAATTTTGAGTTTCACCAAAGCCCTCTATGGAGGCTTAGAAATTTTTTCCTTGGAAATGTTTTTCATAAAAAAGAATTTCTTCTGTTATGAAAATTCTAAAATAGTATAAATTTTATTCTTAAGAAGATACTTTAAGGAAAAACTTTCCATGCTTTCATATGGTGCAAAATATAAGTTATATCTTACACAAAAGAAAGTGGTAACTGATCATTAAATATAGAACTATAGTTGTCATTCCATAGCCAAGCATTGAATATGAAGTGAGAGAAGATTTTTTAAGAATCGAATTGAAAGCCATTATCCAAGAGTCTACAAAGACAGGCAATTGGATCAAGGAAACACTATTTTGTAGTATAGTTTTTCATCTTAACATGTATATTAACAAATAAAGGAGAATTACAAAAGATATTTTTACAAGTTAGATTAAAGAAGATATGGGAACATTATTCCCATACTAGAGAAGAGAAAAACAGTAGCCACAAGGGATGCAATTGGTAATTAAGACTCAAAGCAAGAAATCCTTCCAATTGAGTGCATAATCTTCTAGCTTAACATCGCTAAACTGCTTCAAATCAATGATGAATCCATCATATCTGCCCAATAGACTGGCAAAACTTTGCCAAAGACATCATATGATCTTTGTAGACACCCTAAATTGTCCAAACTCAATGTAAGATCAAATCAAAAAGCTTGTAGGCCACTAGGGGGAGTTTTGTTTTTGTTTTTTCAAATATTTAAAAAATCTGGGGGGATCGAACCAAAGTCCTACACTTTGTATCGGACCAAAAGTCTGAATCACTAAGTCGGACCCAATATATTTCTGTTAAAATTTTGGTCCCCACCAGCAAATTGGCCTTTAAAGCTTGAGTTTGTTATAATTAAAACATGTGGCATTCTCTAATTTTTTTTTAGCCACAAAATAAAATATGATAGAGGTGTTTTTACCACCCTAACCACTTTGCTTAGTTTAATCTCAAATCCATCCATGCACATAGTCTATGACTTTCCTTTTTTGCCTCCACATTTAATAAAAATTCTTAAATAAAGACTTGTTTTCCAATTAAAATAAAAAGAGATCCTAGACTAGTAAATTGGACTTATAAGCCCTCAGAGAAGCTCTAGGAAGATCTTGATGGGTATTTATCATTCTACCCCTTGATGATCTTGATTGGTAAGAGATAGAGTGTAGTAAATTACCATCAAGACCCCTTTTGTTTGGGGGTATTTTAAGTCCACACTCTTAGTTTGATTGAAATTAATTTCAACTTGTGGTGTGTGGACCATTATATCCCCAAGGCTTTCTTGAGAACCTATAAATAAAGGGGGCTCTCAAGGCTTTCCATCTAGCAATTCCATAACCAAGGAAACTCTGCAAAAATCTCAACTCTTTTCCCTCATCCTCTTAAACTCTGTACCTCTCTCAATTCTTTGAAGAAGAAGAAGCTCAAGACAACTAAGGTAATGTGTAGTGCAATCTAGGCATTATTTTCTAGGGATTTATCAGTTTAATCCTCTTATATTTTGTTTCCTTTGTTAACTTCGAAGCCTTGTGTGCAAACCACCACCCCCACCCCCACCCCCACCCCCAACTTCATCCAAATAAACCAGTCAAGCCTTACTTGGGGATGTCCCTTGAGCAATGGAACCTAGAGAGGATGGAGGAGGGATACCCCAGATCTAAAACCTAAGTTTTTCATAAAATTCATGCATTAAAGGCAATATGAGCAGCAAACCAGGGATCTCTCTCTAGAGATAGGCACATTTTCCCTTGCCAAGATAATAAAAAAAATCCATAATGTGAAAATTTTGCATCCATGTTGCATTTATAAGGCAAGAAGCTAAGAGGATGCTTTTCTATGAGACTACCTATTCACCTTTGCCAGATCTTTTCTCTCGCAAATAACATCATTAATACTTCATTTGCTTGGATTTCCACCACATAATACATTTCTCACATAATGAGATTATGTTGCTAAAAACAATGGATAATTCGGAAATAGTGGGCTAACTTAGGACAGATAGTTCTCCCTATTGAGAAAAACTTCCGAGTTGATTCCAATTGGAGATGAACCATCTTGAAGTTAACTTTCTGCTCACCAAAGAGCATAACAATATATGGAGTAGTAGTTTAGGACTTATAACCCGAAGAAGAGGCATGTGTTTGTGCCGACAGAAAGTTGGGGACAACAGCTTCTCAAGGCTATAAAACTTCCAAATCAGGACTCCAAATGGGTTGGAAATGGGTTGGTTCTTTTTTTAATAGAACCATCTTGAAGTCTAGTTCATCCCAACAAAAAATCTCTCCAATTGGAGTAGGAATTGATTTGTTTGGGTTTTGACAACGATTTCTACCTATGTGTCGAAAATACAAATTGGTAAAATCTGCATGCATTTAGGTTCAAGCATGTCATATTTTGCATTTGCATTCAAAACACTTTGTCATGCATGTTCCTTGCTTATTTAGGTTAAAATAAACTTGTTCAAGGGTTCCCCGCACCAATGTGATCAACCTAAGACCTGTTTTGAAAATCAACGCGATTCTCACATGGAACCTACATTTTGTCCAAACTCTACTCCAAATATAATCTCAAGTTTTCAAAATCGTTTAAAATGGCCAAGTCCCTAGGTAACCATCATTTTGATAGGTAGAGTAGGATGCCTAACACCTTCCTTACTCCTCAACCAAATCTCCTTACCCAAATCTCTTTGGCTTGACCTTTTGGAGTCACTTTCCTTTAAAAAATTGTTTTCAAATAAAAAGTCTGTTTTGGGTGGGCCATTCACACCCCAAACCCTAGTAGTTTGAAAACAATTTTCTTTAGTGGCAACTCCCAAACCCTAGTAGTTTGAATTTTCTTTAGTGAAGATTCTATACCTACAAAATCTTAAAAGAAGAAAAGACCATGGAAATCACCAACCCATGATAAGGTCCAAAGTAGAGATGACATCTTGGTGTTACCTAAGGATGTCGAGAACATTTGTGAGTGCCCCCAAAACTTCTAGTTCCCAAGCCTACCTATGTCCATGGAAGGCATCAAGCCATGAGAAGGTTTAAAAGCTAGCCTCATGTCATTAACCCGTTAACATCAGGAGCATTTGTGAATATGCCTCGAAGTACTTAACACATATCGGGTATTTTTATGAAACCTTCTGCACTATAAGAAAGCAGAATGAAGACAACTATGTCTGAGGATTACACAAGCCTAAGCATCCATTAAAAGAAACTATTCTTGTAGTTGTCTGGATTTGAGGTGCTCCCATGAATAGAAACCGAGAGCACAGCATAATGACGACACCGAACACAGACATGCAAAAATTGATCGCGGAGATTTTTGTTTTTTTGGGGGTGGGGGTGGTCGTTGGAACATATTATGGAGAAAATTAGAGTACTCGTGTAAGCCAAGTCGCAGAGAACAAGATTCATGCCGTCAACCTTGAGCATGCGGCACAAATTAAATAAACAAATGAACAGAATACTTCCATCAGCTCTTCATGGAATCAATATCACATGCTAATACTGTTAAAGGTACTCAACAAACAAGTTATACTAGTATAATCTAACAAAAAGATATACTAAAACATAATTTCCCAGAATATGTTTGTGAATATGTAATTACAGAACAAGGAACTACACATACCCAACTCCCTTTGACCGCCTTGAATTCCGGTCCATTATCAGTCGAACATCCCTCACCTGAAAAATAAAAAATATCTGTTCAAACACAGTCTAGTGCAAAAAAAATGCAACATGTATATGTTACAACAAAAAATGTGATACCTGGCATGCAACTATAAAATGATACCATCTATGTGACACAATCTACTTGATCACCAGTCAACTCGTGTAAATTTCAAACTCATCAAAGAATAGAGTATGTTGAGCCACAAATAAGTTTTTATGATATGCCTTGTTTGGGGCAGGGGAACTTTATTGCAATAAGAAGCAAATGTACCTCCATGACATGCATTCATATTGTTTGGAACGGTGTCTCATGCATCAAGAGCGTCAATAGTCTGAACATTAAGGAAGCAGTAAACAACTTTAAAAGGACACAATGCACAATTAGATATGCTGCATGATTACAATGTGAGAATTACCTTACCTGTGATTATAAGAATCATGAATATCAATAATGCAGTAAAAAACCTTACAGTGGAATAAAAATTCAAGTATTTTGATGATATAACAGATAGGATGAACAGAAACATTATCCTGCTAACCTTGCCCGCTTTTGAAAAGAACTCATAAACATCTCGCTCAGTCGCCTTCAAAGGCATCTGTCATCATCCCATTCATCAAAAAAATGACATTTCGTTAAAGAAAATGCAAAAATGGAAAGAAGAAGAATCACATAAGAACTGATCAGACAAAAAAAGACGGAAGAATAAGAATAAGAACTCACATAAGAAACAAAGAAAAATATACATGTCATAATACCTGATAAGCAAAAACAGTCCTCTGATCCCTTTCTGGATCAGCTTCAGGCTCCACCGCATCTTTCTTATCTTTAAATCTCCTGCAGCCACATTTTACAAAGTAAAAAAATCCCAAAAAACGGGTGTATTGATTCTCTCAACAAAAGACGAGGGAAAAAAATAGAAAGAGGTGCAAAGGATATCCTAAAATGGGAAAAAAATTCTAGTTGTAAAGTTATCAGCAACCATTCGCGTACCAGATACTGATGCGTGGAGATATGCATAAATTTGAAACATTTACATTTTTTTATGGGTTAGCTGGACTTGAATCCACGATCTCATTCAAAACATTTACATATATTCCATTACACGCTTGGATTTTAGTAGATATGGATTAAAAGAAACAATAACTTTGAACATACAAAATTGGTCGTGTCACCAGTAGTGAGTTTTTTTTTTTTGGGTTAAGTCAAATTTATTTCCAAAAGAAGGGAAGTATGTACAAAGGCAGTCGAGATGACCAACCTAAAAGAGCAAGAACTAGCTCAAACATACAGACTCCCACCTAACACAAATTCTTCAAAGACAACACCTCTGAAGTATGTCACAGGTGGTGAGTTTTGAATTTGAGACACAATAGTGCTCACCAGTAGTACTGAGAGAGAGATGATGTTTACACCCACACAAGATTATAAATTGGGAATAAGAACCTAAATAGAACTTTCCGACACTTGAAGGACCTACGCCCTTACAGTATAACAAACAAAATGAAAAGGACTACTAAGAGAGAGCCGACTTCAACCACCATCTCAAGAATCATCTTTGTTATAGAAAACACCATGAGCAATCATTTTGGAATTTCTCAGGCATACAAATGCTCTAATTTGCCCATAATAAGAGGGCATGACATTGATTGACCACAGCATGGACAGGTTACCTAATGGCCTATGGGTGCATGCAGCCTTCTAAATATGAGCAAATTCAAGCACCATCTCAAGAATCATCTTTATTATAGAACACCAAAAGCAGTCATTTTGGAAATCCTTAGGCATACATGTGCTCTAGTTCACCCATATTAAGAGGACATGACATTGATTGCCAAAGCACGGACGGGTTACCTAATGGCCTATTAGTGCATGCAGCCTTTTAATGCACCCCCCACCCCCTTCTCTTCCTCTCCTATCCCCCACCAAGATTAGACCAAGAAACCACGTCATGCCCTTCAAGCACTCCCTTTCAAGACAAACATAGGTTCTCTTTTGTTGATAAGTTCAAGAGTAAAATCTCCCTCAATACAAAGAGATACAACCTTCGAAAAGAGAGCTCCCTATACACAAAATCTCTCTATTTACATAGGTTTAGCTGGAGAGTCCACAACATTATTCGTGCTCCTAATAGTATGAGATAACACCAATTTCATCCTCTAATAAATCAATGGCACAAATAAGCCTCCTAGGCACTCTCCCATTCACCACAAATAATTTTTTATAGGTAAAATCATCACGATCATGATCATCGAAGGCCTGTCCAAAAAATTGGCATCAACTTAACGATCACGTTCCTCCATCAACTATGTCGTGAATATTTTTATAGGTAAAAGATAAAGAATAGTTTACAGAAAGAAAATGAGAGATTAAAAAGATTGCAGGTCTATAAGACCTACCCTCGACAAGCAAATATAAAGAAGAAAACAAAAAATAGTAATAACTGCTCGTGCTCACTAATAATAGAATCCCATATAAATGCAAGGTCTACAAAAAGTTAGCCCCTACTACAATCCTTAAATCTTGGCCAAAAACACATGGAGATTTTGACACTCATTGCAAGCTTGAGTGTCCTCCTTTCCTTCCAAGGACCACAACACACTGCGAAAGGTAACAACCTCTAAAGAACCAGACCCCTGGATGAGAAGGCAGAAATGGACCAGCAACCAAAGAGATCCAAGACTGAATAAAGTAGTACCCAAAACACACCAAATGCAGAAAAATAGTAGAACACACATGTCCTTTGCTAGAGTCCAGTGGATATAGAGATGATTGATAAATTCCCCATAAACCCACACCCAAAAAAAAATCAACAATGATTTTTTTACAAGTAATAAGATGGTTAATAGTGACAATTTTTTGAGAGATTGACTACGAAAAGAATGCCACTTTGGATTTAACTGAAGATTCTGTTTCAGGGAATGAATGATGAGATTGACAAGAATATTTTACAACTTCATCCAATCATTCAAAGGACACATTCCAAATAGCCTTTGAGTCCCCCCCACCCCGCCTGCACCCACCCAAAGGAATAAAAAAAGTTAAGGATAAGGCTTAGATGATGATAATAAAGAGATGTTTGCCCCCCCCCCCCCCCCCGGGTAGACCTAGGAATGTCAAAGGAAGGGACATTTAATTTATGTTTTGAAAAGAAAACAGGTTAGTGGTCGATAATTAGTAGGTGAAGACGGGTTTTGAACCCAAGTCAGGTATCAACACTCACAGACTTCAACCAATTAGGAAGCCAGCACCTTCATCAAAGGATGGAACTTGAAAACAAAACCCATAGATTATACTAGATTGGAAAGACAATCCCCCAAAACGAACACCTTACTTTTCTAAAAATTTATGCTCAGCCTCGAGATAGCTTTGAAGCAACAAAGATCATTTAAGAAGCCTACTAGATTGATATTTGCACCAATGGAAGTGATAGTATCATCTTCAAACTGAAAAAGGGAAATAAAATGTCACCTTGACTTGCCTCAAATCCTTCTAAGGAACCAATGTTCGCTGCTCTTGAGATTAATCTGTTGAGTGTCTCGACCACAACAATGAATGGAAAGGGAGAAAAAGACCCCAATTGTCTTAAACCCCTTTAAACCTTTGAAAAAAAAAAAAGAATCAAGATCCATTTACATCATTGAGTATGTAACTGTGGAAACACATTTATTAATCCCAATATTGACATTTTGATCTAAAACCCTTCAACCAAAAACATAATCCAAAAGTCCCCAATTTACATGCACTTGTTCCTCGTCAATTTTACAGACAATCGTCAAGATTCTTCTGGGACCTATCATTCATTAGCCACTAGGACACCAGCCACAATGTGCAAGTTTCGACACAAAAGCCCATGTTCTGAAGATATGATAAAGGTAAGGACCTGCATTCAAATAACCACAAGATTCACAGTGATCTTATAAACTCTCCCTACTAGGATGATAGGTCTTAAGTCCAAGATATTCTCAACCTCTACTTTCTTTAGCACCAAAGTGATGAAAGTGAGATTGGGGCCATAATATAAGAATCACATTATCAAGAAAGTTTACACCCATTTTCTTGAAGTTGCTCCCAATTATATCTTCCAACTCATTTTGTATGGGTGGGGGGAGAGGGGTTGGGGGGTGAGGGGTTAAATAGAAATCATTCAATCTTGGGGGTTTACCTTCATCAAGCTTTTTGATTGAGAAAATGATTTATGTCTCATCAAATGGGTGGTCAAAAACCTATATTTAGATTCACTAAGGCCTTGATATGTAAACCATCCAAAGAGGATTTGTAGGAGTTCGATTCTTTAAATTGATATGTACAAAATCTTGTCACTCTTGTTCTAATCTCCCTGGCATATTTCACGATTGATTATCCAACGTTCGAGCGAGAGATCTTACAACCTCTTCAACAAGCATTTGTCATCATAAGAAAGAATCTTGTGTTGCTATCCCCTTGAGCCATTTCATGCTCGACTTTTTTCTTCAACAAATTTCTGCCAACTTTACTAGCATATGATATTCTGCTAGAAGGTCGTTTCTTTTGTATTTATCTTCTAAAGTGGTGCCCTCCTCTTCGTCCATTTCCATCAATTTGAGCAATATTCTCAAAGCCAGTTTTAACTTCTTTTTTTATCCATTTCTCCAAACACCTCCAAGTTCCAAATTTTGATTTTCTCTTTAAAAGCCTTAAGCCTTCCCACTCCCCGTTGATCAAGAATCTATCCAATTTACAAAGAGAAGGATTCTCATATTATTGGACACCAAGTGAACTAACATGCCTCCAGAGGCGACATGTGTTAATAAATTCCCTAAACTTCATAATCTTGATGATTCAAGAACAGTCCTTGGAGGTGGCACCTTGGTGGGGGCGCTAAAGTATGTGTGTTATGTAATACCACAAACATGGGATCAAAACCCCACTTCTTGTTTTTTTAATAAATAAACAATTTCATTAATAAGAGAAAAGCAAGACCAGCCAAGATGGCCAACCAAGCAAGAACTTTACATACACTACTCTCTAATAATGCTACAAACCCAGTCCCACCTCCCTACAAAATCAGCAAAAAACACCCCTCAAAACTCATCATATACTCTTGACCACACGAAAATGACACCTAATACATCGAGAATAAGGTCTGGGGTACTCGTGTCCTCCTCAAATATCCTACTATCATGTTCCTTCCACATGCACGCACCAACAAATAGCAAAGTGGGTAATGCTCCAAAGCACCCTCTTCTTCATACCCTCGAACGAGCGTCTAACATGCAGCCAAGAAGCAAATATATCACACATAGTAGTCGGTGAGCAGAATGAAACTCTGAATAAACCCAAAAAATGTGACCAAACCTCTTGTGCTATTGTTTGGATCCTGTTCAAGATAGTTGTCCAGATAAAAAAGCCCATCTTAGAGAGCACTTTAGGTCCCCACACTGCTACCTCTTGAAATGAGGATGGATCAATCTCAACCAACGATCAATACAATGACCTTACTGAAAATACGCCTTCTTTAGTTTCTTGCCACCTTCGATCGTCCTCTTATTCTACGTCAATGCAAGCCGAGCATATGCGATTTAATAATCTTCCAACCTCTTGGACTTCCCAATCATGGAAGTCCCTTCGACAACCAAGGTCCCAAGACCAAGATCCATTCACGCAATGCTCGAAGCTTGACCTTTCTTCGAGGAAATGGAATAAAGCAGCGAGAATTCAATCTTAAGAGGTCCAAGGCCACACCATCTATCTTCCTAGAATCTTACTCTGTCACCTTTACCTATTTTGAAGCTTGTCCTCACTCTAAACTTTGGTAACACTTTAAGAATATCCTTTTAAACCCCACAATTGTACAGTGCTGTTGTCTGTTCTCTCCAAATTTTGGAACAACGATCTTCCTACAAAAAACTATTGCTCTTCACACCAAACCTCCAAATCCATTTGCCCAAAAGTGCTAAATTTATCACCCCAAGCCTCTTAATTCCAAACTTCCCCTTATTTTTTGCCTTAGTCACAACCTTCCACCGTACCAAGTGATGCTTGCAATTCCCTTCTCTATTATGCAAAGAAAATCCCTAATCAACTTATCTAGTTTCAACTTCATTTTTTTAGGCAACTATAGAAAAGAAAGTTAGTAGACGGAAATGCTTGAGAGAACACTCTTAATAAGGATCACCTTGCCACCCTTTGAGAGATACTTAGCTTACCAAAAAGCTAATTTTCTACTCATTCTTTCCAAAATCGGATCCCACATTGCCGAAGGTCTATAAGGAAAGCCCAATGGAAGGCCCAAGTACGTTGTGGGGAAGCTTTCCACCTTCCATCCCAAAGAAGCCACTAGAAGGTCTATATTTAAAATCTTTCCAACCGCAAATCCTTACTTTTCTTCATGTTCACCGAGATACCCAAGGTGGCTTCAAAACAACAAACCAAACCACTAAATCTTTTAGTTTGTTCTAGCTCCGCATCCAAAAACTCTAGAGTATCGTCCGCAAATTCAAGATGCAACACAACCAGCCCATTACTACCCATTGATATCTCCACACGCCACCCCTGCTCCAACTAGGGTTTTAAATGGGTCGGATTTTATGTGAAATCTAAGTGATCCAAATCCAATTTTAGCGGGTTTGGCTCCTTCAAGTATATCCAAATTAAAATTTGGGTCGACTATGGGTTGATGTCCCTTGACGCAAGTCGGACACGGATCCATCCCTATATCTGAATGATTTATTATTTTGTATGTTGCATGTATATTTTTTAGGCTATCTTTCATCAACAAATAAGTGTTGGGTGTAGTGGTCAAAGCCACTCTTCATAAAGGGAGAAGTCTTGCGTTCAAGTCACATTTAAGCCACATTTTTTATAAATTTCTTTGAAATGGTTTGAAATTACCCGACTCGAATCAATTAATTCAATTGGATCGGATCCGGATATGGGTTTAATGAAAGAAAACAAAAAAATCGGATATGGTTTGAGCTAGCAGGATCCGGATTTGGACCCGGATAAAAATCTGGATATGGACATGAGTATACACATATTATGCCTGAACCCGACCCGTTTTAAGCCCTGGCTCCAACACCTTCCCTAAAGTTTCTGCCACAATAATGAAAAGGAACGGCGAAAGAAGGTCTCCTTGCCTCAAGCCTCTCAAACTCCTAAAGAACCCCTCTGGGCTCCCCTTTACAAGGATTGAGAAGGGGGGCCGATGAAATACATTTATAGATCCCACCAATCCATTTGTCACCAAACCCCATCTTCCGCAAGAGGAAAATCAGAAAATCTCAATTAATGTGATCATATACCTTCTCAAGGTCTACCTTGTTCAACCCTCAGACATTCCAAGAGAGGATCCTAATCTTTATCAATCACCTGTAACATTTTCCCATTCCTCAACACTAGGGAGGGGGCTCAACGTCATCTTTGGAGTAAATTTTTGCAACTCCTGAACTTCTTTTGACAATCGAATATTCAGTTTCTTCACCTTGACTACTACATTAGTACCTTTGATAGGAGACAAACAACCCTGGTGTTCGCCAATTGAAGGTACCTCCTTTACAACAGTTGCTTCCACCTCCTTCCTAATGTAAATTTGTACCTCTCCTACTGGATTCCCATTATCAACAACCTTATCGTAGCAAGCCGTTATTCCTTCCTGCTTTTTCAAGGCCATTTCGAGCAAGAAACCTGTTTCCCCAACTTGTCCCTCCACATCTAGACCAGCTGTGAGGCCCATCTCAACCATATGGTCAAGAATCCAGTTAGACAGGATCTCCACCGTTTAAGGAATGAGCAAACCTAGTATCAAAAGCCCACCTCTTTCTTTTTTTAGGTGTACAATAAGTTGAAAAAGAGAGTATGATCCCATATATGATTTTTTTTTATCGGTTATGATCCCATATATGTGGTATTACCACATAAAACTTTACCACGTCACTAAGGTGAATTTAACAATTACACCCCAAAAAAAATCTAGAAATGCCCTTCTCTTTCAATGAGAATCTAATGACATTAAAATCTCCCCCCATGCACCAAGGGTCATCATAGTAACCCACCACATCATCCACCCCAAAAATGTGATCTTTCATACTAGTAAGGCCATATTATCTGACTACTACCTGGCATTTATCCCTACGTTGTTTTGCATGAACTTCAGAGATATTTCCCTCCATCAATTTTCCAAGTTTGCTAAAGTTAGCCTATTGATCGGAGTCGGTTACCAAACTCCAATATTGTCGAGGAAAATGAACCACACATGGTCTATGACAAACTCGTACCTCGGGCTGCCATTTGATCCTTGACTCCCTCAATATCATGCAACGAGATACCCTGTGGGCATCATAAGACCCTACATATCAACTAGTACATGGTGAATTATAATAATGGACCTTTCCAATAAGCCAACATGATGGTCAAGAATTTGTACTTGAGGATTCATACAGTTGTAATGAACTATCGTTTCACTTGGTCTACTCGCTAATAAAGCTCTCATTTACAAAAATGCCAAAAGACAACTTCATACTTCACTAATTAGTACCATTACAAAGTTTGATTCATTTGGCAATGGCTACATAATGAAATAAACCTTCGCAAGATTTTTAGACTAAATGCCAAGACAGTCTAAAATATAATTTTAACAGGCTTCATCAAGATTCAAACAAAGAGAAGCATTGATACAGTTAGGTGAACGAGGTTCAAATTGACACTTCAGTTTTCTTTTCATCAAAAGATACCAGCTAAACCATGGCTTTACTTATGAATTTACATGAACCACTTATGTAACCCATAATTCTTTCATGAAAGGATGAAAGGGAATCACAAAACCTATCATGCACCTAAAGTACATTAATGATTAATCAAGACAAAAATAATACAAACAGAACTGAAAATTAAAATATTACCTGCTCTCTCTATCCCTTAAATCAATTCCGTAATCTCTTTCCCTTGCTTGTCTATCCCTACTCCTTCCTCTAACCAAATCTCTATCAACATCCCTCTCATGATCACTCTGAGCCCTTATCGAGCGGCTACGACTCCTTCTCGACCTCTCTATCTCCCTCTCCTTCTCTTTCTCTCTCTCCTTCTCTCTCTCCCTCTCTTTCTCTCTGTCCCTCTCTTTCAGTCTCTCCTTCTCTCTCTCCCTCTCTTTCTCTTTCTCTTTCTCTTTCTCTCTCTCCCTCTCTCTATCACCTCGCTCTCGGTCTCGGTCTCTCTCTCTGCCTCTATCCTCCACGTCTCCTCCTCTACCAATTCTATGCCGATCCTTCTCTCGCCTTTCCGAACGAGACGACCTCTCTCTCTCCCTATCTCCATGTTCCCTTCCATCGCCATTACGCCCCTCAGCTCTCGACCTCTTACTCTTACTCTCTATAATTCGATCCTCATCGTCGTCTTCTTCCTTCCTCTTAGAACTTCTATGAGTCTTATCACCTCCATCTCTCTTTCCAGATGAAGCATTTCGACTTTTGGGATCTTCCACAGATTTCTCCAGATAATCGTACTCGTCGAAATCCATATCTCGACTCAGCTCTCTTCAAGGTTGAATTAAAACCTTGAAGATACGCTGAAATTTGGTAAAATTTATCAAACCCTAGAGTTGCAGAAAAGAGAAGAACAGTTGAGAGTTTGCGGTGATGTACGAAGAAACGCAGTGAATGAAACCCTAGTTTTTTCTTCTTTATTTTCTCAAAGAGAACGAAGATTCACTCCTAATTCTCAAAACTCACCTCACACTTCCACGACGAACTGTGTGTAAACCATTTGAGGTCCGCGAGGCATGGTTTTAAATCTCGATTGGTCGTCTGGTCTCGTTCGTGACTCGTCCGGATCATCTCGGTAGAGAACGAGACTTAGGATTTTACCTTTAAAAAAAGGGTGATTTAGATTTACCCCCTATGTTTTGCTGAATATTAGAGATACCCCTGTATTTTGAAAATTATGACATACACTCCTTGACCTCAGTCTTTTAATTAGACTAAGAGGAAAAGACTCAAATGCTCTTATCTTTATTCTCTAACCAAAAACCCAGATTTTTCTTTCTCCAAAAATCAGTCATCTAACACTTTGGATAAAAACTTTAACCAAATTATGACATGCACTCTTTGACCTCAATCTTTTAATTAGACTAAGAGAAAAAGACTCAAATGCCCTTATCTTTAATCTCTAGCCAAAAACCCATATTTTTCTTTCTCCAAAAATCAGTCATCTAACTCTTTGGATAAAAACTTTAACCCTCATCATCTATCTTAAGATCGTATCTATTTTAAGTGCTCAACATTCAAATCTCAAAGTAAGATACAATTTTTAAGGAAGTATAAAATGATAAAATTATGGATAGAAAATTTTAAGTTGTTTTACAAAAAGAGGTGAGATAGAAAATGACGTATGAAAATAAGGTTAAATAGATTAAAATTATATCTTGGAGATTGAAGTGCTTGAAGATGATTGGTCTTGCAGAAGAAAAATATGGGTTTTTGACTATAAATTAAAGTTGAGGGTATTTGAGTCTTTCCCCTTAGTCTATTTAGAAGACTGAGGTCAAGGGAAGCATGTTATTATTTCAAAACATAGGGGGTATCTCTAATATTCAACAAAATATAAGGAGTTATGTCTAAATCACTCTTAAAAAAACTACTAAAAATGCACGTGAACTATTATATAATGTTAGAAAATTATGTTAAATTTTACTTTACTAAGACTTATGGGCTTTCACATTCAAGGGTATACTGATCTCATTTTAAATACCAATTCATTAAAGAGATAGAGAAATGAAAAAGGGACTTGAATTACATTGTATTTAAGACGTGTAATTGTTATACCACCTTGGAAAGTAAAGCATCACCAGTCCAACACGAACAGAACCAAATAGATGGAGAAAAGTATTATTTCATATTTCAAATCCAACAATGAAAATATAGAGGTTTAAAACATAGGGATTGAATTCATGCAATAAGAAAATGTATTTTTTGACAAAAGCCTACTTATTAAAGGGTCTTTACGTTGTCTAATGTTAGTACCCAACTACCTATATCAAAAGCAATTCTTATGAACAAAAATAAATCTGAAAATGAAGTTTTTTGATAAGCAAATAGGGTTTCAACTTGCAGGATTGCTAGATCAGATTGTTTTTTGAGTTGTGTAAAAGTTGATTAAGTATCACAAATAAAAAAGAAAATAATGAAAAAAGTTATAACTATTTGTATGTCAATTCAATTTATTACATCTCATGAAATTCTAGTTTCATAGAAAATGATACTTGTTAGGTTGAGAAATGAGAAATTTGTGCAGAGGATGACAACAAAAATTTATGTAACAATGTCATATTTTTGAAATTTGGATACAGTAATTAGCTTAATTGCAGGAAACACAAATTTTTCTAGTAATAGTAAAGCTTGAATCAAATAAGATCCCAAAACAACCTCTAGACCTTAAGGGAACCTTTAGTATGCTCTCACCTTGTGAATAAGGCTTGGTTTGGTTTAATTGAGAAATAAATGAGAAACTGAGATAAAAAAGGATATGAACTAAAGAAACAAACGTCTTGTTTGATAGAATGTGATCTAGTGTTAGCTTAATTACATGATACGGGGTTTTTTCGTTTTTAAAATAGAGGGAAGCCAGTTTTTTGAGAAATACAAGCCAAAAATAAACTTTTAGAAAGAAGCAAGTTTGATAATAATAAAAAAAAAAATTTAGATTAAAGACAGAGAGATGTCTTGAATGTCAATATTTTTTAGAGGAAAAAATATCTATTACATAATTTGGAAGGGAAATAATCATAAATGGGATATCAAAATTGTAGGATGTCTGAATAATAAAACTCATAAAGAATAAAATTTACCTCCAATAGAATTGGAATTTACATTTCCTTACATCTCCTCAGGACTCACTCATCTTCCAAACCCAAATAACATGAGATTCTGCATGAAAAGCCACCAAACATTAATCCAACAAAATATTAAGGTTATGTATGGGGCCAGAATTTGGAGAGAGAGGTTTCTATTTTATTTATTAAATTTAGAAATACCAATATCTGGTAATACTCTAAATACCAATAGAGTAGTTACTCTCAACTCTTACTTGAAAGTTTAAATCACCAATTACACCATCAATGTTCAATACCTAAAAAGAGTTTCAGTTTTTGAGTAGTCTATGGGCCTTCATTGGTAGAGCAAAACAAACATCTTAAAACAATGTATAATAAGGAAAATACTACCTCTACAACAAAGAATAATCTTGGTTGTATCGTGCTTTCCTTGGTGTTCAACAAGATCTTCACAAAATGTAAGATAAAGTAAAAGAGAAATAAAAAAGTGAAAGAGAGATGGAATGGTGGGAGTAGTGAAAACCTCAGTGAGTGAGACACCTCCAACCGTTACAAATTCATCTTTCCCTTCCTTATGAAATAGACAAATAAATTTCTCGAGTGAATGACTACAAAAAAAAAAAAAAAAAATTGAAAATCATAACTTGACCTTTCCTTTTACATCAAATGAACATTACTTTAGTATAAAAGAAACATGAATTACGGAGTTATTTCAAATGAAAGCCCACGAAGTATCTCCATCCAAACCTTACATCAGAACGAGTTCTTATTCCTTTTACTTCAACTCCATTATATTCTATAAAAGATGTTTATTTAAGAGTTAATAAAATTATTGGTGACAAGAACGTGTGATATCTTCTCCTACCTTCTTATTTTCTCGAGACCTCTTCATTTTTTCACTTTTGCCTTTCTTTTATATTTTATACTTCACCCTTCACACCTTCTTTCCTTCTTGCCTCCATCTATCATTCTTTACTATCAAAACTCTTTTTTAAAATACTTTAAAATATTCTCTGATCTCATCAAATATTTCAAAAATAACCTTGATCCTATAAATTGCAATTTTGTCAAAAATTAACCAACCAGGTTCTATACTGGTTTTATTCTCAATGGTGGCAAAATTTTGGCGTCATTCCTAATATTCTCCCAAATAGGGCCTCCAGATATGTCAAAACTTCAAATAATCAATAGATCCCCTACACTTATTGGGATTATCAAAATACTTAGGAGTTTGTACTCCTTATACAAAATCCTAAGGGATCTCATTCCTGATATTTACAATACTATCAAAAATTCACTAATCGGGTTCCATATTAGTTTTATTCTCAATGGTGGTAAAATTTTGGCGTCATTCTTAATATTATCTCAAATGATCAAATCTCACAATTTGAAGAATTTTTTAACAATAATAAGTTTAAAATTAAAGACATTAACTATCAAAATATGTTTTATTTTGTTTATACAAGTCGTCAATGGATTCTTAAATGACATTATTTAAAAGAATTATTGGATTGCTTTCCCATTCTATTTTGTAATGCTTATATGAAATCGTGGGACAAATATGATTAAAGCAAAATGATTACTAAATTTCCCCAAAAGAAGTTATCTCCACAAAAGTTTCTAAAATTGCCCAAGGCATCAACAAAATCATACGCTCAAGCTACAGCTTCATCTGCAGCAACCCCAACATCATCACCTATAATAGTTTCTCCTCAAGACTTTTCACTAGCCATATAAGTAAATGCAAAAGATTTAAAAAAAAAAAACTCCAAAATCTCAAAGATTTCATGTCTACTCAAGGATCAGTTACAACATTAACCTATATGGAGGCCCAAAAAGAAGTTCCCCATTATTGAGAAGAGATGATTTTTTGGATTTTTAATTTGGAGTAAGTAATCTCACCATCTTGATCTAGGTTATGAAATATGATTGCACTTTGGGATTGGGTTAAAACTGATTCATAGAATTTTGAAAAAAGATTTGCTTATTTATGATTAAAAATATTTTTGTCAAAAAATAATTGACTTTGAATTTGAGGTATGGTCATTGATTCAAATAGTTTTTGAGATAGAACAAATATGGCTTGAATGATTTTGTAAAGATACCCAGATGTTGGTGCAATTAGATAAAATTGAGAATGAGAAATTTGAATTTCAATTGAAATTTTCTCCTTATCTTGTGATTTATGTTGGTTTTTGGAAGCACTCATTGGGACTTTTGAAGAAATTCTTTGATTAAAAAAATCACAAAGACAATTTTGAGAACTATGAATAAATTTTATATCAATTTCAAAAATTAAAATTAATGGTTGCCATTTAGCAAAAATTTGTTTTGATGTAAGGTTTTTCACATCTTATTCTAAAATATTTTTGTTGCAGATTTACAATCAATTTTTAGTAAAAAATTTTATTTAAAACATCGCTTTGAAAATTTTAAAATTGTTAGAACAATTGCTAATATCTCTTTTTTTATTGTTGAATAATTTTATTGACAAGGATTCCAGATTCTTGTGGTATATCTAACAATTTTTTCTTCATTTATTGGAGTTTTTTGGATCAAAATTCCTCTATAACCTATTTTGGAGGTATTTGTTTGAATTATTTTTTATAACTCTGGATTTTGAATATTTAAACATGGTAATACTTTAAGAGCTTATTTAATTTTTTGTACTGCTAGACTGTAATTTTGTGTCCATATCTTCTTTATTTAATTTTTCTTTGAATTTTTTAGAAAATTAATGAGAAATTTGCATTCTTCTTTTAAGTTTTTTTATAAAATTGATAACATAATTGAGGCATCATAAAAACCTTTGGAATTATTTTTTGTCAGTTATTTCATAATGAAATTTATCAGCAAATTGTATAACATGATTTACTAGTGTATAGGTTTTGTTTTCTAAGGAAAATCTTAGAAATTAGACTTTTATTTGAAATAATATGATTTTTGTTTGAGAAAGAATAAGTCCATTTTTCAAGATTATTTTTCTGAATATGTAAAGATGCTTCTAATGAGCATCTATGTTTTGAGAAAAGATAAGAATGTTGTCTATATAGACTATAATGAATTTTGAATATTTTAAGAAAATATCTTTCATCATATTCTAGAATTCACTTTGAGTATTTTTTAGTCTAAAAGGCATTACATTCCGTTTGTAATGTTCAAAGGAGGCAGAGGTGGAAGAAGGTGAAAGAATGAAGAGGTCTCAAGAGAAGAAGAGGGTAATATATTATTTTTCTCTATGTTTCTTTTGAAAAGGGTTAGTCTCTTTATAAATGGTTCAATGAAGGGAATTGAACTTAAGTTGGAGTCGAAAAGCTCTTGAAAATTTGAAAAATTGGATAAATTTTGAAATCTGAATGATTCAAGAGAATTTTGATGTTTTGTACAATTATTGACAATAAGTTATTATTAATGAATAGTAACAGTCACGTGAATGAATAATAAATATTATTTATCTTTTGTTCTTTTGCAATTACACGTTTGTGAACATGCCTTTGTTTTTACCTAAGTGATTGCGATGATATATTCATTTAAAAAGTGGCGATGAGCGTTCCTCATATGAATCTTCTCGATTTGTTTTTATTTCTATATCTATTCTCGATATTTAAGATGAAACTTTCTTCTTCTAGATCTGGATGTTTTTTATGACTTTTTGTAGTGTTTTTAAATTAAAAATTAAGGCTTAGGAGTTAGGTATTGACTTGGGAAGCTAAATATAGGATTTTGAAAAGGTTTTAGGGAGTTTTTGACTTTTGTTTTGTAGGATTTCTCAAGACTTACGAAATTAGGTGGTGGAGACCCATTTTAAAATAGCTTTGTGATAAGATTAGGATTTGATTATGTCTCTTAGAAATAAGGTTTATTTATAACTAATCTATTAAGTGATTTATATTAGTTTTCAATTAGATTTTATTTGAATTTTAAATTATAAATTTTTTTGACTTATGTAAAATGAGTTTTTTTTAAAAAAAATTTGGAGAACCCTCCAATGGAAGGTTCTTTATAAAATTATTTTGAATTCTTTGAGATCCCTAGTGGAGGGTTCTTTATTAAATATCAGGTGGGTCCCACTTGAATAAATAGGTCACCACTTAAAATTTGGCCCGTAGGTTAATTAATTGAATTTATTTGTTCAAAAATTTTAATTTGATTTATTAAGATTTCATTTTATGTTAATTAATATTTTAATTATTAATTTCAGATTTTCGAATCTTAGAATTGAAAATGGCCGTTTTACCCTCAGAGAAGACTTTTGCATTAGGATGTTATTTTTTGACGTTTTGAAATCAATTTTTCGTAATGAATTCAATTAGAGTATTGGTTTTGGTCCCTTATGAGTTTTTTGTGTGAAATGATCATAGATCTTCTAAGGGGTATTTTTGTAATTTTGTAAAAATTGATAAAATAATTTATTTGATTTTAATTAATTATTTTATGTGTTCAAAAGAATTTTCCTAAGCATAACATAGTCTCTAGGGGTGTTCTAGTGTTTGGGGTATTTGAGTAATTTGAACATTTGAAAGTGTCCTCAATCCGCGGGGTGCGCGAATCCGCTTTTGACCTTTGAGGTTTGGGAGTCGCCACCTAGTTATTGCAGTCTAAGAATTGAATATCAACTCGAAACGGATAAAAAGAAACAACTAATCTACTATAAAAAATACTGAATCTAAGGATACGGGGTTGGAAGGTGTTAGACACCAACCCCGCGCGGCAAACGTCGGTCTCTACTAATTCTCAAATAAGATTACATTGCTAAAAAGACCTAACCGTTAAAAAAAATAAGAAATATATACTTTTTCAAAGACAACGGTCTTGTTATTTCAGATCTGGTAATATAGTTCTTTGTACAACACTTATCGCTTCGTTCTGTCATCGGATTTGCTTCAAATCTCCAACACAAGGTACTTTCTTATTAGATCTGAATTTTCTGACTTTTTTCTGGATTTCTAGGTGTTTTTGAAGAGCTTCTAGGTGTTTTTTGAGCTAAAGTTGGGGTATGGATGTTAAGTAAGGAGTTGAGGCTTTAAAATTAGGGTTTATGGGAGGTTGTGGAGGCTTTTAGGGTTTATTTTTTGATACGAAAATAGATTGTAGAGATCCCTATTTATAGATTTTTTTTTAGTGCTTGTTTTGATAGAATTAGTGTTTAATTATAATTCTTTAGAGAGAGTTATTGTTTAATTAGAATTGTTTTAGGTAAAATTATATTTAAATTATAATTGTTTTAGGTAGAGTTATATTTTAATTAGAATTGTTTTAAATAGAGTTATATTTTAATTAGAATTCTATTAGGGTTTTGACTTTTAGTCTCACTTGATTGACTTTAAGATTTTGACTTTAGTTTTACTTGATTGACTTTAAGATTTTGACTTTAGTCTTATTTGATTGACTTTAAGTTTAATTAGGATTTCACTTTATATTAATTAATATTTTAATTATTAATTTTAGAATTTTTAATTATTAAAATTGTAAAATTATCGTTTTACCCTCGGAGATGATTTTTTTGCATTTTAAGTCGTTTTTCAATGTTCCACGATGTTTTGGAATCGATTTTTCGTAAGGAATTTAATGGGAATATTGGTTTGTGTGATTCATGAAATTTTTTGTGCGAAATGGTCGTAAACTTTTTGAGGGGCATTTTCGTAATTTTATTAAATTATGTGAAAATTGACGAAATGGTATATTTGATTTCGATTTGTTGTTTTATATGTTTGAAAGGATTTTTCTAAGCGTAATGTAGGCTCTAGGGATGTTTTGAGGTTAGGGATATTTTGGTAATTTGATTATTTTCAAGTGATTTTTATCGTAAAGCTTCTTCTTGTCGGCAAGGTGATGATTTCTACAGTTTTGTTAGTTTGAGATACCTCATCCGAATTTGTGAAACACATCTAGTAACCAAATAAAGCATTGGAATAATCATCAATCATTGGGAATCATTGCGATCGAATTGATGAGTTGATTAATCAGGCGAATGCAAAAATGAGGTGTCTACAGATGCCCCTCTTTGACAGAGGGTTGAAGCAAACTAGATAACAAATCTATTTCGGTAGATAGTGCAATATATGAATGTCAAAACTAGTGACAGCTCATTTTACAGTCTGATTTAGCAATTTGTCGGGGCGTTCAGATCCTTGAGCGTAAAACTCTCTTCGAATCAAAAGTTGTCATGTTTTTGAACGCAAACTCTAACTGACAGTGTCAGATCCTTGAATTTTAGAAAATTCTTATTGACTAATGAAACAAATGTGCAAGTGTGTGCACTTAAAATCTGAGATAAATCTGAGAAGGTCTAAGTGAAAACTGAGTAAATTCTGAGAAAACCCTCGGCGACAACTGGTTGAGCATAATCCGAGCAAACCTTCGACGGTAATTGGCTGAGCATAATCCGAGCAAACCCTCGGCGGTAACTGGCTGAGCTTAATCCGAGCAAACTCTCAGTGGTAACTAGCTGAGCATAATCCGAACAAACCCTCGGTGGCAACTGGCTAAGCATAATCTGAGCAAACCCTCAGTGGCAACTGGCTGAGTAAAACTAGGAAGGAAATAATAAATCTGGAAAAGAAAGAATACCCTATCTCCTATTATAGGTGAAAGGGTAATGAGTTAATCTCTGGGCACCACCGAATGTGAGATCAGAAATGCTTCTATTTGAACCTCACGATTTTTCAAAATTTTATGAATTTTAACTTCTTTTTAACCTTAAGGGTTTTTAGAAAATTGTTATCAAGAGGGCAACCTTAAGTTTGAGATTCCTTTTACCTTTTAGGATTAACATTGCTCAAAAATAAAATGCCCCTAGTTTGACAAATGACATGGTATTGGAGATAATTGAATATATTATGCAAAATTAAAAATGCCCCTATTATAAGGGGGAAACTATATATTTAGAGGAAAAAAAAATTCCCCTTGTATGAAGGTTCCCCTTGATTACCACAAACGCAATGAAGATTCAACTTTTAATTTCGATATTTTATATTGAAGATTTTGAGTCAGGCTCAAGGGAACAAGATATTTTCTTTTGAGACTCATCATAGAATTCACTCTTCTCCCCCTTGGTTCACTTGGAGAAGTAAAAAATTATCAGATCAATTGTAGACAAGATATTTGTAGCTTCTGAATCTCTACCTAGTTTAAACTAAGTGTTGAACTTGATTATTCTGACTTTAAATGTCTCGGCTCGAACCTCCTAAGATTTTCTTCTGTTTTTCTTTGTTGCTATAACTTTTGCCTAGATCGCCTTTTCAGGTTTTCGACCTAGCGAGCATGCTCTAGCTATTGCCTAGATCACCTTTTCAGGTTTTCGATATAGTAAGCTTTTTTCTTTTTTCTTTGCTCTAATTATTGTCAAAGTCGTCCTTTCAGATTTTCAAACTTGTGAGCTTGCCTTAATTTTTTGCCTAAGTCGCCCTTTTCGGATTTTCAACTTAACATGCTTCATCATTTTTTTTTCTTTTTTTTCTTCCTTTCTGAACTTCTAGAGTTACTTTCTGATCATGCTTTACTACCTTCCTTGACTTTTTCACACAGTACTTATGAGGACTTTCATAGGTAGGCTTAGGACTGGGTATAAAAATAAAGGAATTCTGAGGCTCAAAAAGTCGAATGCCACTTATGTGGCATTTTTTTTCTTTGAACTTTCTTCCCTATTTGACAATATTTTTTTTATTTTTATTTATTATTTTGCTTTTGTAGGAAAATATTTTTTTTATTTTGATGTGGTCGAGCTTGAAGTAACTTTTCAGGTTGCCTACGTACCCCATAATTTTGGGATCAGACCAAAACGTAGTTCGAATTCTTCCCTCCCTTAGGTTAGGTAATCGGACTGCGAAATAAAAAGATATAATTTTTTTTGAAAATGCTGCAAATGGGTTGAGAAATGATATATTGAACTGGGTAATAGGAGAATTGATTCAGCTAAAGATGACTTCCTTAAATGTAGTACAGTTTGATTTGGTCAAGGTTGGTTGGTTCTAGTAATTCGATTCCATCATGATCTTGAAGTCTGACAGCTTTTCCTGGTAATATTTCCTTGATGATGAATGGATCACCCCAATTTGATTTAAACTTCTCTCTAAGGTCAAAGATAGGTGCCCGATTTTCTTTAAGTACCAAATCCCCGACTTGTAAGTAGCGGGCCTTGATCTTTTTGTCAAACGCACAGGCGACTCTTCTTTGATAAGCCTGCACGTGGTACAAAACTCTTAGTCGCTTTTCTTCGATCAGATTTAATTCTTCGTATCGTTGACGAACCCAATCTACTTCTGACAATTGACTTTCCACCAAAACCCTGAAGAATGGAATTTTCATTTCGACTGGCAAGACTGCTTCCATGCCATACACTAAGGAGTAGGGAGTAGCTCCAGTAGAGGATCGAATTGAAGTTCGATATGCCCATAGTCCAAATGGTAGTTTCTGACCAATCTCGATGTGATTGACATATTTTCCTGATGATTGTCTTTAGATTCTTATTGGCTGCTTCAACTGCTCCATTGGTCTGAGGATGGTAAGGAGATGATTTGTGGTGTGAGATTTTGAACTTTGAACACAGTATAATAACTTCGGCTTTGAAATGTGATCCATTATCAGATATCAGTTCCGAAAGTACGTCATATCGACCGATGATATTTGTTTGGATGAACTTTGCAACTTGAAACGTAGTAAGGACAGCATAAGAGGCAGCTTCGACCCATTTAGTAAAATAATCAATAGCAACTAGAATGTATTCATGCCCGTTTAATGCCTTAGATGATATTTTACCAGTAATGTCAATTCCCCAAACTGAGAACGACCACGGTGAAGTTAGACCAACTAATTGAGAAGGTGACACATGTATGAGGTTTGCATGTATTTGGCATTTGTGGCAGGTCTTGACCATGTGATGACAATTTGTTTCCATTGTGAGCCAGTAATACCCTTGTCTCATAATTTTCGTGATTAACATTTTCCCACTCATGTGAGGACCACAATCCCTTGAATGTAGTTCAACCATTATCTGTTCAGCTTAATCTTCATCAACGCATGACAAATGAATTCTATCATAAGACTTCTTGTATAAACTTCTTGCGCACAAGATGAATTGAGATGCTAATCTTAATAGGGTTTGTCGTTCCTTCCTCGATGTCTCTTCCGGGAATTTTTATTTTTCCAACACTTTTTTTATATCTACGTACCATGACTTTCCATCGGGTAGTCGAGTAGCAATGTTGACTTCGATAGTGATCGACCTCAATTCCATGCAAGGGGGCAAATGGATCATTGAAGATAGATTGGCTAAAGAGTCAGCAAATCTATTATCTTCCCTCGACAAGTGTTGGAACATGATTACTTTAAACTTACTCACTAAGTTTAACAGATACTAATGATAAGACTTTAACTTTTCATACCTAGTCTTCCATTCTTCCAATGACCGATGTATGACCAATGCTGAATCCCCGAAAACTTCAATTTCTGTAATGCTTAGGTTCAAAGCAGCTTCGAGCCCAACGATACACGCTTCGTATTCTGTTGTATTATTGGTGTTAGAAAATGCTAACTTAATGATAATCGAAATGTGGCATCCTTCCGGAGAAAACAGGACTGCCCCTATTCCATACCCATTCTGATTGACGGCTCTATCAAAGTACAGTTGCCATGTTTGGTTCTGCGGCTCTTCTTCAACATGCAAGATATTTTCATTTGGGAACTGATCAACAAGCTTTATTCCTTTTACTATCGGGTGATTTGCCAAGTATTCTGCCATAGCTCTCCCCTTGATAGATTTCTGTGTAACATGCGTGACGTCAAATTCTGATAATAATAATAACCATTACGATGTTCTCCTTATCTGTGTTGATTTCTCGAAGAGATACTTGAGAGGATCCATCCGAGATAACAAGATAACTGAATGAGATAGCATATAGTGTTGAAGCCTCTGAGTAGTCCATACCAATGCTAAGCAAGTTTTTTCGAGGGCCGAATACTTTCATTCATACTCTAACATCTTTTTGTTGATGTAATAGATATCCTTTTCTTTGCAAATATCTTTGTCATACTGTGTTAGCATACATCCCATAACTTCTTCTGTGACTGATAGATAAAGAAGAAGTGGTTCACCCGGTGTAGGTGGAATCAAAATAAGCGGATTCAAGTGATACTCCTTGACTTGGTCAAAAGCCTTTTGACATTGCTCATTCCAAATGTTAGTTCATTCTTCTTGAGAAGTTTGAAAATAGGTTCGAAAATGTTGGTGAGTTGAACGATAAATCTGTTGACATATTGGATTCTACCCAAAAAACCTCGAATCTACTTTTCAGTCTCAGGTGGTGGCATCTCTTGGATAACTTTAATCTTCACAGGGTCCACTTCGATCCCTTTTTGACTGATCACAAATCCCAATAATTTTCTAGAGGTTACTCCAAATACACATTTCTGCGGGTTGAGACGAAGTTGGTATTTTTGAATCCTTTTAAGAAATTTTTCTAATGCAGCAATGTGCCCAGTCGTTACTTGGATTTGACTATCATATCATCTGCATAGACTTCGAGTTCCTTGTGTATCATGTCATGCAGTAAAGTCGTGGCTGTTATTTGATAAGTGGCTCTAGCGTTCTTCAAACCAAAATGCATAACCTTGTAGCAAAAAGTTTCCCACTGTGTGATGAACGACGTTTTTTGCATATCCCGATGATCCATTTTTATCTGATTGTACCTCGAGAAGCATCTATAAAGGACAACAAAGCGTGTCATGCCGTACTGTCTACCAGAACATCTATGTGTGGTAAAGGGAAACTGTCTTTTGACTTGCTTTGTTTAGGTCTCTAAAATCCACACACATTTTGACTTTTCCATCCTTTTTGGGCAATTGGACGACATTAGCAATCCACTTAGGTTCTACTACTTCCAAAAATTCGACGTTAATTTGCTTTGTAACTTCTTCTTTAATCTTTAGAGTCCATTTCGGCTTCATACGTCGAAGTTTCTGTTTGATTGGTCGAGCATCAGGATATAATGAAATCCGAGGTTGATAACCTCTACTTCTTCCATTAGAGGTTGATCCCGTCGTTCATTTTCTTGTTCAAGTAATTTGATTATTTTAGGGGGAGGTTTTTCGTCAGAAGACTCTCCCTCCAAAGCCAGATTATTAGTTAAATTATCATTGCGCTTAGGGTAATCAAAAATTTATTTCATTTCATTAAAAAAATGGGGTAACATGACTCATTGCAGATTTAACAGACTCACTTGACTCAATAGGAATAACAAACTTACTAGAAATAACAGACTCAGCGAAAACAACTAACTTACTTGACTCAATAGAAATAGAAGACTTATCAATCATATCGGACTGAACAGGACTGACAGAACCAATCTCGACATGTAGCATAAGACTCATTACATGATAATTAGAAAGAAACCCGACCGCGAGTTTGATTACAGACTGAGGATTTGAGGTCCCCTTTCCAACTAACACCACTAAGACACTATGATCTTGAATGAGTTGATCAATGTTGAATGAGTTTAGGTTGAGTTGCTAGTCTTCAGCTTCTTTTTCTTCTACTCCTATGTTTATTTCCTTTTCAGGCCAATCCATACCGAAGAAGATTTCAAAATCCAGCAGACGAGTCCTTGTGATGTGATCAATAAATGGCTCTGAGAACCCACAGTAATGGAAGTCTTCCCCTTATCACGTTTTGTCTTCCAGTATTGGGCCCAATCTTCCTTAGTAGGCTTATATCCTAGCCTGAATATGCCGATAACTTCTTTGATCACTGGTGTTTTTGTGATACCTTGTTGCTTGCGACCTAGGCCCATACCCGGAAAAAATCTCATTTTCTTAAACATGTTAGCCATACAGCAATTGGAAGTATTCTCAATAGGAAAATGTTTTTTCACGGAGTGATTCCACTGAACTGAACAGATCTTCTCAAATTCAAACCCGTTAAGCTCTATCCCCTGTTGTTCTGGCTGAATCTCAAGCAACGGCTCATTCTTAGCTTCAGTACTGTTTACAATTCTCACAATTTTAACATCTCCATGAAGAGTAATTACTAGTCCATCTCTGATAAACTTAACTTTTTGGTGTAGTGTGGAAGGTATGGCTTTGATTTGGTGTAACCATGGTCTTCCTAACAGTAAATTGAAAGAGGACTGGATATCAATAACCTGAAATTCTACAGGAAATTCAACTATGCCTGTGGACAATCGAAAGTATAAAATTCCTAGTACACCCCTCTTGGTGTTATCATATGCCGTAACACCCTGATTAATGGGCTTGAGATCTTCAATTTGAAATCCAAGGCAAGTAGCAGTCTTTAGAGGGCAAACATTCAATGCACTTCCATTATCAATTAAAACCAGATGTACTCTCATCCCATTACAGTCAACTGTGATGTGCAACGGTTTAGTGTGGCTTGCTCCCTCTTTTAAAAAATCTGAGTTCGAGAAGGATAGGATATTCTCTACGTAAGTTGCCCCTACTATATTGGCCAGCTGATCTGGAGAAGTATCAAGGGAAACTTTGGCTGTACTTAATGCTTTGAGAACAGCTTCCCTATAGGCAGTGGAAGCCATGAGTAAACCCCAAACTGAGATATTGAATCCTGATTTCTTTAACTGCTTGATCACAGCGTCATCTTCTTCGATGTTCTCTTTGATATGATCTTCTTTTCCTTTTCTAGTCAAGACTGCGGGATCATCGACACAGAGTTCTTGTGGCTTAAAAATTCTTCTCCCCCGAGTCACATGTCTGACTTCATCACAAGAAAGGGAGAAAGGTTCATCTTCTTTAGTCAGCAAGTATGAATCTTCCTCTGTCAATGAGATGTGACTTTCCGGATTCATTTGAGCCAAAAGAAAACTAGTGAATTCAAAACTATCATAACGAGGTGGGGATAGACGATATGCATCATCTGGGGTTAGATCAAGAGATTCATAACTTGTAGTGAAGACTTCATCGATGAAATATATTCCGATAATGGGGCAACTGGGCGGTTTGACTTGGATGGGATGTATGAGAGAGACATGGTCGAATGATAACTGGGTGTTAGAAACCATGTTCAAGATTTGTGGAGGTTGATAGGCAGGTAGTGGATTAGTTGTGACATTTGGTGACGTTGGACTAAGGATTGTGACATTTTTTGCATCGATAAGATTCTGAATGGCATGACGTAGAGTGATACACCGATCGGTGTGATGGCCAGTGTTTTGATGGAAATGGCAGAATAAATTAGAATTATGTTCGACTGGCAGGGGGTTTGGTAATGGTTGGGGTTGTATCGGGGTAAGAAGACATTTTTTAACAGTTTTTGAAAAACTAAGGTAAGAGTCATCCCTAGATTGGTAAACTGACGCTGAGTTCGAGGTTGACTTGGGTGAATCTAGTTATTAGTCCGGGCTGGGTGTTGAGCTGGGGTAGCTGACGTGTTGACTATATAAACATGGTTGGCACTAGGTTTGGGGACATAAGGTTTCTTAGACTTATTATCCGAGGGGTTAGAAAGAACCCTAGAAGCAAAAGCATCATCGAGTTGGCTTCCGACTTGTCATAGGGATTCAAAGGTAGGAAGATATTGAGCAACCAAGTGCTGAGCATATCCTTGTGTAAGGTTTTTCAGGATAATGGCTACTTGTTCATTTTCTGATGGTATATCCCACATTTGAGCAGCTTTGGTCCTCTAACGGCCAATGAAATCGATAAAAAATTTCCTATTTTTCTGCTTAGTTGACTTCAAATCTCTTCTTGAAGTCTCAATCTCGGTACTGTACTTATACTGATGCTAAAAAGTCTTTGACATGCTCTCCTAGGTACCCACAGTAACTGGATCTTTAGACATCAGCCAACGAAGTGCTGATCCTGATAGAGTTCTCTGAAATAATAACGTCATCTGTTCGTCGCTGAGCTCCATAGTGCGTATGTTAGTAACATACACCTTAAGATGTGTTTTTGCACAACCTATACCACTGAACTTGTCCATTTTAGGCATTACAAATTTCTCCGGGAAATGAATTATAGGGATGCGGTTCAGAGCTTCAATGTCTGCTGTAATTTCATCGATACCCTTTATACTTTTCATAGTTGACTCTAACTGGGACATTCTGTTAATTAACACCGGATTTTCATCGACCTGTTCTTCATCTCCGTCAAGCTCAAAAACTTCATGTGCACGTCTCGTTGTATTTTCTTCCACCCTTTTTTCTTTAGGATCGTCAAGGGGATTGCTCGTTGATTCTGAAATCTGTTATAAGACTTCCACGTTGCCTTTTATGTTGTTGATATCATTGGCAAAGGCTGCCAAAATCTTACGGATCTCTGTAAGCTCAAACTTTGAAGCCATTTCTGCCTGTTGACTTAGTATTGACGTTCGCTCTAATCGATTAGACTTATGACTTCAACTAGGAGGTGGACGCTTGAGTTTGGGCCCAATGATAATCCTATATGACTCCATCAAAGGTAGATTTAATCAATTTCAATGTTACCCCATTGATAACATTTTAATTAGCCATTTTATTAAAGTTTGTGCACCAATCCATTAAATAATCCATTCATGGAATGATCATTCAAAAGGAAAATAAATGTTTATTCGAAAGAAAAATAGTTTTATTGAAAATGATTAACAAAAAAACGTTCTCTTTAAAACATCTTTCAACAAATTTAACTTAAACTATTTTTTACATGGACGTTCGGCTTTGTCTTGATGGTCATCAGGATTTTTATGAAGCTTGATCTTTTTGGCTCTAACAAATGGCTCTTTGAATTCTTCTGATCCGTCTGGATACCCTAAGGTGCGTTCGTTCCAAGCCTTCTCAATGAGATGCAATAACTTTTCAGTCAATGACTCGGAAGAGAAGAATGCTTTGTGCTGAGGTAAAGATAATTCTATGGGTACGTCGTACAGCTCTGGGATCAATGCAGGTTGGTAGAAAAACGTTTCTTCTAATCCGATCAAGTGAACATAATAGGATCTTTTGATTCCTAGAATAGGGGGGTCAGTCATCCACCAAGGACATCTTAAACCGATTTGACGGGCAAGACGAAAATCTAACCATTTGTTTCAAGCCTTGACGGAGCTGTGACGCACTAGCAGGTTTCTTTTGGAAAAGGGTTCTGGCCTATACTCAAGATTTGACGAAACATTTACAATTTTGAGACTATCACATAGCCACATATAGAGTAAGTGGGGACTTCTTTTGAAGTTTTCCCTCTCACCATTCTTTATGCCATTTAGACCTAAGAAAGTTTCAGTTAGGATGAGAGGTACTGGATTGGCTTTATTTGAAAGTTGAGAGGCTATATCTATGAATGACTCAGGGATAGTTTGGTCATCACTTTTGTAGGTCAGCATGTATTGAGTTAGGATTTTTAGGCACAATCGATAGTCTCTAGTGGCTAGCCAGGCTTCGGGTTTTACATTGACGGGATGACTGCGGGAGCGATACGGGCCCAGTAAAGATACTAAATCCAATCTCTCGTTATAGATTAGGGACTTGGCTTCTTCTTTTGAAATGTTCAATCATGTGGCGAGGTCACCAAAATATCTGGTCTTCAATGAGGGCCTGACTAGAGGTTCTGAAGTAGATATCCCCATAATGCCACAAAAATCCTCGTGAATGGGGCACAAGTGCATATGTCCAATATGGAATATATGAAGGTAGGGGTTCCAACGCTTAGCCATAGCATGTAATAGGTTCCAGTCTATTCAAACTCATGGAAATAAAGAGCACTCCTCAACATAAATCTTCCAAAATTGATCTTCTCTACAGGGTGCATCCTTATGACGGTTGTTTGGACTAACTGATTGATCGTGTTATTGCCTGTGACTAGCATCTTGGTTTGACGCAAAAGGTTATTTTAGTACACTTCCAAGGTCCATGTAAAATATCAAAACATTTTCTGAAAAATACTTTTTCTTGAAAAACATTTTTTTTAGAGAACACTTCTTTTGGAAAATATTTTTTTTTTGGAAAATACTTTCCTTTTGTAAGTCATTTTTCTTCTTAGAAAATAGGTTGAAACCTGAATTTAGAAAAGAATTTGACTTCCATTTTGATTTAAAATGTCGGACCCATCATGATTGTTAGGTCGAGATGGACTGGGTCATTATGAATTATTGCAAAAATGGATTCTTTATTGGGTCGGTACACCTATTTTAATCAGGTAAAACAAAACTTTAATCCTTGAGGAAAACCATACATTCTGATCTCATCATTCACATACATTCATCAATCACACGGTCTCATTCAATAAACAACCCGGGAACACCCACGATAAATTCGAGTCGTAACTTACAGGGGATGTTTGTAGACTCTAAGCTTACTATGTGAAATGCATTTTTATCTGGCCACCTTTGCCCAAGTACACTTATATACCTCTCGAGCGTACTCAATCAGACGGTACGTGGTGACTTGTTTGATATACCGTATATGTGATAATCTAAAACTTCAATTCACTTATCTGAAGTCAAAAACAACCAGTTTAATCCCCAGATTAGAGGTGGCGCGCGATGCTTGAACAAAGGCACTCTTAAATCATCTCTTTTCTAGAATAGACGTAGTCTATCCTCCTAGTACCGTAGTACATCGAAGCAGGATCTTAGTTAGGCAATGGTTTTGACCAAGAAGTGCAATTGATGTACTTGGATCATCGTTGATATGCCTATGGGTACGTGTCAAGAGTTATAGCTTTCATAAATGGTTTGGCATCCTACGAGAGGACCGACCACGTTGGCAAACGGGACATGTGACTGTGCGGCTTATAATAGGTCAAAGGCTCAGGTCGCTCCAGCCTGGGTGCATCGATATACCTTTCAGATCAGACGGTACTGATGCCCCAGTTTGATATACCCTATGGTACGTGATTGGAGTTGTAGTTTTCATGAATGACGTCGCATCTCCGAATATACCGGGCCACTCACTAGTGCCACGTTGGCTATATGGGACATGAAAGAGTGCAAAACAATAAATGTGTTAGTGGTGTGTGCAAAACAGGGTGAGGTGTGCCCGAGGCCTTTTTCAAATCAATAGGCCCATGGGTCTAATTAAACCATACACGCAAAGGTATTATACCATACATGTAAAGGCATACATTGATCAGAAACATATTCATATGCTTCAATTTAAGATTTAACTATTCACATCTTCGGCATACGTCAATTATGGCAAATCAATCAATGAATATGGCATATAATAATTAATTAAATCCAATCATTGCAATAGGCACAAATTTTGTAATTTTTATGGTCTAATCAAGGGTTATTTTGGGTGATCTCAAACAAATTGGGATTTCGATGAACATTAAATTAAAGATAAGAATGATTATTGGAGGCTTTAAGAAATAACCCCCCCTCTTTTTTTCAAATACTCCGAATCGGCATTAAAACCGTTGACCTTAGTGAAGACAAAAAAAAAAATAGTTAGAGCAGTCTAAACATCTCACCAAATCAACAAATGAAAAAAAAAAACAAATCAGAAGAATAATGTTTCAAACCAAATACCGATAAAAACCTTTGACGAATAAATATATACGAGAAAGCAAATAAAGCGCAGATAGAAAGGGAGAGAGATAATAGAACTCGAAGGGACATTGGTCATAGATATAGATCAAGATCTATTGAAGATTTCTCTTTAATTTCTTCGGCTAAAGAGGTTGCTGTACATGCAATCGCTGTACTCCCTTTATTGTTTGGGGTATATGGTGAACAACCTAGTCCAAGAGCCAGCGAAGATTCAACTTTTGGTCCCATGGTGGAACATTATCTTGATGATCTAGTTTGACATGACCTAATTTTCGAGGACTAAAATCCAAGAGAGGTGGATAGATCTCCTTAGGTTGAACTACTGTTTTTGTGGGGCAATCCAGTTCAAAAGCATTAAAGGAGATAGATGCCCAAATAATAATTTATGATCTGGAAATTTCTTCATTGGCGTTGTTAGTGACCCACGACAAGCTAGAAAGATAGCCTTTAACATTGGTTTCAAAGTCCTTATCAGCCCCAACTGAAAGTTAGATAATCTTTATTTATGAACTTCTCTTCACCTTAAGACTTACCAATACCTTCAACTATCGAAATATGAAGCTTTAGAAGAATGTTCTTGCAAGGCAAGCTAAGGGACAGAAGACTCGTAAAACTCTTAAATCAAAACACCGAAAACGAACATATAATTTAGTCGAACAAGCCAGATAATAACAAAAACAAGGAGTGGACCGATCATCAATGTTCAAACTTCCCTAAGGTATGAATAGGGGCTGGTCCGAAACCTCTTTGAGCTCGATCTCTCAACCAGCTGTTACCCAAATCATTGCATTTCTAATAATCTGAATTGACGAATTCTGAAATTTTCTTCGACAGAGAGAAGAGAGGTCGATCTCTCTCGTTGAGATTATTTAACTTGAGTTGGTTTCAAAGGGAATTACTTGTTCTGACATTAAATCAAAAGAAATCGACAACTTCGATCAAGAATTAAACAGCCGATCGAACCAAAAGATAGGTTCGATCTCTTGTTGAAGATGATGACATTAATGAGAAACTCAGATTAAAATTAAACGGGTTCGAAAAGTAAAAATGGGATTTGGCTAAGGACACACCTCCCTTCAAAAATTAAAACAATGAGTTATATTGCTAACAGAACCTAAAAAATAAAACACATTTTTTTTTATTTTTAATTTTTTTTTAT
Organism: Akebia trifoliata; assembly: GCF_017979445.1. Lineage (NCBI taxonomy): Eukaryota > Viridiplantae > Streptophyta > Magnoliopsida > Ranunculales > Lardizabalaceae > Akebia > Akebia trifoliata. The sequence goes on along the minus strand of NC_141376.1, from coordinate 15,065,346 downwards.
TTTTGTTGCTTTCCTTTTTGCTGTCAATGGGCAGCATGACTTCCCTAAAAATTATTTTTTGTTTAAAAAAAAAACGTTAAAAAAAAAAGAATTTAAAAAAAAACTAAGAAAATAAAATGCTGTCCAAGGATCAATCGCACACACCCTACAAATAAAAATTTAAAATAGATCTACACACGTAAAAAAAACGTTATAGTCCAACAATCATTATATTATCTTCAATAAAATCAATCATCCCGAAACCCTTCATTATTTAGGATTATCTTAGATGACCCTTGATTAAATCATGAGAATAAAATGCCAAAGTCAAATATTCAAAGTCAAAACACATGCTCAGTAATCGAATAAAAAATAACAAAAACAAATATGCAAATAAAATAATAAATAAACAAACAAAATAAATAAAAATATTATAGGTCATTTTAGCAACGCTCCGATACTTGGGGTTTTTCAAGTTTGATCCTTAAAAGTTCCTAGTGGAGTCGCCATTGAAAGCTCCCTCGATCCGCGGGGTGCGCGGATCTGCTTTTGACCTTTGAGGTTTGGGAGTTGCCACCTAGTTATTGTGGTCTATGAATTGAATATCGACTCAAAATGGATAAAAAGAAACAATTAATCTACTACAAAAAATATTGAATTTAGGGATCACACTACGGGGTTGGAAGGTGTTAGGCACCAACCTCGCCTGGCAAACGCCGGTCTCTACTAATTCCCAAATAAGACTATATTGCTAAAAAGACGTAACCGTTAAAAAAATAAAAAATATATACCTTTTTGAAGACAACAGTCTTGTTCCCTCAGATCTGATAGAATAATTCTTCGTACAACACTCCTCGGTTCGTTTTGTCATCGGATTTGCTTCAGATCTCCAAGACGAGGTACTTTCTTCTTAGATCTGAATTTTCTGACTTTTTTTTATGAATTTTTAGATATTTTGAAAGAGCTTCTAGGTGTTTTTTGAGCTAAAGTTGGGGTATGGGTGTTAGGTAAGGAGTTGGGGCTTCAAAATTAAGGTTTATGGGAGGTTGGGGAGGCTCCTTGACTTATTTTTTCTAGGGTTTATTTTTTTATGCAAAAATAAGTTGTAAAAACCCCTATTTGTAGATTTTTTTAAGTGCTTGTTTGGATAGAGTTAGTGTTTAATTATAATTCTTTTAGAGAGAGTTATTATTTAATTATAATTGTTTTAGGTAGAGTTATATTTTAATTAGAATTATTTTAGGTAGAGTTATATTTTAATTTAGATTTATTTTAAATAGAGTTATATTTTAATTAGAATTTTATTAGGATTTTGACTTTTAGTCTCACTTGATTGACTTTAAGATTTTGACTTTAGTTTTACTTGATTGACTTTACGATTTTAACTTTAGTCTTATTTGATTGACTTTAATTTTGACTTTAGTTTTACTTGATTGACTTTAAGATTTTGACTTTAGTCTTATTTGATTGACTTTAATTTTAATTAGGATTTTATTTTATATTAATTAATATTTTAATTATTAATTTTGAAATTTTTAATTATTAAAATTGTAAAATTACTGTTTTACCCTCATAGAAGACTTTTTGCATTTTAAGTCGTTTTTCAATGTTCCAAGATGTTTTGGAATCAATTTTTCATAAGAAATTCAATGGGAATATTGGTTTGTGTGACTCATGAAATTTTTTGTGTAAAATGGTCGTGAACTTTATGAGGGACATTTTCATAATTTTGTCGCATTATGTGAAAATTGGCGAAATAGTTTATTTGATTTTGATTTGTTGTTTTATGTGCTTGAAAAGATTTTTCTAAGCGTAATGTAGGCTCTAAGGATATTTTGAGGTTAAGGGTATTTTGATAATTTGATTATTTTTTAGTGATTTTTATCGTAAAGCTTCTTCTTGTCGGCAAGATGATGATTTCTATGTTTTTGGGGTTATATTTTCCTAGCGTAGCATGGTTTCTACAGTTTTGTTAGTTTGAGATACCTCATCTGAATTTCTGAAACACATCTAGTAACCAAATAAAATATTGAAATAATCATCAATCATTGGGAATCGTTGCGATTAGGTTGACGAGTTGATTAATCAGGCGAATGCAAAAATGGGGTGTCTACAACATTTTATACTGATTTTCTTCGTAAAGCTCATTTTTATCTCAAAATAATGATTTATATGGTTTTGCTCATATTTTCCTAACATAGTGTGGTTTCTAAAGTTGTGCATGCTTGAAATATCTCATCCTAACTTAAGAAACACATTTAGTAGCAAATAAAATTTTAAAATATTTATCTATCATCGAGAATCGTCGCAATTGAGTTTACGAGTTGATTAATTAGGCAAGTGCAAAAATGAGGTGTCTATAATATCTAAATGAGTTTGACCATAATGATTTTTATTATGGTTATGGCTAACCTATTAGTGTGTTTGAGTATAAACTTTATTCTTATCATTGGAGGTTTAAGTTCCATAAATTCAAAATATTCCTAAGAAAACCTCACTAAATGACTTTGTTTCCCTCAAATTTTCCTTGATAATCATTCTCATCTTATAGACATGAAATGTTCATCATGTGAATCTCAATAATACGTTGTTTGGAGTCGCCATCATTCTTTTTTAGAAATGAGTACTAATGGGAACCCGAAATGGTTTATAAGAAAATTGATTTTTTAGTATTTGTGTTAACTCTTATTAAAGGAAAAGGTGTATGATCTACCTAAATCTAGGTAAGGAAGTTCGGTTAGAAAATAAGGAAGTTGTTACACACCTCATTTTCTCCACCATAGGGTGGTTACCTTCGAAACTTGGTCATTTAAAAAAAAAAAAAACTAGGAAGAAAAATAATCAAAATACAATGAATGAGATGTATGAGAAGTAAGTGGATGCAAGCAATGTACCTCTTTTAAAGAGGGTTTAATGTTGGTAAGAGACATAAGGGTGTCATATGGAAGACACCCCATTCAAGTCTTTACTTCAACAATATGGTAAATTGGAATGTTGTCTCTATATTTTTGAAATGTTCCATGACTAGAACTCTCTATCAATTCATAGCCTTAAATGCATTTATGTATGACTAGAAACTTAATATTTTAACCTTACCAATGGAGTTACACATTTTTTTCATCGTGCAAGCATGTGTAGTGTGTGTGTTGTGTACATAATGATGCATGATAGATAGATGGGTTAAGGAGGTTTCAATTCTCATTCTTTTCAATCAAACACCTTCAAGCATTTCATGCCTAAGGTTGAAGTCTAACTTACTGGGGATGGAATAAGGTGTTTCATAACAACATAGGATTTTCTAAAAGAAAATAAAATAAAAGACTAAAAAAAGAAGGAATACAAGTGCTTGGAAATAAATTACTTTTCAACTCCAAATTATTTCTTGAAATTCTTGCTTGAGTTTTTGGGTGGATTAGATTATAGGTTGAAGGTGTTGGTGTAGAGTTTAAGGTTAAAGAATGGCTAAAGGTTCTTTTAGAAGATTATGGATTAGGAGATAGTCGAAGGCTGTAGAATAGGGATTTTGAGTTGAAATGGAGGGTTGGAGATGTTGAATGGGGATTTTTGTAAAGTTTAAGATTTATTAAGAGGGGTTTAAAAGCATGAGTTTCTCATAGCAAGTGATGTTTTTTTTATAGAGATTTTGACAGACATTTGGGGGTAAAGTACTCTAACCCTAAAAACAAAGGGAAATAATATATGATTTAAATTGTTTATTTATTTTTTTACTTTTTCATTTTATTAGGGTAAAAGTGAAAATTATGAGATGAAATCTTAAAAATACAATTGATCTTTGATTTTTTGGTAAATAAGGATGAAAGACAAATGTGTTTGTGGGAGGGTGAATGAGATAATGATATGTGTAAAAGTAATGTGGTATGTAAAAAGTAGATTTTAGTATATTTGTAAATACTGCATGAAATAAAAGTAAATAAGAATATATGAAAAATGCTTTTGAAATGATGAATGAGAAAATGGCAAGTGTAAAGGTGATGTAGTTGGTCAAAAGTAGACTTTGGTTCTCTTGTAAATAACCTAAAAACTATGGCAATGATACAAATACAAAATTAAGCCAATTGAAAAGTGACATGAGTCAATTTTTAAGAAAAGATGTGAGACCATGGGCTTCTTAGGTTATGACATGGGTCATGAACTTATTTAAATGTTGGATATAAAAATGAGCTAAGCCTAGAAGTGGGCTTGGGTATGGATTAAGAATAATGGTGGCTTAGGTTAGTAATAAGAATGGAGATAGATTTCATAATGAGTTTGGGTTAAGGTAATGAGTTGGGTTTTAGAATTGGATTTAGGTTTTGTATATAAACAATAGATTTTGATTGGGTTATAAGAAATGAGTTTAAGGCAAGGAAGTGAATTTAGGTTAGGTTTGGTAAAATAGATTTAACAGGACAAGGTTTGTGTATGCAAAACACTATGAAATGATGCAGTATAGTTATAAAAAATACCCAGTAATACTTATTATAGACTATGAGCACATTTAAAACCTTTAGACTTCTATTTAAAATTAAATTTGTGATTCTCAAAAAATTTTAATTTTGGGTGAGTTTGTGCAAATTGGGGTCTCTACACGCCTCTTTGAGTTCTAATAATCATAATAATAAAATGATAAAGATGTAAACGCTTACAAGATTCTAAAAATTTATTGGGAGGGACAAAAGTGTCTCAACCCTTTGAAAGATAATAAATTAGTTGAAAAATGATTAAGAATAACATATAAATATCATCTAAAAATAAGGGTTAAATGATCAATCAACCTCTGATAACTATTAATAAATTAAAGTTGAGAGGGTAATTATTTGTTAGGTTCTAGAGAATTTTTTTGAGGGATAAGAATGTCAAGGTCCCTTGAACTTTGTCAAACTCTAGATAATTTAAGTGCAATGACAAGTAATTAACAAAGAGAAGTGGCGACTTTTAGTCAATTGCATTGAATAATTTCCTAATAACTTGAGAGTATGAGAGTAATTACAATTAGGATTCTAGATAATCTTTATGGAATTGCAAAATGGTCAAGGTCATTTGATCCTTATAAATTGCATAGAACTTATAAGGGAATACCTTGAACTAAGAGTAAGAGTGATGAGTTTAGTAGCTAATTACCTTGAAACAAATCTCAACAAACTAAATGTAAGAAAGTAATTGACACTTTGTGGGGATTAAGGGTTAAGATTAAGAGAATTATTCAATTACCTTAAAATCAAGTGTGGAGTGCTAAGCATATACTAATGGGAGATAAAAAGGTAAAACAACTTTGTGGTCCCCAAGAGAAAAATAAATTAAAGAGGGTTTAAGAGTAAATTACTCTTAAGCACTCAAGTGCACAGGTCCCCACACATAAATGTCTATCACTGGGGAGTTGGGGACAAAGCAAAATAATTTTGTTCGTAGGCGAAGTGGTGACAAGTCAAACTTGTGCCTGCCTTTGGGTGAGGTACAGACATGTTAGAAATGAGCCAAATTAAAAGGTTCTTAATGCATTAAACCTTGTTCTGATGGGCTCTTGGGCCGAAAACATCCTTGGGTCAAAACCCTTTTCTGTAAGAATTTCGGAGCTCTTGGGCTTAATTCGAGAGGATGAACTTGTTGGGTAAATAAGGTAAAAAATATGAGTTGGAATAATATTATATGTTCTGTTGGTCATTTGATCAAATGATTTTCGAGATAATGAACTTATTGATGGTTTTTGATACAACATAGTTTTTTTGATTCACTATGTCAAAATTGATTTCAATACTGCCATAAAAATGTTCAATAATACTTTCTATTTGATCATCTTATTTTGAAATAAATTATTGTGTTTCTTATATTTTTCAAAAGTTATTGAGATCAATGCTGTCCTATTGAATTTATTTCGGAGTTATTACAATATTTCTAAAATTTATTAGAAATATTGTAGTTAATATTTTTGTTTGACTTTAATATGTTATGTTTAGAACTAAAGACATCATAGATTTATAATAAATGCTATAAATCATGGTGATGTTTTTAATGTTTGGCATATTAAACCATTTAGTTTGAACACCTAAAATTAAAGATTTTGAAATAGTTAGATCTATTAAAGAGACGGAGAAATTTGGAAAATAATTAAAAAATATAGGACCATCATGTAAGGGTGTCTGAATCATTCCTATTAATTGATATAATAATTTTATCTATCTCCAATCTCTAACATAGGCTAGAGTAGACGTATTAAGGCCTGTTCCAGTAAGGGGTACTATAACTACTTGGATAAGGCAAAAATGAGTATAATTATATTTTTTATTTTTAAGCTTTTTTAATTAATTTTGTGGAAATAAAGAAATATTTTCTATTTTGTTAGAAATTGACATAGATTGTTCTATTGTATTTATTATATAGTAATTTCTTAATTTTGATTTATCTTTGTAAATTTCATTTGTAAGGACTCTTGGAATTGTCCAAATTTTTATTGATTGTTCAATATTTTCATATGAAATTTCATCATTTTGTTTTATTGAAATTATTTTAATTGGGTTTGATAAAAAAGTATTGCCTACATGTAATTTTGTTTTAAAAGGTTTTAAAATTATTTCCATTTAAATAAGTTGAATTTTAAATTTCTTCGTTCTAATGGTTGGTCAAGGTTTTATTACTCATTTTACGATAACACTGTCCACGAGTTTTATTACCTAACTAAGAAGCTTTGAACCTAGATTTAATTTTTTTAAAATTAACATGTTTTAATGAACAAGTTGTAAGACAGTTAAGAGTAGACAAAATATGCAATTTAAATATGAAATATTAATACTATATCCGGTATAAAGGTGATTCCATTTATTAAAACAACATATTAGTTAGAAGTAGAAATATCATCAATTTTTAAGATACTAGTTAATCAATAGCATGTTCACTTCAATTTATGGTTAAATAACTCACATTCAATAATTTTATCCTTTTATCTTACTATTTTGAAACACAATCATATCAATATGATAGACAAAGTTTATGTTAGTGTGTTATCCCCTCATATTAAAGTTCTTTTTATCAAGACAAAAAGTCATAGTGCATACAAGATGTGAGGAATGTAGAAAAATCGAATCTCAATAGAATTAAAGAAGTAAATAAATCAAAATCAACCATATATTGTGGAATAATGAACAATACTCTTTGCTGATCAATACTACTAGATTCCAAAAAATCATAAAAAGGACTGCACGTTTTTTTAACAGATATTCAATTTTTTTAAATATCAAATGATAATACGCGACAAATGGTCCACATTTTTTTTGGCTAACTATTCATAATCCATCTTATAATTTTTTAAAACTTTCTTTAAGTAAATACTATATTATTTATTTAAATATTATTATTATTTAAGAAAAAAATATTAAAAAAGGGTAATTTCTATAATAAAATATGAAAAGAAATATTAATTTTTTAAAATTGCAAAAAATGATTTAAATTGCTAAACAGTTCATCAATTCCTAAAATCGTTGGATGGTCCAATGTTTTAGATTGTTTTAAATATTATTACTATTTAAGAAAAATATACTAAAAAGGGTAATTTTTATAATAAAGTATGAAAAAAATATTAATTTGTCAAAATTGCAAAAAATGATTTAAATTGCTAGATAGTTCATCGATTCCTAAAATTGCTGGATAGTCCAATGTTTTAGGTTGTTTTATACTTACCCAAACCATATTTCTCAATGGAGAAAGAAGAAAGGAGAAAAACCTTCTCAAGATGAATTCGATAAAAAGAGAAGAGAAATATCAAAAATTGCACAAACCCTTTGAAGATCAAGTAGTATTTTTAAATGGCCCAACCCCCCCCCCCCCCCCCCCCCCTTTTTTTTTTACTCAAGCTCCAGAACATATTAGTGAAGATGAGTTCATTGGAGATGAGAGAACCTCAAACACGAATTGAGGGTGTTTTGAAGATAATGATTCATTAAAGAAGAAAAATTATCCAAAGTTGAAATCTTTTTGAAGGTCTCGATGCTAAACGCAAATAACACTTAACTCTAATTTTGAAGGTCTTGATGGATATGAAATGTGCTGGTTAAGTGAGTTGGAAACATTTTTTTCATCGATATTTATTAAAAGGAAAATGTTGAAGTAACATCAAAATTGACACCAATTCTGACATTGCTGATGTGGATGTATGTACGGAACCATAGATGCTTTTCATCGATATACGAGTGAAAAACATCTATGGTTATGTGTGCACCTCCACATTGGCTATCGGCGATGTGAGAATCGATGAAAATTTTAATCTTACTCCAACATGACTCAGAAAGGAAAGTTTGAGTTAAAAAATACACAGTGAATATATTGTAAGTGTTGAATTTTGTAATTTTCAACATTAAGCACCGAAAATAATGCCAAACAAACAGCCCCTAATGTACCTAAAGGCAATGAAATTTTTGAGCAAAAATTCAACAACTGCTGAATTTTTAGACGAACAGACATTCAAAATTGTAGTTAAATGTTGAACTTTAATTTTTCAGCCTCAAGTATTGGAAAAAAAAAACACTAAACAAACGGCCCCTAAAGTGACCACAAGCATTCAGATTACAAACAAGCAATACATAACGTAGGCGTTAAATGGTTCCCCCATGGGCCTGAATTTGAATTTTCATAAGCTTAGGAATTGGATTGGGACTATTCATTCTTTATTGTAAGCCCAATTTTGAGGCCCAACCCATTTACAGCACCCAATTGTTGGGTATCCACCACCAAATCTAACACCATTTGATTTTAAAACCACCATAAATGCAAATCGCGCCAAGTTGTTTCAAGTTTGAATCTTCTATTGCCCCCACCGCCACTTTTCTAAATACACCTCGGGAATAAATGGCATTTTGGTAAAAAAAGAAAAATTTTAAGGGTATTTTTGGTATAAAATACAATTTCTCGAGTGTATTTGTAGTTTAACGTGTGCCGTTACAGAAGTCGTGAATGTGGGCCTCACCAACGTTACGCGCCGGCGCCAACAACTGAGGAAAGAACACTCAGATAGTCGATTCATATATTTGGAGGGAAATTTCAAAATCCAAACCAAAGAGGGAAAAAACCAAAAAAAAAAAAAAAAAAAAAAAAAACCCACAAACAAGAAATAAAGTTTCAAAATCCCCGCCTTTATTTAAGCCTCAACACCCCTAGTCTTGTTTCCCATTCTCAAGCGCTCCCTTTCAATCTCTGTCTCTTCTTCTCATTCTGCTCCTTTTGTGCTCGAAACCTGTTCGACGAAATTCCCCAGACAAAACCCATTAAAAATTTCCCATCTGATCTCAACAATTCTCTGTTGGGTACAAAATGTATGTGATAAAAAGAGATGGTCGTAAAGAATCGGTCCATTTCGACAAGATTACCGCTCGATTGAAGAAATTAAGTTATGGTCTCAGCATTGAACACTGTGATCCAGTCCTTGTGGCACAGAAGGTCTGTGCTGGGGTCTACAAAGGCGTCACAACTAGCCAACTCGATGAACTCGCGGCTGAGACTGCCGCTGCTATGACAGCAAACCATCCCGATTATGCTTCGGTTAGTGTTCTTATCTGTTTTGATTTAATGGGTATGTTTCAATTGGTGATTTTGACTTTTAATTTGTAAGATTTATCTTATTTTTTGAATTGGTTTTGTGTAATTGTTTTGGTGGATATAGTTGGCTGCAAGGATTGTTGTTTCAAATCTGCATAAGAATACGAAGAAATCATTTTCTGAGACGTAAGCGTTTCTTTCTTAGACCATTGGGTCTGTTTGAATCTCTTTTGTTGTGATCATGGTTTTTAAACTCGTCCGAGACCGAGACGTATCGCCCGAGTTAACTCGGTATCAGAGCTGAACGAGACCAACTCACAAAGTGATTTTTTGACCGAGTTTTACAACTCATGTACAAATTTTCGAGTTATCTCGTGAGACGTCTCAAACGTATCGGAAAACTCATCCGAGATGACTCAGTATCGGAGCTGAACGAGACGAGACGCGATACCGAGTTTAAAAACCATGGTTGTGATTTATAAATATTAATTTATGTATATATTTTTTTTATAAAATAAGGTGGATTAGAAGTCATAAGATCATATTTTTATTTAGATAATAAAATTTTAAATTATTAAAAAACTATTTTTTGAGTGGACTATTAAGTTCACTGGGTACCACTTTTTGGTTGTGACCCAGAGGTGTGGCTCAGCGGTAAGACATAGTAACAAGACTGCTCCACTTAGTCGTGGTTTTGAAATTGGGTACCACCTCTTGAATTGATGTTGCATGTGTCGAGTGGGTTGGTGCATGTGACTGTGGACTAGTCCTGATGGGTATGAGTGGGCCAAGCGCTCAGTCCTCTATCAAAGAGGAAACCACGTTAAAAAATATATATTTTTTATCAATCTAAAAATTATAAAAACCCAGTTTTCTCGATTGAGTTTTATTGACTCATTTGATATTTTCAAAATATTGGATGAGTCATCTCGGATCTTGAGTGAGTCAATGTGAAGGATGATTCAATTGACTATCCTGCTCCTTCAAGAACGATAGTGAGATGACTTGGGTGAGTCATCTTGCTCTCTAACAATATTTAAAACCATGTTCCAAGTAGACCTTTAATTTTATTTTTGTTTTAATTGATTAATTATTTTTAATGGAAATTGAGTTGATCTGGGTGTTTATTGCAGAATCAAGATCCTGTACACACATTTTGATGAGAGATCTGGACTGAAGGCTTCTCTTGTTGCTGATGATGTCTATGAGATAATTATGAAAGTAATGATCTCACTATTTAATAACATTTACATATTCTATGTTAATTTCTAGGTGGTAGCTATCCATGATTTAATTTATTTATTTTTTGATAAATTGTGAATTTTAGAATGATTATGTTCTACAACATCTTGAGAAAAAAGTGTTGTTTCTGTACCCATGTATTTAATTTCAAATGTTATTGTGAACTTTGAGGTTCCATTTTGGTATTGGGAATCATTGAAATGAAACCCTAGAGAGTCTTGCTATTATGGGATGGGCTCCAATCAATAATTCAGAGATTTTCTATATTTCAACCTAGAAGTTGAAATTTTACAAGAAGTTTTCCTTTAGTGTGGGTGGGTGTGGGTTAAATTTTATTTTATTTTTTCTCTTGGGGAAACCAAACATCAAATCCCTCCTTACACAGTTTAAGGGCTATAATAAAATGGCTAGAAATCCAACAACTCGACATGGATTGATTGCAGTTTGAGTATAATAATAAGTTTTTCGTTTAATCCAATTAAAATTAGGACTACTAGCACTTATTGTGTTGGCATGAAAATGTTCAATTTTTTTAGCCTTTTATAACCGTACAAGGCCTCTATTATACCTTGGAAAGGTTTTGGACCTTTTAGACATTTTGGTATGGAACAATAAAGTTAACCAATGTAGTAGTATGGCATTGGGTCGTATCTCTTATTTTTAAACTGTGTAACTTTCTTTCTATTTAGATGTTGGCGCTTTCATTTCCTTTGATTCCAGTAGGAAAATATCAAATAATTAGGGAATATGGGTAGTTTTAAATAGTTTCTAATAGATTTCATTTGATCCAGAATGCTGCACTCCTGGACAGTGAGATCATCTACGACAGAGACTTTGACTACGATTACTTTGGTTTCAAGACCCTTGAGCGATCCTACCTCTTGAAGGTTCAAGGAAAGGTAGTAGAAAGACCCCAACACATGTTGATGAGGGTTTCTGTTGGAATTCACAAAGATGACATCGAGTCTGCTCTCAAAACATACCATTTGATGTCCCAACGTTGGTTCATCCATGCTTCTCCCACTCTTTTTAATGCAGGGACACCAAGGCCTCAAGTATGTTCTTACATTTTAACTTTTTTATTATAAAACCTAAGGCCCATCTTTGTTTATTTGTTTGTTTGTTTGTTTATTGAGTTATATTTGATGGGATTTTGCAGTTGAGTAGCTGTTTCCTTGTGTGCATGAAAGATGATAGTATTGAGGGAATATATGAGACATTGAAGGAGTGTGCCGTTATTAGCAAATCAGCTGGAGGGATTGGTGTTTCTGTTCATAACATTCGCAGTATGGGTAGTTATATTCGTGGAACAAATGGGACATCCAATGGCATTGTACCAATGCTAAGGGTGTTCAATGACACTGCCCGTTATGTCGATCAAGGGGGAGGCAAGAGAAAAGGTAATTTGTCATGCCTCACTCAATTAGGATTTGCCATGCCTATTATACACGCGGATGCCTTTTACAAAGCTATGCATAAATTTATACATGCACAGTTCGCATACATGTCTTTTGTGCATTATGACTACTAGAAGGTGGCATGTGCAAACACACATTACTCTAAAGGGTTTATTTGTAATTTAAAATATTAATTAAATGATCAGTGTGATTTTAAGGACATGGGATTGCAATTTTCTTGGTTTTTGACCAAAATGACTGTGATTAAATTAAATTTAAATGTTAAGGTGGGGGCATTTTTGGAATTCTAATTTTGGTGTCGAACCACTTCTACTCTGCCTTCTCTCATTATAATAGTAAAGATGTCTATGTGTCTTTTAGTTCTTTTGTCCAAGGTTTAAATTCTTGTCTTGACTATGCAATTTATTATTTGATATCTTGTTTTGATAGTTTTGTTTATGCTACATATAGGTGCATTTGCAGTGTATTTGGAGCCATGGCATGCCGATATTTTTGACTTTCTTGATCTAAGGAAGAATCATGGAAAGGTATGGTCGGATGGGTTCTTGAGATCAAAAGTTGTCAAAGCAATTTCTATTGCAGCAGTTTTTGTTGGGTGCTAATTGGCATCAATAATATATAACTTATTGCACTCTAACAGGAAGAACACCGAGCTAGGGATCTATTTTATTCTCTTTGGGTTCCTGACCTCTTTATGAAAAGAGTTCAGGGAAATGGGCAGTGGTCCTTGTTTTGTCCAAATGAGGCTCCAGGTTTGGCTGATTGTTGGGGTGAGGAGTTTGAGAACCTGTATGTACGATATGAGAGAGAGGTAAACTTGATCAGCTGTTTTAAGTTTGAATGGTTGTTTGTCTTGTAAAGTGATTACTAAATTCCTCCATTTTTATATTCAGGGCAAGGCAAAGAAGGTCGTCCCAGCACAGAACCTTTGGTTTGAGGTTCTGAAGGCCCAAATAGAAACTGGAACCCCCTATATGCTTTTCAAGGTATTCTATACTCAAGCCACTTATAAATTCTCTTAGGGCTGTCAATGGATTGGGTTAGACTTGAAACCCAGTTTGTTCCAATCCAATAACTTCGGGTCTGGATTGATGATTTGAATTCTGATAAAGATTTGATTTGATAAGGTTCCGATCTGATATCATATTAGATCGGATTTGGATTGACCATGTTCTGATCTGATAAGGACCCAATCCAGAAATTATATAAATTATATAATTATTTTATTAAATATATCAAGTATTTCTAGATTTTGTACATCAAATTGGCTTTGTTCTGATTTGGATCCAATCCGATTGTTATTGGATTGGGTTTGGATCTTAATATTGAGATCTGATAAAAGCTTGATCCGATACTTACTGGATCAGTTCTGGATTTGATCCTTACTGCATTGGTACCAAATTGACGGCCCTAGATTCTCTCAAGAACTTCAAGTTCTTTTTTGTTTGATCTTTATCTGGGTTTATTTCTTCAGGATTCCTGCAATAGGAAAAGCAACCAACAAAATCTAGGGACTATCAAATCTTCAAACTTGTGTACAGAAATTATTGAGTACACAAGTCCCACAGAAACCGCAGTTTGCAATTTGGCTTCCATCGCTCTACCACGATATGTCAGGGAAAAGGTGGGCATAATGTATCTCATATATGAATTAAAAGGTTTTCTTATCGTGTGTCCTAAGTGCACATGTTAAGATGCATTAAATACACCTTGGAAACAAGCATTAGAGGGTATTTTGGTAGGAAAATCAAGTTTGGAGGTGTGTTAATGCATCTTAATGTGTGCCCATACAAAACCCTTAATTAAAAGGTCTAACTTTGCTCAAATTTGTTTACTTATTGTAGGATGTTTCCATTGAATCACACCCATCGAAGCTTGTTGGAAGTAGAGGTTCTAAAAACAGATATTTTGATTTTGACGGCCTTGCAGAGGTTTGTTATACATAATATTTTTATTTTATTTTTGGGAAAATTGGGTTTATAACCTGTTTCTCCTATGTTTTGTGATGATAGGTTACTGCAATAGTTACGGCAAATCTCAACAAAATAATTGATGTTAACTTCTACCCTGTTGAAACTGCAAAGACGTCAAATTTGCGACATAGGCCAATTGGCATAGGTGTCCAGGGTCTTGCCGATACCTTCATCTTGCTTGGCATGCCATTTGATTCCCCAGAGGTATTTCTATTTTCCAAGAGGCTTCAATTCTTGTTTACCTTTTCAAATTCTTGAAAATTTGTTTAGTTTTAGTAATTGTTTGACTTGTGAATGTTTTCAGGCTCAACAGCTGAACAAAGACATATTTGAGACTATATACTACCATGCACTGAAAGCTTCTGCTGAGTTGGCTGTGAAAGAAGGCCCTTATGAGACATATCAAGGGAGTCCTGTGAGCAAGGTTTGTTATTTTGGGCTGAGCTTGCCACGCTTGATGGTGGGCCCATGTTGTGTTTGTATGCTTTATTTTCTTTCATTGCAGCAAGTTTTAAAGTTTTGAAGTTAGTATCTTATGTGGTAAGATGGGAAAGCTGTTCATTTAAAGCATTTTGAAATTATCATTAGTCTGCTCCCATGAAGGAGATTTCCTAAGCCAACTTTGACTTCTTTGAATTTCTAACCATTGAATCTGATGCATTACTTTGAGGTTTTTAAAATTTTTTTGACAGATAACATTAGAAAAAAAGTCCATTTTGTTAAAATTTCCAATTCATAGTTTCTTTCAGGGAGCTACTTAGCGGTGGCAGTATATGCTGCGTAAAGAGAGGTTGTTAGGATTAGGGGTGCAACTTGGTCCGGTTCAAATTAGAACTGAACCAAACCAGTTGGCTTGGTTTGAAACACTTCGGTTGGTTCTGGATTACAAAAATGCTGAATGATCAATTCTCCATTCAAGACTAGTATAGAACTGAATCAAACTGAAAACCAAATCATTATAAAATACATAAATATATTAAATTTATAATAAATTAAATATATAGGACTTAAGAGAGTTGCTCGTTATTTGTAATTTTGTACGAATAAATAGTAATTAAGTTGTATGCTTTCAAGAATTACTAAGTTGCCCCTTGGCTTGCTCGTCGAAATAGAAATAGCAAAAGAACAAAAGGGATAATGTTTATGTTTATCAACCCAAGAACCAAACCAAACTGAAGTGACCTTAGTTTGGTTCCAAAGTCAATTCGGTTTGATTCTGGTTCTAGTATATTATTGGAATTGACCAAGGTCGGTTCAATTTCAATTTGGCCCCAAACCAAACCAAATTAAACCGAATTGCACCCCTAGTTAGGATAGTCTTTCCCTTCCATTTTGATACTACCTCATCTAAGTTCCTCTGTCAACGACGTGAAGTTTGTCGTCACCCTTGTATATTGTTGGGACAATGCATGAATATGCTGCTGACATGTCATGTTTAACAATAGCCACCCACACAAATAGGCACAAACACATGCATGAGTACATGCACATGATGCCAAGAGATTAATGGTCATTGTGTGTGCAGGGAATTCTTCAACCAGACATGTGGGGTGTAACACCATCAGATCGGTGGGATTGGTTTGCTCTTAAGGAAACAATCTCCAAGAATGGATTGAGAAACTCTCTTCTTGTAGCTCCTATGCCCACTGCTTCAACCAGTCAAATTCTTGGCAACAATGAATGTTTTGAGCCGTACACTTCCAATATCTACAGCCGAAGAGTTCTAAGGTATACTTTTTTCCTTCACATTGCATTCAACTTCTCAAAGAGCAACCATTAATCGTTTTCTTGTACTTTATTTTGTAGTGGTGAATTTGTCGTAGTGAACAAACACCTTCTTCATGACTTAACTGAAATGGGTCTGTGGTCTCCTGCTCTCAAGAACAACATTATTTATGAAGATGGTTCAGTTCTCAAAATCCCAGAGATACCCGATGAGCTGAAAGCTATTTACAAGTATGAATACGGAGTTTCATTTAGCTATCTTGATTGAAAACTTTATTTTATTTTAAACTTCATGTTAACATGATATTGCTGTATGATGTCAGGACTGTCTGGGAGATTAAGCAAAGAACTTTGGTTGACATGGCTGTTGATCGTGGGTGCTACATAGATCAGAGTCAGAGCCTAAATATACATATGGATCAACCTAATTTGGGAAACTCACTTCCTTGCACTTCTATGCTTGGTCCAAGGTATAACTTCCAATCTGAAATTTAAGATTCATCTTTAGAAGAAATAAAAAATAAAGATCTGTGAGGTTCCACCTTGTTGACTCTCTTGTGCCAATACATTACACGATTATGAAATATTGCACTATTTAGAGTGGTCTGAACAAAATGATCCCTGATAACACCCTTAAATCTGTCAATTGTTTTGCAATATTTTCTAATTATGAGGGTGACATAAAATATTATCTTAACTTGTTTCTCAATACTCAAGGGTCTGAAAACTGGAATGTATTATCTACGATCACGTGCTGCTGCTGATGCCATAAAGTTCACAGTTGATACCTCCATTCTCAAGGTAGAAACAAATGATTCTATCATATAGTTTTAACAATTTAGTCATCATCATCTTCATCACTATATATATATTTCCATTTTGGATGTTATATTTATTTTGGTCATTGAATTATTCAGGAAACGATCAAGTCGGTGGATGATGATATTGATACCAAGATGGCTCAAGTCGTTTGTTCACTGGAGAATCGAGAAGAATGTATGGCTTGTGGAAGTTGAGTTTTTCTTTGTAGTCTATCTGAGAGTTAGTTTGAGTGAATGCAATCTATATTGTAAGAGTGATGATAATTAGCTCGGTCAGTGGGCTCTATACGGTGTAGAAATGGGAAAGAAGAGGTTCAAGATAGATGGGTTGTACTAAATTCTGATCAAATGTGAAAGTCCATACTACTGTAGTAAATTGTCTTTGTATAGCCTATAAGAGACTTGGAATGATTGTTTGATCATCTATTTCTTGTGTATTTGCCAATTTTCTTATACTTACATGAGCATTTGCCTTGGGAATTTTTTTTTGAGAGCATATCTTGCCACCAACATTTTTATGCACCAAAAATGAGTTCAAACATTGTTTGGGGTGAGGATAACCATTCTATTTTGTTAGTTGTTGCACTAGATACTATTTTTTCTCTGAAGAAATGCCTCGATTTAGGTTTCTAAATTGAGAAGCTCCTTAGGCTTAAAAAGGGTTATATGCAAGTGATCAAGTGAAAAAACCAAGGCCCTGCTTGTTAGTAGTGCCAAACACCATAAACACGAAACTTTGTGTTTACAAAGTTACTAATATTGAATTTTATGATTGGAATGTTTGGTTATTTCCGACGCAGAATTTTACGTCAAGCAAATGGGAAAAAAATGCAATATGAGAAAATCTCAAGCATGAAGATATGCGTGTGAGAGAGTCCAATCTTCTTTGAGAGTAATCAATGGCTTGCCGGATCTGATGACAAAAATAATTTCTAGGGGCTTTTGCCTAGAACTTTGAAGGAAATATAAGTGGAGAGAAATAGGGATTTCGACCTAGAATTGTGAAGGAGACAGTGTTGTGGTTCAAATTCCAGACCGTGGAGAGGAGCTGTTGTTTTTTCAGTTCACGTAGAGGGAGGCAAAGCAAAATTAGAAATTTTTGTGGAGGTTTTTTTTTCACAAAACTTTACGATGATTTACTTAGATTTTTTTTTTTGGTGAAGTTTGGTCATATTTTACAGTGGGTTTCATATATTAAATTACAGCCAGGCGAACATATTCAGCAAAACTCCGTAAAAGTTTCTGTTACGGTAGTTTGTAGTGCAAACTAGCAGGGTCCAAAAGTTGATAAATTGTCAGTGAAGCTTCTTCTTTTCCCCTTTTATTTTGGTGTATTCCCTTATTTTGTGTTCTATATGTATAAATTTCATTTATTTGACATAGTTACCCTTTTTACCCTTTCAATTTGTTCCCCTGCTTTATTTTTTTTTGGAGCTTATTCGAAGATCTCTAAAAAATTTACCAAATTTAGTCAAATTAATCGATCTCATCCTTCGCTAAATAATATTTCCAAAAATCTGAACTTGGATACTATCCTCTCTTCCAAGTGCCTGATGCCTTTTTTTTTGTGTGGCTTTGGTGGGCCGCACGTACCAATCACCTTAGCACATGTTCAACAGTTAAATATAATCATTCTTATGTTGAAGGATATATAAAGATTCAAAGATGTCACCTAGGGAGCAAATTCAAATACTCTAAATAATGTAGGAGTCTTGACTTATGCTATGGTCTAAAAATAAAATTAGATCAAGTGGTTTTCGTCATTTTAGGAGTGAGTTTGGAGAACGATAAGTCCTCGGACTGTTCGATCAAAACTTTAGACTCAAGAGTGACACCCTTACTACTTGATAGGAGGTTTTGGTTACTAGTGGCTTTATCGAGATGTAGAATGTCAACCAATTGAGCCACGACGAGGAAGCAATTTCGCTGAGATGCATGTACTTGTCGGTGCCCCACTTGTGTCATAAAGTAAACTTCATTAAAATGTAGTGGTGAACCATATGTGAAACAAGCATGCATTGCTGGTCCCAAGCCCGAATAAAGGAGAGTTGCATTAAGTTGATGACAAGTAATAAAATCATTTCAAACTCTCAACATGGATTTAAATTCATCGACTTTGAATCAAATCAAATGTCGCTATTCATTAATTGGAATGTGCCCTAGACAATGATTGTTGTTCTTGGACAATTTGGAACCTAGTTGACTTGTTATAAAAAAATCTTAGTTTTAAAACTTGAAAACTTGACTTGAACGTTCATCGACTTAAATCTTGGGATAAGGCGTAGGTAAAGACGGTGATTCTTGAAAAAGTTGGAACTTAATTAGTTGACTTCACTACAAAAAATCACAATAGATTACTTGAACACACAATTCCAACCTCTACCAAGTTGAGTCAACCTAATTACTTGAAAGTTGACTCTTGCAAGTTGATTCATCATTGACATCCTAAAAGATAAACGGATTCGTCAACAATAAATTTCACAAATCTATCTCGAGATTCGTGAAATAAGATCATAAATAATTTTATATTGATTTTGATAAAAAGGAGATACAGATCTCATTATTTTCCTCTGATTGATAGTCAAATACAAAATAAAGACGATGACGTGTGCGTAGCTTTCTTTTCTCAAAGTTTCGCTCATGATCGACTGAGAAGGTTGCTTTGACAGTGACTTTATTTGTGCTTGATCTTCTGTAGAGGCTTCTGTAGATTTTCTTTTCTCTAAACTTTGTACTTTATCGGTTGAGAATGATTTTTTGACTTTTGGAGAAAGGGTTTAGGCATGATTTTCTCATTAATTGGAGTCTGAGTCTTTTAAAGAACTTCGCTTCATATCTGGAGAAGGTCTTGAGAGTTTCTTCTTCCCTAGAGGGAGAGCTTCTATCTTTTGAGAGAGAGTATTCTAGGTTTCCCTCCAATTGAGGGAGGCTTTGGTATTTATATACTTAAAGATAATTTAGCTTTTCAATTATGCCCAAATTTAAAGAGTTTTTATTGATTTGTTTAAAGGCTAAACTCGTTCAAATCTAATTTCAAGGATTTTATAGATTGTTATTGGGCCAAGCTCATTTATTTGGATGTAAGGCCCAATAGTTAATATGTGAATCACTTGATTTTGTTTAGATCACGGGTTTTATCTGTGAAAGTCTAAGTTCAAACCCAAATCATATGAGATTTGTCTTGATCAATGGGTCCTAATTGAAATGTGTAGGCCCAAATCGGATTTTAGGAATTTTTCAATAATTTAGAGAGTTGCAAGGTCTCTTTAAATTTTGATGCCTACATAATCCTATTCTTTTATTTCATTTTGTTTAGACTCACATATTCTAGGGAAAATTATTAAAAAAACCCGAATAAAAATATTATTTCTCAAAAAAAACCAAATTTATTTAAAATTAGGAAAAAGGTAAAAAACCGGCCATTGATTGGCCGGTTGTAGTCTCTCTCCTCCTTCAATTATTTAAAATAAAAAAAATTTGAATTTTTTAAAAAAACAGGTCATTAAATGACCGGTTGTGTTTCTCTCTCCTCTATTTAAAAAAAACGATTTTTAAAAAAAAAACAGGTCATTAAATGACCGGTTATGTTTTTCTCTCTCCTCATTCTCTCTCTTCACTTTCTCTCTCTTAATTATTTAAAAAAAAATCAATTTAAAAAAAAAAAGGTCATTGAATGATCGGTTTTATATTTCTCTCTCATGTTTTTCTCTCTACACTTTCTCTCTCTTAATTATTTAAAGAAAAAAAGGAAAATTAAAAAAAAAAATCAAATATAATAATTATTTAATAAAAGTGAAGAGAAAAATTCATCAGACATTGAATAATGGTCGTTTCATTTTAAAAAAATTTCGAGAAAAATTCAACGGACATTGAATAATTGTTTAGAATGTAAAAATTCTTTTTTTTTTTTAAATTTAAAAAATAGAGAGAGAAAGAGAAAGAGGAGAGAGAAATTCAACGGACATTGATTGGTCGTTTAAAATGTAAAAATTCGTTTTTTTAATTTAAAAAATAAAGAGAGATAAATTTAGCGAGCATTGAATGCCGTTTAAAATATAAAAATTTATTTTTTAATTTTTTAATTTAAGAGAGAGAGGGAGAGAGAGGATATGGAATGGCAATGAAAACATTTGAATTTTTTAATTAAAAAAAGGGAAAATTATAAAAAAAAAATCAAATATAATAATTATTTAATAAAAAAGTACAAATTTTATGAAAATTATGAAAAAGATAACAAACCGGCCATGCAAGGGCCGATTTTTTCTCTCTCCATTTTTTTCTCCTTTTTTATCTTTTTAATTTGAAAAAATCGAATTTTTTATACTCTAACTGACCATTCAATGTCCTCTACATTTCTTTCTCCTCTTTCTCTCTCTTTTTTATTTTTTTAATTAAAAAAATAAAAAAAAATTCATTCTAACCGATCATTCAACGTCCTCTAAATTTCTCTCTAACCGATCATTCAACGTCCTCTAAAAAAAATTAAAAAGAGAGAAAGAAAGAGGAGAGAGAAATGTAGAGGACATTGAATGGCCAGTTAGAGTATAAAAAATTCGATTTTTTCAAATTAAAAAGATAAAAAAAGAGAAAAAAATGGAGAGAGAAAAAATCGGCCCTTGCATGGCCGGTTTGTTATCTTTTTCATAATTTTCAAAAAATTTGTACTTTTTTATTAAATAATTATTATATTTGATTTTTTTTTATAATTTTTCCTTTTTTTAATTAAAAAATTCAAATGTTTTCATTGCCATTCCATATCCTCTCTCTCCCTCTCTCTCTTAAATTAAAAAATTAAAAAATAAATTTTTATATTTTAAA
Organism: Akebia trifoliata; assembly: GCF_017979445.1. Taxonomy (NCBI): domain Eukaryota; kingdom Viridiplantae; phylum Streptophyta; class Magnoliopsida; order Ranunculales; family Lardizabalaceae; genus Akebia; species Akebia trifoliata. The sequence goes on along the minus strand of NC_141376.1, from coordinate 15,043,848 downwards.
CGGCATTCAATGCTCGCTAAATTTATCTCTCTTTATTTTTTAAATTAAAAAAACGAATTTTTACATTTTAAACGACCAATCAATGTCCGTTGAATTTCTCTCTCCTCTTTCTCTTTCTCTCTCTATTTTTTAAATTTAAAAAAAAAAGAATTTTTACATTCTAAACAGTTATTCAATGTCCGTTGAATTTTTCTCGAAATTTTTTTAAAATGAAACGACCATTATTCAATGTCTGATGAATTTTTCTCTTCACTTTTATTAAATAATTATTAGATTTGATTTTTTTTTATAATTTTCCTTTTTTTCTTTAAATAATTAAGAGAGAGAAAGTGTAGAGAGAAAAAGATGAGAGAGAAATATAAAACCGGTCATTGAATGACCTTTTTTTTTTTAAATTGATTTTTTTTTAAATAATTAAGAGAGAGAAAGTAAAGAGAGAAAATGAGGAGAGAGAAAAACATAACCGGTCATTTAATGACCTGTTTTTTTTAAAAAATTGTTTTTTTTTTTAAAATAGAGGAGAGAGAAACACAACCGATCATTTAATGACCTGTTTTTTTAAAAAGTTCGAATTTTTTTTTATTTTAAATAATTGAAGGAGGAGAGAGACTACAACCGGCCAATCAATGGCCGATTTTTTACCTTTTTCCTAATTTTAAATAAATTTGGTTTTTTTTTAGAAATAATATTTTTATTCGATTTTTTTTAATAATTTTCCCCATATTCTATTATTGAAAAAGATATTTTCACTATTTTCTTTTGAGTTTTCTATTGGTTCTTTTCTAAGTAGGGCTGTAATACACCTTCGTTAATTAAATTTGTTAAATATTTAAGAACTAACAATTAATAACTACATAATTTATATTTTCTGAAAAATTATTAAATTAACTACATAACTATGTTGAGATTCTAATCCAAGTTAATGCACTTCAAGTTGATTTGGTTCAAATAAGTTTCAGGGCTGAGTCAACTTGATTTTATGATAAGTTGAGTTGAGTAATTGAGTTTTGAGTCAACTTGATGAGCTTTAGAACAAGAGAAATTTACCAACTTAAAAATAAGAGATCTCAGAAATACCCTGACAACATACATTCCAAAGTATTTATCAAATCACCTTTTTTTAACTATTGCACATGTTAAGATGCATTTAAAACACCTAGGAAATAATCATTAGAGGATTCTTTTGTTTGTCAAATTTTTTTTTGAAGGCATTTTAAGTAGTAAAATAAGTTTGGAGGTATATGTCTTAATGCATCCTCTAAATACAAAATCCAATGATAGAGATTTATCTTCGAAATAAGTATCTTTGAGATTTGTGTTATCAAGATACTCATAAATTTAAATCATTGGATTTTGTGTTTAAAGGGTTGGGATCATGTGTCCTTTTCGCGAGTCAGTCTCAGTAGTGAAGAGATCCCAACCCATTAACGAATGGTAATTATCTTTTCTTCTTCTTTTTCTTTCAAAATATAAGGTAATAAAGACAAAATTATGACAATACACATTTCAAATTGTATCTCGAGGGTACCTTAAGAGTAGCATTAGCATGAAGGTATTGTTTGGTTGCTAAAATCCCAGCCAAAGTGTTTTGTCTAATATGGGCTAAATTTTTTGGAATGAGCCGATAATTTGTGAGGATGATGTCTACGGTCATCCTTACAAAAACTCAGCCAATCCTGAAATTTCTAACCCCAATTTATAAGTTGAAGAATCATGGATCGTCAATTTTTACGGTTATTTTATAAATGACTTTTGATGGTGTTAGAACTTTCAGAATGGACTGATTTTTTGATAGGATGATCTCCTCACCATAGAAATCATCCTCACAAAAAAAAAAAAAAACAGTCCATTCCAAAACTTTTAACTCATATGAGACAAATCTTAGGCTAGAAATTTGACTATTGAACCCGACGGTTTATCAAATGACCTTTTCTTTTACCGTTGTGGTGATCTTTTTTTTTTTTTTTTCCTCCCTAAATATAAGGGTAAAAAATCCAGGGGTGTCAATGGATAGTCAAAATCTGAATCCGATTTGAATTCGAAAAATTGGATATTTTTAAAAAAATTTCGGATATCGGATTCGAATGTTTTTATTTATTCGAATCCTTATCAGATACGGATTCAAATATTAACACATCAAATCCAATAATATCCAACCCTATATATATAATATAATATAATAAAAATAATAAAAATTATATAATATATTTATAATATTGAACACAAGGGATTTTTTTTTTTTCCATTTTTCTTTTGATTTTGATATAAATGAAGATGATGATATTTTCTATTTTGATTATGAAAAATCAGTTGGATTTTGGAAAAATCGAGATTTTTTTTCTCCACATGTTATTCGAATTAAAATACGATATTTTGGAATATCCGATAAGAAAATTGGATTCAAGTTCGAATATTGTGTTAGGGATATCTGTCGGATTCAGATATCAAATAAAATTTTCGGATTCAAATTTGGATACAGCTGAATCCAAATTGATAAGTATCTGTTGACACTCCTAGTAAAATCATTCCAATACACATTCCGAAGTATTTATTAGATTAACTTTTATTTTTAAATTATTGTGATAATTATTATATTTAAGATATAAGATAATTAGGGTGAAGTCAAAATTTAATCAAATTAATATCAGGGACATTTGCAGACTTAATAACCTTTAAATTGTCTATAAAAAATAAGAATAATGTTGAAGTGACCTCAAGCTAGAACCTCATATCGCACATTTGACGTGAAAGTGTATGGAATCATAGATGCTTTTCATCGAAGTATGAGTAAAAAACCATTTATGATTCCTACCACTTTCACTTCAAGAAGTGTGATATTAGGTGCCTGCTTGAGGTCACTCCAGCACGACTCAAAAAATAATAATAGGACAATGGCTGTGATTAGGGACTCCTTATTGAGAATATGTACTAATTAGTCCCTAGTAAAGAAAATAATTGGACGGACCGTTTAAGTCCCACTTAATAAAATATTCACCTATTAAGGATATTTTGAAGATTTTTTAAAGAAAATTATTTAAAATGCCCTCGTAACAATTTTCGAAGTGGTTTAATCCAAAAATATTTTGACTGTCAAATAAAAAACTTGACCAATTTATTTATTTAGTAATATTTTTGTAAAAATAAATAAAAAATATTTTATTTATTAAAATCATTTTATAAATTTAGTATAATTTTATTTGACTCATTTAAGTATATGTGCTAATTTTTTAGTTGAATTAATTCGATGAATATTCAAGTCAAGTTGTAAAATTATGTTTTAATTATTTATATTTTTAATAAATTTAATATATATAGATCAAATTAGTTTGATAATGATGATAACTTATCATCGCCATCTTCATCTATGTGAGTTAAAAACCACTAGTTTTGGGGGAAGAAACAAGAATTTTTTTTCATTATTATATAAGAGATGACCATAGTCACGGGGCATGCCATTAATTTTAAAACATAAGATTACTTCAAATATTTTCAAATAAACACATTTCTTTAAACCTCAAAATTCGTTGCCAGTGTAATTACAACATTATCACTTTAAAAAGTCTTTTTAGACTAAGATTTGATAAAATGAATACCAAAGAGGCCATGTTTTTTTAGAAGGAACTTTTTAGCACATATTTTCAAAAAATGGGTATTTAGAGTTATTGTCCCAATAATTAACAAAAAGGCTTTTGATTGACTTCCTACATAGTTTGGGTTTGGAATATTTCTCGAAGTTGTTTTCACGAGATAGGTCAATTATTGATACCAATTCGACTTTATCTTTGGAATTTCTTTTGGTTTTTAATCAAATTATTAGATTATTGTTAACATGTTGAGAGGTAGGGTTCCATGAAGCACATAGGGGATGGTGACAGGCAATCACTGTCAGATTAAGCTCTTACACACTTTAGATGTGTATGATTAAAAAAATAATAATTCATTTGCTTGCAAAAATATATTCCTCACTAATTGGATTATTTCAGAATATATCATGCACTTTGAATTTTTTTTTTTTTTTTTTAAAATTAAATAAATTAGGATCCTCCCAACCTAACAAGAAAATCATTTTCTTAAGTGATTTGGTTTGAGAATATATTTTCTTTTCTTTCGATTCTCTTTTCAAAAGAAATAAAATAAAGTTCCTAGAAATTTTGCATCCATACAACCTTTTTTGGGTTTTTGATACGCTGCATTTGAACCCTTGACTTCAAAGTTGCCTCGCAATGTGTCAAACTAACTGAATTATTGGTTTGCAACAATACACTTATAATCACATTTTTGTGGAAAAACCATTTTACTACCAATGTAGTCGCGCAATCATACACACCTTTATTGTGAATAAATCATGGAATAATAGTTCTTTTCAACCAATTTCATTTATCAAAGTTATATAGAAGACCTCTAGGTGGTTGGCTCAACAATAAAACTAGCGATGGGATTTTGCTCCATTTAGTCATGTGTTCGAAACTGGGTGACAGATCCAATTGTTTATCGTGTCGGTACCAATTTGATGTTTATCTTATCTGACCCAATTCATTGACAGTCTTAGTTGTTGTTCTTGGTGATATCAATGTATTGTTTTAGGGCTTAAAATGAGCTTGATTTTATCCGAATCCGAATTTAGTAGGTTTGGTTCCTTAAAGTATATTCTAATTAAAAATGGGTTGGATATGGGTTGATGTCCCTTGAACTGAGTCGAATCCGGGTCGGATACAGATCTATCCTTATATCCGAATGATTTATTACTTTGTAAGTTATATTTTTATATTTTTCAAGGTATTTTTTGTCAATCAACAAGTGTTGGGTACAGTGACCAAGGCCTCCTTCTAAAAAGGAAGATGTCTCGAGCTCAAGTCACATTTTAGCCTCACCTTTAATAATTTTTCTCGAAATAACTTTGAACGGTTCCAAATTATCTGATTTGACCAATTCGAATAAATTGATTTAGTCGGGTTAGTGAAAGCAAAATGATTCAGATTTGGTTTTAACTAATAGGATCTGAATAAAATTTTCTGATATGGATACACTCATATCTTGCCTGAAATAGACTTGTTTATGCCCTAATGGTTTTAGTTTGAGGTGTAACATGGGTGGGTTGTGTTAAAACATAATGTCAATCCCAACATTTGAATATCAATTCAAGCCCAACTAGGGTGTCAAAATGCAGGCCACTAAATTCTAAACACCCCCCCCTCTCACTCTCATAATGGTGGGAGTTTAATTACTGCTGTAAAAAATGGTCTACTAATTTCCAACATCAATACCATAATGAGGGGGAGGGGGGACGATTTTTGCAAAAAATCCATGCAACTTCGGATTTACATTACAAGCAATTTTGATCGAGACCCTAGTTAGCGATTCTGTATAGTAAAAATTGTTACAGGATTAATTTGATTATGGCTCATAATGAACATCCAATAGTTTTTATTTTTAATTCGGCGAAAAATATAGGGAACCACAAAATTGTAATATGAGAATAGCTTAGATGTAATTCAACAACACTCTAATGAACTTTCCAATATTTGTTTGTATAGAAAAAAAATACATAACTATACAAATTATTTTGAAAAAATTTACTTAGAGGACCCTGACAAAGGGTATTTTTTCTAAATAATCCCCAAGTTTCGGACAATTTTGAATAGTCCATTTAGTAATTTATTTTTCTTAATGGCCCCTCATTATTGGCGAGCTCATCAATTTTATCTATTGAGATTAACATTTTTATTGTTGTACTCAACATTTTTATGGTCAAACTCACCACTTTTTATTGTTGAGCTCACCAATTTTTATTTATTGTCGAGTTCACCAATTTTATTGTTGAATTCGAAAATTTTTAAAAAAATGTCGATCTTGACAATAAAAAATGGCGAAACCCACCTTCATTTTTCGACTAGAATACATGAAAAAATCGACTAAAAACTTGATATGATGACTTGTTTAGATAATTTCAAACCAAAAGAACCATCCTTGATTGATTTTCATCCAAAACGAAGAAAAAAATTGAAAAAACCCTAGTTTTTGACATGTGTTTAAAAAATCCTTAAAAATGATTTCTTCTTCCCTTTTATATCTTTTTCGACAGAATGGAGTCTCCAAACTAGATTGGGATGTCAAAAATCTAATTTTTTTGGATGAAACAGTTATGACATTCAATCGTGAGAAGTGTGGTGAATGCGATACAAGGAATGATTAGAAAAGAAAGTTTTACTAAATGAACTATTAAGAGTAGCTCTAAAAAAATAGTATTATTTTTTACTTGACCTTGAATGAAGTTACATAGATAACAAATTAAGAACAATCTAAATATTTTTACTATTGTAATGTGAGAAAAATGAGTATTGTTGATGCAAATCCACTTTAAATAATATTTTTTTAAATTACTTAAGTATCAATAAATTATTAAGGGAAGCATTCAGAGTCCTTAAAGAGAGCCAAACATTGTGCCAAACCTTTTTCAAAATAGGGATTATAAGTTTCGGAATATAATGATTTTTTGTGAGGATAACCTATATGGTGAAGAGATCATCCTCACCAAAAATGAGTTAATTCTGAAACTTCTAACCCTAATTTACAAGTTGAAGAATCATGGACCGTCCAATTTTTGTAAATCACTTTTGATAGGGTCAAAAGTTTTGGAATGGGCTGAATTTTGGTGAGGATGATCTCCTAATCATAGAGATCATCTTTACCAAAAAACAACCCATTATGAAATTTCTAACCCATACATTGAAAAAATGTTTGGCACTCTTTAGGGTCTCCGAACGCCACCCATTTATTAATGGATTGAAAATGATATATTTATAATTATATAAATTAAAATAGTATTTTAACTATGAAAATTATCTTGATAAGTAAAAAAAATGTGCAACAATAAAAATTCGCACCCATATCCCTTAAGGAAAAATAAATCATAAAATGACAAATAGGGTTTCAACTCTTTTATTCTATTTGACCTTTTTGATCATACTTATCTCAAGGGGACATATGACACATATATGAATAATGGATACATTCTATTATATACCCATGCACATCCTCTCACCTAATAGACAATTACCCAACTTTGATAGGACTACTCCTACCATACTTGTTATAATATATATATAAAGGAAAATGCCAAAGTAACTGCGTAGGACAATATTACATTAGACATTGTGCTCACGTGGAAAATCATATATGATTATGTGTGCACCTCCACGTTAGCACATTGACCAATGCAATGTCTTGTATAATCACTCTAGCACAACTTTTTTTAAAATTGAATTTGGGTTGAATTAGCTTTGGTTAAACTCTTTAATCATTATGGCTATTGTAGATGCAAAAACTTTTACTAACTTGAGATTCCCAATGGATGGTTGGACTCCTTCTCCTGTGCTCTTGGGTGTGCCTGCAATAAGACCTTTCCGATGTCTAAGTCAGGACCTTGGTACAAAAATAGTGTAGAGTTTCTAGGAGAAAGAATTACGTACTTTTTTTGTGTCTATTATCCTCGTATTTATAGGGTTCCAACCCTAGGATCCATCCTGATTTTCTTTCTAAATTTCATCTCTCAACAATTTTAGTAGTTTCCTCTTATTTGGAATGTATTTGCTTCTTATTCTGTGTTGGTTCATCCCTGTAGATATGGGAATGTTCATCTTTAAATCTCAATGCTGCATTTTTAAGAGCCGCCACCATTCTTTTTGGAAATGGGTGTGAATGGGCACCAAATCGATTTTTTGAAAATCATTTTTTTTCATGGCATTGTAGTGACTCTCATGTATTGGAAAATGCAAAGTCTACCTAAGATTTAGGTAAGGAGGTCCGGTTAGAGGATGGAGAATGTGTTAGGCATCCCATCCTCTCTACCAAAGGTGGTTATCTTGCTTGACCATTATTTTTGTGAAACTTAAAGAAATAAATGCTAAATGTATGAGAGGGTGGTGTGTGCATTGGAGTGAAATGTCTCCTTAATAAGGGTTTTGATTTCAATGTGACATTAAGGGCATTCTATGGAAAAGAATGACCCATGTAGTCACATTAAATTTATGAATATGAATATAGGTTTGAGCTTTTAGAGAGATTCCATGATGGAGTTCCCTTGAGGATACAACCTTGATGCATGTATGCATGGTTAGAAATTTAGTATTTCACCCCATCAAGAGGGTGACACATTTATTCATCATTGTCATGCATATGTGAGTATGTGCATTGTGTACAATATGATGCATGAGTTTAAGGTAAAGAAGGCTTCAACCCCCATCTTGTCGATTGAACCTTAGTCCAATCTACCAGGGATGGGAAATGGTATGCATTACATCCTAAGATTTCTAGAAAGAAAAAAATGAGAGGGGTGGAAGAAGAAAATGCAAATTTTGAAATAAATAAACTACATCTTAAACTCCACATTGTCCCTTGATGAGCTTGAACCTTGAGATGTAGGCTTGAGAGTTGAGTGTGATGGTTGAGGGTTGAGTAAGTTGAAATTAGAAAATGGGAGAATGAGTAGGAATTTTGATAGAGTTTTAGGTTAAGAGATGGGGGTTTGGGAGTATGAATTGTTCATAGAAAGTGAGGGTATTTATAGAGTTTTTAGAGAACTTTTGAGGATAAAGTGGTCCAACCCTAAAAATAAAGAGAATAAACATGAGGTATAAGTTATTTCTTTTTGGATTTTTCATTTGTATGAGGGTAAAGATGACATTTGTGAAGAAATCCAAAAAATATTTTTTGATCTTTGATTTTTTGGTAAATAAAGATGAGAGAACAAATCCATATAAGCCTTTAAAAATTGATAAAAAAAAGACGAGAGAACAAAAAATACTTTTGGGAGGGTGAATAGGAGAGTGACATGTGTAAAGGTGGAGTAGTAGGTGAAAAGTAGATCTTGGTTCATTGTAAATAACTCATAAAGCAAATGTGGATGTATATTTTTGAAATGGACCAATGATAGAACAAAAGTACTTTTGGGAGGGTGAGTAGGAGAATGACATGTGTAAAAGTGAAGTGGTAGGTGAAAAGTAGACCTTTATTCATTTGTAAATAACTTATAAAATAAGGGTGGAAGTATATTTTTGAAATGGACTAATGGGAGAACTCCATCTATGTACTTGAAAATTCTCACCTTTTGAGGGTATGATTGTAAGTTCTCTCAACTTTATAGATTATTATCAAAGATCTAAGAACCTTTTTGGTTTAACCAACTTTTTTGGGAAGGGCATTCTTAAATTTTTACAAGGGGGAGTTGACCCTTCAATTAGATAATGCATTGAGTATTAAGGACTTATAGGAGATTAACATGTGTCACCTTTTGAGGGGATGTGAGAGAATGGGCTTGGTGTTGGGCTTAAAGTGGACTTGATTTAGGACTTAGGTTAGGCTAGGAAATGGATTTGGGTTATGGGTTTAGAATGGCATTGGGTTAAAAGGTGGGTTTTGTCTTGGGCTTAGATTTGGTTAAGAAGTGGACTATGGTGAGGGTATGGGTGATGGATCGGTTAATGGAGAATGAATATGAAATTTGGAGTGGGTTAGGGACAAGGTTGAGTGTGCAAAAGCTATATGACATGATGTATGCATGAAAGTGATGCTAAGTGGCAATGCGGGCTCGTTGAAAGGCTTAAGTTCTTAGTTGGAATTAATTCGAGAAAATTTGGATTTTCTTAACGGGTTTGTGCAAATCAGGGTGTCTACAATCCCTTTGAATCAGGGATCTTCACTTATTGCGAGCTCTGGTTACTATTGTGATTGAATTTTCAAGGATTTGATTGACCAAATCTCCCCTTTGTGTTCTAACTTATCTCTTTCTGAAATCCGGAGTCAATCCCTATGCATCCGAGTTTCTTAACCATTCGACCTCCCATCTTTCGACCCTATCAAGAAGTGAAATTTGATAGGTCTGATTCTTCTCGTGCTTGCCATATTTGATGCATTTTTTTAATGGTCAAAACTCGGGTGTCGAAGTTCGAAATTCCCTCTTTTGTGATCCAAACATACCACGTGTCACTTTCTGATGCTATACGAAAAATATCCTTCACAATAACCCCTTTAGGGATTTTGGGTTATAATCCGAATGCTCGAGATCGAGTTATCATCAAGAGCCACATGGCAACCTCCTATTGGGCCATTAATGTGTGCAGTCCCTTTCAAATTCTATCTTTTGACTATTATCCCTTTTTAATTCAAAATTCAACCGTTGAGTTTGTGGTGGCATAATAAGGACTTCCTCGTGAAACGTTCTATCGACTGTCTAGCTTTAATCATATCATACATTAGTTATAGCGTATTTATGCATAATACATATGTGTCTTCCTCTCGCTAGTCGGTTGCGCATGTGTTTTTGTACCTTCTCTTCATTTCTCGTGCACAATTAAAGTGTTGGCAGCCCATTATTATTTCGTTCCTCGAGGAAGTCTTAACCCTGGGTTTGTTGCGTATCTCAAGGCTCTAAGGGGTTATAAATACCTTTTTATTTTTCCCATTTCCTATTTATAATTTCTTGTTCTCTTTTTCTTCATTTTCTTCCCTTCCTCATTTTCTTTGTGAGTGCATCTACAACTTCATTTCTTTGCTTGGTGTCCGTTACAACTTGTGAAGCCATATTGCTATTGAAGAGTTTTCGAAGGTCAAAGCATTGTCAACATTCCCCTCCTCAAAACCTACATGTTCTCATTGTTTTTTCTTATTAATTTTTTATGGCCAAGGGGAAGTCTTACTTTCCATCTCGTCCTTTTCTACCCGAGATCTTTCGCTATCCTTGAAGATGTGAGCACTTATTATACAAAGGAGGCCTCAACTTCTTAGGAGCTCCCTTGCAATGCCACTATGGTGTATTGGGGGCAGTTCATGGTCGGGCTCCGAGTTTCTTTAAGTAGGCTGACTTGGGAGATCTTGAAATTCTATAGAAGAGCTCCATGGCAAATGAGCGGTAACTTATACCGTCTTGTCTACACTTTCAAGCAAATGATGCTCGGCTGGAGGAAAGCCTACAACTCGGGCTCCTTGATATCAAAACCCAATTCTCTTTAAGGAGGTACCTCAAAAGACATGGGTACTTCTTTCTTTGTTCTAGTTCCTAGACTTGGATAATGATTCATTTTTATTCCCGATAATGCTGACCGATCGATGGGAAAGTGCATTGGGAGACGAGGTCCCTCTCTCACCTTCAACTCTTTCAACAGATATAGTAAATTCCTTTCCAAAATTCGACCAAACTTAATTATCTTTTTTTTAATGTGTTTTAACCCTTCCAAGGTCTCAGACTTAGTGATAACTACACATATTCTATATGATCGAGAGTTATATTATCGAGTTACCAATCTCTTAGCTTCTGTGGAGTTGGATAACTCCGACATTGAAGTGTAGAAGATGCACCAGCCTACAACTCGGGATGAAGAGGCCGAGCAGGCTCTTTTGAATTGGCTAAGGAAAATCGCCCCCAACAACTTCTTTGAAGGGCATTTCAACAGAGGCTTCGAGGAAAATCCCTCAGCATCCCTCTCAACTTAATATTCAACTGACCCCTACCCCACTTCTGCCTCAGGGTTGGTGATTAGTAAATTGGGAATTTTTTGAGAATTGGGAGTTGCCATCTAGTTTATATCTAGGAACAATAAATAACTAAAAAAAAAAGATTAGGATTAGTCCACGGATAAAAGAAACGGGTAAGGGGTCAGATTACAGGTTTCAGAAGGTGTTGGACACCTAACCCGCCTGATCGAGGTGATCGATCTCTACTCCAATCCAAAACTATCCTATGGTTAACATACAAAGGCTAAAGTCAAATTAGGGTCCAATCATCATCAATTTATATCGGATATGCTAAACGAATTTTACGGTTAATATTCTCCTAAATATTACATAATTTCTCGAATTCAGAACAAAAATGAAAATATTTGAAAAAGCCTTAATTTCAGCCCATATTTTAAAATCCACATGGTGATATTTAATTAAAAACCCATATACGCAAATATTCTCCCAATCAACAAAAATAGGAAATTGTGAAAATTTTCTAAGTTAGAGAATCATGAATGAGAAACTGCTAAATCGACAACCTATGAAGTTTCTAAATTAGAAATTCGATGTTTCCTATATTAGAAATTTAAGAATATGTGATGAATTCCCAAATTAGAGATTTATAAAAATAAAAATTTCAAAATAGAAAATTACCAATATGCGATGACTCCTTAAATTAAAATTTGCAAATATGAATTTGCTAAAATAGACATGTAAAATTTTCAAATTAGAAAGTCATAAATTTTCATGAACATAAAATTTCTAAAAAATTGCAAAAATCCTAAATTGAAAAATTACAAACGTGAAATTTCTAAATTAGGAACTTATGAATATGACTTTTTCCAAAATAGAGACTTATGAAATCCTCAAATTAGAAAGTCCAAAAATAAAATTCTCAACATAGTAATTATGGATGTGAAATCTTCCAAATTAGAAAATTATGAATACATGATAACTCAATAAATCGACAAAACTCAATATCGTTCGAAACCATCAAATTAGAGACACATATATGTAAAACTTTAAGATCAAACATTAAGGACATGTGGCAAAACAGTGAATCCTCCATTCACATATATATTTAACATTTTTGAATAAAAAAATAATAATTAAAAACACATGGCAAATTAGCGAATAAACAATTCAGATCTATATGATAAACTTTTGAATTAAAAAATGAAGGAACACGTGGCAAATCAGCGAACAAAAAAGTCATGCATATATTCAACATTTTTGAATGAAAAAATTCGAGACACGTGACAAATCAGCGAATCAAACATTCATGCATAAATATAAAAAAAAAATTAGAAACACGTGGCAAATTAGTGAATCAAAAACTCATGTATAAATATATAAAATTCTTGAATCCAAAAGTTTAATAACATGTGATGGAGTGAGAGAGAAAAAAGAAGAATGAATCAGAAAATAACAAAATAAAAAAGGAAAACACACTGAAATATGTTACCTTTACAATAAAATGATGGCTACAGCGATTCCTTCAAGTGAGCTCGAAACCAAGGAGAGGTTTAACGATGAACGATGCTCTGATTGAGGGTGTGTTATGATGTGAAAAAAGAACGGATGCCACTACTGTATTGTTGCTAGAGCATTGATAGTGAATGATAGAAGGCTAGGTTGCTACTGAGTGACGAAAAGAAGAGAAGACAAGTGCTGTGGGTATTGCTGTCCAAGAGATAGAGAGAGAATTTGAGACATTGGGGGCTGTTGTAATGAAGTTAAAGAAGGAGAATGTGTTGGTATTAATGGCAGAAGGAGAAGGAATGGCTGAGGCGTTCAAGCTGCTGGTAAATAGAGGTGAAGGAGGAAAACACGACTGGGGCTGTTGGAGACATTCAAGAGAATGAGGAAAAGTGGTTGGGTCAGTCTTCTTCATTTTCTTCATCTTCTTTATTGTCGTTTCGAGTCACGTCTAAAGGAAGAACACTCAACCATCATCTTGATCTTGAGGTAAGTTCATTTTTATTTATTTTCTTATTTTCTTTCTTCTCGTCACGTCTGACCTTTTATTTTCTTTCTTCAATGGCTATTTCATGGATACTTTATATTGTCTTTAAACTATAATTACCATATAGCTTGATCTAAGATTTTTTTTTTCATTACTTTTTCACGTTAGTAGGATGAATGAATGTATGCATCCTTTTGCAAGCAGATGATTATCATGTTCAAACTGTTATTTTATTAGGATTATTTTGAAAAAAAAATCGATGACCATCGTAATTCGAATTCCACACACATATTCATGTTTTGCTGATTTAAGAAACTTACATGCATTCATATGTTACTGATTTGTAATTTTTCATAATATCGAATTTTTCAATTTAGGAATCCATGTGCATTCATATTTTTGTTAATTTTGTAATTTTATGTGATATCGAATTTTTCAAGTTAGGAATCTATGTGCATTCATATTTTCCTGATTTGATAATTTTACAGGATATCAACTTTTTCAATTTAGGAATCCATGTGTATTTATATTTTCCTGATTTAGTAATTTTATGTGATGTCAAAATTTTCAATTTAGGAATCCATGTGCATTCATATTTTCCTGATTTGGTAATTTTACATGATCTCAAAATTTTTCAATATTGAAATTCATATATGTCTATGTTTTATCAATTTGGTGATTTTATGTGATATTAATTAAAAAAAAATCATTTTGAAAATCATTTTTGTGATATTAATTTTTTCAATTTTGAAATTCATATTATCAATTTGGTAATTTTATGTGTTATTAATTTTTTTTCAATTTTGAAATAAATATATGTCCATATTTTATTAATTTGATAATTTTACGCGACATCAATTTCTTTAATTTAGAAGGTTTCATATTTTGCCAATTTGGTAATCATGCATGAATTTAGAAGGTTCATATTTATTCAAGTTTGATTGATTTGATAATTATGAATAATATGAATTTTGCCAATTCAGATATTTTCACACGTAAGTAGCCTTCATGAATTCAATTTTTTTATGCATATGGTCAAACTTGCCAATTTGAGGGATTAATTTATACATGTTATGATAATTAACCAAATTGGTAATTATTCATGCGTATTTTGATATTGGACTGATTTGATACTTATTTATGCATGTTGGACAAATTTGGAAAGTACTCATGCATATTTTGTTATTGGATCAAATTGAAAATTGCTTATGCATGTGCAAATTTAGGAAGTATTCCTACATGTTAGCTTTTTTATTTAAAATTTATTTTGGCAAAAAATTGTTACGTGTGCCTTAGGGTGTGGAACAAGGTTTAGGTTTTTTCATATTTTTCCCCTTTACGTGCAAAATTTAAGGTATTATGTAATATTTGGAGAAGTTTGGCCATAGGATTTGTTTAGAAAATTTGACATAAATTGATGATGATTGGACCCTATCTTGACTTTAATATTTGCTCATTGACCATAGGATATTTTTGGATCGTAGAAGAGACTGATCATTTTGATCGGGCAGGTTCGGTGCCTAACACCTTTTGAAACTTGTAATCTGATCCCTTACTCGTGGACTGATCAGAATCCACTTTGGAGTTATTTTTGGTTCCTAGACTTAATCTAGGCGGCGACTTCCAATTCTCAAAAAATTCTCCAATTTTCCAGTCATATACATTTTTTTTATTATTATTTAGTGAAAAATGGTTGAGGCGATTTCACCATGTATCTACTTTCTTTCCTAGCATCGCATTGTTAGCTGAGTCTGTTCTTATTACTATGAACCTCGTCATGACTAGTGATTGGTAACGTTATTTCTCCGACCAAAATGGTTAGAGCTTCGTTGAATTTGAGCATGGTTTTCTTGCGCTGGCTCGAGGCTTTCTACTACCTTCATTTTCTTCGTAATTTCTAAGAAAAGGATGTCAATTGCGTTCTCGGCATCTATTAGGATTCTCATCATATATGTTTTTTTTATCATTAGCGTCAGTACCAAGGTGTCGTAATTCGATGTAATGACTCCTTGGAGATCTTCTTGGGTGAATATAGTTGCTTTATCCCCTTATATTGACTCCAATACCCTTGCAATGCCTACCTCCATTGAAGCCTAGTACACACCAACCTCATGTTATACCTTCTTGACCATCATTGTTGCCACATTCCTTGTCTATCTCCCTGGGCTGTACTCCTTGGCGATCGTGTGTACTACCCTTCATTCTTATTAATCTTGACGGCGGAGGATGAGGCATTCGTTCCTCGTTGTTGTTACTCCTTCTGACCCCTTTCTCTGTTAGTTAGAGCGTTGAATCTTCGAAGCTTTCCCTTTTCTATCATGTCTTGGATGATGTGCCTTAGTTTGTAATAATTGTCGATCGGATAATCTTCTATCCCATGGTATTCACAATAAGGCTTCCCCAACTTCTCTCAATAGTCTCAGAATGGTTTTATGAAACTTGGATCGTTTTGTATGTGCATCATAATTTTGAACATCTTCTTATTTAAAGACGTATAAACTCACATGGTCCTCCACCCTAACCATCACTTCGAATCTCAGCATCACTTCTTTTCGATCGTTTAGACTCATTCGGAGGTACGAGATCTACGGTTTTGACAGTAGCAGTTTGTACCACTTGTCCTCTATTTTTCATTGATTCATTTACCAGAATGTACTTTTCAACTTAAGTGAAGAGATCTTCCAACTGTGATGGGACAGACTTAATTAATGACTTATGCAGTTGAGTCCTTGCGATGACCGCCATCATGTAAGATGCATATGTAGTTGCCTCGTCTAGATTTTCCACAAGCATAGTTTTTGCTCGAAACAGAGTTGTGAAATATCAGATACTCTCTCACTCCTAGCATAAATGGAAAAATACGTTTAATTTGACTTTTCCTTTTCAATTTTACATGAACTGATAGACAAAGACCTCATCCAATTTGGAAAAACTCTTGATAGATCCTGCATGCAAACCCCTAAAACTAAGACACAGCTCCATGTCTAAGTGTTGAAGAAAAGAGCTTGCAGAGCAATGAATTGTCCCACTAATACAATACCATCTGCTTATGATAGTGAAGTACATGGTCCAATGGATTTTTCATCCCATTAGGAGTTTCAAACTTCGGTGGGTAGAACGTTCTGGGTGGCCCTGACTGCCATTATTGTAGGCAGGAATAGTGACCCCTTGAGTTCTCGAATCACATTTTGTGCATAACATCTAGAATCCTTCACCGGATATTCTCATTATCTTTTTTTTTTATAGCAATTCCTCAACTTCTTCCCTTTTCATGGGATTTTGAGCTACGGAATTCCTTTCTTGTGTTCCCACACCAGTTGATTTAACAGTTTGCATGACGTCGGTTCGATTTACTTTAGGAAGTGGGTGTTTTTTTTCTGCCTTTCCGAACCGTTGGATCTTTCCCAGTCTCACTCCTTCACCCAACCTTTGCCTGAGTTCCTCGTTTTCCATTCTCATGGCCAGGAGTTCATCGTTTTGCTGTTCAAGTCCTTACCACATCTCTTCCTTTATTTCTATCAATAAGAGATGTACAACCTGCAATAGGTTTTGCTGGACAGGTTGCTGGTTCTGTGGAAAGTTTTCTACCTCCATGTCTCCATTCTGCCTTGTCCTCACCATTATGATTGATTCTCCTTATATTATTTTCCACAAAAGACATCAAATTGTACATGCAAAAAACTTATCTACCTCGAGATTCCCATTAGATGGTTGGGATTCATTTTATTAGGCTTCTAGGTGTGCTTGCAACAATACCTCTCCGATGCCCTAAGTCAGGACCTTACCTAAATCAGGACCTTAGTGCAAAAATAGTGTAGAGTTTCTGGGAGAAAGAATTATATACCTTTTTTGTGGCAATTATCCTTGTATTTATAGGGTTCCAATCCTAAGATCCTCTTTGATTACCTTCCTAAATTCCCTTTCTTAATCATTTTAGTAGCTCCCTCTTATTTGGAATGTATTTGTCCCTTATTTTGTGTTGGTTCATCCCTTTGAATCATGGATCTTCTCTTATCATGAGCTCTGGCTACTGTTGTGAAATAATCCCTGACTTTCAGGGGTTCGATTAATCAAATCTACTTTCTGTGTTTCGACCTATCTCTTTGCGAACCCTGGAGTTAATCTCCCTATGCATCCGAGTTTCTTAACCAGTCAACCTTTCATCTTCAGACCTAATCAAGTAGTGAGTTTTGATAGGCCAAAATCTTCTCGTTTACCATGTCTGATACCTTTTCTATATGGTCAGAACTCGAGTGTTGAAGTTTCGAATTCCCCCTTTTTGTGAATCCAACATGCCATGTGTCACTTTTTGATACTATATGAAAAATATCCTCCTAAACTATCAATGGGCAAGTTTGAATCAGGCTTAGATGAAATTTGACTTTACCCTAAACACTTGGGTTATACCATTATTCAACCCTAAATCCCATTAAGCTGAACACAACTGGCCCAAGTTCACTTCCAACCAGGGACGAAGTTAGGATTTTCTTGTAGTTGGGGCAAACTATGGTTAGTTGTATAGTTGAAGAATTTGAAGATGAATGGTTTTAGGGAGAAATTCAGAGGTTTTTGGTTATAACTTGAAGAAAATGATATTTAGGTAATTTCCAATTAATATATGAGAAGACCAGTCAAGAGGCAATGTCATCAACAAAAAAATGACGAGGAAGATGGATGGGGGGGAATTGGAGGGAGGTGAGGGTGTGGGGGAAAATGGGGAGAGAGAGGTGAGGGAGTGGGGACAAATGGAGCATGTAATTAGTTGAAAATATAGGGGTGTCTCAAAGTTTTGTGGGGGCAACTGTCCCCACCAGCTCCTCCCCTGGTTCTAATAGGTTAATATTGATCTTTTATTTATTTATTAAAATTATCAAATTCATGTATCCTTCAAAATCATTTGGCACCACTTAATGGTGATTTTCATTAAAGTAAGGATCCAATCTTCTTCTTAATCGAAAAATAATTAGAGAAGAGAGTGAAATTGTTATTTTATAACATCCTTAATTATTTTTTCTAACAAAATAATACATTTAATTATATATATAGTAATAGCTAGATCATGCCAATTCAGGAATCATTAGGCCCCAATCTAAATCATTCTTTCACATGCTCAAGATCAAGAACCATACATCTTATTTATTTTTGTCGAGTGGGCCGATTTAACAGCCCCACTAGTCACTATAATCCTTGTTGCCGTCCCGACCATTAATCCATTATGGATCGATGAATTATGATTGCATCATTTATATTATATAGGGGTGCAACTTGGTTTGGTTCAGTTTGAGGCCAAATCAAAATCGAACCGACCTAGGGTGGTTTGCTTCGATTCGATTTGGTTCTATGGATTACCAATATCTTCAAAAACCTAATTGAATTAACATATTTTTAATAAAAATAAATAGATATAAATATGAAATCTCATATAATGAGTCATTAATTTATCCATATCAATAAAAAAAAAATCATTAACGCATCCATTAAAAAAAAATTCATAATTTTTTTATCAATTAAAGAAAGTCATCAATCCCATCCATCTAAAAAAATGTCATTAATCTATTCATTAAAATAAAAAATCAATTTATCCATAAAAAATAAGTATAATTTATTAAATAAATTAATAATATTTATCTATAATTATATAAAAATTCAGATTCGATTTTTGATTTGATTCGATTCTTATGTCGGTCCTACTATTTGCATTTATATGTTATTACAAGTAGGTACGGAAGACGTTCATACCTACAAACGAACGGTTCTCATCCCCAAGCTTTCGACTGACAAAAATAGGTAAGAGAAGGTAGACCCACTTGAAGCTTCTTATATAAGCGACGCACCTAAAACACGCACGTGGAACCATACATGCTTATCTAACTTACACGTATGAACAACCCACACGAGGGTGACGTTTCCTTTGTTTAACTTTACGTCCATCACGTAGACCGTTCACACGTGGCTTTTTGACTAGATAAGATGTCTGATTGCCACGTGGTATTCCACGTCATCAATGACGCTTTCCTCATTTAGAATATTAAAGAAGCTTAGCTAAGACGTGAAGAAAAGTAGCATCGCTAGTACACCCCCCGAAATGTCAATAAATAATAATAAATAAATAAAATAAAAGAATCCAAAATGAATTGTGAGTTTGTGAGTAACTTCGAACTGATCGACCTTTCACCAAGTTATGAATATTTATATCCCAAATGAACCTTAATTATTTAAATTGTACCTACCTTGACCTTATTTCGATCCAAAAATGAAGTTGGTGTGGGACAATTCCACATTCAATAATGACTTCTCTTTGTATTATTTTTTATAAGAGTTGTTATTACTAAAGTACTAATTTGGATTTCTGTTTTGGAATGAAGTGGCTCTAAAATATTTTTTATTTTATTTTATTTTTTTAAATTGAAATTATTATTTGAGAAATAATTAAAAATCGTTTCTAACTTCTGTCAAGTATCATCGAAAGCGAATAAAAGTGAGAAGTGAGAAGTGACTCGAACTCGATTATCGTTTTCAATGTAATATAATGACATTTAAAACACACATGATGCTAATATGACAAATCCCTTAATTTAAGATAATGATTAAAATGTCTCCACAAATGCTTCTAAAAGTTACTATTTAATAAAATTTGGATTGACGATTAAACACATGATCCCTGTGAGAGGATAAGAGTTATCATATTAAAATGCATAAGATACATTGTATATATATATGTATAATTTTTGATTAAAAAATCTCACACTACTTAATTATTGGAGTCGTCATTATTCATTAGGTTTTAAAAGGTGTGACTGGTCACCTTGAATCAATTTCTCTGTTTAATCTAGTTATGAGAACATAATGACTTTTTTTAGTCAAACCAAGAGATTTGAGTGGGAAAGTAGTTAAGTAACCCATTCTCCCCACTGTATAGTGATTACTAGGACAATAATTATTTTTGGGGTTTCAATTTAATTTGAAATATATATTTTTCAAAATCAAAATGAGTATTTGAAGGTGGAAATTCTATAATTTGGAATTGTTGGTTAGGTCACATCAATGATCTTGAAGAACCATGACTATGTCCATTAATGCATTTGTGATGAATTATGGTGGTGCATGAGAATGCTAAATGTAAACATGAAATACAAGCACTACTCTACTGGACAAAGGTAATTTCTTACCTAGAGCCGTACAGACCAACAGAGATAAAAGCATAAGTCTCAATAGTAGAGCTTTTGAAAGAAATATAAAGTGATCTAATTCATCCAAGTTTTGTTTAATCTCTACCATAGTCAGGGCCACTTAAGCATAAGGCCACTTATGCAATTGCCTAAGGCCTCGAAAGACAAAAAATTAACTCTTTATTATCTTGCATGTTGGAATATTTGGGGAGTTTTTCAAAAATAAAAATAAAAATTATTGAATCCTTTAATACCTTACATGTTAGAATTAAGGGTTTTCAAATAATAATAGATGAGATCCTCAAAATCTCTTAGATTCCTACAATATCTTAATTTTTCAAAAATAATTAACTCTTTAAATATTCTTATCTCTCCTACCAAATTTCTATCTTTCTAAAAAAATATTCTCTAATATTCTTGTCTTCCCTACCGATTTTCTTACTTAAAAAAAAAAAAAAAAAAAAAAAAAACTCTAATATTTTCTCTCCTACACCTATTTAGCTTCTTTCAAATAAAATTAAAAAAAAATAAAAATAAAAAAATAAGTCAAATCCACCCACATTGGAATATGGAGATCCTCTACCTCCTTAAAAAGTAATTAAAAAAAAAAAATCCTATTTATTATAAAAAAATACATTTCTAATTTTCATTTAATTTTAAAAATATAAATAACAACCTATTTAGTATTTACCAACACCTCCTTTTAAAATATATAATCCAATTTTTATTTAATTAAAAAAAGAAAGAAAATAACAACATATTTTCCAACACAATGTTTCAATAGGACTCTCCAATTTTTAAGAACAAAGAATTTCAATTCTTATTTATTTAAAAAATAACAAGGCATTTATTAACACCATATATCAATAAGACTCCTCAATTTTTAAGCAAAAAGAATTTTCGTCCGTATTTATTTTGAAATTATTTTAAAAATAGAAATCTAATTTTTATTTACTTTAAAAATATAAAAAGTAACAACTTATTTATCATCACCATGTTTCAATATGATTCTCCAATTTATATTTAAATTAAAAATAATAATTTTTATTTAATCTAAAAAATATAAAATAACAAATATTTATTAATACCATGTTTCAATAGGAATTTTGAATTTTAATTTAAATTCATAGAGAAAAATGTATTCAGAGAAAAATGTATTCACGTGTAATGGAGCCCCCCCTCCCCCCCCCCCCCCCCCCCCCCCACACACACACACACACAAAAGAAAAAAAGAAAAAGAAAGAAAAGAATAAAAAAAAGAAAGAAAGAAAAGAAGAAATTAGTTTCAAAATATTTAAAACAAAGTAGCTACAAACTTCAAGGTTAAAAAAACAAAAAACTTTCAAAATTATATTCTTGATAAAATTTTATTGACAATCGATTATGTCACAAAAAAGATTAAGTGGACTGGTAATATTATTTATTAAAAAAGATATATTAGCAAAACTTGAATATAAAAACTTAATGAGTAATTTTGTATTTCAAAAATCAATAAAAATAAATTTTTATCATTTAAGTAGGTAATTATTATTATTATCTATAATAAATTGTAAATATATAAATGGCCTTACATTGAGGTTTCGCCTTAGGCCTCAAC
The DNA here is from genome assembly GCF_017979445.1 of Akebia trifoliata. Classification (NCBI taxonomy): domain Eukaryota; kingdom Viridiplantae; phylum Streptophyta; class Magnoliopsida; order Ranunculales; family Lardizabalaceae; genus Akebia; species Akebia trifoliata. Next base: position 15,021,623 of record NC_141376.1, on the reverse strand, counting down.
TTGTATCAAGCCGGCCTTGATTGGAGTAGATGAAACTTGTAACCAATCTCATGCAAAATCTAAAGATTCAACAATGTGGGTATCAGTAAACCCGGAAATTGATAAAAAAAAACCTAACCCTAAATACTAAAAGTTTAAAGTAATTCAACCTCCACCAAATCAAAATGTCAAACTTGGAATCATCTAAAAATTCTTCCTCTAAATATTGATTGATCTTAGATTTAGTAAAATCAGCTTCTTATTTCAAGAATCTACGATATTATTACTTAATATCAAATAGATGCACCATAGCACCATCCATATTGGAAGCTTGAGTACTGCTATTGTTTTCATTTACAACATCTTCACTATCAACTAAATATAAAATTGATAAAACATGCTCACAATATCTCACATGGAAGAATTCACCATTTAAGAACAACTCCACACCCCAAAATCCCAGTATGATCCTCATGATTTGTGATGAAATATTGAGGGGTGAGAAATTTCCTAATACAATGATAATTAATAATAAACAAACATATTCTAAATTATATAAATAATAATGAATAAATACATCGAAAACTCTCAACTTAGATATATAAACAAGAAATACACCCTTAATATGTCAATAATGGGTCCCGTTCAGCACCAAACATTTTGGCAAACATTTTAGCCAACCATTTTTGTCCTACATGGGTTAGAAGTTTTGGAATGGGCTGATTTTTGGTGAGGATGATCATATTCTAAATTATATAAATAATAATGAATAAATACATCGAAAACTCTCAATTTAGATATATAAACAAGAAATACACACTTAATATGTCAATAATGGGTCCCGTTCAGCACCAAACATTTTGGCCAACATTTTAGCCAACCATTTTTGTCTTACATGGGTTAGAAGTTTTGGAATGGGCTGATTTTTGGTGAGGATGATCTCTACGGTGAGGAGATCATCCTCACCAAAAATCAGCCCATTCCAAAACTTCTAGCCCCATGTTTACAAGTTGAAAAATCGTGGACTGTCCATTTTTTATAAACCATTTTTGATGGGGTTAGAAGTTTTGGAATGTGCTGATTTTTGACGATGATGATCTCCTCACTGTAGAGATCATCCTCACCAAAAATCAGCCCATTTCAAAACTTCTAACCCATGTTTTGAAAAATGTTTTGTCAAAATATTTGGTGTTGAACATTTCCCGTCAATAATATATATAATAATTAACTATATAACTTAAAAGATGACTCTCAAATGACTCTCTATCCCTCAACTATATCTTTTAATTCCTTTGTATGGTAAGATTACTTACATTAATTGTGATAGGGAAGTGACCCAGCGGAAATAGGATTGTTAGTATATAGCCAAATCATGCACGATTAATTATGTTAAACATTTATAAAAGTATGCACGGTTTTGAATAAGCACTTACATTTACAGTGAGAACATATTTAACAAGAGGAAATATTAATGTCCATTAAATTATCAGTTTTGTAGGTATCCATTTGAAATAAATAAACAATATTATAAAAATTATATAATATGAATACGACGGTATAATCAATAATTACATTATCTTGAACACACTAATATAATCACCTTAGTTATGACAAATTGATATCCCAATACTTCATTTCGGTATGGACCCACATCTTTATTTCCTCATTCTGTGACTGGTCTAAGACACAACATTTAGGTTACCATTTAAAGGGCTCAGATTGGCCATTGATCAAGATCCAAATAAATGAATCAAATAAGTTGATCAATTGTTTAATGATTGTAGATTTTCAGTTGAACATTGGGAAATTTGGAGCTTAACAAAAAAACTAATGGACTGATATTTTTTGAGGTTTAAAAGTTTTGAGATTTATTCTTGAATCTTTTCTAATTATCTAATCAAAATATGAAATTATTTGTAAAGGTTTTATAAAGGTCTTTTTTGGAGGAACCAAAAAATGTTTTTGTTCTAAGTTACAAAAATCAGTTGAAGAATTGATAAAAGTAATAAAAGAGAGAATGGAGAGAATAAATAATTTAAAATTTTAAAATAAAGAAAGATTGAAAAGTCTTTGTATTCTTATAACTCCATGTATGACTACTATTAATTTAGAAATAACTTAGAACATTAAAAAATCATTAATCAAGTCAATTCTACATTAAAGAAGTATGGTTAAATCATACGAATTTATATTCAAATAGAAACGTCTAAAAAATATGAACAAAACCCCATGAATCTTAGTCATTAATAGATTTATTTTATTATTTTAACTTTAAAGATTTTGTTATTCTTCAATTACTGGACTCAATTTTTTTAATTTTCGCAAAATCCCAATTGGGTTTTGATGAATATAATAAAGAGAACCTAAAGTGAGTCTTCACAACTTGAAAAAAAAAAAAAAAAGAATCATGAGAATAATTACAAAATAAATAAGAAACATAATGAACATGTGAGATTTTGAAACTACCATGAACGAATTATGATATAAAAGAAGTTTGACTGAATAATCAAGTTGGTTTTCGAATTTCTTGATGATATGGGCTTGGTCTTGTAATTGGGCAGAAAAAAGTTTGGCCTAATAATTTCAAAAAATGCATGATTTTAATTTTTTTTTTTTATAGAACCCAAAATTCAACTTGAGACTAACCTGAGCTTGTTAGGGTCAAGTTTGCGCATAGACAATTAGGTCTGATAGGAATACGTGACTAATCTAAGTATATCCCGCCTTTTTAGTGTCGAATTAGGCCTCAACTAACCCTAACTTAAACCAATTTATATATATAGGGAAATACTAATGTCCAAGACCTTATGGGGAGGTTAGCATTCTCCAACACTTTTTTTTAAAAAAATAATACCCTTATCCAATTTAGTTTTAGTGAAAATTTAGGGATATGTTGATTTTTTACATAATAAATATTTGTTTCAATGATTGTCAAAACATATATTACAAGCAAGAGATTTACATATAAAGAATAAAGAGAGATTTATCTGGTAGACCAAACTATTGCATTTTTATTACAAAAATTCCCTTGGAGCTCTGACAACAACTCTAAGGGAACCTTACTTTACGAATTTTGTTATTGACCAAACCTCACTTTATTAAGTTGGTTACCAAGCAAACCCTGGAGTGTGCATCCATGTCATAAAATTCAAATTTATGTAGTTAATTTGTTGCTTAACATACCTTGGAATGGATTCTAACCTCATCAATTTGTAGCATCCAAAAACATGATCTGATTCAATGGGATTAAAATGAGAGAATTCTAAGATTTTGAGAAAAAAATAGTTAATTTTCACCATTGAATTTTTAATTTTAAAAAGAAGAATCTCTTTGAGCTTTATCATAACTATTGAAAATGAGGATGATCTCCTCACCATAGATATCACCCTCACAAAAAATTAGTTCATTCCAAATCCTCTATCTTATATAAGACAAAACATTTTGGCTATCTTGTTGGTTATCTTATTGGCTCTTGAACCTGACACATCAATCTAAAAATATGACCGATAATATATTTGTTCCTTAAATAACCATACAAATTTATTCATAAGGTAGGTAGTTATTGTATGGACATTCAAAATTTGAAAAAATAGTTACACAAGAAAAGGACAAGTAAATTCTATATGTTGTATCAAGATGAGATACTATATAATTTAGACTACTAGCATAAAATTTTTATAGTTTCATGGAAATGGAAAAAATGGCAACTTTTTTTTTTAATACTCAAAATAAGGTTATCAGCTACAATAACTTATCTTTCTGGATAGAAATGCCCTCACTTATATTTCTCTAATAAACCTTTGAAAAATAATATTCTAAATTGTAACTTCCTCTCTTCCAACATTTTATTCCATAAAGAGATAGAAAGAGACAGAGAGAGATCTATTTTCTCTACCAAAATTTCATGATTTTATTCACAAAATTTCACTATTTCTATGATATAAAATGTTGGAAGGGAGGGAGTTACAATTTAGAAGATTATTTTTTAAAGATTTATTAGAGAAATTATAAGTGAGGTTAATTATATCTAAAAATATGAGTTTATATAGTAAATAACCCTATTTTGAGTATTAAAAAAAGTTCCCCTTCTTTCCATTGCCTTAAACTCATGGAATTTTTATGCTAAATATCTTAATTTATAAGGAATTTTTATGCTAAATATCTTAATTTATAAGGACATAAATTCTAGGAAAAATTCCCAAAAAGATAGATAAAAATTGAAAACTTCCAAAAATAGTACATTACTCATTTTAATCCCGAAAAAGGATAAATTACCGTTTTTTGAGATTAAAATATTTTCTTTAAGGTAGAAAAAAATTCTTATTCTATAAAATAGTAAATAATTTCCCCCGTTTTAATTTTTATAAAATATTCAAAAAAAAGTTTTGTTAAATAAAACAATGATTTTTTCCTACTTTGCTGATGAAAAATATTTTAATTTCGAAAATTGTAAATTAATTTCAATATTAAAATGAAAAGTGCCATTTTGGTAATTGTTCAATATTCATCACCCTAAATTCTGAAATATGTTATTTATAGTTACTGTGTTTAAGGAAAGGTTATTATACTTAATTAATAATTATGATATAGATATTGTACTTAATTATAATAATTATATTAAATTGGGATGATAAGTTAATTTTTTATATAAAATTATTGTTACTGTCTGACCCCCACTAAAAGCATAATAAGGTACATATGCTCAAAAATATTGAATGATGTAGTTGAAAGTCCTTTTTACCAAATAATTAAAGACCCTTTAGTCTTAGTCGTTTCGATAAAATCAGTAGTTGAAAGTCCTTTTTACCAAATAATAAAGATACCTTCTACACATAGTACAACACTTATCCATTATACTTATGAGTCGTGGTGGAGTAACATTGAAATTGACATCGTTGGGGACATTGGTGTGGACAAAACCATAGATGCTTCTCACTCGTTCGATGAAAAGTATCTATGGTTCTATAGGCACATTAACGTCAATAGTGCCCCAAGCGAAGTTAATTTAATATTACTTCACATTTTCTTATAATTATTAATTGATATCTTCTCAAAATCGTTTTTAAATTTCAATTTTTAGTGTTTCTCAATCGCAAAAATCAACATCAATTTGGAATAACACCCTACTATTTTGGAGAAGACTATTATAATGGGCTTGTGAGGTCAAGTGCGGAATTCTTTTAATATGATTTTTCTGTAAAAGTCAAAATCAATAGAAAGAGAAATTTCTCTTTTCTACCCACACATCCTCTACTTATAAATTTTAGTTTTACGATTTCAAATCTTAGAAAAGGACTCATCCCATCGACAATCTAACACCACAACCTTCTATATTTTATTAGAAAATTCAAATTAAATTATTATTATTAAATTTTTTTTAAACTTAAATCCAAAATGTTAAAATTGATGACTTACTCAACACCCAAATTTAAAATTAAAATTTAATGATAAAAAATAACTTTTTCTATTTATAAAATTCATTCTCTACAATTCTGTGATATCAGTTAACGTTTTGAAATCCCACAAGTTAATGAAATCAAGAATTTTTTTTTTGTTTTTTGGTTAAGAGTCAGAAATTTTGTTTATTTTATTTTCTTTTTAGATACATGTCAAATAGCTGGGGTGTCGTGAAGAAAAAAAATCACTCATTCTTTCGTAAACACTCCAACTTTCCTATACAATTAAAAATGGAAATAAATTGGGAAAATGACTATGAAAACTCTTTATTGAAAATATATACTGATTAATCCCCTAGAAAAGAATACGGGCCATTTAAATCCCATTTAATAAAATATTCCCCTATTAAAGATCTTTTTAAGATTTTTGAAGAAAAATACCTAAAATACCCTTTTAACAATTTTACAAAGTGATTTAATATAAAAATATATCAAGTCAAATAAAAAATGTGACCAATTTATTTGTTATAAATATTTTATGAAACTAAAAAATAAATATTTTTATTTATTAAAATCTATTTATAAATTCAATATAATTTTATTTGACCCATTTAAGTAGACTTATTAATTTTTCACTAGAATCAATTGGATGAATAATAAAGTCGAATTTTAAAATAATATTTTAATTATTTAAAATTATTATTTTTAATAAATCTAATATACATAGATCAAATTAGTTTAACCACACTCATTTCCATCATCATCATCTATGTGAGTTAAAAATCATTAATTTTGAGAAGAGAAAACAATGATTTATTATTATTATTTTTTGATTTAGATCTTTATTTTTTCATTGTTATATAAGAAGTGACCATGGTCAAGGGGCATGTCATTAATTTTAAAATATAGGATTACTTCAAATATTCTCAAATATACATGTTTTTTTAAACCTCAATTTTTTTTGGAAGGGTAATTATGGCCTTTTTGCTTCAAAAATCCTTTTTAGATTAATATTTGATAAAATGAGTACTAAAGTGTCCATATTTTTTTCATAAGAGACTTTTTGGTATATATTTTCAAAAAATAGGTCTTTGGGGTCATTGTCCCAAAAATAAACATTTATTAATAGAACGTGCCGTAGTTACATTGAAATTGACATCATTTCTCACATTGATTTGCACAAAAATAAGGAATGGGTCGATTCTTATGAATATTAGAATCATAACCTTTATATTTTATCGATTTCGATTCATGTCGATTTCAGTTCCGATTTAAAAATAAGTAGAATTGGAGTCGGAACCATAAAAAAACATGAGTACCTGTTGGTTTTGGTTCTCAAGAATCAAATGAGAAAAATTATTTCAAAATCATTATAAAAAAAATTGTTTCTAAAAAATAACATATTATTTGTAAAGTATCAAATTAATAATAATTTATTCCACTAAAATGATGATTTAATGACTTTTATTTTCAAATATTAAAATTTATTTCTTTTACAATTAATAAATTTAAAAATAAATGACTCATGTTAAACTCAAATATTTAATTTTTATAAAATTTGAAGAACTTTATATCATATATGTTAATTTTAAAATATAAGATTACCTTGAATAATGTATAATGTAAAAAATAAATGATAAAATAAATCGATTTCGAGTACCCGTAGTTATTCATCAGATAGAATCTAATGATTTTGGTTACTTTCGATTCGATTCCATATTAGACTCGACTCTAATTAGTTCTAATAAAAAGGGAATCAGAATCAGAATTTTTGATTTCGATTCTGATTCGATTCCTGGTAAATGGGTACCCATTGACACTGATACACAGAAAGCACTAATCGTTTCTCGATGAAAAACATATGTACATACATCCACATCAACAATGTGTGAAACGATGTCAAATGTAAATGTCACTCGAGCATTTTTCTTGATGGAAATATCAGATAAGATTGGTCTCCTTTTTAAAAGCTCAAGCCTTTCTCTTTCCCAAGATTGAAACGAAGTATGCATAAAGCCTCAAACTCTTCAAATAAATCCTAAAATCATCTTTGTCTGTATTTATGTATTCATTTTATAATCAAAACGGACAAAAAAGCTTACAACCCGCGTACAAGAGACATAATCAAAATCATAAACGAAGAACATAATAAAATATTAAACAAAAACGGAAATAATCATTTAAAAATATATATATAGATAGATATTTGTGACATCAACCAGAAGAAGGAGGAGGATAATGACCGGAATCTGTCCATGAAGGTGCTGGAAAACTGGGCCCACTTCCACCTGGATCACCGGTTCCCGGTTGCCTAAAAATATCCATTTGTTGGTTCGAGAAGAACAGAGGAAACGAAGTAGAAGAAGTCGAAGAAGAAACAGAGGAGCTAATTGAAGATGATGATGAAGATTGAATTAAAGAACCAAAAGTCGAAGAATAAAACATCTGTTCTAATGGGTTTGTATTATACAACTGAAACTCTCCAGAACTTTGAAGAAATTGAGAATAATCGATATAATCTCTTAGAATTTCAGAACTATGAAGCTGTTGTTCTTGATGAGGTTGAGGTTGAGGTTGAGGTTGAGATTGAGATTGGAGAAACGGTTGAGGAATCGATGAAACTGGAAAAAGGATTGGTTGAGAATCTGAAATCGTTAATTGGGTAGTTTGAGAAATTGGCAAAGATGGTTGGAGTCTGACATTTTCGGGAAAATTTAGTTTTGCTCTGTTTCCTCTGAATCTCAAAGCAGCTTCATCGTAAGCTCTTGCGGCTGCTTCTGCTGTGTCAAATGTTCCTAACCAGACTCTTGCAGCTTTATGTGGGTCTCTGATTTCTGCCGCCCATTTCCCCCATGGCCTTTGTCTCACTCCTCTGTATCTTCTCCTTCTCTCTCCTTCTTGTGTTTCATCTCTTGTTGTAGATGGAGTTGCAGGAGTCGCGGTTGTTGTAATTGTCGAACCTTCTTGTTTTACTGTAGATATTAAAGGAATTAGAGAAAAAAGTCAATAAATTTATTTATAGATTTATTGTGTGTGTGGAGAGAGAGAGAGAGAGAGAGAGAGAGAGAGAGAGTTTATAAATAAATAAAAAAGAAACTTACTTGGCACACCAGATGAAGAAGATGATTGTCCCAGAGAAGTTCTAACATCAGGAAAGCCTCTATGAATCCTCAGAATGGATTCTGAAGACTGACCACCAATTTCTTCTTCACGTCCTCTTTTCTGAGCACCACCACTAACACCACCCCATGAAGTAGAAGAATAAGAAGAAGTTGGTGAAGAAGCAGAAGCAGAAGAGAGAGGAGGAGCTGGAGCTGGAGCCATAGATGATGTCAAAGGAGCAGTAAAATCCGACCCATAAACCCAATCACCACTTCTATCACCCGATACAACATGGGTAAGAGCCGATACCATAGCTGACATCTCTCTTGTTCTACTATAATCCGAAAACATCGGAGCTACCGATACTGTTAAATCCTCCTCTCCTTCTTCATGTTGTTGTTCTGTTTGTGAGGGTTGTCCTTCATCAGTAATTATTCTTTCTTCACCTCTCCTAAATCTATCATACTCGCTTTTATCTCGTCGATTCGCCACTTTTAACAAAATTCACTCTAGAATCAATTAAACCCGAAAAACTCTCTTTGTTTTTCGGCGATTTTTCAACAACTCTTGAGAACCATCTGGTATTTAAACAGCTTAAATTCAAACGTGCAACGCCGCCATTCAAACAGTTCCTCTTAATCACCTTTGTGAGATAAAGCTCTTTTTCTTTGATGGGTTTTTTTTTGTTTTTGGATCGAGTTTTTTGTTATTTAATGCAAAATACTGCTGATGTTGTTGTGCGTTTCACACCAAGATTTTGACTGGTTTTATCAAAACCGGTGAAGAAGCGAAGAGAGAGAGAGAGAGAATTCGGGTTTAATGTCGGTCTAAGAGAGAAGTTGTATTAAAATTGAGTTTTGCCGACAAAAGGCCCATTATTAGCTGGATTTTACAAACTTTGACCATGGGCTTTTTTGGTATTAAATCACGTTTTATTTAATTTGAGCTTATTGGGCCAACATATGGGCTCATTTTTACTCAACTGATCTTAGCTTTGAAAGATCCTAACTAAAAGATTCCTAGGAAATATTCATAACCCATTTGTTGTATGTTTATGATCATTGACCAATTGATGATTAGATCTTATTCTCAACATATTATACAGTTTTTATATAATTATTAAAAAAAATATTAAAAGTTGATCAGCCTTGAAGTGGTCTAAAGAGTTATGATCCCAATCAAATTGTCATTAAAATCATTGATCAGATGGCTAAAATGATCCAATTTTGAAATTTTCACCGATCTTGGATGAATTGGTCCGAACGGAGGACAAAATTATTATAAATTATGTTTGTATGAAGAACCTAATTTTGATTTTTACCACTATTTTTTAATAGTTTCAACATTCAAAGCACGTCTCTTGAGACATTGTGGTTGTACACCAACAATATTGTTCTATTTTTTTATACATTGAAATATTCAATTTCTCATGTTCTTCCCTTCAACCTTTTGTGGGTTGGGCAAGTGAGTCAAACCATTTACTGGGCTGCCCATAATTTTTCAATATGGGCCCATTATGATTGGGCTTATGAAGCCCAAGGTAATTCAAGAACCGACTCTGAATTTGATGAAAAGATAAATTTACCCTTCAAAAATTAATTTGTTTGTCGTTTGTGATTAAGATGAGGCTTGTCTGATGGAAGACTTTGGATTTTGCGAGTTGTGAAAAGGAAAGGGTCAACCTTGACAAAAGTCAACTTTGACTTTTGTTTGATTCAGAAGCTTCCACGTCCCCTGTCTACAATATTGGGACAGATGGACGTTTACTAACCTTGGCTTTTCGGCTAATAGGGGGGGATACAGCAGGTTTTACAGTTACGAAGGGAGCTCTGTTAAAATGGTCTTGCCCTTTTCGGCACGCGTTAAAGTGCAGAGTCGTGCTGTGGTGACACACGATTTACTGTGATTCTCACAATTCTGACGTGGAGGTGTGTACATAATCTTAGATGATTTTAACTCGTATCGCGAGGAAATACATCTATGGTTATGTGCACATCCTATGTCAGAATTGTGATAATTGCAGTAAATTCCCTGTGTCGCCACAGCATTAGTGTAAAGTGCAACAAACACTTTCAAAATAGGATTTTGTATTGAAAATGCCCTTAAAAAAGAATAAATTTTTATGAAAATTCTCTAGGCTTCTGAATTTTGAAGTTTATTTATTGCACTTTAATCTGTGCGCTTAGGTCACACATTAACGAAACATTAACAAAACCCAACCCCTGTTAAAATACCTTTTTGTCTTAGTTTATATATATAAAAGAAATTGTGTATAAGTCATCACTACTCTCAATTAGAGTCATCCAAATTCTGGGGAATTTTTGGATTTTCCACTCATTGAGATATGCAATTAATGTGTTTCTCTGGTCTTCTTTTTTGATGATCTTCTAAGTTTTCAATTGTTTTCTCTGGTGAATCTTCCTTTTTCGAATTTTCTTTTTCGTTCGTCTTAACCTAAAAAGACATCGATGTGGTGATGGTCAAGAAGCTTCCAACGATCAAATTAGTGCTTATTATAAGGTGCAGAGTAAGTAGAAGAAAATATGAGAAATAGAATTCTATGTGACTTGTGCTTTGAGTTTGAGTGGGAAAAATCTCATTATTTATAGAGTTGGTTCATTAACATAGAGCATTGAACTTAAATGTAACTATTTCCCATGTTATCTTGTATTAAATTCATTAATAACCAATGATGTCATAGTGACCTTATATCCCCACTCCTTTTGGCTCTTAATGACCTTAAAGCTTCACTCCTTTTGGTCTTTAATGGCCTTAAAGCTCAACTCCTCATGACTTTTGTAATTGACATGCGAAGTGACTTTTATTTCGTAACTGTTTCAAATAGATGGTTTCTTAGTTTCTCGAGTTGTCTCAGTGGTATTATGTATCTGATATTTATCCTAACAATAATACACTTTTGTATAATATTTGATGATAATTTTTTTCATTTGACACCACTTGAGTACTTTTAGGAGTGGAATTTATATGTTTGAGCTTACGTAAAATAATATTTGATGGCGTTGAACCATTAAAAGGAATTGGTTCCTTTAGAAAGCTGAATTACCATTGGATGTTATACTGAGAGGTTGGCTCCCTAGACGGATCGAATCTTGTTTGGACAATGTAGCAAGGGGTCGACTCCTTGGGGAAGTTAAACTTTTTGGGACGAAATAACAAGGGTTCGCTTTTTGAGAGAAGTCAAACCACTTTATGAATAAATCAATGAAAGCAGCTCCCTTGGAGGCTAAACCACTTTAGAGGCGAATCAATAAAGGGTCGGATCCCTTGAGTGGTTGAACCACCTTCAGGGTTTAATAGAGGGGTCGACCAAGGGGGGCGAACCTCTTAGGTGGTGCATGATGAAGGGTCAACCAAGAGAGTCGAACTTACTTGAGGGAACACATAGAGGGATCGACCTTGGGGACCGAAACTCATTGAGGGAATACATAAATGGGTCAACTTTGGGGGTTAATTCTCCTTGAGGGAATACGTAGAGGGATCGACCTTGGGAATAAAACCCTTTTGAGAGAATGCAAAGAGGGGTAGGCCATGGGGATTGAACCACCTAAAAGAGAGCGGGGGCGGGGGCGGGGGCGGGGGCGGGGGGGGGGGGGAGGGTTGGCCAAAAAAGCCGATCCACTTACAATTTCGAATCGGATTTATGGGTTGGATTATATTAAAACGAATTTGATTACCTTGATTTGATAATTTTTATAATACTTAGGAAGATGATATTTTTATTTCCTACAATGCCCCTTTCAGGACATTGGATCTTCATGAGATCTAAGGTTCTAAGAATAACTCTCATTCGTTGGGATTAGCAAATGGTAAGCTTAGCATTTTGTTGACCCTTTTGAGTTGAGTGTTGCCTTACTCAACTCGTTTGAAATGAAGTTTGAATCCTTAATTGTTGACTTGTAATCGATCCCTTGAGTCAAGAGTTGCCTCACCGCAATTTGATTAATGTAGAACATCTTCTCTTAATCATAGGCTTAACGTCATGTCGACTATTTGAGTTGGGAGTGTCCCCATGTAACTTTGTTAAGAGTAGATTTCAAATTCATGATCATAGACTAGGCGCCATGCCGACCTTTTGAGTTGGGAGCGTCTCCATGCAACTTTGAAGAATTTTTTATAAAACACCAATTTCTTCAGTGCAGGCTCTTTTGTTTTTAAGTGAAAACACATTATTTATGAAATGATAGCTTTCTTGATAGTGAAGGCTCTTTGTTTTTAGTATCACGATGAATCAGCAACATGTCGACTTTAGTGCTATGGCTCTTCATTTTTATAGTTGCGGTGATTCGGCGCCACGTCGACTTTAGAGCTATGGCTCTTCGAGTTTATAGTTGTAGTGACTTGGCGCCATGTCAACTTTATAACTGCGACACTTCATTTTTATGGTCGTGATGACTCATCACCATGTCAACTTTAGAATAATGGCTTTTCAAGTTTATAGTCGTGGTGACTTGGCGCCATGCTGATTGTTTGAGTTGGGATAATTCCAACCAACTTAAAAATTGAGAGTTAAGAGCTAGGGCTCTTCGAGTTTATAGTCGCAGTGACTTGGCGCCACACCAACTTTAGAGCTATGTCTCTTCATTTTTATAGTTGCGATGACTCGGTGCCACGTCATGGTTCTTCGAGTTTATAGTCAGAATGACTTGGCTCCATGTTGACTCTTTGAGTTGGGATAATTCTAAGTAACTCGAGTTTTGAAGTTGTAGGTCTGACTACCCTGTAGACTCACCGAGTTACGATAATTTTGAACAACTTGAGTTTGAAGTTGTGGGTCTTACTTTCATACTAATTTATTGAGGTGGGATATTTTTGAGAAACTCATGTTTGAAGCCGTAGGTTTGGCTACTATGCCAACTCACCGAGTTAGGATAATTTTGAACAACCTGGGTTTGAAGCCATAGGTCTTACTGCCTTGCTGATTTATTGAGTTGGGATAATTCTAGGCAACTCAAGTTTGAAGTTGTAGCTCTGATTGCCATGCCAACTTATTGAGTAGGGATAATTTTGAGCAACTCGGGTTTAGAACCATAACTCTTATTACCACGTTGATTTACTAACTTGGGTTTGAAGCTGTAGACTTGTCGTCATGTCGACTGTTCGAGATAGGTTGCCTCTACGTGACTCTTCAACCATTGTAGAAGTTTTCTTTCCTTAGTGTAACTCGGGTCATAATTGTTTTCTTAATTTTTTGAGACCTAAAAGAGTAGAGAATAAAGTTGAACTATTTTAGATCTTTTCACTACATTCTGCATTCCATATTTAAATTTTTTTCTTGATACATTTTTTCCTTTAATTTTTTGTAGTAGGTAACCCTTTTCAAGTTACCCAATCTAATCCTGAGGTTGTTGTCCAAAATGTAGATTTCTAGTTTTATTTATTTTTAATCAACAAAATAAAGGATAAGGAAGTCAGAGTTCACTAGACCTAGTTTTCCCTAACACTCTGTACAAATGGAGGTTTCACCTTACTCTAACCAACCTAGACTCTCAGAATTAGTTAGATGTGCAATTAATTTTTTAGAGATGCAATTTTTTTAAAAATCCACTAAGTGAATGATAATGGAATGACTCAAATCTCATGGCTTATTATTGAAATTCTAATTTTAATAAAATATCTGAAACCATCTACTTATTATTTTGAAAAACAAATACTAATTTTTTTTTTAAATCATATATTTTGGTTAACCAACCTATACCCCAATACCTAAACTGAATATTGTAATCAATATTCCAATTTATAGAATAAATGCATGAAATGCAGAATTGGAAATAACTGGAAAGATAGGAAAAAAGGGTGAAAAACACCTGATTTGATATATCTCTGATATAGAAATGACCTGAAAAAAATTTATAACACTGAAATCCATTTTTCATCAGAAAATAAAAACTACTCTATTCTAAAAAAAAAAATCATCGATTGCCTAAAAACTCTAAAACCATGGGTTGCTTCCTAGAAGCATTAAGTTTAACATCTTTAGTTAGACGGATGACACTTCTAATCTTGATAAATAAGATCCTCAAGTTGGACCTCATCACTTTCTAGAATGGAGTACTCTATATATGACCTAAGTCTTTGTTCATTGAGTTTGAAGATTGATCAATCTTTAGGATTTTGAACTTCTATTGCATCATATTGGTGCAGAAAATGGATTATGTACAGGCCTAACCATCTAGTTTTCTATTTTTCAGGAAAAATATGTAATTTGGTGTCGTAAAGCAGAACCTTTTGCCTTGGTTGAAATTCTTTTCTTAAGAAGAGCTTATCGTGCACTATTTTTGTTCTGTTCTTGTATTTCTTGGCACAATCGTAAGCATCATTTCTAATTTTATCTAGCTCATTGAGTTGAAGTTTCCTGTTCTTCTCTGCCTTATCGAAGTTAAAGTTTAGGCATTTAATAGCTTAGTATGTTCGATGTTCTAACTCGATTGGAAGATGACATGCTTTTTGGAAGATGAGCTTGTAGGGAGACATTCTTATGAGTATCTCTTAAGCTGTACGATATATGCCCATAGGGCATTTGTGACTCGCAAGGACCAATCCTCACAAGTGGTATTGACATTTTTCTCTACAATTGTCTTTCTATCTCAATTATGGATTTCTACTTGTCCACTCGTTTGAGGGTGATAAGGATTAGAACATTTATGAGCTATCCCATACTTTCGCATTTTAGATTCGAAAACATAATTGCAAAAACACTTTCTCCCATCACCAATAATAGCTTGAGGTGAATCGTAACGTGTAAATATGATTTTCTTGAGGAACGTGACTACCATCTTATGGTCATTTATCTTGCAAGTAATAGTTTCGACCAATTTGGAAATATACCATGACGAGGATATAAAGATGTCTATGTGGCATAGGGAATGGGCCCATGAAATCAATGTCGCAAACATTGAAGATTTCGATGATAAGGATGGGTTGTAGAGGCATTTCATTCCAACGCAAGATCTTTCCTAAATGTTGACACGTATCACACATTTTTCAATAGTCGTACGCATCACAAAAGATTATTGACCCATAAAAATCATTTTGCAAAACTTTTGCAGTAGTTTTATTTATACTAAAATGGCCACCACATGCATGGCCATGTAAACACTCCCATTTTTGCATTTGTCTAATTCAACAATTCGTCATTCGGTTGTTGTGGGTTCCTCATGATGAATATAAAGAACTCTAAATTTTGAGAGTACCTTTTTCAAAATTTTCTGTTTCTAGTCTTTTCATCTCTTTTACTTGTTATGATTTGACATTGAAAGTTATTAACGCTTAGGATCGATGTACTATGCACACTTATGTTCAACACATATTTTGGTAATCTAGAGACTTCGCGATGCTAGGAAAATATAACATCGAAATTTAGAAGTAATCATATTGGGATTGAAAACGTTGCACGTCAAAATTTGCAAAAATTGACAAAATGATAAAAATACCCCTCATGGGTCCCGTACCTCTGAAAAGTCTTAAAAGTGATTTCATTACTCTCATAATGTGATTTCGAGTCTAACAAGGCTAAAATTAATGAAAACGGAGAAGTTTATGAAAAATCACAAAAATGACCAAAATATCCTTTGATATCCGATGTTTACCTAGAAACCTTTATTCTTAGGAAAATATGATTGAAAATAAATTTTTGCGAAATCTACGTGCATTGAGAAATCTATAAAACTCACACTAAATGACGTAATTTAAATAAATTTTTTAAACTTTAACTAAACCCCCAAATCGAAAATTTTAACCACAGTTAAAAAATAAAATTGATGATTTTAAAATTTAATGAACCAATAAAATCCAAAATCTTAATCTTAATTAAACAACCAAATCAAAAATATTAGCCTTAATTGACAAATCAGATTGAAAATTAACCTTGATTAACTAATCACATTGAATTTTAAAATTAATTAACCAATCAAATTAAAATTTGAATTTAATGAACCAAGCAAAACTAAAAATTAAAATTTAATTCATCATCAAACCAATCAATGAATAAATATGGTCAAGGACTACCGAGTCGCAAATAACATAGGATCGCTACCCACATTCTCTTATAAGAAACGTGCAAGAGAGAAATCAAAAGAAGAAAGAAAAAAAATGAAAATATTTGAAATTGGAAATAAACCCACGTCCATATGTAAAATTCGATGGGAGAGAAAATAAAAAAGGGGACGAAAAAATACGAAGTAGAGAAAAAAAATGGAAACTAAAATCTTTTAAAGAGGGACGTCCCACTTTCTCTTGGAGAACCCCACGTTCTTCTTATTCTCTTTTTCTCTTGACGTTGCCTAGTATACGTTTTCTCTCTCTTTAGTTATTCTTGCAAAAGAAAAATAAAAAGCTTAGAAGGAAGAAGGAGAATTGAACAAAAACACCATGTCTCACAACTACGTCTCCTCTCCTTCCTCCATGACAACTCACAGCAGCAACACCTCTTCTTCCTCTACAGTAACAACAACGTCTCTTCTTCCCCTTCTACAGCCCCAACGTTTACTTCTTCTTCTCTTTAACCTATGCACAACAACACAACATTTACTTCTTCTTCATTTTAATCCACGCGTAGTAGCCCCAACGTTTACTTTTTCTTCTCTTTAACCCTCTAGCAATAACTACCTTCAATTCTTATCTTATTTAACTACAATACTCACAAGATGTTTCATGTGAGCCTTAGGGCATTGAACAAGATTTAGGTTTTTTCACATTTTTCCCTTATATGTGCGAAATTCGAGGCATTATGTAATATTTGGAGCAATTTTAGTTGTAGGATTCATTTGGCAAATTTGATATAAATTGATAATGATTGAACCCTAGTTTGACCTTAATTTTTGCCCATTGACCATAGGATTTTCTTGGATCATAGTAGAGACCGATCATCTCCATCGGGCGGGTTCGGTGCCTAATATCTTTTGAAACCAATAATCTGTCCCATACCCATTTCTCTTACCCGTGGATCAATCCGGATCTGTTTTGGAGTTATTTTTGTTTCCTAGACCTAAATTTGGTGACGACTCTTAATTCTCATAAAACCCCCCAATTTACCAATTAGATATTTTTTACTATTTGTAAAAAGAGTCGAGGCGCTTTCAGTCATGGCAAAAGAACAAAAGTTTAGTATGGTCACCATTTGGAATGAATCTCTTGATAATTTGATTAGGATAATACTTGAACAAGTAAGTATCATCCGAGAAGTATCATTTTACTTAGAAATCTAAGTCGCTCTTGTTTTGACTATGTACTAGGTGTTTGTTTCATAACAATGTAATTTACAATGTTAATGTACCATGAAACATTGGAGTGTGATATGGACATGAGTTGTTCATCTAAAAATGTTTCAAGGATCGAAAATGACTCGAGCTGTGACTCGATGATTAGTCTAAACAAATGGTTAGCAACTATATTTTTAGATCATTTTTTATCTCGAATTTCGATATCAAATTATTATAAAAATGACCCAATAGATAAGGTGAGACTTAGTATCTTTCTTAGTAAGAAAGTATTTGAGGGTTGCATGATCAGTGTAGACGTTGCCTTTGATCATATTAAGTAAAATCTGAATTTGTTAAGTACAAACACCACAACTAGCAACTTCTTTTCTGTAGTGGAGTAATTGAGTTGGGTGTCATTAAATATTTTACTAGTATAGTGAATGACATGAGGAAGTTTTTTCACTGTTTGTCCTATCAGGGCTCGTATAGTATAATCAAAGGCATTACACATCACTTCAAAAGGGATACTTCACTCTAGAAGTTTAATGATGGGTACTAAAGTTAGCTCAGTCTTAAGCTTATTTAAAGCTTGTAAGCAGTTGAAGTCAAATCTCCAAGGAACATCCTTAGCCAAAATATCACATATATGCTTTGAGATTTTGCTAAATCTTTGATGAATCTTCAGTAAAAATCCATGTCCTAGAAAAGATCGTCTTTCTCTAACAATTTTAAGAAGTGTAAGGTTGGCAATTAGTTTGAGTTAGGCATTGTTGACCTCTATTCCCTTCTTGGAAATTACGTAGTCTAAGACAATCCCCGACTTTACCATAAAGTGGCACTTATCCCAATTAAAAATGAAGTTCTTTTATGTACAACACTTAAGCACGAATGTCATATCATGAAGATATTAATTAAAACTAGACCCAAATATGTAAAGGTCATCCATGGAGACTTCTAAGAACCATTCAATCATATCTAAAAAGATACTTAGCATACACCATTGAAAGGTAGCAGGTGTATTACATAAACCAAGAGGCATGCAACGGTAGGCGAACCTACCAAATGGGCATGTAAAGGTAGTCTTCTCCCAATCCTCAAGTGCGATTGGGATTTGATTATAGCTATAGTATCCATCTAAGAAGTAGTAATGTGAATGACTAAGTAATGTGAATGGGTAGCTTACCATTTGATCTATGAATGAAAAAGGGAAATGATCATTCTGAGTCATGGCATTGAGTTTTCTATAGTCAATACACACTCGCTATCCTGTTTAGACTCAAACGGGGACATGCTCATTCTTTTTATTAGCCATGAATGTGACTCAAGATTTCTTGGGTACAACCTAATGAAAGCGCCCTCGATCCGCGGGGTGCGCGGATCCGCTTTTGACCCTTGAGGTTTGGGAGTCGCCACCTAGTTATTACGGTCTAGGAACCGATCAATGACTCTAAACGGATAAAAACTAATCTAAACAAAAAAAAACTGAATTCGGGGATCAAGTTACGGGGTTGGAAGGTGTTAGGCACCAACCCCGCCCGGTCAAAGCCGGTCTCTACTAAATTCCCAAGTAAATTACATTGCTAAAACCTAGATAAGAAAATAAATAAAAATAAAAGGTTTACCTTTCCGATGGCAAGGACTTGGTTCCCTCAGATCTGACAAAAAGAACTCCTTGTACCGTGCTCCCTTGCTTTGTTCTGCTTCCGGATTTGACTTCGGATCTCCGAGGCAAGGTATCTCCTTGTTTTTGAATCTGAACTCTTCAAGTTCGTTGCGGATTTGAGGATGTTTTTAGAAGGCTTTTGGATGTTTTCTAGACTAAAATTGAAGGAGGGATGTTAGCTAAGGAGTTGGGGCTCCAAAACTAGGGTTTATGGGGGGCTAGGGGAGCTTCTAGACCTACTTCTCTTAGGGTTTATCATTTGATACGAAAATAGGGTGTGAGCACCTCTATTTATAGATGTTTTTAGGGGTTGATTTGGATAGAGTTAGTGTTTAATTAGAGATCTTTTAATTAGAGTTGTGTTTTAGTTTGACTTGTTTTAGGTAGAATTATTTTTAAGTTAGAACTCTACTAGATAGAGTTATTATTTAATTAGAGTTCTATTATGACTTTTGGTCTTATTTGATTGACTTTTAATGTTTTGACTTCAGTCTTAATTGATTGACTTTTAACATCTTGACTTCAATCTTGCTTAATTGACTTTAATTTTGACTTCAGTCTCACTTGATTGACTTTAATACCTTGACTTCAGTCTTGCTTGATTTACTTTTAATTTTTGGAGAACCCCCCTCTAAAATATCTTTAATTCTTTGGACCCCCAAATGGAGGGGTCCTTAAAGAAATATCCCACGAACCCTCAACAATTTTGCCTGAGAGTCCGATTAATCGATTTTTAAGGTTCAAAATTTTAAATTAATTTCATTAATGTTTAAATTTAATTATTTAATATTTTATTTATTAATTTCGAATTTTTTAATTATGAAAATTATGAAATTACCGTTTTGCCCCCGGAGAGGACTTTTCACGTTTTAAGTCGATTTTTAATGTTCTAGGATGTTTTAGAATCGATTTTTCGTAAGAAATTCAATGGAAATATTAGTTTTTGTTGTTTATGAAAATTTTTGTGTGAAATGATTGTGAACTTTATGAGGGGCATTTTCGTAATTTTTTTGAATTCTTTTAAAATTGGTGAAATGATTTATTTGGTTTCGATTTGTTATTTTATGTGTTCGAGAGAGTTTTCCTAAGCGTAATGTAGGCTCTAGGGTTGTTTTGAGGTTAGGGGTATTTTGGTAATTTGATAATTTTTTAGTGATTTTTATCGTGAAGTTTCTTTTTTGGTCCGCAAGATGATGATTTCTATGTTTCTAGGGTCGTATTTTCCTAGCGTAGCGTGGTTTTTAAGATTTTGTCAGTTCGAGATACCTCATCCGGATTTCTGAAACACATCTGGCAACAAAATAAAGTAATGGAATACACATCCATCATTGGGAATCATTGCAATCGGGTTGACGAGTTGATTAATCAGGCGGATGCAAAAATGGGGTGTCTACACCTAAACTGCACTAACCTACCGATTATCCGAGGCAGGGTATATGATACCTGCATTTAACAGTTTGATCATTTTGGATCTCATAATTTATTTTCAAAATAGGGTTCAATCTCTTTTGTGGTATCTTGATGAGTTAGTATTGTCTTCCAGATGAATCTGGTGCATGATCATAGTGGGACTAATCTTTTTTATATTAGGTATGGTCCAGTAAATAACCTTACGGTACTCTCATAGTACGGTCAAAAGTTTACCCTCCTATCCAAAATCTAGATTAGATGCTATAATACAGGCAGGGTGTTAGAATTGCCAAGGTAGCGATATCTAAGCATGTCTTGTAGTGATTTGAGCTCTAACTTGGGTGGCTCAACAATCGATAAGAAGAGCACACTAGTGAAAATAGGGAGAGGTTTGACCTTAGTTTTCTACTTATTAAAATCTAAAAGAGGTGCAGATTCTAAGAGTGCAGTAATCTCTTCAGTAAACTTATCAATGTCTAAACCCATGTCAAAATAGGCTAGAAAATTTTCTAAGAAATCAGAAGGAAATGAATCTTTGAAAGACTCGATTATGAATGTGTTGGTTATGTTAACATCATTAACATCATATATATATATATATGTATATATATATCATGGTATGCAAATTGTTGTGAAAGATATTCGGACTGACCGTCATGTTGCCTAAAGCTAATGTCATCACTCCATTCCTACAATGGATTAAAACATCCGATGATGACTAGAAAATGATGACCTAGAATCACAAGGATGTGACGGTTTAGATTAAGAATGGGTTATGTGTCTAAAACTAAGAAATCAGTTGGGGAATAGAACTCATTGACCTTGATGACAACGTATTATATAAATTTTTTTGAGATTTTTATTGATCAATCTACTAGACTAAGGGTGATGTTTGTGGGTTTCAACTCCCCCAAACCTAGTTGCTTGTAAATTGGGCATGGTAAGAGATTCACACTCGTCCCTAGATATATTAGACATTTTCCCATCACAGTATCACCAATGGTAATTGGGATTATGGGGCATCCAGGGACTTTATATTTGGGTGCGATGATTTTTTGAATTAGATCTAATGCTTGTGCCACCATAATAGCTTGTCGAGGGACATATATTTTCCTACTGATGGTGGCCAAATCCTTTTAAAACTTAGCGTAAGAGGGTAATTGCTTCATGGCATCTAACAAGGGGATATTGATTTGGACATTCTTTAAAATTTCAAAGATTTTTCTAAAATTTTAAACCTTCTTATTATCTTGAAGGCACTGAGGGAATAGTATCTTGGTCACATATGTAGACTGATGGCACACTTAGTGGTTCCTTACTTTTCTTCTATTTTCCTAATTCAAGGGCCTTGGGCCCCAATAGATTAATGGGACCACTGACTTATTTATTGTTCTCTTCAGGAAGATGGACATGACTATCCACTTGCTTTCCAAACCTTAAGGCATGAATGGCCTGGATGGATTCATGGCCTATATTAAAATTACTACCTACCTCATACTAGCCCCTAAGGTGCTATTTGCTTATTTTCATTGCTTCTCAGGTTGGGTACCATTTGACTAAGAAAATGATCCTCATCTCTTCCCTATTGTCTATGCCACTAATCACATTTGAACTTCAAGCTTGTTAATGTCTTGAGTCTAATGATGTTGATCTTGCATCATCTTCATCATGTTAGCCATTATTGCTTACATTGATGATGTGTGTTGGGGACAGAATAGTTAGGCATACTATGTGAGATGAGAGTTCTACATTGATTGGGTCGTTGAGTTTGTTGATACTGATGTTGAGGAATTGGGCACTGATGTTTTTAGAAATTTTTTTTTATGGAATCCAAGATGCCCATCTTGAGATTGACTAAGATCATTCTAGAGATAAGACTAGTCTCAGAGTGGTACGTCTCATTATAAGAGTTGAACATGGGTTTCCTAAAGGTACTATATGAATTTATGGCATTGGCTTGCTTGGCCTTAATTACAAAAAAACTTGGACAGTACTTGACTGTGTGTTCAGTACTTTGCATAAAATGCACATGGTTCAGTGTTTATTGGTTGTATTCATAGTGGGGTTAGGCTCTTAAAACTGAACTCTGGGTGGAGATGATATAGCTAGGCTGTCAATTTTTTGAGTTAAATTCTGGACTCCACTGACGAGATTGACCATGATATTTTTCACTTCAAGTTTGGACTTGACCTCATAGATACTTGGGGCCTGTTTGGATACTAGGAGCAGAACTACTCTTCCAAAGAACAGGAGCTGAAGTACTTTATGGAGGAGCTGGAAAAGTAATTATGTACAGAAATGGCGTTTGGCAATCAACTCTATGAAGTACTGGCAGAAGTACTTTTGTACTGGAAGTTTGTTTGGGAACCATACTGACTTCTCATGACTTCTAGAAAAAAGACTAGAATACCCTTATATTATACCAGTTACTGTTTTTTTATCTTTTAGTGTCATAATATGCCTTCAAATTATATTGTTTTTGACATTTTAACTATAAATATTAATATAATATAATATAATAAATATTAATATAATATAATATAATAAATATTAATATAATATAATATAATATTTTAAATATTAAATATTAATATAATGTGTTTAACTATAAATATTAATATAATATAATATAATATAATATTTTAAATATTAAATATTAATATAATGTGTTTAAATCCATTATACTCAAAATTAAAAAAAAAATATTAATATTAATAAATGTTTCTTTTGTTTGATTTAAGGGCAAATGAATTAGAAATATTTTCATAGAAAATTAATAAAATTAGGGGTATTTTGGTAAAACGAACCGTTAGATTTTGACTCCCCGCAAGAAGAGTTTTGAGAAATAGGTTTTCTTGACTTCTTCATAAAGAGTAATTTCTTGCTCTTGCGCGGAGTAACTCTTCGAAAGAGTAGTTCATACAAACGCATCCAAACGACTTCTAACTCCCCGCAAGAGTCAGAAGTAGCCAAGGAGTCCTATCCAAACGCATACTTGGCCTTTGAGTTCGTAAGTCCCCTCTATCCTATTCTCTGCTTACATTACTCTAGTTCTGAGTGCTCTTGACTAACTCAACTAAAAATTCATAAGCCTGATTATGGGTTTGGTATAGGAATTTTCCTTTGTGCATGGACTCGATTAAGGTTTTTTATGTTGCTAGCAAGCCCTTGAAAAAGAAGTGCAACAACTGCATTTTGTCAAGCAAGTGGTATGGGCACTTAACCTGTAAGTCTTAGAATCTTTCCCAAGTTTGGGTGAATTTTTCAATGGGTCTTCCTTTAATACTTTTAATGGCTTTTCTAATCCTTTCAATTTTGGCCACAGGGTTGTATTTGGCCATGAACCTGTTTGAGAGTTCATCTTATACGTAGATGGAATCTGGAGTGAGTGAGTTGAACCATGCAGCTCTATGATCTTCCAGTGTAAGCGGAAAACATGCACAATTTCACACTCTCGTCATTCAAGTTCTTTTTCTTAAAGGTGTTATAGATTGTAAAAAACTTGTTGAGATGTGTAAAGGGTTGCTCATTATCTAACCCATGAAATTTTGGCAGCATATTGATAGTAGCTAGACTTATTTCAAAATTATTTACCTCGATTTGAAGTAAAACTATACAAGAGGGAGGATGCACCGATGTTGGAACCAATAGTTCATACATGCTCCTATCTCTTGCTAATGAGATGTGCGCTCTATGAGTAGGATTATATTGATTGTTCGCTCTATTAGCGGGGTTACGTTGATTATTTTCCATATTTTCTCGATAAACATAGTACATCGGGTTCTATGGATAACAGAAAGAGTTTTCTCAATCTTGGGATTCAACTATAAAATGTCGTTTCCAGGACTATGTCTACCAAGCATAAATTAATGCACATAGAGGCAGGATCAAACAACATAGTTGACTGACTATATGTGCTTATAGTCTAACTATTTAGAAATAGTTAATCGAGTCTTCCAACTCGATTATCTGAAATCAAAATCGGTCAGTCAGATCTTCAGATAATAGGTGGCATGTAATGCGTAGGTGTAGACACCCCATTTTTGCACTCGCCTGATTAATCAACTCGTCCACCCGATCGCAACGGTTCCCAATGATGGATGTTTATTCCAGTGCTTTATTTTGTTGCCAGATGTGTTTCAGAAATCCGGATGAGGTATCTCGAACTGAAAAAACCATAGAAACCACGTTACGCTAGGAAAATACGATCCCAGAAACGTAGAAATCATCATATTGCAGATAAAAAAGAAGCTTCACGATAAAAATCACCAAATTACCAAAATACCCCTAACATCAAAACAACCCTAGAACCCACGTTACGCTTAGGAAGACCCATTCAAACACATAAAACCACAAATACAAACCAAATAAACCACTTCACCAATTTTTACTAAAAATGACAAAATTACGAAAATACCCCTCATAAAATTCATAACCATTTCACACAAAAATTTCATAAATGACAAAAACTAACATTCTCATTGAATTCCTTACGAAAAACTGATTCCAAAACATCCTAGAACATTGAAAAATGACTTAAAACGTAAAAAATTCTCTCCGAGGGCAAAATAGTAATTTTACAACTTTAATAATTAAAAATTTCAAAATTAATAAATAAATCATTAAAAAATGTAAAGTGAAACATTAAAGTCAATCAATTAAGACCAAAGTCAAGTAAGGCTAAAGTCAAAACATTAAAGTCAACCAAGAAAGACTAAAGTCAAAGTGTTAAAGTCAATCTCATAAGACTAAAGTCAAAACCCTAAATCAAAATACTAATCAAGTCAATCTCATAAGACTAAAAGTCAAAATCCTAAATCAAAACCCTAATGTAAACTAATCACTTCAATCTCATAAGACTAAAAGTCAAAACCCTAAATTAAAACCCTAAAGATTAAGTCCATCTCATGAGACCAAAGTCTAAACCCTAATTGAAACCCTAAAAGAAACCCTAATCAAACCCTAATGCTCTTAAAAAACTTTATAAATAGGAGCCTCCACATCCTATTTTCGTATCAAATAAAAAATCCTAGGAAAAGTAGGTGAAGAAGCCTCCACAACCTCTCCAAAACCCTAATTTTGGAGCCTCAACTCCTTACCTAACACCCATGCTTCGATTTTAGCCTAAAAAATACCCAAAAACCTCTCAAAAACATCCCAAAAATCTACAACAAATTTGAAGCATCCAGATCCAAGAAGGAGATACCTTACCTCGGAGATCAGAAATCAGATCCGGAGATAGAACGAATTAAGGAATACGGTACAAGGAACCGTTTTCACCAGATCTGAGGGAATAACACTTTTGCAGATCGAAGGTAAGATTTTCATTATTTTTTAATCTAGGTTTGTCATTAGCGATGTAGATTTATTTGGGATAAGTAGAGACCGACAATGGCCGGGCGGGGTTGGTGCCTAACACCTTCCAACCCCGTAACATGATCCCCGGATTCAGATTTTCTGTAGTAGATTAGTTCTTTTTATCCATTTTAGAGTCAGTTTGGTTCCTAGACCATAATAACTAGGTGGCGACTCCCAAACCTCAAGGGTCAAAAACGGATCCGCGCACCCCGCGGATCGAGGGCGCTTTTAGTAGGAAGAACACTCTTAAATCATTTCTAGTACAAAATAGATGTAGTCTATCCCCCTCGTACAATATGTTACATTAGGATAATATCGTTCTTAGGCACAAATTATGGTCATAAACAATAATTGGGGATCTCGAATCGGGTCTCTCATATTGAGCTCGAGGCTCCTAAGGTTCAAGTTTACTAAATTTTAATTGTCAATTGGGTTGATTTGAGTGATTCAATTTAATCTTAAAAGGTAAGAAATCAGTAATGAAATCTGATCCTTATCTTATTGGTATGTGAAAACTAGAACAAGAAAAAATAATCAAAACCTACTTACAATAGATTCGTGGGTGTTAAAAGAACTTACCTCCTCTAGATGGGGGATGACTAAGCTAAGTCAACTTAAGCCACCAACACCAATTTTGGTATACAAACCCGAGGGGTCGAGACAGTTACGTCCTACTGTTACTCCACCCTTAATTCTATTACAATCTAGGCCTTCCCGGATAATAAAATTAAATAATGAGTAAAACAATTATTTTACAAAAATTTAAACCTAAATTAATCCTAATGTATTTCTAAATTGGTATTAAAAAAATTGATCTTCTTCTTAACTCTGCCTTTAAGATCCATCTCCTAACAAAAAAAAATCTGAAATAAAAAAAATAAAAATAAAGAAAGAAAAAGGAAAACTAAGAAAATTAGAAAACTTCCTTGATTTTTCTCGATTTGAAAAATTAATTACGTTAATATCTGGCACCGACACCAATTTGTTCTTCGTATAAAACTATCTCTAAAAAGGATAATAATAAAGTATAAAATTAAAATTAAATACCTACTTTAAATTACCATGTATGGTTATTTTACTGAGGATTAGGGGACTAATATTTCAGATTTTAGAAATTCAAAGGAAAAAGAGTGTGACTTGGGAAACTAAACTAAAACTAATTAAATTAATTTAAAAAAAAGATTTAAATTTGAAAACATCTAAGGAGAATGAATCCACCCAGGATAATTTATTTAAATCAATTTATTTTCAAGTTCCTTTTTAATAACTCAAATATAGAAATCGACAAATGTTCTTGATTCAGAGGATTTTAACAATAATGAACCAAATAATTAAATATTTGAAATTACTTTATGTTCTCCCAATCCTCCTCCTAAGGTCATAGAAAAAACTTTATTGAGGTTGAGGACGAGAATGATCCAGACGAATAGTACATGGCATCAATTACGTCAAAATTCCATAAATTCTTTATGAAGAAAGGATCAAATAACTTTAGTAAAAAGTGTAATCCTAAATAGAAAAGACGACGCATTAGTAAACCTACATCTAAGTCAATGGATGGTACTGAATGCTATAAATATTGAAGCATTGGCCACTTTTCCATAGTTTGTCGCAACAAAGGTATAGGTGTAAACATGAGATTTTTGACCATTGTTTTTTAAAAAAGGGTGTGAATAGACACCCGAAAAGTAATTATGAAAATTCATTTTTGTTCATAGTGATTCTATGGATAAAGGCTATTAATCTACCTAAGTTTTAGGTAAAGGGGTCTATATTAACGAATAGGGAAGGTGTTAGGCATCCTATTCCTTCCACCATTGGTGGTAATCTTGGATTTAATCATTTTTTAGAAAATAAAAATAAAAAGTCAATAAAGCTCGGTTTGTGCCCTCGAGTGCAAGGGGTTTCAATTTCAATTTAAACCATTAAATACTTTCTTATTGAGGAAGGAGTCCTATCATGGCACATGCCTTTAGAAAATCTTGAAAACTTTAGACTCTTTGGTCAATGGTCCATTTCCATAAGGAAAGGGCCCAAGGCCTTAGTCTCAAAACATTTTTGTGGTGTGTGCACTTGTGTAAGGACTTTTAATAAGTATTTTGAAAACGGTTTTCAATCCCTATTTTTTTGATCGAAACAAAACCCAATCTACCAGAAGTAGAAGAGGGTGCACATTACATATTAGGGTTGATCGAAACTAAAATAAAAATAAATAAAATTAAGAGAGAAAGAAGAAGTAGAAGATGGAAAAATATAGAGGGGAAATTTTTTTTTCTTTTGTTAGTCACCTTACCTTGTTTTTCTTCTTTTTTAAGCTTTCTTCTTGACCTTTAAGTGATGAGCTTCTTTGACTTTGTACTTTTGAGTTTTGAAGGTGAAAATATAAAAGGTTTTGGTATATGGATTGACGTTGTAGATGAACTTGACTTTAGAAGGTTGAGTAAAGATTTAGGGAAATTGAGAGCAACTTGGAAGTTGAGAGAGAGTTGAAACTTGACAAGGGGTTCAAGTCTTGGGAATTTTTGAGAAAATGAAGGAGGTTTTATAAGATTTTAGATATGACTTTTAGGGGTATAATGGGGTGAAAATGTGTAAGGGTGGAGAATAACATGAAATTTATGGGCGAGGTATGTGAAATTTAATGTTGAGGGAAGGGTATATGTGGAAGGGGGTATAAGTGGGTTGCTGTTGATCCAAAGGGGTTGGATCTTTCAACTCATTTGAGTTGAGTATTACGTAGGGTTAAGGGAATTGGGTTTTGATTAGAAGAATGATGGTATAAGGGGATGAATGTTGATATTTTGGAAGGATGGAGGAAATGAAGACGTGTATCAAAAATGTATAGAGGTGTGTGTTATGTGAGTTGATTAAAGAGATGGAGTATGGGGATGGCTTGTGATGAGGCTTTAGAGAAAGTGATAGGGGTAGATTATGACATGGGGTGTGGGTTGTGTAGTTTTTAGGTGTGATGATGAGATTGGGTAGAATGATTTTGGGAGGTGAGTTTTGGTGGTGACAAGTGTCCATCATTGATTGTATGAATCTTGTTAGTTATGATCATGGACATGGGTAGGGGTTTGGACTTAGGATAGGGTAATTTTCTAGGTTGGATTGGATTAGTTTAGGTTTAATGGGCTTAGGGGTTGGGTTGGATTGGATTGAGAAATGAGGTGATGAGATGTGACCCATCATTTTTATTAACTCATGGGCCAAACAAGGGACCTTAGACTTTTATTTGAAATAAAATCATTATTTTGAGGGTCTTGGGCCCTTAGGCCCATTTTGATAAAAAAAAGTCTTTTTCAACTTTTTTGAGTTGGGTCTGTTCAAATTGTGGTATCTACAATTGCCCTTGTTTGCAGGAGTTGCGTGTAAAGAATTGTAAATAATAGAATGAACCCCTATTTGTATGGGCCCAAAATTTTGGTTGAAAACACAATTTTAAAACATTGAATGAAATAATGTTTTGTAAAAAGTGACTACCCAAGCATGAGGGTTTAACAAGATTGGCCTTGGAATTCCTTGATTCTTAATTTTTTTATTTTTTTTAAAACGAGATATGTTCAAATAATAAAAAACTTTTTGGAGGAACTAAAGGGCTTGTGATGATCTTTTAATAGGTCTATACTGAAGAGTTTTTCAAACTTACTGTAATAGTTTCTGATTGCAATGGTTAGAAAAATAAAAGAAAACATGATCCTCCCAAGCATTGAGTATGACAGGGATGGGATATGCTATAAATAAGACGGACTCCCAAGCTAGGAGTCTAGCAGTGATTGAATTGATTGTGAAAAGTACAGATGAGATTTGCAATATAAGTATGTTTCAACAAGAATGATTTGATGTATTTTACTTTAAATGATGAACCTGTGAAATCTAAAGAAGATAAAAAAAAATTTCTTCAATTTTTTATTTTTACAAACTAAGATCGTGCAGTTTATACTCATACAATGAGTAAGATGTAGTTTAGGCTCTTAGTGAAGAGCAAGATGTAGTTTAGGCTCATACTGGGAAGCATCATATAGTTTATTCTTGTTGAGGAGTAACATGAAGTTTAGGCTCTTGTTAAGGAGTACCATGTAGTTTAGGCTCTTACTAAGAAGTAATAAGTAGTTTTAGGCTCTTACTAAGGAGCTATAAATAAGTTTAGGTTTTTATTGAGGAGCGACAGATAGTTTTATACTCTTACTAAAGAGCAATGAGTAGTTCTAGACTCTTATTGAGAAGCAACATACAGTTTAGGTTCTTACTTAGGAGCAATATGTAGTTTAGGCTCTTGTTAAGGAGTAATATGTAGTTTAGGCTCTTGTTAAGAAGCAATATGCAGTTTAAGCTATTAGTAAGGAGCAACGAGCACTTTTAGGTTCTTAACGAGCATTTTTAGGTTTTTACTAAGGAGCATCATATAGTTTAGGCTTTTATTGAGGAGTAATATGCCGTTTAGGCTCTTATTAAGGACCAATAAGTAATTTTAAACTTTTACTAAGGAGCAACAAATAATTTTAAGCTCTTATTGAGGAGTATTATGCAATTTAAGCTCTTGCTCAGGAGCAAGATGCAGTTTAGATTCTAAGGAGCATCAAGTTATTTTAGGCTTTTACTGAGGATCATCAAGTAGTTTTAGTCTTTTACTAAGGAATATCGAGCAATTTTAAGCTCTTACTGAGGAGTAACGTGCAGTTTTAGACATAAGATTTTCGAGTCTGAAGATCTCTACTACTTGGATTTGGAGTCCCCACTATTCTTTCTAGAAAAGAATGTGAATGGACACCTGGAAAATGAATTTGAATTTTTTTTTGTAGTGACTCTCATACATATAATAGCCATTGGTCCACCTAAGATCTAGATAAGGAGGTCCATATTAGGGAATATGTAAGGTGTTAGGCACCCTATTCCCTCCATTATTTGTGGTAACCTCAGATTTTGTTGATTTTCATAAAATAAAATAAAAGTAAAAAAATTATGATTTGTGCCCTCGAGTGCAAGGGATTTTGATTTCGATTTAAACTATTGAGGGCTTCCTTACTGAGGAAGGCCATTCTATGGTCCATACCTTTTGACAATCTTGAAAAATATAGATTCTTCGGTCAAGGGCCCACTTTTACATAAAAAAGCTTAATGCTTTAGTCTTAAAAATATTTTGCAGTGCGTATGCTCGTATAGGGATTTTTTTTAAGAAATATTTTCGAAAAGGATTTTCAACCTTTACCCTTTTGACCAAGGCGAAGCCTAATGTACCAAAAGTAGAAGAGGGTTCATACTACATCTTAGGGTTGTTCTAGAGAAAATAAAATAAAATAAAATAAAGAGAGATGAGAAGTAGAGGATGGGAATATATGGAGGGGGAAGAAGGGATGATTATTTTTTTCTTTTTTTAGTCATTGTCTTACCATGTTCTTCTTCCTCTTTGACTTTATTCTTGATTTTCAAGGGAATTTTTTTTTTCTTTTGTTAGTGTCCTCATCCTACCTTGTTGTTCTTATTTTTTGAGTTTTCTTCTTGACCTTTAAGTGATGAGCATGTTTGATTTTGATGTATTGAATGTGTGGAATGTTTAGTCGTTGATGAATGTAAGTATAAAGGTAATGATAGAGAGAGAGAGAGGGAGAGAGAGAGAGAGAGAGATATGAGAGTTTAGGGGATTGAAGCTTGATAGGAATTTCAAGATTTGGGGGTTGAAAAAGATGACTTGAGGGGAGTGTTCAAGCATGAGCTTTTTGAGAGAGAGAGGGGTTTTTATAGGGGCTGAGAAACCTTCTATTGCATCGCCAAGCTATAGACATCAGACTTCCAAGTCCGAAGATATCTATTACTTGGATTTCGAGTCGCCACCATTATTTTTTAGAAAAAGGTGAATGAAGACCTGAAAAATGATTTCGAAAAACTTGTCCTATTTGTAGTAACTCTCGTACAGATAATGGCCATTAGTCCACTTAAGATCTAGGCAAGAAAGTTCATATTAGGGAATAAGGAAGGTGTTAGGCACCCTAATTCCCCCCATCATTGGTGGTAATCTCGGCTTCGATCGATTTTTGGAAAATGAAAATAAAAGTTGAAAAAATTTCGGTTTGTACCCTCGATTACGAGGGACTTTAATTTCGATTTAAACCATTGAGGACTTCCTTATTTAGGAAGGGGCCCTTCAATGGTCCATACTTTTGGACAATCTTGAAAAATATAGACTCTTCAGTTAAGTTCCCACTTTCACAGAAAATGGCCCAATGCGTTAGTCTTGAAAATATTTTGTGGAGTGTGCTTTAGTATAGGGATTTTTTAAAGAAATATTCTTGAAGAGGCCTTTCAACCTCTACCCTTTCGATCAAGCTGAAGTCCAATCTATCATAAGTAAAGGAGGGTTCATACTACACTAGATAAAAAATGTCTTAGTAGGATGAAAGCGTCAATGGTAAAAATGTTAATAAATAATAATATCACAGATAAAGCCCTTTAAAAGTATTAAAGTGAACATCCACACCTCTCACAACCCTAGACAACATTTTGAATTTAGAATTAAATTTTAGGTTAACTCAATCATTGTAGGTAAATTTAGTCTAGCTCTTCTTTATGAAGCTGAACCTCAAAGTTCTAGTTAAACTTTCATTGTGCACTCAAGGTCATAGTTTTTCTAGAATTTTTCAAATAAATTTAATAATGTCTTGGGCTTTGTTAAAAAGTAAATTATCGATTTTTTTTGTAGATCTAAGCTTAGTTTAATGCGTTTACATGTTTAACTTGACTAAATTTTGATATAAAATATCATGTATTGAATTTTAAAGGTATATTCACTACAGACTCTCATGAGTCAAACTTGTTTACTAGGGGATAACGTAAGGGTTTAAGGGCTTACTGTATTTGTTAAATGCAATCGAGAAGCCTATGAAAGTGACGTTATTTTTATTGTTTATTGTTTATTATTTATTTGTATTTTATTTTTCTATTTTGTTCGGGACTAGAAAAATTTAGGTTTGGGATTATGTTAAGTGCCTAAACGTGTGTATTTTTCCATTATTTTATAAAGAACTTAATCGTAGTTTCTAATCAAAGAGCTAAGATTTCTTCATAAAATCATGCAGAATAGTTAATTCATTATAAGTTATATTTTACTAATTAAATTGCATGTTTTCACAGATTTCGAGGGTTTAATTATATGTCAGTTTCTTGCAAAAAAATATGAGAATAAAATAATCAAAAAGTGGAAAAAGACCAAGGTCAAAGTCAAAGCACGGTTCAAAAGATTTGATGGTTTTAGATTTCCAAAATCAAGTTTTTAATCTCCCATGTCATACCGTTTTATCTATAATTTTGACTCACTTATTGAAATAAGATGAAATTTTAGAGTTAGCAAATTGATTCAGATGGGAAATTTTTTGTATTTCTTGAAGCAAAGTTCATTTAGACTTCGATTTGGTTAAAAACACGTAACAAGTCATAAACTTAAGTCCGTCACGTTTTATAATTTTGAAGGTAACTTTTGACTCGATTATCAAAACGGAGCAAGGTCAAGGGAGTTAGAACACTAATTGAGAGGAGAATATACTTATATTTCTCATATAATATTAGATTCAGACAAAAAAATAGTGAAAATGTGTTGTCAAAGTAATTTTAGTTTTTATCTATAAAATGACCTTAACCCTGTAGTTTTTGGGTTCTCTCTTTTCTCTTTTCTGTCTTTGATCTCTCTCTCTCTCTTCTCTTTTTCTAATATCTTTTTATTTTTATTTTTAGGTTTTAGTTTATTTTTCTATAATTAGAAAACTCATTGCTCAAATTTTTTCAAGAGATCAATAAAAGTTAAGTATATTTTGATTTTATGTTATTTATTGATTTCTAAAATGAATCTTGGCTAATCTATCAATCTAGGGAGATTGATAAAGCTAAAGTTATTATTTATTTTTAGTTTATTATTCTAGTTCTTGATATTTCATTGTTAAAATATATTTTTTTTTTCAAACCTTAGTTTTTTAGTATTCTTGATTTATTTCTCTTTATACGTCTCTCAAGCATGATTTGTTGCTATTGGGTACAACCTATTATATTGGATGCTCGCTGTGATGTTGAATCATTAAGCGATAAAACTATTAAAGTGAAAAAAATCTTAGGCAATTTCAGATATTTAATTATTTTGTTCATTATTGTTATATACCCCGAATTAAAAACCTTTGTCAATTTCTTGATTTGAGTTATCCAAAAGGAATTTCAAAATAAATTGATTTAAATTCATTCTCTTGGGTGGATTCATTCTCCTTAGATGTTTTTCAATTCAGATATTTTTTTAGTTAATTTAATTAATTTTTAGTTTATTTGGATTTCTAAAATTTGGAATATTATTCCTTCAATTCTCAGTGGAACAACCTACTTGCTAATTTAAAGTATGTTTTTAATTTTAATTATATATATATATATATTTCTTTTCAGAGATATCTTTACACGATAAATAGGTAACAATAATGAAATTGATTCGATGATCTACTTTTCCATGTGGGACCTATAAGAGGTGAATCCTCACAATTTTTCACCTTGATAGTTACTATTCATATCAAGGATTTCATGAGAGAAATTTCTTGGTTGATCCTATAGACTTCATATTTTGTACTTGCTCAATTTAACAATTTGTCATTTGATTTTTGTTGGTTCCCAATGATGAGACTCTATAAGCCTTGTTTGACCTCTTTTTGAACATCCCAACCCTTCAAACTTTTTTTCGACAGTCAAAAAATATTCCCAAATATAAAAATCTCACATTTAGGTCAAAACCAGACATTTTGTTGAAAATTGAAAAATCTACAAAAAAATGATCAAAATACCCCTACACATAGGAAATGATATTTGCATGCATAAAATGCATCAATTAATAATAAAAATAAAAAATTAATTTTTTTATAAATGACCCAAAATGTCCTTGATAGGCTAACATCTAATTTCCACACTGAAAAACCCAAACACACATTAAATGATTGATTACAATGAGTTCCTTAGGGAAAATTTCTTTTGGAACACCTCAAAACATCATATTCCTCACTCCAAAATTAAGACCCTTATGAGGTTAGAATGGTCAATCCCTCAAAATCAATAAATTTTTACACAAATACTTGACATAACCTTGACAAAGTCCCAATCTAACATACACTTCAAAATTTTACCATGAAAATATGGATGTATTATTTTTGCAATTGGAAGATATATTAGGAATCTCCAATTTTCAGAGTAGAATGGTCATTTGCCCCAAATCGATAAATTTTTACACAAATGCCTAACATAACCTTGACATAGTCATAATCGGGAGTGCACTTACAAAGTTTCTCCATTGAAATGTGGATGTAGTCTCTTAGAAAATAGAGGATATGCCAGGAATCAATCTAAGTGTTATCTTGCATAATTTGAATGTGGATTCGAAATGAAACTAGAGTGGGAAAAGTTGAAAATGGTCTTTCCCACTTCCAAGAGGGAGACTCATCGATTGATACAAGTGTGTTTCATCTGAGAAACCAAATATACATAATGGGTATCGAATTTCACGCCAATTTTGAATAATTCTTATAATTAGAGATTTGGTATGCATATATACAAATTCCAAAGAAAACTTTCCAATACCAATGATAGATCAATTGATATATCCAAGTCCAATCAGGAGGCACTATCTTTGATGGAGGGGTTTTCATGGTACAATAAGATTTAATTCCACCCTAACAATGAAGAGAAGATGATCTTCATTATGAGAGTGATTTGTATTACTTGCTAAAAGGTAATGTCATTGTTTAAAGAACAAAGGGGTAACATACCAACTCCTGACTATGAAGTTGTTTGGAGATATGCTTGGGAACTGAATGAAAGTGTACATCGATGATATGCTTAAAAGTCATCAATAGAAAATACCTTGGAGGTAATGTTTGCCAGATTGAGGAGGTATTGAATGAAGAAGAATCCCAATAAGTGTATCTTCAGAATTACCTCTGAAACTTCCTAGAAAGAAGGGTAAAAGAGGAAATATAGTAAAATTGGATGTATATTATTAAAAATGTGGAGTGGGGTGGGAGAAAAGTTGAAGGGGCGAAGAGGAAAAACAACAAAGTGGGATAGTGTAGATCCTACTCCACTATATCTGGAGTAAGACGTTTATATCCATAATTGTAGTTGGAACGTGATCCACCTTTGTATTTTATTATATAAGATATGTGTGAGAGAGAGAGAGAGATGGGTTGATAACTATATGGTGTGTATGAGATATGATGATTGAGACATTTTCGACTTTCTCTATAAACTTACAAAGAACCTAAGATAGAAGTATTGAGGATATATTTATGCATAAGAAAATATGAAAAACATTGTGGTATATCTATGCATAGGTCATTCTTATCTCCTTATCTTTATCCTAAATGACATTTGTTTTAAGATTCAAGCCTTAAAGAATCAAATTGGATGTATATTATTGAAAAGAGGCCGAGGGAGGAAAATTGAGTGGGTGAAGAGGAAAGACAATAAAATGAGATAGCGTAGACCTCATTCCACTATACTTTGATTGGGATGTTTATATTCACAACTACAGTTAGAATGGGATCCACTGTTGTAATGTGTGTGTGTGTGTGTGAGAGAGAGAGTGTGTAACGCCCCGCCAAATGCTAACACAAATCCCAAGGTACTAGGTGGCACCTCGAAATTTCGGCATGGTCTCCTCTATTTATGTTAGCGTTTCACGGAACTCAAACCTGATAAACCAATTTATAATAAAACCTGTATATAAAAATGTAGATACAGGAAAATAACAGCGGAAGACTAATTACATCTAACATGTAAGTAGATCAGAGTGCGGAAGATTTATCAATATACAGGCTTACCAAAACACTCTCACTCTAACAGAGGCCTAAACTCTCAAATCCAAAAACTACATACATCCTGGATGAAACTGACAACACTAAGGGATGTGGCCATAGTGCTCACCAGGCAATAAAATCTGATCGTCGATCTGATCGACCAGATACTCCTCAATTACTGCCTCTACGCCTGCCTCGACAGCTGCAAGTGCTGAAACTAAAAAAAATAGGAAGGAAAGGGTGAGTAACAATGGTTACCCAGCAAGTCCACAGCCAATTCCTACCAATAACCCTTCCTAAGCATGATCGAATAAAGCATACTGAGTATTTTTAATACATGCAAGGTTTTACAAGATAAAATACGATCAACTGGTACATATAGCCAGGGATGAGCAACTAAACAGTTTAAAAATTACACATAACATCAATCATCCATACTCATTATACATTTTCCATTTTATGCAAATAATGTTGACAACATTAAAATAATAAACATGCTTCTCAGTTTGTAATTCGAAATATAACAACAGATACATAATACAAGTGGTGGAGTATTGGAATTAAAGAGTTGGGATT
The DNA here is from genome assembly GCF_017979445.1 of Akebia trifoliata. Lineage (NCBI taxonomy): Eukaryota > Viridiplantae > Streptophyta > Magnoliopsida > Ranunculales > Lardizabalaceae > Akebia > Akebia trifoliata. The sequence continues at coordinate 14,984,113 of NC_141376.1, read as the reverse complement.
CACGACTGGATCGCTCCCAGTCAGGACATGATATTCCCCAATAACATCGTAGTTCCTGATTTTGTGGCTGGTCGTGTTTACCACGCTTGCGGAATCATTTATCCGGCTCAGGCTGGCCGTTTGACGTGACCGTAAGCAATGGGTCTCTTTTCGATGTGTCAGAACGTTCGACTACTACTAGATTGTTAGTGATCACTGACTAATCATCTTCGTCTATGCCTATCAGGCGTGCATGTAATTCCCAAATGACACTCCACTCGTATACGACCACCTTTACAATACACGTTCACTGGTAAAGATAAGAAAGGAATGGACTCGGATTCCAGTTGTGACTCCACTCTCATACGCGTCCCATACCACGTATGAGTTTGGTGGTCCCTACCGTACATCCCAGGATAGTGTACCCCTCCGGATGATGTGACGCACTATCCCTTCAGGCATTCGCAAACCCTTTAACAGCTCACAAAATAGTTATGTACATATATGATTTTTCATTTAAAACAAAAGAGAAATTAACAGAACAGGGTTGAGAACGGATATCCAGTTCTTACCATGCAACCGTGGCCAATCGGCCTAAAATAAATAACAGTACTTAGCGCAAGCGCTAACATAATCGGAAATAAACATGCAACCCTTTCATTAATAACCTGGATATCCTTTCACCAACCTACACACAACATACAATGTAAAATGCAGACATCACTCCTCGGGTGTGATTCTGACATTTTACCGTTCATTCCCTTTTCCCATTCTCTCAACATTCTCATTTTTCATCCTTTCAAATCAACCATTCATTTTCAATCTTTCAAAGTCATTCTTTTGGTCTTTCCATTGAAAACCACCGAAGTTTATTCAAAAACAAGGTCCCAGCGATGCTCGGGACCAAAGCTGTTAAAAATAGAGAAAGCTGGTGAAAATTTGGCTAAGTGTCAGAAACTCAATTTTTCAAAGTTCTCGAAATTAAAAATGGGTTTTTCGAAATGAAAGTCTTGATCATGAGATTCGACACCATATAGTTTTTGTAATCTAATTCAAAGGAACGCGAAAGTTATTTCATTTTGAAAACTTGCCGAAAACGTCAAAAATTACGTTTTGTTCTTGAAACCAAAATTTGGATTTTGATCCTTTGAGATTTGGATCTTAAAATCATTCCCATTGTTCCGAAATGGGGGGTAAAACCTTAATTTCATTAAAGAACTTAAAGTAAATGGAAAGTAAAGAGGACATTTACTTAAATGTTTTTAATTAAATAAAGGGTGAGAAATAATGTATAAGGTACCTGCCGACAGCCTGAACCTCACTCGCGATTTTTGGGTTTTTCGATCCCTTCTTTGGATCTTTGTTCCATTCCTCAAATCCCTCAATCCACCCACGAATTCAACATTTAAAACATAGATTAAACACCTCAAATCTTTATTTCTAGCATGAATTTCCATTCAAACAAAATCTCTATGATTTAAAACAAACAACACATTTTTAACAAAATCCCTAAATGCAAGTTTCAGAAATCTAAAGCTACCAATAAGAATTGGAAGTCCCTTACTTGGTTGTGGACGCCAAGGATACAAGCTAGCACTACAAATCAGGGTTGGATGGCTCAAGAGTCGAGGTTGGGCTGACTTGGATGTGAAACGAGCGAGGGTTTGCAAGGTATCCGACAATGACGTTCTCATTCGCTTCTACAATGAAGTATATACCTAGCTCCTAACTCGATGAAGCCCTCGGATGGAATGTGTGGAGGTTTACTCGAGCTACCCGGCTGGTTTTTTGATGGAGGGTGGAGAAAACGAACAAGAATGAACAACCAAAGGTGGTGAAGTTGTAGCCCTCGTCGTGGCCGACAACTTTGTCTTCTTCGTCGAGGTTCAACTCGGACTCGTTCGCTCACAAACTTGACGGAAATGGGTCGAAACCCTAGGGTGGAGAAGTGGCTGTCGTTTGGGGTTTTCTTAGAGAAGAAGAGGAAAGAATGAAATAAAAGAAATCAGATTCCTTTTTATAATAAAGCTGAGGGGCATACTTGTAATTTCCCCCTTATTTCTAGTTTAGATCGTAACTTAGCTATTCGGACTCGGAAAACGACAAACGAATATACCATTTCGAATAATTTTTCGATTCAGATCTAATGGTGTCATCAAATCTTTTTGATTCTCGATCTAACGAAATTCCACTGTTTTGGGTCCCACTTAACACGAAATTCGAGGATTCTATAACTTCTCTATCCGAATTCGAATTCGGACTTGCTTACAGGCTAATGTATATATTTCGATCCTTTTGAATCTAATGGCGAAGTTGATTTGCCTCGAAATTAATCATAACAAAATCCGAGTATTTTACTCTAAGTCTCTCCTTCGATATTTTCTTCCAAATCTCACAATTTAATTTCCTCGAGATATGAGTTGAAAATCCGGGGTGTTACAGAGAGGGAGAGGTTGAGGTTGATAACTATATATGGTGCATATGAGATATGATTGAGACATTTCAACTTTATAGTTTCAATAAACTTACAAAGAACTTGAGATAGAGATATTGTAGATGTATCTATCCATAAGAAAATATGGAAAACATTGTGATATATCTATGCATAGTTCATTCTTATCTCCTTATCTTTATCCTAAATGACATGTTTTTAAAGATAAAAACCTTAGAGAATGAAACACATTTTAGTGTTTATTTTAAATATGAAATTTTGATGAATAAATTTTCCTCTCCACACATGTAGGATGCAATCCATATTAAATATTAAATATTCATAAGTCCCTCTAATAAAATCTCCTAGATGATAAGACAACCTCAACTGTTGGATTTATTCTATCAATGTGCACACAGCTGTTTGCACACGTTTATTTTGGAGCTTTTGGTGTAGATGGGTTGGTGCTTCTGTGAGAGATAATGATATATTTGTGACCCTTACATTAATATATTTTAAGATTTGGGCGGTCTTACTTTTATCAATGAGGGCAGAGTTCACGCATTTATATTTCGCTTTGAACGTTAATATGATTCACTACTTTTTGGAGTTCACATTCAACAACCACCTTTTCTTTCTTTCTTTTTAATTTATTATGAGGGAAAGAATAAAAGTAATTAATTTTTTAATGAACTTAATTGTGGGATTAATACCAACTGATGCCGCATTTGAAAATATTATCTGTAAAATTGCCATAAGAGAGTTTCGAATATCTGATGTCAATTAAGATCTTCAGCATTAATCGGCTAAAACAAACACGCTATGCCTCGAACTTGAACTGGTGGATAGGATATTATTCTGAATTGAATGATTTGACAAAAAATTCAGATTTTGAGATTTAATTAGTACTTATTGAGTACTATATTTGAAAAGGTATATCCAATCAGAATCGATTCATTTGAATTGGTTGATCAAAATCAAATTAACATTAGAATAATGATGAATGCACACGTTTTTTAGTGTGCGGCTAATGTGACAAGAGGATATAATCGAATATCTTTTTCTTGTGTATCCTAAAGAAAAAGATCTATGATTCAGTGCTCTTGCTACGTTAGCCGTATACCAAAAATCACATGCATTCATCACAATTCTTAATATTAATAAAAGGATCGACTAATTGCACACTACCCATTACCCATTGCACTCCATCACTTAAAAATTCACCTTTGCAGCAAGAGATGAGATTTAAACATGGGTTCATATTAATTTTTAAATAAAATTTAAAAAGAGATTAAAAAAACAATAACTTAAATTGGGAAAAAAAACAAAAGTGTAAAATCAATCACAAGAAAAATACATCACAAGCAACTTGCAGAAGGTTATGTATTGCGGTGCAACTTGTAGATTAATAGAGGTTATAAAAGAAAGATATTTTTAAGTTGGTGTGCAATCAATTAGTAATGGTGTGCAACTAGTCGGTCCTTTAATAAATGACAGTTAAAATGTGAAAAAAATCAACAATTGCATAAGGTATTTATTTTTTATTATTATTACTAATTATTGAATTTGATATTTATATTGTGTTTCATTGACGATTTGATTGATTGGATTGATTTTACCTTTCTGTCCTCTTCCAAAATGTTGAAAGTCCTATTAGGTCTACAAAAAGTGATAATATCAATAAAATATAATAATTATTTTACTCTTTATACATTATTTTAGGTTCATAAAATAAATTATAATCATTTAAATTTTCAACATCATTTGTGGATACCAAAAGAGATGAAAATAAGTGATTCTCCACTGAGTTTAATTTTCATGACCTGGTCAAGTATTTTAAAAACCACACGATTTTGAAACGTTTTCGGCCAAGTCAAACAGTCCTCAATTTCCATTGGAAAACTCTCAAATGCCTTTTCTTGCCCAATTGACCTGGGTCAAAATTTTAAAATATTAGTGACTAACGTAAATGCAAAATTTTAAGAAAAAAAATGCTAATTCCATGATCACACGCACCATCCCCTCGGAAAGTTCTACACGCAATTGGTTGAGTCAAGGGTCAACCAGAGCCTAGAGGATGGCCTTAGGGAATTAATTGTTTCGTGGGGGTTTTGAACACTCTACGTACTTTTCGTGAGAAACTTATCAAAGTTCAGTTTGAAATAATACTAAAGTTGCACTTGTGCATGTGGAAAAACTGTATATGCTTTTTCTTGATATGCAAGAGTTATACGCTTGTGGGAGATTGATGTTTTCTGCACACTCGAGTGTTACTTCAAGTGTTAGATCGAGTCATTGTAGTAAGGCTCTTTCGAGAGAAAGATAACGCTTAGGGAACCAACGTTTTATCCTATATAGGTTAAAATTTTTGGAATAGGCAGATTTTTTTGTGAGGAGATTATCATCACAAAAACTCGTTTTATTTTGAAATTTTCAACTCCATAAAAAATTGATTTACAAGTTGAAGAATTGTGGACAGTCGATTTCTATCATTAATTTGTAAATCACTTTTGATGAGGTTAGATCACCCTTACAAAAAAAATCAGCCCATTCTGAAACTGCTAACCCATGTAGGACAAATCGTTAGTTCCCTAAAGTTGTATGCTGAATGCTTTATATATAAGTCTATTTTATGAAAATAAAATATTTTAATATGAAAAAATTATCAAAATAGCAAAAAATTTATTTATTTATTATTCCATATAATAAAATATTATCGTTTTAAATTTTAGAATTAGTATTATGTCATACAAAAGATAACTAACTAGGGTCGTAGTCAATAAGGATAAAGGAATAGTTGGTTCCAATCATTCTTAGCAAGCAAAGTTCTTAAAGTCACTTGGACGATAGAAATTCAATTTTAAGAATAAAAGGATTTAAACAATTTTTCCTTTTTTTAAATTAACCTATATGTGCTCATAATATTGAAAGTAGTTAATGCCCGTAGCTTGTGAGTTCAATATCGAATATAAACATCAATTCTTCAGGGGCCACTCGCGAGGGTACACTCTCACTTACCTGATGCATGTGATGTGCAGACTAGTGGTCTATGTACTAGGCAAAATCCATACACGAGATCAATCCATTTTATTCAGTGATACCTGATTATCTAAAAAAAAAAAAAAAAAAAACCTTCTCAATATAGTGTTAATTAGATTAAGGTTCGATGGTAAATTATAATTTTTTTATTTTTTATTTTGTTAGATATACAAGATTAGTGGTTAATAATTAGTAGAGAAAGCCCACGTTTGGAATTTGAAGTTTATCAATATATTTCTAATCATAATGACATGGCGAGCAAATCACGGCGGGTCAAGAGTCAAAGTTCAGACCTTAACGTGCAAAAAACAAAAAAAAGGATATATGCCGAAAAGAAGATTTATACAAGCCAAAATGTGGACGTGACATGTAATTCCTTAAAAGACCCAATATGGTGTTCTTTATCCATTTTGGGTCCAAGTGGGCTGTTAGTCTTCCACTACCTTAAGTGAATTTATCGTGTGAGATTGCTTCTTATTGGTCGAATTGAGTCTCCCTAAGATATAGTTATTCTCAATGATTCGCATATTTTAAACTAGAAAAGATTAAAATTTGTTTTTTAACTATAAAATTTGATTTAAAAAAAATGCTTCAAAGTTTAAGTTTGTAATTAGAATGTATAACACAATTCAACATTTATTTGAGATACCATTTTAATTTACAAAATTGGTGATTTGTTCCTTGATTTAAATTTTTTTTTTTTAAATTTTATAAATTAATGGAATAATAATAATCTCAATACTCTTCTTATCACCAACGTCATAATTATTACCATCACCATCACTATCTTCATTAACATCATCACTTTCGTCGTCACACTCACTATTAATATCACTGTCATATTACTGATTTTTTTTATATTTTAAATGAGACGTATAGTACACATATAAAGCACATGCCGCATATTTTTTCTTTTATTAATTTTTTTTTTACCAAATTTTAGATCGGATTTTTGCAATCTAAAAACAAATAGAACTCAATTTTTTGTCGTATTGGATTTTTTGTTGTATTCAAAATTGCTAATAAGGGAATGGAGTTTCATAAGAAGTTTTGTTAGGATTTTATTAGATCATATCTTAATTAAAAATAAAGAAAATAAGTTAATGGTTAAGAATAAGTAAAAGTTGGGGGGTGCCAATAAAAGCTCTCTTTCTTTTGAGAGCTTCCATTACCACACAAAATTTTCTAATGCCACACCTATTCATCATTTCAACCTTCAAATGCCTTCATCTTTGTTCTCCCCTACGAACCAAATTCATTCTCAAGTGGTAAACCACGAATCGCGAACTCGAATTTGAAATGAGCGAACCTACAAATTAGGTAACATAAGATTCGACTATAAGCAATGTTTTGGAATCAAACATTTGAGAAATGAGTGTTCAATCGAATCAATATCTCTTCGACACAAGGAGAAACAATAGATCATCAAGATGTATTTTTACCTTATCTCATTCACTAAACAGACATTATACATAATTTTCTAGCCAAAAGTTTTGTTCTTCTCTGAAAATTTCTTTTGTTGATCCCCACTTTTTATCTCAAGATATTGATCACAAACTAAATTTCAATCTGATTTTTGTGACATGCATGTGGCCTAATTAAGAATTAATTTGCATCCACTACACCTTTTATTAGGGCATAAAATGGGTCAGATTTTATCCAAAATTTGAATTATCAGAAAATTCAATTTAGCGAGTTTCGTTCCTTCAAATATGTCCAAAATAAAAAAAATGAGTTGGATATGGGTTGATGTCCCTTGACCCAAGTCAAATTCGGGTCAAATGTGGATCCATCCCTATATTTGCCTAGACCAAATGATATATTACTTCAAAAATTATATTTGTATATTTTTCAAGTTATCTTTTTTCAACAAACAAGTGTTGGATGCAGTGACTAAGGTCTCCCTTCAAAATAAAGAGGCTTTTAGTTCAAGCCTCCTTTTGACTACTATTAGGATTTTCCTTGAAATAATTTGGTACATGTAGGGGGAGGGGAATTGAACGGTTCGAAATTATTTTAACCAAATCAATTAATTCGATCGGACCGGATCCGTATACAAGTTTAATGAAGGCAAAATGCTTTGAATATGGTTTTAGCCCATACAATCCAAGTCGGATTCAGATATGAATATGGATATAGTTGTATCTGGCCCGGACCCAGCCCATTTAAGCCCTACTTTTAATTCTACCTTTCTAGGAAATAAGTCTATTGTCTAAATATTTCAAAAATGTCATGGCCATGTTTCGTTCTTTATTTGTCAATGTACATCACAATCTTCATCCTTTTGTGCTTGCGAGATTAACATATCTTCCTTTAAAACTTGAGGGGTTTGCTTAATGACAATCTCAGACCAATAAGCAGTTAATGTCCGTAGGTCATGAGTTCGATACCCAATATAAGCATTAATTTTCTTATGGGCCACCCGCGAGGGCGCACCTCACTCACCTGGTGCGTGTGATGTATCCGGAGTTGTACATGCCCTGAGACTAGTCATTGGACAAGACGAGGGTCTATGGACTGGGTTTGGTCCGCTGTCTACAGGGATACCCGATCATCAAAAAATAAAAAAAGATATCTTCCTTTACGAGAGAAAAATTTACCAACAATGATCATTCTCTAGTCCAGTTATATATGTTGCACAATAAAGGTATGCTCACCATGATAATAGGTGTATTTTGATGCAATAAATTTGCATACCAATCTTCAAATATTGGAGTCTCCCTTTGCCCATACTCGTTCTAACAGAACTTATTGCACAAAACGCTTTCTATTTCTAATCTCCACCACGATTACCCATAGCTCTTGCTTTTGACATTTTTGCAGATTTCCCATAACCAATAAAGTGAATCTTATTCCCTATTTCCCCAAAGGAAGTTTGCTAATTCTCTTATTTCTTCCATCATATACTTCACAATGAGCACCAATAAAGGGTAGATGTTTTCAAATAGAGCTAACTTCTGAAAAACATTTTTCTTACTAAGTAAAGAAAGTTCAGAGAATCTCCATGTGCGATCCATAAACATGATGGGAGCACAAATTTTAAGAACTATCATTTTATTTATTTATTTATTATTTTCTATTTTTCACCGTTGAATTTTAATTTTAAATTTGAGAGGTAAACGACCGTCCATTTTCAAAACCTTAAATCAAGACCAAATGAGTTTTCGGGGCAATAACTTCAAGGGCCAGTTTTTCTTTTGGAAATATGTACTGAAAAGTTTCTCTTAAATAAAATGGCCCATTGATGGCTTACTCTATAAAATATTAGTCTTATTAAGACTATTTTGAAGCAATTTTTAAGAAAAATACCATAACTACCCCTTCAACAAATTGTAATCGAGATTTGTTTGAAAGGTCCACGTTTTTGGTGAATATTTGAGATGCCTCTGTGTTTTTAAATTTGATGACATTTCCTTGACCTTTGTCATCTCTTATAGATCAAGGAAAAATGGTCTAAATGACCAAAAAATCTTTTGTTTTTTTTCTTTTCAAAACTAGTCATCTTAAACCCTCTTAAATATGATGGGGATGATCATGATCATGATCAATTTATTTTCGGTGTGTAAGTGGACCAATGAACATCTGGATTTTAGGAACTAAAATAGATAATAATATTTAGATACTAATAGTTTTAACACTCGAATCTTTGTTGAATCAACTTGAAAACTCGTGAGTCAAATAAAATTATACTAGTTTTATGAATAATAAAAGATAGTTTTATAGGCAAGGCCAACTAGCTTAGTTGTTAATATCTTTGAACAATGATACCAGAGATCTAGGTTCAAATCCCGCCAGCACCGAGTTATTGATCTTTTTAAATTTGGCTTACCAATTAAAAAAGAAAAAAATATTTATGAATATTTTAAATAAATAAAATTATATTAATTTTATGATGGGGACGATCGAGGATGATCATGATCACGATCAATTGATTTTTGGTGTATAAGTAGACCAATGTAAGTTTTGAATTTCAGACCCCAAAGAATTTAATAATAGTTTTAGATATTCAAAAAAATGGTTTAAATGGTGGTTTTGGCATTTTATTAAAAAAATTGTTTCAAAAGTTCTTAGACCAAAGTTTTATAAAGTGAGCCTTAGGTGGTCCATATTTTTTGAGGGAACTTTTCGGTACATATTTTCAAAAAATAAGTTTTTACTGTCATTATCGATTGCCAATGTGGCAATCGATATGGGCCCAAAGATCCTTAGAAAGAATTGAAATCTTACTAAGTTAGTCAGTCTAACCCTACTCTAAACCTTTTTCTATTAATATCTTCAACTTGTCAATCCTCAACCTTCCTTGGGATTTTCTTAAGAAGTTCCAAAAGAATTTCCCCTCTCACCCTTCTCAAGGATGGGTATTGCACATGCCCCATGATTAGTCGGCTGCTACAAGAGGCTCGTTTCATTAAAAAAAAAAATCCAAGTCATTTGTACCATCACCAAAAATCAGTATTTAGGAACGATTTTCAACCGTTCCTAGGAATCTTTGACCGGTTAAACACCTCTCCAAATACGTATAGTTAGAAACAACCGCAGGCCATTCCTTCCTGCATGCACAACAACAGAATATTTATTATTCTAAACTGGTTTAAAACACTTCCAAATTATAAAATTCTGAAGAGCTAAAATTAAAATTTATAACATGTGAAAGAAGACATTTTTGTATTTTTTTCCCTGAATGAAATATGTAAAGATATGTCACGTAATTCTTACGAAAAAAAAATGTATCATTGATGAATTACCTTTGTTTCAAAATTTTCACTTAGAAGTATATTGGTGGAAATCTCTATGAACAATAGGAATCCCAACTTCAAAACCGGAATGGAGATAAACAAGCCCTCTTGCAGCTCCAAGTATACCTTAATTCTTCGAGGCCTGCCCATCTTCACTTCACTTATTCCTTTTATATAGTTACAAGTCATTATCACTTCACACGCCCTAATCCTCCTTTCCCGACCAAATTCTCATTACTGGATGAACATGTCGCTTCCCCCATTTCCTTGATTGTGAACACCAATGACCCATGACTTCATTTAGGCAACATTTGATTTTCAAGTTGCCAACATTCAACTGGCTCCCTGAAAAAAATGTGTATCACTTGTTCATCCTCAGAATTGATAATCAGTAACAACAACAACAACAATGATAATAACAACAAGAGAACTACATACAAGGGGCAACTTGATCCTTTGCCGCCTCTTATTCCACGCTAAGACCAACCTGAAAGGCATAATCACTCTTTAAAGATGCCAATCCGTTGCACAAACAGATCAATTTCGTTTTGTTTGACAATCTAAGTGACAAATTATCATCTTAGCTAACAATCAGATTGATTATCTCAACTAATTTCCTAGTTTCTCCACAATTCGAAAGGAACCCATGTCATAAAATTCCCAACAAAAAGGTAATTTAGCTCAAGAACCAATTGAACTACAAAACCCAATGAGTCCCCAAGATTAAATATAACAATTGGTGAAATTGAAAAGGGTTATGAAGTATAAACAGAGGAAAAAAAATCGGTAGTTTGAGAATCCTATCTAGAGTATGTACAGAGCAAGTGAAGTTAGAATTGGAGAGTACTCGATCCAATGTGCCAACTACCTCAACTTCTAAAGCAGGGTGATCAAATGAAATATTTGATGGGATCTACAATTTGGTTGTGTGCAAAAAAAGGGAATAAATGAAAACACAAGAGTTTCGAATTGGAGAATTTGAAGCCATTATCAAAGTTACAACCACTATACTATATGATGTATTTGCAGAGAAAAATTGAAGCAGCATAAGCAAGAAACTACACTCAATTTTTGTCCACTGCCCTATTGTGCCACTTGTCAAATTCTGGATAATCTGGAATCCACATCATTCTTTGATCTTGTTATTTCAAGCATATGCAGGTTTCATGAGTTTAACTATGAATGAATAAATTACAAATATGTCCAGCTAATATGAATACGCTAATATGCTTAAAAAGCATAAAAATTAGATGTGATATGCAAATAACTAAGTAATCATACTTCGTTGATGCTAACAAATGAATAGTATGTGCAGTTGCAAGCCCTTTCTTACAATGGGTCTGTCACTTTCCAAATATTTGAGAAATGGGTTACACATCAACTTGGGAAACAAGTTTCCCAGTAAATCGGAAACTATAGAGCAAAAGGTTCTTGCAATTAAGGGAAAGAATTTAATGATATTTACCAAAAAATAAAATATAACGAAAGAGCGTGCTAAGAATGCCATTTAGAATACTCACAAATATTTACGAGATGTGTTGGAAACAAAGTTGTCATCTAAGCGTCAGCTCTTTAATCCAAGACACTATTCTCAATAGATTTTCATTGTTCAAAAACTACACCAACAAGTGATCTATGGTTTACTTAAAATTTCACTAAATCAGCTGCAAATAATAATTGAAAAAAAAAATACGGATTCATTCTTGTTTTTTCAGTTGGGGGCCGCATTTCTTGGACTGTGTTCATTTTCTTTGATGTGCTACAACATTTGAGTGAGGATTGGATTAGATCCTTAGATGCATTTATCTTCAAAGCTTTTTTCAATTTCCTTCTTTTGTGATTATATAGACATACTCGTCTACTTTAAGGTGAGTGAACCACCAAGGGGTGAATTGGATTCATTCTAAATTTCAGGGCCTATCAGTTTGAACATTCTATCCCTTAATTATTACAAATGCTAGCAATGAACAGTCCAACTGGAAATATAAGAAACAGAAGCACAAAAGTTATTCCTACTCATATCAGAAAGGCAAAACAAGAGTTAATTCAATCTAGGACAATAATAACAAATAAGTTTTTCTTCAAACATATAAGTCATTCAACAATTTTAAGAGTAAAAATTGTCATGCAAACTCATAAGGTTAGAAATTATATACAATAGAAGCAATTAGAAATGTAATACAAGGACAATATACTAACATTACTCCCAATAATATCTATGCCGTCAAACAAGAAACAACTTATGGTTCTAGCTGAGGCATTAACCCCATGGAAAATGCCTCTGTTGAAAATAACACCTACGTAAAGCAATGATCAACATTTTAAAAAATCAAGACCAACAAATTCTTAAGACATGAAATTTTGTACTAACATGCACAATTAAAAAAATTAATTTGACTAACATACGCCTTTATGTCAGGGAAAAAATTGGATCCAGACAAGTGATCCATTGTCAAGAGCACGGCGCATTAATCTAACTAAAAGTGCACCATGAAAAAAAAAAGATTAACAGTGGGGATGAGACAGAAAGACAGAAAGATAGAAGGAGACATGGTTGTTAAAAAGAAGAATAAGATTAATTAAAACCATCATTTTTTTAAGTACAACAGTGCAGTAATTTGTAACTACCCTTAAACTTCTCTTATCTTCTCTTCCCTTCACATTTTCTCATTGGGGGTGAGACAGAAAGACAAAATGAGTCATGGCTGTTCAAGCACCACCCAGGCTAAAAACCACGAAGTCATTCAAAGATGTGGGAAAGTTGGTTAATTTTGTCATTGGCATCTACAGATCTATTGCCAATGTCACCAAAATCTATTAAATTTCAAATCTTAAACAATGGCTCAGCTCGTTTAGCTCCAATGCGCACATTGGTATTTTCAATTTAAAAAACTACTGAGATTTCGATCTTACACTGAGCAGAAGATCGCTTCCAACGTAACCAAAATTCTTGGAAAAGATGAAAATTAGATGACAAAGTAATAAAGATGCATAAAGAACTGAAAAGAAAAGCAAATTTAGTTTGTAGTTTTCCAAAGATCTTAGCTCTAACCACTATTTTCTCGGCCGCTTTGTAGATCTTATTGACCTTCGCCTCAAATAATCCCTTTATACCAGTTAAGTTCTGTAGAAAGACATAATCTTATACTTAAAAATCCGAGCTCTGTCAGTCTAAATCCTAAAATTAATTGGATTTTCACAAAGAAGATGAAAAACAGTCACAATCTTTTACTTATAAGTTTGAAGTAATTTGAGTCGTTCAAATTGAACTTAATTTTCATCTAAACCTTCATTTTGGGAAAAAATTATGTGGAAAGATCAAACCTATACCTAAAACAAAAAAATCCTACACTCTTGCAAAAAACCCAATGTATGCTCATAACCAAACAATCATATTTTAGAAAATTAAACTAACAGATCAAATCAAGGGCGAGATATCATCGGTGCAAAAGCCACTAAAACTAACAAGAAGTTGCCCCCATTAATCAAGTTAAAAAAACCTTAAAAATCTACAATTTTAGAGAAAATTAACCAAATTCATAAAGATCAAGTTGTATAAAGGAAAATAGAGAAAATCCAAAATCTTAAGCAGAACAATCACCTGATTAAAAACTAGAATAGAGAATCTCTACAACTAATAAAGCCATGGATTTCTACGTCAGATCCACACATCGAAGAAGCAATACCAGAGCAAATCGTGTAAATCAAATTTAATCTCACTAACAATCACGAAATAGGGTTCCAAAATCGTAAATAGCTGTAAAAAATGATGGATTGAAGAGAAAAAAAAATGAGAGAAAACAAGATTTTACACGAGAGAGAAAGGGTTTTCGATGATCACAGCTTTAGGTTTCGCACATCTTACATAAACAAACGATTGAACTCGATAAATGAGTTGATTTCCTCTCGAAATTGAGAGAACGGATTTTCGACAATCTCCCCTTCTCGAGTTTGCTTCGTTTCTCTTGTAATGCAAGAGTGAGACTCCTTCTCGTCGACCTTCAGCTTCGTTCCCTGATACATTAAACAGATTTGGAAGCGGCGTAAACTATTGAAACCGCTTAAAGCCGTTTTTAATTAAAAACGGCTACCTTCAAATTCCCGTTCCTAAATAGTTATTTTCTTGGGAGACAGAATATGGGACATGTAAAAAGAATGTAACGGTAATTGTTTTTCAAAATATGGGTTAGAAATTTCAGATTATCCCTGTAACGAGAAGATCACCCTAAAAAATAAATCAATTCAATCTGAAATTTCTAGTCTTACCAATACTGATATAGACTGTGGACCATCAATTTTTTACTAATAATTTGTAAATTATTTTTGATGAATTTAAAAGTTTTAAATTAGGTTGATTTTTCGTGAAGGTGATCTTCTCATCATAGAAATCGTCCCCACAAAAAATCAGTCCAATCCAAAATTTTTAATTTATATTTTGAAAAGTCATTATTTTTACTTATGTTTTAACATATAGCCCATGATCCACCCCCATTGTCTTGTTGTGAAAACTAGTCTATTTTGGAGGAGCATTATGAGGGATGAAAAATCTTTTTTTTTTCTAAATTCACATTTTGTACAAAAACATTCCTATTATTTCTAGGAATCTGTTTCGACTAGCCATAAATATACTTTCACGTGGACTTTGTAAAAAAACAATGTGTCATTTGCAACTGTGAAGTGTGATGAAATTAATATCACATCTTCTAGTCTCATTGTATCTTTCCAAACCTGTTAGTCCAGAAATATACCTTAGACAAGTTAAGTTGCCTCTTAGTACCCAAAAACAAAAGCTCCAATATTTTGTTATAACCTTTTGATATACTTATTTTGGACACACAGTGTATATGTTGTTGTCATATGTGTTTTCGACTCATAAATACCCTTGATTCGTTAGAATATTAAAAACTGGTAGTAACCTTTTCTCAATCTCACAACAAGGAAATATTCTTTGTTTAAAAAATACATAAACAAATAGAAGGAACTTGAGTACAAAATTAGATGGTACCTCGAGTTTCATTACTAATTAGGCTATTGATATAAAAATTGGGCATCTTAGTAAAAATTCCTATTCGATTTTTAATGTAGGCTCCGATAACAAAGCAAAAGTAGGCAATTTGCGTGCCTTCATTAATTAACCTTCTTAAATGTTCATTCATTTGATCGATTATCTCCTTCCTTGCCTATTTCTATATATATATATATATATACTCAAGTTCCTTCTATTAGTTTATGTATTTTTTATACAAAGATTATTTCCTTGTTGTGAGATTGAGAAAATGTTACTACCAGTTTTTAATATTCTAATGAATCAAGGGTATTTTATATGAGTCCAAAACACATATGACAACAATAGAAGGAACTTGAGTACAAAGAGGCTGGAAAGTTAAGATCGAGCACCTCATCTAAGAGCTACAAGCATCTCGAGGAGTGGAGAACCTAAATACCTCTTCACAATATCTAGTAGAATATTTGAGTTTATAGTAGATCTCTTCTTTTTATAGTAAAATAAGCTATAAGGTTGTTGAATGTAGGATGAAAATATGATGTTAACAAAATGAGAAAAGGAAGTTAATGAGAATTTTCATTTGGAGGCCAAATAATTTGAAAGAAACTCATCGTGTGTGTGTGTATCATATTTCCCTATATATATATATACACACGATGAGTTTCTTTCAAATTATTTGGCCTCCAAATGAAAATTCTCATTAACTTCCTTTTCTCCTTTTGTTAACATCATATTTTCATCCTACATTCAACAACCTTATAGCTTATTTTATTATAAAAAGAAGAGATCTACGATAAACTCAAATATTCTACTAGATATTGTGAAGAGGTATTTAGGCTCTCCACTCCTCGAGATGTGTGTAGCTCTCAGATGAGGTGCTCGTTCTTAACTTTGTAGTCTTTTTCTTTAGATGGTCAAACTTTGACCTCCTTCTGCTCCTCTAATGTCTTCTTGGTCGATCGTGAATGGAGAGGTGGTAGAGCTCGATTTAAGGCCATCTTAACAAGATTTTCGTTTTGAATTTTTCTTCTCAAGGTCTTTTGCCTTCAAATCTTCTTGGAAACCTTTTGGCTTTCAAAACCTTGAATAGAGGATTGTCGTTCACTTCGGTCGATGTGGTGCCTCTACTTGCACATACTTATGCATCATGATTGACCTCCTTGACTGATGACTTCGACTTTCGTCACCTTTCTCATTTGGTCGAGTCTTGACTCACTTCCAGCTTGAAGTAAGAGTGACTGGGGGTTCTCTTCTTGCGGTAGCCTGGCTCCTCTTTTTTATTGATGTCAGGTCAGATACTTCCATACATTGGAAAACTTGGCTTTAAACTGTATTTTTATGTCTCCTTCAATTCATTGATCCCTTCTCTCCCCTTACTGACTTATGACTTCCTCATATCTTCTTAGACTGATTTTTTTCCATTGTTGATGATAATTTGTCTGGATCATTCTCCTATCGAACTTTATTTCACTCTCTCTATTTCTTTTTCTCGTTGCCAGCAATTTGGATGTTTTTCATTACTTTAAGGCTATTGAATGACAAAGGATGTGAAGGTAAGAGGTAGGGGGCCCCTGTGTGGGGTCTGGCAACATTCCTTAGACAAACTTGTTAGTATAATCTTATGAAAGAATGAACAAACTTAAGTATATAAGAAAGATGATGAACAATATAGTCGCGGAGTCTTATATTATTGACTCGTGTTCATTTTGACAACCCAACACTCTTTCTTACACTTCCACCCATCAACCTTCTCTAATGTCTCTAACTTAGTTTAAATAGTCCATTTCTCTCGACAAGTGTTGTTATGCTACTGATCCAGGAGTCTTCCTACGAATCATACTATTTGAGGTTTGCTCAAGTATTTTGGGCAAAGAGCCCATCATCTGTCAATAAGATTGGACTCGATGTGTAAGTGTTGCAGGTCATTAAATTTGAAGGAAAATATCTTTGACTTATAATGTCTTATCAACTAGATTCAAATCTTTCTTGAGCTTATCTTTTCCATGCTCGATCTTGGGTGTTCATTTCAGGTTTCGTTTGTGTGTTTCATGCCTAATTTTCTAATATAATTACGATCTATATCCTGAGCTCGATTTATGTAAAATGACTACTAAGTTTGCCTGTAGGTTGTTTTTCTATTCTTTATCTTCTTGAATCTTCTGTGTCCTAATATTTAGATGTTCTTGGTCGATACCGTGCTCGTAAGATGAAATGTAACCTTCTACTTTTCTATGTTTATGCTCCTCATGGTTCTGGTCCTATATTTAGTTACTTACTTCTCGATCTATGGGTTTGCAAAAGTCAAACTAAGTTGAACCTTAGTTTCTTCTTTCATTACACGTGTCCCTATTGTGTGACGTGACAATTATGGTCCCCACAATTGCCCTTTTTTTAGCTCGATTCATTGAGGTGAATAAAATAATCACTGAGATCATTATCTCATTTTTCCTTAATGTTAGGCTAAAAAAATTAACTTCATACCTATTTTTCTTTCGATCAATGAAGGTGGTACATTGCGTTACTTTGCCTCCTGCCTCATTCTTATCCTATCTTTATTATTTCTCGTTTCAAGCGTAATGTTCTCTGTTTCATGAAGAGGCAATTGTAATGATTTATTAATGTATTTATCTTGGTCTTGATGAGTCATTTTGATATTGACAAATTGCCTTGATCTTTTCACCTTATTCCTAAAAACACATCATTTCTTTATGGGTGTTTTGAATGGCATTATTCACATGTGTTCATCTTTCTATATGTAGATCTCTCATGCCATTCTCTTTCTCATTTTGTCTTTGGTTCCTCGTTCTTCTTTCATTTCTTTTATAGCAGAAAGTTCATTTTTCTCCGTTCATCTACTTAGTAAGGGACATTCTTCCTCTATTTTGTCTTTGAGGGAGGTTCCTGAAGAAGACAATGGTGTCCCTATCCGCTTTGTTATGGTGTTTTGTACAGAATCCTTTCTGAGCCACTATTCTGAAGAGACTGATGCCACGGTTCTCAAAGGATAGCTCGAGTTTGGTGGTGGCTCGAGCAAACTCTTAAGGTGGAGGTCTGGTTCGGCTTATATGCTTATCTTCGTAATTGGGGGCTCTTCTTTGGAAAGAGGTCTAAGCATGTCCCACATAGACTCATTATTGGACGAGTCTATAAGTTTCAGATAACCCCCTACTCTCCAAGATGGCTTCTTATCCTCCTCTTCAACTCCAATGAGTTCTTTCGGGAGCTCAAGTCATGGAGGCCGAGCTCTTCTACTAATTCCGCCTTCGATTTGGCTCTTCTGCTATATGTACCTTCGACCGAGCTCTTCTACTGATTCTGTTGTCGATCTTTCTTTCTTTTATTTATTTTTTCTTTTCTTTCTTATTCCGAGGCATACCTCATGTAAAATGTAAAAAAATTTAAAAATGAAACAAAAGTATTTTTTTTTGCTTACATACATTTTTCTCTTTCTTTTACCGAACTATTATTCTCTTTTATGATAATTAAATGAACTTCATACATATAGAAAAAGAAAAGCTAACGAATGTATGGAGAGAAATTTGTTTTTGGCAAGTGTTGCTTTTTTTTTTTCTTTTATATGCTTTGTTTCTTCAAATGTTTCTATTTTGCGTGAATTTTCTAAGTAAAGATGTATTTTCTTTCTAGGTGACCTTAGTGTGTGCGCTTCAGCATCTTTCGTGATTTTGGTTTACTTAGGAAAAAATATTTCTCCCTTATAGCCTTGTTGTGCGTATTTCATATGAGGGTATTATAGGTACCTCGGTGAGTCAAGCTTTCAATTCGTAACCTATATTGTGCTTTTTCTTTTTGACTTGTGTGAGTGCCTTAACGAATTTAGCATATGAATACTTATTTTCTTGTAAACATGCACGTGTGTATTTAAATGACCTTGGTGTATTTATTTTCAGTTTGCAACTTTCACAAATGTATACAAGTGCTTTAAGCGACCTCGGTTTTACATTTTTTTTTACTTTTGATTTACACGAATATGCAAAAGTACCATACTTCCTTTCTATCTTGCCCAAGACAACTTCCCTCTAAGCACTGATTGCATGATAGCTACCTCGACGTGTTATCGTGAGTGCATACAATGACCTCAAACTTGTTTTATTGTGCTTTTTTTTTCTCACTTCCCCTCTGAGCACCAATTGCACGATCGTTACCTCGTTGTGTTATCATGAATGCATACAATGACCTCAAACTTGCTTTATTTTATGTATTTCCCCATTTCTCCTCTAAGCATTGATTTCTTAATAACTATCTAGGTGTGTTATCGTGAGTGCATACAACGACCTCAAACTTGCTTTGCATGCCCTCCAATGTGTATAGCAACCTCAAGCTTACTTGCATGTCCCATGAGTGCATATAGCGACCTTGGTACACTATATGTTCTTCTTCTATCATAAGTGAGTGTTGAGGTTTTACTTGAGTGGACTAGCTTCCCAAAACCTAAATCTCTCATTACCTCTTCTGGTATTTGGCTACATATGTTTTTCTTCAACTTTGGTTTCAACCGAGATATCGTAATGATGATTTTTTCTTTGGGTCTTGTGAGGGAGTGATTTGTCTTGTCCAAGCTTCCCGAGGGAGTAATTTGCCTTGCCTGTTTGTGGTATACCGATCTAAAATGCCTTCGATTGATCTCGATAATGCCCACACTTTATAAAATTGCTTCTTCTTCCCTAGAGGAAGACTAGAAGATGCAATTTTCTAATCCTTGTAACTGAGCCATTTTTCTTGTCCGGGAGAATCTTCTGTGTTTTCTTCACATGCCTCAATCTTGTTAGTTATCCCCTTTGCCTTGTGTAGCCAATTGTCTTGTTGAAATTTTGTGTCGTTGAAGATCTTTTCTCTGAGCCTTACAAGGGGTGTTATTTTTCTTTTTTCGAGCTTAATCTTATCCTACTCACATACCAATATCTTGTGAGTGTTGCTTGTCTAGAATGGCAGCATGGTTTTTAAGGCTCTTTTATGTGGTTTTTAAGTTTAACTAGACTTCCCACAAACAGGGCCAAAAGTGTGGAAAGGTTTTTAGGTTTTCCACTCCTCGAGATGTGTGTAGTTCTCAGATGAGGAGCTCAGTCTTGACTTTTTCGGTCTTTTTCTTTAGATGGTCAAACTTTGACCGCATTATGTTCATTTGATGTCTCCTTCGTCGATCGTGAATGGAGAAGTGGAAGAGGTGGTCGGATTCAAGTTCACACCATTTTGGTAAGATTTTCGTTTTGAATTCTTCTTCCCAAAGAATTATGCCTGCTACCTTCAAACCTTCTCGGAAGCCCTTTGGCCTTCCATACCTTGGGCAGAGGATTATCGTTCACTTCGATCAATGACTTGAGGTGCCTCTTCTTGCATATACTTTTGTGCTATGGCCGATCGACCACCCTGATTGATGACTTTGGCTTCTATCCTTGATCTTTACCTTTCTCCTTTGACCGTGTCTTGACTCACTTCCAACATGATGTAGGAGCTACTAGGATTTCTCTTATAGCGGCATTCTGGCTCTTCTTCCTTGACTGGCGTTAGGTCAGATACCTCCCTATGTTGGAAGACTTGGCTTTGAACTACATTTTTTTGTTTCCTTATTTGGTTTGTTGATCCCTTTTCTTTCCTTGCTGACTTATGACTTCTTCATCTCTTCTTAGACAAACTTTTCTCCATTATTGATGATAGCTTGGCTAGATCATTCTTCTATCGAACTTTATTCTACTCTCTCAGCTTCTTTTCGTTGATAGAAATTTGGACCTTCTTCGTTGTTTTGAGGCTATTAAATGACAGAGGACATGGAGGTAAGAGGTAAGGGGGCCTGATGTGGGGTCTGGCAATGTTCCTCCGGTAATCTTGTTAATATAATTGTACAAAAGAATGAATAAATGTAAGAATGCAAGAAAGATGATGAGCATTATAGTTGCAAAGTCTTGTATTACTAACTCACATTTATTTTTTCAACCCAATACTTTTTCTTACACTCCCACCCACCCACCTTCTCTAATTTCTCTAAATTAATTTATATAGTTGAGGTCTCTAGACAAGTGTCGTTATGTTATTGATCCAGGTGTCTTCCTATGAATCATACTAGTGTTTTGGGCAAGAAGCTCATCATCTATTAGTAGGATTGGACTTAATGGGTAAGTGTTACATGTCAAAATATAGAGGAAAATATCTCTGACTTATAACGTCTTGTCAACTAGATTCAAATCTTTCTTGAGCTTATCATTGCTATGCTTGGTTTTGGGTGTTCATTTCGGGTTTCATTTGTGTGCTTCGTGTCTACTTTGTTAGTGTAATTGCAGTCTATTTCCTAAGCTTGGTTTATGTAAAATGGCTACTTAGTTTGTCTGTAGGTCATTATATTGTTATTTATCTTCCTGAATGTTCTGTGTCCTAATATCTAGATGTTCTTGGTTGATACTGTGCTCCTAAGTGAAAGTGCCCTCGATCCGTAGGGTGTGTGGATCTGCTTTTTATTTTTGAGGTTTGGGAGTCGCCACCTAATTATTACGATCTAGGAACCGAGCATTGACTCTAAATAGATAAAAACAACTAATCTACGAATAAAAAGAAACTATGGTCTGGTGATCACGTTACGGGTTGGAAGGTATTAGGTACCAACCCCGCTTGAAAAATGCCGATCTCTACTATTTATCAAAAAAGATTACATTGCTAAAGACATAAAACCAATAAAAAATAAGAAGTATACCTAGATGATCGTAACGATTTGTTCCCTCAGAACTTACAGAGAGACTCCTCGTATGAGATTTTTTGTTTTGTTTTCGTCACTAGATCTACTTCTGATCTCCAAGTTAAGGTATCTAGATCTGAGTATTTTATATTTTTTTTTGAAGGATTTATGGATGTTTTTGAAAGATTTTTGGGTGTTTTTTGAGTAAAAGTTGGGGCTTGGATGATAGGTAGGGAGTTAGGCCTTCAAAATTAGGGTTTGGAGAAGGTTAGGGAGACTTTTTGACCTACTTTTTCTAGGATTTATTTTGACCTGCGAGATTGAGTTGTGGAGGCTCCTATTTATAGATTTTTTTGGAAGAATTGGTGTTTATATAGGTTTCTTTTAGATAAGGTGAATTAGGATTTTGACTTAAGTCTTATTTGATTGACTAGGTTTCTTTAGATTAAGGTTTTAATTCTTACGTACAATGAAAAAATATATTTTTGATTTTTAGAGAACCCCCCCTTAATTATATTTTAATTCTTTAGGCCCCCAGATGGAAGGGTCTTTTAATAAATATCAGGGGGCTCCACTTAAATAAGTGGGCAACCATCAACAATTTTGCCTGAGAGCTTGATTGATTGGTTTAAAATTTTTAATTTTAATTAGGATTTCACTTTACATTAATTAATATTTTAATTATTAGTTTTGAAATTTTAAACTGTTAAAATTGAAAAATTACTGTTTTACCCCTGAAGAGGACTTTTGCATTGAAAAGTCATTTTTTGATGTTTTGGAATGTTTTAGAATTAATTTTTTGTAAGGAATTCGATGAGATTATTAGTTTGTGTCACTCATGAATTTTTTGACATGAAATGATTGTAAACCCTATGAGGGGCATTTTTATAATTTTATCAAATTTGGTGAAAGTTGGCGAAATGGTTTATTTGGTTTCAATTTGTTGTTTTATGTGTTTGAAAGGGTTTTTCTAAATGTATTGTGGGCTCTAAGGATGTTTTGATGTTAGGGGTATTTTGGTAATTTGATCATTTTTTAGCGATTTTTTTCATAAAATTTCTTTTTGTCTAAAAATGATGATTTCTATATTTTTGAGTTATATTTTTCTAGTGTAACGTGATTTCTAAAGTTTTGTTTGCTTGAGATACCTCATCTGAATTTCTAAAACATATCTAGTAACAAATAAAAAACATTGGAATATTCATCCATCATTGGGAACCGTTGCAATCGGGTTGACGAGTTGATTAATCAGGCGTGTGCAAAAATGGGGTGTCTACACTAAGATGAGATGTGACCTACTCGTTTGTGCTTAAGCTCTTTTTGGTTATGTACCTAAACTTAGTGACATATTTCTTGGTCCATGCCTAAGATGGGAGTCCATTTGAAGAAAGAGAATCCCAAATCTCCGATTCTCCCCTTGAGCCAAATCATGGTCATATAGATCTGATCGAATATAGATATGAACAATACAAGTTAGAACTCTATGGTGAAAGCAAGGTCCCAATAATTCTAACATGGCATCACCTTCCAAATGTCTTCCATGTTAGTCCTAAAATGACTTCCCCACCAAAAGTAAATTGAAAATTTACAAAAGTTGCCTCAGTGTCGTCATCCTTGGAAGATACTGCAATATTACCAAATTGGTTTGCCTAGGAATTTGTCGATTATCAGTGACTGACATTATTATCTTGAGATGTTGAAAAAATAGTAACAAATGATCTATGTTGTCCTCTATCTTAGGGCTGTCAACGGATGCTTATTGGTTTGAATACAACAATATCTGAATCTAAATCCGAAATTTTTATCTAATATTTGAATTCGAATTCGAATCCGATTATCCTATCGGATATCGGATAATATTTGATTAGAATTTGAATAATTTGATATAAATAAAAAAAAAACATAATTTTTTCTTATCCAATTGATTTTTTATAATTTAAAAAACCTATTATATATTATACTATGTATCTAATAAATAAATAAAATAAAATAAAATATATTATATTATTTATATAAAAAAATATAAATCAAATCAATAATATATATTATATATTATTTCGAATCGGATATTATCAGATTCGAAATGTTAATATTTGAATTTGTATCCGATAAGGATTCAAATATATAAAACTATCCGAATTCAAATTCAATATTCGAAAATTTTGGATAATATTCGATTTTTCGACTATCCATTGACACCCCTACTCCATCTAGAGGACCCAAAATGGCCATTGGTGTTCAAACTAGAAATCATTCAACTCCTCCATCTTCATCAATCTATTTTCCCACTATATATGACTGTTATCTTAGCATTCAGATGATAACATCTATATGAAAGATTTGAACCTTCACTTCTTGTAAAAATCATATTAAAGCTCATTAGGATAATTATTGTAGTCTTGAACTAAGGGTCATATCCCACAAACCAGATACACCATACACAATATACTCTAGAGCTATATATTTGGTGTTAAAAAAAAACTAGTTCCATCAATCAAGATGACCAAATTCTCTTTAAAACTTACAAAATCTAATGCAACTTGACTAAACTTTTGACATAAATATATGTTGGATTAATATGTTAACTTTTGACATAAATATATGTTGGATTAATATGTTATTTTTACCATTATGTGTATTGTTCTTTACTAAGAGTAGCTTCATTATACAATACAAATTAATCATAAGAATTGACCTATTCCCTATGGTACATCTACCAATAAGTTCCTGAAGTACTTTTACTTGTTTACATACTTCGGCAAGTGAAATAACCTCAGGTTATATAGTAGAGTAAAGAATGCAACTCTAAATTTTTGACCCCTGTAAGATCGAATTTGTTGTTCTAATGAAATATAAAAGATAATCATAAATTAGGGCATATAGTTCCTCTAGATGCTCGAGAACTTGAGATATAGCATCCAAATATTATTGACAAGGGTTATTGCGAAACCTACTCCATTTTTTACAACTGATGCAATACTTGGAGATACTGAATTGATTCATATAAGGCAATATACCTAGCAAAGTTTTCCAAGGATAGATCGAAACTTATTTACAATGAAAATAAGTAACAAATGCATCTTTCGAGTAGGCTTAAACTTAGCTTTGTGAGCTATTGAAAAATTCATAAATTGTAAATTTATCCAAAGCTTCATCCTTAGAATTCCTCAATTAAATATTTGCTTACTTTGAATAGTCAATAATGAAGGTAGTAAAATCCATCTTACTCTGACGAGTGATAATATTTTTTTGGTCACATATGTTAGTATATAAGTCCTAAAGCTTTACAATTTAAATCTACACATGAAAAAATTTCCAAATAGCTAGTTTTTGCTTGCCAAAATTCTCACATTTATAATCTACAACATTAGTAAGATCAATTTTAGGGAAAAAAAAATCCTTAATTTATTATATTGTTAATAGAACCAAACTTAAGTGTCATAATCTACCATGCTTCAAACTAAATGACTCGATAGTATAAGAAGAGTCTAAACATACTAATTGACCATGATACATCTAGTCCTCATTTCCAACTCAAATCGTTACTTCAACTCGTACCAATCCAGCATTCTCTTCCGACCAGTCCACATCCCATCTTCTAGTTGTTCCTTCCGCAGGTTCATGGTCAACATACCATTGAACCACCCAATCTAACCGCCTCTCAATACCACATGATCACTCGACCATGAGAAGTACCCCCGAAAATCTAAGGTCTTCCTGATTGGCCCATCATCCAACTAGATGTCAAAAATGTGTTTCTCCATGGCCACTTTTTAAAGAAGCGTATACGCATTAGCCCCCAATTTTGATATAAATATTTTGGGGCCTGTAAATTTCTTCGATGAAGGCATCTAAAACTGATAACATACTCTTTTTTGGCATGACCAAATGAAATACTCCATTGATCTTCTACGTCAGAGCAATATGGACATATCAAAACAATTGGCAGTTCCAATCTATTATGTGCCAAATTACCTCATCTTGATGGTGATACATATTTTCATTAACCCAACCGATGATCGAAGCCTTGTGATCTTTAATATATCTCAACATGCCCACCTTTTTTTCCCCTCTTATCGTAGGTGTCCCAACTATAGGCACTCCAATTTGTCTAGACCGAGCCTGAAAGCTCTCAAAGTCTAGCAAGAGAAATCAATCTAGAGATCTTCAAATTGTTAAAATGGGGCCCACTTCAATAGGGCTCAACTCTCCCCAAATAAATTTCAAAGCCAAATTAGATGAGGCCACGGCCTAAAGGATTTCCCTTAAGATTGTGGGTCACCCATGTCCTTACGTGTTTTGCATTAGAACCTTGGGTAGGTCATCTTCAATACTATCCAAGGCCCATTCGATTGAGTTTGTTAGAGTACATGAGTGCCTAAAATTTTCTTAGGGAAAAGACTATTTAATCCCACTCTTAATGACTTATTCCTCAAGAAAATCACATAGTTTTCCTTTTATACCCCTTGCATTAAGCCTCCTCATTTTTCCTACATGGACTTTTTAATCTCTCACTTTCTTCTAATTTTGATTCCTAGTCAAGTCTTTGTCCCCACAATAGTTGTATTACCTCCCTAACCTTATCTTGTTAATATTGAATTAAGGTAGTTTACTCTTGTACCCCCTAACCTTACTCACAATTCAAGAGGTTTTTATGTTAATCCTTGTAAATTGACCATATTCAAAAGGACTTGACTCTTTTTTCCAACCAAGAGACTTCTCTAGAGTTTGTGTGCAAAGACTCCTCTATCTGTAAGTTGTTAGAAGCCTAGCTAGGAGGAATGACTTAAAATTCCAAAATCCTAATCCATAATTACATGTCATTTGGCCTAATTCTTTAGAGATTGACCCAAAGTTAAGGGACTTGGAAAACTTTATCCCCCCTCTAAAATTCTTTAGAACATTGTAGGCATTTGCAATCATATCCCTTGATTATCATGATTGTCAAGATTGGTGGAGATGTAAAAGACTATCAAGTACAAGATGTTGGAAGGCAATTGAAGTTATTCTTTTGAATTTTATTTGAGAATATTAGGAAATTTAGGAAATTGGACAAGTTTATCCCCAAGGATCTCCTAAGAGCTTATAAATAAGACCCCTATGCAAGACATTTGAGGAGGAGCTCTAACATACCCAAATTATGTCAATTTTGCTTCTAAAACCCCTTATAAGCGTCAAAATTATGTTCAAGTGACCACTCACCCTTCTTAAAAGCTTTTGAGCAAGAAGAACAAAGAAGAAGAAAGGAGGGAGGGAAAAAGGGAGGAAGGCCAAAGTGGGAAGAGTTTAATTTTTGTTTTATTGCACTTTTACACCCCCAAATCCCCCTCTAAAACTCCCCATTTCTTTGCTTTTGGTTCATTTTTAATTTTAGCAATGTAACCTTTACTTTTTGTTATTCCAATGGCTTGGGTGGTAGAGAGTCATTCCTCCATGTGAGTTAATCTCCCCCTTAAGTTCATAATAAGCTCCTAGTGAGCATTTAGATTTTAAGAATGTTATTTCAATTTTATCTTAGCTTCAAGAACTTTATGATTTTTAGTTATGTTCTTTTATTTTCATAGCTATTAGTAAGAAAGTAATCTCTCTATGAGGTAGTCTTCTCTTTCACAAGTCTATATTAATAAGCTCCTTCATGGGAATATCCATTCATATACAACAAGCACACGCCACTTTTCTCTTAATTTCAAAAGACTAAGAGTCAATGTTGGGGATCTTCCTATATCTACACCTAATTCTCTCAGCCAACAAAAATAATCCCAAAATGGACAAAAGTCCATGCGTAAGTGTTTTGATTTCTCAAAGGATGTTTTCAACCCATGGACATGTCTTTAAGGTAACCAACAAAAATAAACTCTTCTAAGAGTACATAAACTTGTTGGAATAGCTTAGAAGCAATTGGGTAAATTAAATGGGTGAAATCCATGGTGATTCACATCAAATCCTCAAGATTACAAAAAATCCAACAAGCATATATTTTTGTATATGACTTGCTCATTATATCATTTTCTCAATTTTAGAGGCCAAACCATAGTCAATTTAATTCTTAACACCTATATTACTTCTTTTAACTTCAAAAAATACAAAAAAAAAAAAAAAAGTTTTCTACCTCAGTTGTAGTCATGCTTTAAAAACCATCACTTGATGTATGAGACAAGGTGTCTAACATATTTCTTGTCCCTCAACTGGCCTTCCTTACTTAATTATTAGGTAGACCTAACCCCTTACATTTATTATGATTCATGACAAGCCAAAAAATAGATTTTCTAAAACTCATTTTATAGTGCTCAAACGCATATTTACACCCACCTTTTGGGTGAGACTAATCTCGCGGTCATATGCATCGTCCCCTCGAAAAGTCCTATGCGTAATAATTCAGTCAAGGGTATCAATTGGACCCTGGAACGTTGCCCCTAAGGAATTCATTGCTTCATGGGGTTTTGAACACTTGACCTACCCTTTCTGAGGAGCTTATCAAGGCTCGACTTGCAACTAGAACAACCCCTTGAGGTTCTCAACATGCCTTACTGATCTAGGAGGATCTACATAGATAATAAATAGTAAATTGGGCATAACTTTGTCATACAGACTCGAAATTCGACGATTTCAAAGGCGTTTGATTTTTAAAATATTAAGTCAAAAAAATTTAAAACATGTAAAGGAAAAAAGTAAAATTTAAATCATGTTACATGAAAAGAGTGCTAAAACTGACATTTATACAAAAAATTGAACATAATTGGACTTATTGAAAAGGGTGAATAGTGATAAAGGGGGAGCTTTAAATGTTTTCTCACTTTCAAATATAGAACAATGAATAGTGATTTAAAGGTGCTTTCTTCAAAGAGTCGTGCTAGAGTAACATTGAATTGTACATTGTGGGAGACATTTCTAATGTGTATGCGTGTTAGAACCATATATACTTTTCACCGAGATATGAGTGAGATCTCGATCAAAGCATATATGGTTCTAATTACATCCACATCAAAAATGTGCCCCATGATGTACATTTTAATGTTACTTCAGCATTATCCGTCTTCAAAATAGAGAACGGTTAGAGTTTAGTTCGGTTGCCCAAGTTTTTATATGTGGAGTTTTAAAGGACAGCTGAAATTGCTCTTAAATTTTATTCCTTTTGAAGAAAATGATCTTAATAATAGTGATATTAAATGTAAGGGGTATATTTTATCTTCCAAGTTTTGGTATAAACAAATGCCTATTCAACCTTCTCTCGTACCAAAGATTTTAATTGTAATATCCCAATATTAAATAATTATTATGAAGAGTAAATTGGTAATTTTAATTAATTCAATGATTTTTAATAATTAAATCTAGTGGGATTTATTAAATAAATATCAATAAGGGTAGTTTTGTCAATTTAGTTGAATTAAATGTGAGCATAACAATTAAATAGAATTGTAGGGTATTTAATTGTATGGCTTGAGAATCATATTTTTGTAATTACAAAAGATGAGAGTTATTATTCTATGTAGCAAGGGTTTTACCATTTCAAACCCCTTTTTCCTAGGAGAGAGACATGTGATCATGAAAATCTCAGGGAAAATACTCATTAAAAATACTAATCCTATTATAGTTCTTTACTTTATTTAGTATCTTTATCACTAGTTGTCATCTAGTTTCATTATCAAAATCCTATCTTTTATAAATGATTTATCAAGATCTAAGAGAGAAAATTTAAAAGGGAATCAATTTGGACTTCATAGAAAACGAACCGAACAACGTAGGAAACAAAAAAGTGGATCTAAGTTTCTTATCGTAAAGAAAACCCAATTTGAGGAGTATTGCGATTTGGGTAAGGGTGAAGAAGATGTCAAACACGAAAAAGAAGATTTCAAATGGTGAAAAAGATGTAATTGAAAAATGAGAAAGAGCTTTATAACGAAGTGTATTACGTCTATACCGTAACTCAATTTATTTGTACCACAACACATTATCTAATGATATTAGACTTTATAAATGCGTCATGTGTATATCGTCGTGCCATGTTGAGGCGTCATGTGTATCATAACCTTATTTACTTTTTACTATTACAATCTTTACTATGAGGAATATGAGATAAATGGATATAAAGTATGGAGGTTGGAATTAATACCAGAAGCTTCGTTATGTAAAAATAGAGCATCATTACATAAAAATGGAGCTTCTTTACTTAATAATGGAGCTTCATTGCTGTTATTTGTGTAAAAATGGAGGGATGATCAATATACCAGTAGTTTAAAGGTGTAAAAATGAAGGAGTGAGCAAAATACCTAAGGCCGAAATTTCATGGAGAAGGAAGATGCGTGTAAAAAGGACGAAGAAAACTTCAATAAGAAGTTTTGTGTAAAATTGTCCATACCATCTGCTATGTATTAGATTTCAAATTTAGGTAACAACTCCCTAGACAAACCTAACAACGTTTAGGGGTATTTTGATCTTTTGGTAAGGTGTAAGGGTAAAATGCCAAGTACTAACTTGTGAAAGTTAGGAGCTCAAAACATTGAAAACCCCTTGTTTCTATTTGTAAATTAAGTATGAACTTGAAAAGATACGGAATCAAGTACACAAACTTTCATTTTGATGTTGGTAAAAAGTAGATACAACAAGCATTAATGCTGGCCTAAAGGCAATGATACAACAAGGCTTGTCTCCATCAAGGCAGGATGCCGCCAAAGGGTTATGATATGCTCAAGGCAAAGAAGGATAGGGTTGTGATATAACAAAGGTGAAGAAAGGGTTAATGAGGTATGTGTGGTAGAAAAGGTGTTTTATAATTTGAAAAAGCAAAATGATGGTGGTGATGTCTTCCATGATCATGAACTCAATCTATACAATGGTGGAATGGTGTGCACATTGTGATGGGGTCAGAGGTTTCGTGCGATGCAATTTCATGCAAAGGAAGGAACTAATGACCACACATGTAATGGAAGGTGAGAAAAGGTGTTTATATTGAATAATGTTGGAGTGAGCTCAAGATTGTACCTCACATCCCACATCTTGACGTGAAAGTGTATATGAAGCATAGATGTTTTTCATCGAGATCAAGACTCATTTGTATTAAATTCAAATCTATTAAAAATCTTGTTGATGTGTTCATAAAGTATGAAAGTCAAATTAAAGAGGAAAAAAGTTTTGAGGTGTATCAATGAACGTCAGGTTAGATGCGCATTGTGGTAACCTAAACAAAACCTTAAAAATCATATAGGAAATGGTATAAATTGTGTGTCTTGTACCACATCAACTTTGATGTGAATGAAAGCCACATAATAAACAAAAGGTAGGAGGGGTAAGTAAGGTGTGGGATATGCACATCAATAATTGATGTATATTGAAACCCACAATTTTGGATAAGTAAATAAAAGGGTGAAATTATTTGTTTTGATGTGATGCCCATGCATAATTTTAATGTAAACCAAACCCATATTTTGAACATGTATAACTATAAAACTGATAGGGGACTAACTATTGTACCGAGTGATTATTTTGCTCGGTGGTTTAGCTCATGCCCATAATAAGGATTCCACGTGACCCAATTGTTACTTGAATTAACTTGGCATAAAAGTGACGTAGAGCCTAAGTTCAAGACTGACTCAAGTTAGTCAAATTTATTTATTAGGAGCTTGACTGGGTAAAACGATAGAAATTGGGTGTTTAATGGTGCCCAACTTGTCAAGTTGCATATAAAAATGTTAGTTTAATAAATAAAAAAAGCTCTTACTACACAATAAGTTATATTTTTATTTAAATAAAAAATTCGTCGAGTCAAAAGATTCCGTCGAATCAAGTTAATTGCTCGAGATTTTGATCAACTAGTGTACCTTGCTGAGCCATATAAATTGCTCGGGGGCTTAATCACTTCGAGCTAATTTTTTTTTCTTTTGTTTGGTCAGCTTGACAAATGAGGTCGGGGACTAATCTTGTGCCTAACTCGATTGAGTTTAGGGACTTTGTTGAGTTGAGAGGTTCAATTTATTACTCAATTTCTACTTCATTATAGTCTACTAGAGGACTTAATTTAAGCTCAGACTGTGAGGTACAATGATTAATTTCTACTTAGGGGCTCGGCCTAAGTATAATCGAGGACTTGGACTCGGGGTTACATAAAAATGTATTTTCAATAAGATTTTAATAAGAATTGTTTTCTTTAAAAGTTTCATTAAGGTAGAAAAAGTGTATTTGATATCTTTTCAATAAATCATATTGACCTATGTTTATTCATGTTTTTCAGGTTAGTTCGATAAGGGAACCGAACCTTGCTCTCAAAGGGGAGCTAGGCAAAAAGTAAGGTTAAGGTTAGTTCAACGAACCGAGTCTTGCTCTCGAGGGGGAACATGGCAAAAGGCAAAAGTTAAGGTTGGCTCAAAGAACTCAGCCTTACTTTCGAGGGGGAACAGGGCAAAAGGCAAAGATTAAGATCAGTTTAATGAATCAAGCTTTGTTCTCGATGGAGAGCAGGACAAAAATGCTAAGGTTAAGTTGGGTTCATTAAGGAAGCCGAGCCCCTACTCTTTCCAAGAGAAAGTGAAAGAAAAAGTTCAAGTTCGATTCTTTTATTTATCAAAGTCTTGGATCTTTTTAGGATCCAAGTTCGATTTGGGACTTTGGTCATTCTTTTGTTATTTATGAAAGTCTTGGTTCATTATTGAATCGAAGCCCAATTTGGGATTTTGATCTATTTTTCTATTATTTATTAAAATCTTGGATTGTTCTGTGATCCTCGTTCGATTTGGGACTTCAGTCAATTCTTGTTTTGTTTATTAAAGTCTTGAATTGTTTTGGAATCTAAGTCCGATTTGGGACTTCGGTCAATTCTTCTATTATTCATTAAAATCTTATATCATTCTAGAATTCAAGCCCGACCTAGGATGTTGGTCGGTTCTTCTATCATTTTTCAAAGTCTTGGCTAATTCAGGAAGCCAAACCAGGCTTTTAAGTTAGTCAGTTCTATTATTGAAGTCTCGACTTATTATAAGGGCTCGGCCAAGTGGAAGATCAAAATTGTCACTAAACAAGGTACATAGGGAATATAATCAAAGATAGTGTTCAATTAGGTTGAAAATGATTTTTCAAAGGTAGTTATCGATACATCAATTTCCATCTGCGAGAGGGTGCTATTGTGGAGAAAAAAATTCACTTACATCTGGGTCATTAATTTGCACCAATCAACACACATCTCGAAGTGGGCACGCAACAACATCTTGGAGAAACTTTATCTAATTATGGGAAAATCCTAAAAATCCCAATTTGGGAGGATTTTTCCCCTTTAGAAAATTACTAAATTTGGATGGGGTTAAATATGCAAATTGTAATCGAATTAAGATTAGGGTTTCATTTCTCATTTTTATGATTTTTCTATTTAAAGGGCTAAAGGCTATTGTAAAAAGAGAGACGAAATAGGAATACAAATGAGGGAGTTCTGGAGTTATCTTGTGAAGGGGACATTCATATAAAAGGAGATTCAGAACATAGTGGAATGGCTCCCCGAGCCCATGGACATATGCATGTTTGCAAACCACGTAAAAAATTCCTTGGTGTTCTTTTTTGTATTGTCAATTATTTTGATAAGAGTTGTAGATCTCGAGATGAATAAAAAAACACCTCTACAATTCATTTTTTTTCATTTTTTTTTCTTTCAACCTCGCCACTAGATACGTCTTTTTAAGATGCACAAAATGAATATATTATAGTAGCAAAATGAACACAATGCATAGGACCATGCTTGAGGAAGCATAGGTCCTTAGGAAAGGAAAAAAGTCTAATACTTTGATTAATTTGTCTTCATAAATGCTGTAAAAGTCATGCCATTTTTTTTTTTTTTTTAATTTTTTTTCTAGGACTTGAAAGAGTTAAATTTGGTACCAAGGTCTTCAAGTCAAAATCATGAGTGACATGCTTTTAGAATCTAATAAAATGAAATGAAAGTCTACAAGACATTTTGGAAGGATTATAAGACATAGCGTTGCTTCTTTATGATAGATTTTTCTCTTCGTTTTCTGGGGAAAGATAATATTTGAAAAATGAGATGACTTTATTCATAGATATATGCTACCGATTACAATAGTTAATACAAACTTTCATCAAATGCATTGGTAACATCGTTTATATTTAAACTAAAGTTTGTTTTGGACCACCTTTATCCTCTTCGATTTACTTGGAGTCTATTGATCCTCTTTGACCTTTTGACCTGCTTGCATCTCTCCCCGTCAAACATCCTCGTGAGCCACCCATTTTTACTCCAAAATATGATATATCCAATTGCAATGCCAATAACCACTCCACATCCATATCCTATCAACATAAATATTTTCCAATCAAGGTTAGTTATAGACGTTGGATCCTTGTGTTGTTGGAATGTCGTTGGTGGTGAAATCGCATTAACATCTTGACATAGCCTTGACAATGGAATTCCACATAATCGTGGATTACCCTCATAAGAAGCATCTGAAAATGTATCAAATTGTTTACCTCGTGGTATGCTTCCTTCAAGATGATTCTGTGTAAGGTTCAACACTGCAAGGAATGTCAGAAGAAGTAGTTCTTGAGGAATCTCCCCTGAAAGCTTATTTTGCGAGAGATCCAATGACTCGAGCTGTCTCAAGTTCCCCAACAAGGATGGGATGGGACCTATGAGGTCATTGCGAGACAAATTTAGTAGAATAAGTGATTTGAGATCTCCTATCACTTTTGGAATATCACCTCGGAATCTGTTGTCGGAGAGATCTACAGAGACAAGGGTGGTCAAGATCTTCTCTAGTGCCCTTTCTTGTCCTTTGTACGAGAGGATAATTGAGAGATTATAATATTGATTTTCTTGCTCTCCAATGTACATTGCAGACTCTTCCCCCACCGTAAGTTCATTTTGTTGTGCTGTCATCATCGCTTTCCAACTCTGAAAGTATTTTGTAGGCAAAGGTCCTGTAAATCCATTGGAAGAAATATCTAGGACCTGCAACTCTTGAAAACTAGAATTGGTTAGAGGATTTTCAATGGGACCATAGAGTACGTTAGATTTCAATATAAGGACCTTCAATGATTCCAATGTCTCTAGCCAGAAGGGGAAGGTATCATATAATTTATTGTTTCCAAGGTCTAGAATTTCTAGATAAATCAAATTGGCCGAACATCTTGGAAAAGATCCTTCCAATAGATTACGGGAGGCTTGAAAGACAGACACACGACTCAAATTGCAAATTGATTTAGGAATTTCACGATTTAATTCATTATCATTGAGTTTCAAGAAATCTAATTTTGTGCAATTGCCAAGTTCGGATGGTATTTGCCCGCTTAAAATGTTTACAGACAAATCTAAAAACATTAAATATGATAGCCTTCCAATCTCATGAGGGATTATTCCATTGAAGTTATTGTTATTGAGTTGCAAAGTATCAAGTGTGGTCCAATTGGACAGAAAATGTGGATAGATTTGACCAGATAGTTGATTGTTACTGATATAGAGGTCAAAGAGTAGTGTTAGAGAGGCCATGGAAAGAGGCAAAGGTCCAGAGAGGTTGTTGAATGATAGGTCGAGCGAAGAAAGGTTGGTGCAAAATCCAAACTCATTGGGAATGCTGGAATTCAAGTTTGTATTCGAGAGATATAGGGTCGAAAGCACCCTAAGGTTACCTATGGAAGATGGTATGGGCCCACTAGTAAACGGGTTATTAGATAAATCAAGGTATGTGAGGTTAGTTAGAAAACCAATTTCATGGGGTATCTTTCCATTGAACTTGTTCATTCCCAGATCCAGCACAGCGAGTTTGGGGCAGTGAAAGATGAATGGGGGAACCTCTTGTCCCAATGAGTTACGAAAGAGTGAGAGCCATACCAGTGATGCCATGCCCTTAAGGTGAATAGGGTCTGGATTCGTTAGATGGTTTACACCAAGATAGAGTCTCTGTAAGTTTTTTAAATTACTAAGCTCATGTGGAATCACACCAGATAGGTTATTGTCTTGAAGAAACAGAGATTGGAGATCTAAGAGGTTTCCTATCTCAGAAGGGATCAT
The DNA here is from genome assembly GCF_017979445.1 of Akebia trifoliata. Lineage (NCBI taxonomy): Eukaryota > Viridiplantae > Streptophyta > Magnoliopsida > Ranunculales > Lardizabalaceae > Akebia > Akebia trifoliata. The sequence goes on along the minus strand of NC_141376.1, from coordinate 14,948,239 downwards.
ACCTGTGAAATAGTTGAACCTCAGATCAAGAGAAATGAGTTTTGAAAGAGACCCAATTTGAGTTGGGATTTCTCCAGACAAGTTGTTGTATAAGAGGTTTAGGGAGGTGAGATTGGGGAAGGCTGAGAAGTCGAATTCATCAAGAGTGCCATTGAGGCTATTATAGCTGAGGTTGATCCGGATGATGCTCTGGTAGTAGTCGCATAGAATACCAAACCAATTGCAAGGAGTACTGGAGGTGTTGGTGTTGGTGTTGGTGAGATCATCAGACCATGAATCATCAAGAGAGTGAGAGAGAGAGATCAAACTCTTTTTCCATTTCAGCAAAGCTTCTGCTGCTGCTGCTGATGATGATGATGATGCTCCTTCTTGTTGTATTATTATAAGAACAAAAGCAAAAAACAGAGAGACAAAGAAGAAAGCCTTGTTCTTCATCATCATCATATTAAAATTACTGTTATTTGATGACTTATGTGTTAAAAAATCATCTTATATTTATAATAAAATTATTACATGGAATGGAAGACAACAATGTGTACTCATCAAGAAAACAGAAGTGAGCACAACGTGTCTCTCATGTTTGACTGCAACAACGTTACAACGTGTCTCTCACGTCAAAAACTTTTTTACTGGTCCTTGTTCTTTAAATTGAAATTATATAACTACCCTTATAATTCTTTCATTCATATAAAAATGAGATATTGGTAAGTGAATATCTGAGATACATACAAGCCTATCTTTTTCAAACAAATGGACGTACGTATACTCCTGAGAGACTAAGAGAAAATGATCCAAAATGCTTCAAAGTTCAAGTTCTACCCAAAATACTTTGATTTTTATCCCCCAAATCTGTCATTTGCAATCCCATGCTTAAATTTATTTTACACGCATCTTCAACCATAAGATTCTATAACCTTCAAACTTCAAGCTTTAAACATCAAGAATAAGATTAGAATTTTTGGACTTGTGATAATCTGACATTTTTTTTTTGTACGCTCCATTCACAAAACAGTACAAAACCATAACCATTTGTCCTTGTGTATTCCGAAGCAATGGGTCTACAGTTCTATAAAGGGAACATACATAAAAAAGCATCATATTATCACCATTCTTTTTGGAAAGTTAAAGATGAGAGATTCTTTGGGTTAAAAAAAGATTTATTTGAAAGAGCTCAAATAGTACTAATGGATTTGTGGGAGAAAAATCAGAGGATTTTTGCCCATTTAACTTTTTTTCCTTTTTTGGGACTTCCAAGAAGACTAAAATCCATGGGCATTACATAAATTTAAAAACATAAGGGGTATCTCCTATATTCAACACAATCATGAGAGCTATGTAAAAAATCACCCTATCTTGGGTCTTTCATGGCAACTTGGTTGGCTTGGGTCTTAGTTCCCCATTATGTTAAGATTGGTAAAGTTAATAAAAGTAAGATATATTTAATTAAAAAATATTTAATAATCAAATAAAATAATGGTAATTATGTCATCTAGATGAAAAATAAGAATGTTCATAATGCAATAAAGTAGAGTACTTGACACTCTAAAGACTACAAAAGTCATCATCTTTTATCAGGCTCATGGTCGTTATTGGAGTAATGGGAAGGCCCGTGTTTGACGAGTAATAAGGATATTTCTTATTTTCTTCTTTGATCAATGAAATTTTTCTTACTAAATAAAATAACAGTAATCATGCAATTTAATTACAAAATAAGAATGTTCATAAAGCAATAAAGTAGAGCACTTTGCCACTCTAAGGACTACAAAAGTCATCATCTTCTATTATGGTCATTTTTGGACTAAGGGGAGGAGACCCATGTTTTTACTAAATAAAATAAGGATAGTGCTTATTTTCTTCATTGGCCACTAAAGTTTTTCTTACTAAAAGATTTTTTAGATCAACATTGTTAATGTCTTATCCCAAAAGTAAATAATGGAACTTATGTGGTTTAATTAAAAATAAGAATTTTAGAATAATGCAATAAAGTAGCATATTTAACATTCTAATTATTAAAAAAAAAGTACAAAATCTGATCACTTTCTTTTTAGATCGCAAGTGGAGTATGGGACAAGGCCCGTGTTGGGCAAGTTATAAGGATATTGTTTTTTTTAATTGATGACTAAAAGAACTTTTAAATCTGAATTTTCAATCTGATATATGAAAATGACTAATGACGATTATATAATTTAATTAAAACTAAGGATATTACACTATTGCAATTAAGTTACGTCCAGACTTAAAAGACTATAAAAGGTATTAAAAAAAGAATAAAAAAAATCATCAACTTCATTGAGAATCATCACTGGAATGTGGCTTTGAAAATTATATATATGGGAAGCGTTTGGAGGCCCTAAAGAGAACCAAATATTGTGCCAAACATTTTTCAAAATAGTGGTTACAAGTTTCTAAATGGGTTGATTTTTAGTGAGGATGATCTCTATGGTGAAAAGATCATCGTCACCAAAAATCAGCTCATTCTGAAACTTATAACCCTAGTTATCGTGGACCATTTGATTTTTGCAAACCACTTTTGATAGGGTTAGAAGTTTCAAAATGGGCTGATTTTTGGTGAGGATAATCTCCTCATCATAGAGATCATCCTCACCTAAAATCAGCACGTTCCGAAACTCCTAACCCGTACATTGAAAAAATGTTTGGCACAATGTTTGGCTTGCATTAGGGCCTTCGAACGCCACCCTATATATATATATATATATATATATATATATATATTATGGCAAATTCTCAAATATTTACATGCACATTGTCAAAAATTTGTCTTGAAAAGAACTAGATAAATGGCAATGTTACAGATTTTTCAAAGTCTTTATTAACCCGTGTCAACCTATGGAGCATTGTTGTCAACATTATTCTAAATATTTTAATCTCATGGAAATTTGATTATGATCATCTTAAATTAAAATAAAAAATATTATTTCAAGAATTAAAATATATTCTCTAGCAAAATATCAACATGATAGTGTATGAAGAATTGATATCGAGTAAATTATTGATATTGTGTATGGTTTGTTAAATTAATGCATAGTTATATGCATGTTTTGTCAAAAATTGATAATGAAAAAAATATTGATATTGTGTATGGTTTATCAACGTGTAGACACCCCATTTTTGCACTCGCCTGATTAATCAACTCGTCAACCCGATCGCAAGGATTCCCAATGATGGATGTGTATTCCATTGCTTTATTTTGTTATCAGATTTGTTTCAGAAATCCAGATGAGGTATCTCGGATTGACAAAACCTTAGAAACCACACTACGCTAGGAAAATACGACCCCAGAAACATAGAAATCATCATCTTGCAGACCAAAAAGAAGCTTCACGATGAAAATCACTAAAAATTACCAAATTACCAAAATACCCCTAACCTCAAAACAACCCTAGAGCCTACGTTACGCTTAGGAAAATCCATTCGAACACATAAAATGACAAATCGGAACCAAATAAATCATTTCACCAATTTTAACAGAATTTGACAAAATTACGAAAATGCCCCTCATAAAGTTCATGATCGTTTCACACAAAAAATTTCATAAATGACACAAACCAACATTCTCATTGAATTCCTTATGAAAAACCGATTCTAAAACATCCTAGAACATTAAAAATCAACTTAAAACGTGAAAAGTCCTCTCCGGGGGCAAAACGGTAATTTCACAATTTTCATGATAAAAAATTCCGAAATTAATAAATAAAATATTAAATAATTAAATTTAAACATTAATGAAATTAATTTAAAATTTTGAACTTAAAAAATCGATCAATCGGACTCTCAGGCAAAATTGTTGAGGGTTCGTGGGATATTTCTTTAAGGACCCCTCCATTTGGGGGTCCAAAGAATTAAAGAAATAATGGAGGGGCCTTCTCCAAAAATTTAAAGTAAATCAAGCAAGACTGAAGTCAAGGTATTAAAGTCAATCAAGTGAGACTGAAGTCAAAATTAAAGTCAATTAAGCAAGACTGAAGTCAAGATATTAAAAGTCAATCAATTAAGACTAAAGTCAAAACATTAAAAGTCAATCAAATAAGACCAAAAGTCATAATAGAGATTTAATTAAATAATAACTCTATCTAATAGAGTTCTAACTTAAAAACAATTCTACCTAAAACAATTTGAATTAAAACACAATTCTACCTAAAACAATTCTAATTAAAACACAATTCTACCTAAAACAAGTCAAACTAAAACACAACTCTAATTAAAAGATCTCTAATTAAACACTAACTCTATCCAAATCAACCCCCTAAAAACATCTATAAATAGAGGTGCTCACACCCTATTTTCGTATCAAATCATAAACCCTAAGAGAAGTAGGTCTAGAAGCTCCCCTAGCCCCCCATAAACCCTAGTTTTGGAGCCCCAACTCCTTAGCTAACATCCCTCCTTCAATTTTAGTCTAGAAAACACTCAAAAGCCTTCTAAAAACATCCCCAAATCCGCAACGAACTTGAAGAGTTCAAATTCAAAAACAAGGAGATACCTTACCTCGGAGATCCAAAGTCAAATCCGGAAACAGAACGAAGCAAGGGAGCACGGTACAAGGAGCTCTTTTTGTCAGATCTGAGGGAATAAAGTCCTTGCATCGGAAATGTATTTTTTTTATTATTTTCTATCTTTATCTAGGTTTTAGCAATGTAATTTACTTGGGAATTTAGTAGAGACTGGCTTTGGCCGGGTGGGATTGGTGCCTAACACCTTCCAATCCCGTAACATGATCCCCGAATTCAGTTTTTTTGGTTTTAGATTAGTTTTATCCGTTTAGAGTCATTGATCGGTTCCTAGACCGTAATAACTAAGTGGCGACTCCCAAACCTCAAGGGTCAAAAGCGGATCCGCGCACCCCGCGGATCGAGGGCGCTTTCAGTGGCGACTCCGCTGGGGACATTGAGGATCAGACTTGAAAAACCTCGAGTATGGGAACATTGCCAATGACCTAGTTTTTGTTTGATTCTATTTAATTTCTAGTTAGTTAGTTTTTTATTGTTCGTTTATCATTTTTTTAATTATTATTTTATTGGTGGGTTTAACCATTAATTTCGGTCCAACTTTGAATACGTTATTCTAGCATATTATTAATTTCATGTAATTCAATCGAGAATCACTTGGGGTGGCTTTAAATAATACAAAGTTTCTACGGATACTTTGTTGAGGGTGGAATAACGATTGTTGAGGATGAAATAATGAAACAAAGGATTCTTTTTACTTTTTATTTTAAGGTATGGCGATTCATTGGTGATGACAAAAGATTTTAAAAAAAAAGAAAAAAGAGAAACAACGTTCGATATATAACTTGCTTGTAGATGGTTGTTTTTCATTTTTTTTAGCTGTTTTATAGACAAGAGATGCTGCCTTTTGACAGCACATATTATTTAAAAAAAAAAAAAAAAAAAAAATTTTGAAGTTTCTGCCAACAGCAGCCTCCATTGGTGTGCCCCAAGTATAAAGCAAAGTGAGGTTTTGAATTCAACGATTTGCAATGGGGTGCCATAAGCGAAAATTCCCTTTTAGTTCGAACATCTTAATTAGCTTCTTCCCCATTCAATCTTCTCTGTCTCGACAGAGACTTGAGAACGCTTCTCCTCTGCCCAGCCCGTGCTCCAATTTGTGGATCTCGAGTGATCGAGATATCAATCGATCAAGCTCGCCTTTACCTCTCAATCGATCAAATAAACTATGGAAACGATGGAACAAAAGGCAAGTAGATGACACGATCTGCTACGTAAGATGAACAGCTCGATTAAGATCAATCCTCACTTGCCTAAACTCGGTTTTGAGCATCATCTCTACGTTTCTATTCAATATAATATCAGTTTATCTCTCGATTTCGATGGCTATTGTTTTCTTAGTCAGCCATTCTTGTAAGATCGTTGCTGTCTGATCTCAAGTTCGAACATGAAGAGATCGGTTGAAGCGTGATTCTTCACCCTGTTTCTTTTAAATAAAAGATTAAAATCATTAGCAGGAGGTTCATAGAGATTTTATTCATCTTAGCAAACTGAAATGGCGGACAATTCGTCGAAAAATCCCGTGTTACAGGCTGATCTCGACGCTGGTATACTGTTATAGGCTGATCTCGACGATTAGCCTGCTGTTCTAGGCTGATCTCGACGATTAGCTGCTGTTATATGCTGATCTCGATGATTAATCTCGACGACTAACCTGCTGATCTCGACGATTAAGTTGCTGTTATATGCTGATCTCGACGATTAATCTCGACGACTAACCTGGTGATCTCGACGATTAAGTTGCTGTTATAGGGTGATCTCGACGTTGAGCTGCTGTTGAGCTTGACGTTATCCTGCTGTTTTAAAACAGCAAGGCCGATCTCGACATGTGCCGGATGAGTTCGATTATTGGCAGCGGCATATAATCTGTCTCACAAAATTATCTTGGGTTTTTTTTAAGATCAATTTGTTTTCTAAAAAAAGGGGAAAATCAAAATAAAAAAAAATAAAGAGTAGAAAGTTTTTTTTTAAAAAAAGGGAAGTTTAAAAAAATAATGAAATCAAATTTTTTTAATGTTGCTAATGGCAACATATGCTCAGGTTGGTTTGTTTCTTGAATTTCCTTGATTGGGCTCAACTTATTTTTAAAAAAAAAAAATAAAAAATAAAAAAAAATGATGAACAAAATCATCCTCTTTATTTCATTGATCATTATTATACCCTTAATTTGAAATTCTTAGAAATTTTGAATTATTTTTGGTCGCCCCAAAATAATCTTGATTGGACTATAAAATTTATCAAATCATGGCGATGATCGGGTCTAATTGATTGCCACATACCGTATATGTGCATGTTTAAATCGTGAACCGGACCATATTATTGATTCATGATGATTGCCTATTTAATGTGCTATAATGTCATTGGGAATGCATGTTTGATGTTGGTCATAATGTTGATCATGATTAAATGTTTATGTGATTGGAATGGTGCTTATGTCCATATAATTCATGTTATAATTGGTTTGATTGGGCCATGGGCCCATTTGTTTGGAAAAGGCCCCGGGCACACCCCACCTTACTTTGCACACACCACATGCACGTTTACCGCTTTACTCACTAACACGTCCCATTTAGCCAACGTGGCACTAGTGCGTGGCCCGGTCTCTTCGGAGATGCGACGTCATTCATGAAACCCACAACTCCAGTCACGTACCTTAGGGTATATCGAACTGGGGCATCAATACCGTCTGATCAGGTGATTCTGGGAGACATATTGATGCACCCATGCTGGGGTGACCTGAGCCTTTGTCCTATTGTAAGCGACACAGTCACATGTCCCGATTGCCAACGTAGTACTAGTACGTGGTCGGTCCCCTCGCGGGATGCCAAACCATTTATGAAAGCTACAACTCTTGACTCGTACCCGTAGGTATAAAAGGTAATCTAAGTATATCAATTGCACTTCTTGGTCAAAACCGGTGCCTAAGCAAGATCTTGTCCCGCTGTACCCTACTGTACGAGGGGGATAGACTACGTCTATTCTAGAAGAGAGGTATTTAAGTGGGCCCTTGCTCAGCATTGTGCGCCACCTCTCAACCGGAGATCGAACTGGCTGTTTTTGGCTTCAGAGAAGTGAATTGAGGTTTTAGATTATCACCTATACGGTATATCAAACCAAGTCACCACGTACCGAAAGGTATATAGGTGTGCTTGGGCAAGGGTGGCCAGATAAAAATGCATGGCACGTAATAAGCCTAGAGTCTAGATACCTTCCCCATAGGTCACGACTCGAACTTATCGTGGGTGTTCCCGGGTTGTTTATTGAATGAATGTCTGTTGTTGGATGAATGTATGTGAGTGATGTGAATGATGAGATCAAAGTGCATGATTATCCTCAAGGATCAAAGAAATTTTATTTTTGAAAATTAAAATGGGTGCACCGACCTAGTAAAGAATCCATTCTCTTACAATAATGACCCAGTCCATCTCGATTCAACAGTCATGATGGACTGGGCCAGTTAAATCAAAATGAAAATCGAATTTTCAAAGAAAAAAAGATAATATTTTTTTTAAAAAAAAGATTAATTTCCAAAAGAAGTGTCCTTTAGAAGAAATATTTTTCAGAAAATATATTTTCCAGAAAATATTTTCCATAAGAATAAGATTTTTCAAAAGAAAATAAGTTGATCTTTTACATGGACCATTGGAAGAGTACTAAAATACCCTTTTGTGTCAAACCAGGATGTTAGCCGCCGGCGATAACCCAATCGATCAGTTAGTCAAAACAACCGTCATAGGAATGCACCCTGTAGAGAAGATCAATTTTGGGAGATTCATGTTGAGGAGTGCTATTTTCTTCCATGAGTTTGAGATAGACTGGAACCTCTTACATGCTATGGCTAAGCGATGGAACCCCTATCTTCACATATTCCATATGGGGTACATGCATTTATGCCCTACACACGAGGATTATTGCGGCATCATGAGGATATCCACTTCAGGTCCCCTAGTCAGGCCCTCATTGAAGACCGGATATTCTGGTGAACTCGCCACAGGGCTAAACATTTCCAAGGAAGAAGCCAAAGCCTTAGTTAATGACGGGAGATTGAACTTAGTACCTTTACTGGGCCCGTATCGCTCCCGCAGTCACCCTATCAATGTAAAACCCGAAGCTTGGCGAGCCACTAGAGACTATCGGTTGTGCCTAGGAATTCTAGCCCAATACATACTGACCTCCAATAGTGATGGCCAAACTATCCATGAATCCTTCATCGATATAGCCTCTCAGCTCTCAAGGAAAGCCAACCCAGTATCCCTAATCTTAGCTGAAACCTTCTCAGGGTTAGATGCCATAAAAAATGGTGAGCGGGAAAGCTTCAAAGGAAGCCCTTACTTGCTCTACATGTGGCTTTGTGACCGTCTCAAAATCGTAGAGGTTCCCTCAAACCTCGAATATGGCCCAGAACATTTTTCCAAAAGAAACCTGTTAGTGCGTCACAATTCAGTCAAAGCTTGGAGCAAATGGTTAGACTCTCGCCTCGCCTGTCATATCGATTTTAGGTGCCCTTGGTGGATGACTGATCCCCCTGTTCTAGGAACCAAAGGATCATACTATGTCCGTCTAATTGGTTTAGAAGAAACGTCTTTTTACCACCCTTACCTAATCCCAGAACAGTACGATGTACCTACAGAGTTATCCTTACCTCAGCATAAAGCCTTCTTTTCCCCCGAGCCTTTGACTGAAAAGTTAGTACACCTCATTGAGAAAGCTTGGAACAAGCGCACCTTATGGTATCCAGACGGACCGGCAGAATTCAGAGAGCAAGTTGTTAGAGCAAAGAGGGTCAAGCCTGACAGCAACCCTGATGACCATCAAGACATAGCCAAGCGTCCATGTAAAAATAATTCAAAACAAATTTGTTGAAAGATGTTTTAATAAGAACGTATTTTCAATAAAACTATCTTTCTTTTCGAATGAATATTTATTTTCTTTTCAAATACTCATTGTGTGAATGGATTAATTAATGGATTGGTGCACAAACCTCAATAAAATGATTCTTAAAAATGTTATCAAGGGAGTAATACCGAAATTGACTAAATCTACCTTTGATGGGGTCATATAGGATTATCATTGCGCCTAAACTCAAGCGTCCACCTCCTAGTTGGGGTCGTAAGTCCAGTCGGTTAGAAAGAACCACAGTACCAAGTCAACAAGCAGAGATGGCGTCAGAATCTGAGCTCACAGAGATCCGTAAGATCTTGGCAGCCTTTGCCAATGATATCAGCAATATAAAAGGCACAGTGGAAATGTTAGAACAAACCTCGGAATCAACGGGAATTCCCTTAGATGACCCAAAGGGAAAAAAGGTTGAAGAGAAACGTCCACGTGAAGTCTTCGAACTTGACAGAGACGAAGAGTATGTTGATGAAAATCTGGCATTATCTAATAGGATGTCTCAATTGGAGTCAGCAATGAAGAGTATAAAGGGTATTGATGAAATCGCAGCAGGCATTGAAGCTTTGAATCGCATCCCTAGAATCCATTTGCCAGAAAAGTTTGTGATGCCTGAGATGGACAAGTTCTGTGGGACAGGATGTGCAAAAACACATCTTAAGGTGTATGTTACCAACATGCGCACTATGGGACTCAGCGATGAACAAATGACATTGTTGTTCCAAAGAACTCTATCGGGATCAGCACTACGATGGTTAATGTCTCAAGATCCAGTTACTGTGGGTACATGGGAAAACATGTCAAAGGCCTTCTGGCATCAATATAAGTACAGTACCGAGATTGAGACTTCAAAAAGGGATTTGGAAGCAACTAAACAGAAAAATGGGGAGACATTCACTGATTTTATTGGTCGTTGGAGGGCCAAGGCTTCTCAAATGTGGGATAGACCTTCGGAGAAGGAACAAGTAGCAATTATCCTAAAGAACCTCTCTCAAGGATATGCTCAACACCTAGTGACCCAATACCTCCCTACCTTTGAATCCTTGTTGCAAGCAGGAAGCCAACTTGAGGATGCGTTTGCCTCTGGAATCCTTTCTAACCGCTCAGATAACAGGACTAAGAAACCATATGTTCCCAAACCCAACATCAACCATACTTACATCGCCAATACCTCAGTTACCCCAGCTCAACCCCCAGCCCGGACCAATAACCAAGCTCACCCAAGTCAACCTCGGACTCCGCGTCAGTTCACCAATCTAGGGATGAGTCTCACTGTAGCGCTTCACAAATTGATAAAAAAAAGGGCTTCTTACCCCTATCCAACCCCGACCTTTACCTAATCCCTTGCCAGCTGGACACAATGCTAATGTGTTCTGCGAGTTCCATCAAAATCCTGGCCATCACACGGATCGTTGTATCACCTTGCGCCATGCCATTCAAAACCTTATTGACAACAAAAAAGGTCACCATCCCTAGCCCACCAAATGTCACCACAAATCCACTACCTGCTTATCAACCTCCACCAACCCTGAATATGGTTTCTTACACCCCATTACCATTCGACCCTGTTTCTCTCATCCATCCAATCCAAGTTAAACCGCCCAGTTACCCCCTGGCCGGGATAGCCTTCACTGATGAGGTTTTTACCACAAACCATGAACCGTTTGATCTAACCTCGGATGATACCTATTGTTTATCCCCACCTCGTTACGATAGTCCCGCGTTCACTAGTTACCTGTTGGCACAAATGAATCTGAAAAATTCGGTATCTTTAACAGACGAAGATCCATACGTGTTGACTGAAGAAGATGAGCCCTTCTCCCTTTTCTGTGATGAAGTTAGACATATGACTCGAGGTGGAAGAGTTTTTAAGCCACAAGAACTCTGTGTTGAAAATCCTGCAGCCCTGGCAAGAAAAGAAGGAGAAGATCCTACTAAGGAAAGCATCGAAGAGGATAACTCCGTGATCAAACAGTTGAAAAAATCAGGGGCTAATATCTCAGTATGGGGTTTACTCATGGCTTCCACTGCTCATAGGGAGGCTGTTCTCAAAGCACTAAACACAGCCTAAGTCTCCCTTGATACTTCTCCAGAACAGCTAGCCAGTATAGTGGGGGCAACTTACGTGGAGAATATTCTATCCTTCTCGGACTCAGATCTTCCAAAGGAAGGGGCAAGCCATACTAAGCCGCTGCACATTACAGTTGACTGTAACGGAATGAGGGTACCTTTAGTTTTGATTGATAACGGGAGTGCACTGAACGTTTGCCCGCTGAAAACGGCTACTTGTCTCGGATTTAAGGCTGAAGATCTCAAACCTACTAATCAAGGTGTTAGAGCTTATGATAACACCAAGAGAGATGTACTGAGAATTTTGCACCTTCGGCTGTCCACAGGCATAGCTGAATTTCCTGTGGAATTTCAGGTTATTGATATCCAGTCCTCTTTCAATCTACTGTTAGGGAGACCATGGTTACATCAGATTAAAACCATCCCTTCTACGCTACACCAGAAGGTCAAATTTATCAAGGATGGGCTGGTAATTACTCTTCACGGAGATGCTGAAATTGTAGGGGTCATAAATAATACTGAGGCTAAGGATAAGCCGTTGCTTGAGATTCAACCAGAACAATAGGGAGTAGAGCTCAGTGGATTCGAATTTGAAAAGATATGCTCAGTCCAATGGGATCAAGCCATGAAAGAGTATTTTCCAATGGAAAATACCTATAATTGTTGCATGGCCAATATATTCAAGAAAATGAGATTCTTCCCTGGTATGGGCTTAGGTCGCAAACAGCAAGGCATTAAAGAAGCACCAATGATTAAAGAGGCCATCGATACATTCGGACTAGGATATAAGCCTACTAAAGAGGATTGGGCCCAATACTGGAAGATAAAACGGGATAAGACCATCGCTAAAGGCAAAGGCGTACCGCAGATCTCATCAAAATGAAGCCCTATCGAAAAACTCTCAATGGTTATTTTGTGAAAGAAGGAGAAGACTTCTGCTATTGTGGATTCCCAGAGCCTTTCATTGATCACATCACAGGTACTCGTCTGTCGGGGTTTGAAATCTTCTTTGGCATGGAATGGCTCGAAGAGAAAGCAAGCACAGAAGTTAAGGAAAAGAAAGTTGAAGACTGGCAGCTTGATCTGGACTCCCTCAACATCGATCAACTATTCATTAAAGACCATAGTGTTTTAGTGTTGTCAGCCGAGAAAGGGATTCCAAATCCTCAGTCTGTAATCAAACCCGCTGTTGGGGTTCTATCAAATTATCATGTGATCAGTCCTATGTTGCATGTCAAGGCTGGGTCCGTCGGTCCCATTAGTCCTGTTCAGTCTGACGTGCCAGTTGAGTCATTTATTTCTGTTGAGTCGAGTAAGTTAGTTGTTTCTGCTGAGTCTATTGTTTCTAGGGAGTCTGTTTTTCCTGCTGAGTCAAGTGAGTCTGTCAAGTCTGCAATGAGTCTTGTTACCCCATCTCTTTTCAATGAAATGAAAGAAATTTTTGATTACCCCGAGCGCAATAATAATTCAACTAATAATCTGGCTTCGGAGGGAGAATCTTCTGACGAAGAACCTCCCCCTGAAATAATCAAATTACTTAAACAAGAAGAGGAACGTCAAGCTCAACCTTTAATAGAGGAAGTAGAGGTTATCAACCTCGGAACAAAAGAAAGTCCTCAAGAAATTCGTATAGGGGTCACTTTATCTCCCGATGAACGCAAAGGGATAGTAGATTTACTCAGAAAGTTCAAAGACGTATTCGCGTGGTCTTACGAGGATATGCCGGGGGTAAGCACAGATATTGTCCAACATCGGATTCCGTTGTATCCGGATGCTCGACCAATCAAACAGAAACTTCGACGTATGAAGCCGGAATGGGCTTTGAAAATCAAAGAAGAAGTTACGAAGCAGATTAACGCTGGATTTTTAGAAGTGGTAGAATACCCTGAGTGGATTGCCAATGTTGTCCCGGTGCCGAAAAAGGATGGGAAAGTTAGAATGTGTGTGGATTTTAGAGACTTAAACAAAGCAAGCCCAAAGGATAGTTTCCCTTTACCACACATAGATGTTCTAGTAGACAGTACAGCAGGACACGCGTTGTTGTCCTTCATGGATGGGTTTTCAGGGTACAATCAGATAAAGATGGATCCTCGAGATATGCAAAAGACGTCATTCATCACACAGTGGGGGACCTTCTGTTACAAGGTCATGCCTTTTGGTTTGAAGAACGCTGGAGCTACCTATCAAAGAGCAGCCACGACTTTACTACATGACATGATACACAAAGAGGTCGAAGTCTATGTAGATGATATGATAGTCAAATCCAAAGAACGACTAGGGCATGTTACTGCGTTAGAAAAGTTTCTCACAAGGATTCAAAAGTACCAACTCCGCCTCAACCCACAGAAATGTGTATTTGGAGTAACTTCTGGAAAGCTGTTGGGATTTGTAGTCAGTTAGAGAGGAATCGAAGTGGACCTTGTAAAGATTAAAGCTATCCAAGAGATGCCGCCTCCCGAGACTGAAAAACAGATTCGAGGTTTTCTGGGCAGAATCCAGTATGTTAGCAGGTTCATCGCTCAACTCACCAACGTCTGCGAACCTATTTTCAAGCTTCTCAAGAAGAATGAGCCAACAGTTTGGAATGAGCAATGTCAAAAGGCTTTCGACCAAGTCAAGGAGTATCTTTCAAACCCACCTATTTTGGTTCCACCTACACCGGGTGAGCCACTTCTTCTCTATCTGTCAGTCACAGAAGAAGCTATGGGGTGCATGCTTGCACAGTATGACAAAGATACTCACAAAGAAAGGGCCATCTACTACATCAGTAAGAAAATGTTAGAATATGAACGAAAATATTCATCCTTGGAGAAAACCTGCTTAGCATTGGTATGGGCTACTCAGAGACTCCGACATTATATGCTATCTCATTCAATTATCCTGTTATCTCGGATGGATCCTCTCAAGTATCTTTTTGAGAAACCGGCGTTAACAGGGAGAACCGCGCGATGGTTACTATTGCTGTCAGAGTTTGACATCACGCATGTTACACAGAAATCCATCAAGGGAGAGCTGTAGCAGAATACTTGGCAGATCACCCTGTAGTAGAAGGAGTAAGGCCTGTCGATCAATTCCCAGATGAGAGCATCTTGCACGTTAAGGAAGAACCGCAGAACCAAACATGGCAGTTGTACTTTGATGGAGCGGCCAATCAAAATGGGTATGGAATAGGGGCAGTCTTGTTATCTCCAGAAGGGTGTCATATTCCTATCGCTATTAAGTTAGCTTTCTCGAACACTAATAACACGACTGAATATGAGGCGTGCATCGCAGGGCTCGAAGCTGTTTTGAACCTGGGCATTACAGAAATTGAGGTTTTCGGGGATTCGGCCTTGGTCATACATCAGTCATTGGAAGAATGGAAGACTAGGGATGAAAAGTTGAAACCCTATCATGAGTATTTGCTAAACTTAGTCAGTAAGTTTAAAGCAATCCTATTCCAGCACTTGTCAAGGGAGGATAACAAATTTGCTGACTCCTTAGCAACTTTATCTTCAATGATCCATTTGCCTCCTGGCATGGAATTAAGGCCAATCACGGTTGAAGTCAAAAATAAACCTGCGTACTGCCATCAAATCAACATTGCTACTCGACTACCCGATGGAAAGCCATGGTACACAGACATAAAGAAAGTGTTGGAAAAATAAGAATTCCCAGAAGAAGCATCGAGGAAAGAACGACAGACCCTACTAAGATTAGCGTCTCAATTTATCCTGTGCGCAGGAAGCTTATACAAAAGGTCTTATGATGGGATTCACTTGTCATGTGTGGATGAAGATCAAGCTGAACAGATAATGATTGAACTACATTCAGGAGAATGTGGCCCTCATATGAGTGGGAAAATGTTAGCCAAGAAGATTATGAGACAAGGATACTACTGGCCCACGATGGAAACAGATTGTCATCACATGGTCAAAACTTGTCATAAGTGCCAAATACATGCGAACCTGATACATGTACCACCATCTCAATTAGTGGGTCTGACCTCACCATGGCCATTCTCAGTCTGGGGAATTGACATTATTGGTAAAATATCGCCTAAGGCATCAAACGGGCACGAATACATTTTGGTTGCCATCGATTATTTTACCAAATGGGTTGAAGCTGCCTCTTATGCTGTCCTCACTGCATCTCGAGTTGCAAAGTTTATTCAAACAAACATCATTAGTCGATACGGAGTACCTTCGGAGCTGATCTCTGATAACGGGTCGCACTTCAAAGCTGAGGTTATCAAATTGTGTTCAAAGTTTAAAATCTCACACCATAAATCATCTCCTTACCGACCTCAGACTAATGGAGCAGTCGAAGCAGTAAATAAGAATATTAAGACTATCCTTAGGAAAATGTGTCAATCACATCGAGATTGGTCAGAAAAACTGCCATTTGCATTATGGGCATATCGAACCTCAATTCGATCCTCCACTGGAGCTACTCCCCACTCCTTAGTGTATGGCATGGAAGCAGTCTTGCCAGTTGAAATGGAGATTCCATCTCTCAAGGTTCTGTTAGAAAGTCAGTTGTCAGAAGCAGACTGGGTTCGCCAACGGTATGAAGAGTTGAATTTAATCGAAGAAAAACGACTGAGAGCGTTGTATCACGTGAAAGCTTATCAAAGAAGAGTCGCTCGTGCGTTTGACAAGAAAATCAAGGCCCGTCACTTACAAATCGGGGATTTAGTACTCAAAGAGAACAGGGCACCTATTTTTGATCCCAGGGAAAAGTTCAAACCAAATTGGGGAGGTCCATTCATCATCAAAGAAATATTACCAGGAAAAGCTGTCAGACTTCAAGATCATGATGGAATCGAGTTACCAGAACCAACCAACCTTGACCAAATCAAATGGTACTACATTTAAGGAGGCCATCTTTGGCCGAATCAATTTCCTTGCTACCCAGTTCATTATCTCCTTTCTCAGCCCTTTGCAGCCCTTTCAAAAAAAAAAAAATTGTGCCTTTTATTTCTTAGCCTGATCACCTAACCTAGGGGAGGGAAAATTCGAACTACGTTTTGGTCTGATCCCAAAATTCTAGGGTACGTAGGCAACCTGAGAAATTACTTCAGGCCCGACCACATCAATAAAAAAAATCTATTTTCCCACACAATATAAAAAAATCAAGAAGAAAATTCAAAAGAAAAGAAATATCATTCAAAGTGGGAAAGAAACTTTAAGGTAAAAGAAAACAATTGAAAAGGAAATGCCACACAAGGGGCATTTGGGTTTTGAGCCTCAAAATCCCTTTCTTTTTATACCCAGTCCCAAGCCTACCTATAAAAGTCCTTCTAAGTACTGTGCGAGAAGTCAAGGAAGATAGCAAAGCATGATCAGACAGCAACTCCAGAAGTGCAGAGGAGAAAAAGAAGATAAAAAAATGATGAAGCCTGCTAAGTTGAAAACCCGAAAAGGGCGACTTAGGCAAAAATTAAGGCAAGCTCGCAAGGTTGAAAATCTGAAAGGACAACTTTGGCAACAATCAGAGCCAAGAAGAAAAAAGAGCTCGCTAGACCGAAAACCTGAAAAGGCGATCTAGGCAAAAGTTAGAGCAAGCTCGCTAGATTGAAAACCTGAAAAGGCGATCTAGGCAAAAATTAGAGCAATAAAGAAAAAATAGAAGAAAATCCTAAGCTGAAAGCAGTCCAAGCTGAAACATCAGAAGTCCGAATAATCAAGTTCAATACTTAGCTTAAACCCGGCATAGACTCAGAAGCCACAAGTATCTTGTCTACGATCGATCTGAAAATGTTTACTTCCCCGAGTGAACCAATGGAGAAAAGGGTGAATTCTATGATAAGTCCCAAAAGGAAATATTTTGTTCTCTTGAGCCTGACTCAAAATCTTTAATAAAATTAATCAAAATTAAAAGTTGAGTCTTTATTGCGCTTGTGGTAATCAATTATTTCAAACCTTCATACAAGGGGCATTTTCTTTCTTTTGTTAATGTAACTTTTCCCCCTTATACTAGGGGCATTTTTTTTATGATGTGTTCAATTATTTTCAAGGCCATGGTCATTGTCAAACTAGGGGCATTTTGTCTTCGAGCAATGTTAATCCTAAAAAATAATAGGAACCCCAAAGTTAAGGTTACCCTCTTGATAACAGTTTTTTCAAAAAACTTTTGAGGTTCAAAAGAAATAAAAACTCATGTTTTAAATTCATAAAACTTTTTGATACATCCTTGAGGTTCAAACAAAAGTATTTTGGATCTCACATAGGAGATATGACATTCTTTCGTTCTCCAGATTCTTTTTCAGATCTAATCATTCTTGGAATCGATCATTTCTCTTCCAGATTCAGTATCTTCCAGATTTATTCAATTCACTCTGATCAATCTTTTCCAAATTCATTCATTCTTTCCCAAAAGTCCTTTGTTCCTTTGCCAATTTTGCTCAGTTTTCGCCAAGGGTTAACTTGGATTTTGTTCAGTTGCCGCCAAGGGTTATCTTGGATTTTGCTCAGTCTCCGCCAAGGGTTATCTTGGATTTTGCTCAGATACCGTCGAGGGTTTTCTCGGAATTATGCTCAGATTCCGCCGAGGGTTTTCTCGGAACTATGCTCAGATACCGCCGAGGGTTTTCTCGGAACTATGCTCAGATACCGCCGAGGGTTTTCTCGGAATTATGCTCAGATACCGTCGAGGGTTTTCTCGGAATTATGCTCAGATACCGCCGAGGGTTTTCTCGGAACTATGCTCAGATACCGCCGATGGTTTTCTCGGAATTATGCTCAGATACCGCGGAGGGTTTTCTCGGAACTATGCTCAGATACCGCGGAGGGTTTTCTCGGAATTATGCTCAGATACCGCCGAGGGTTTTCTCGGAATTATGCTCAGATACCGCCGAGGGTTTTCTCGGAACTATGCTCAGATACCGCCGAGGGTTTTCTCGGAATTATGCTCAGATACCGCCGAGGGTTTTCTCGGAACTATGCTCAGATACCACCGAGAACTATGCTCAGATACCGCCGAGGGTTTTCTCGGAATTATGCTCAGATACCGCCGAGGGTTTTCTCGGAACTATGCTCAGATACCGCCGAGGGTTTTCTCGGAATTATGCTCAGATACCGCCGAGGGTTTTCTCGGAACTATGCTCAGATACCGCCGAGGGTTTTCTCGGAACTATGCTCAGTTACCACCGAGGGTTTTTTCAGAACTATGCTCAGTTTATGCTCAGATTATATTCAAATTATGCTCAGTTTATATTCAAATTATGCTCAGTTTATACTCAGATTATGCTAAATTTATGCTCAGGTTTTACTCAGTTTCACACAGTGCACACACTTACACATTTGCATTTTTTAGTCAGGGAGAATTCTCTAAAATTCAAGGATCTGACACCGTCAGTGAGAGTTTGCGCTCAAGGACTTGACAACCTTTTGATTCGGGGAGAGCTTTACCCTCAAGGATCCGAACACCCTGACGAATTGCTAAATCAGGCTGCAAAATGAACTGTCACTAGCTTTGGCATTCAGATATCGCATTATCTACCAAAATAGATTTGCTATCTAGTTTGCTTCAACCCTCTGCCAAAGAGGGGCATCTGTAGACACCCCATTTTTGCACTCGCCTGATTAATCAACTCGTCAACCCGATCGCAAGGATTCCCAATGATGGATGTGTATTCCATTACTTTATTTTGTTACCAGATTTGTTTCAGAAATCCAGATGAGGTATCTCGAATTGACAAAACCTTAGAAACCACACTACGTTAGGAAAATACGACCCCAGAAACATAGAAATCATCATCTTGCAGACCAAAAAGAAGTTTCACGATGAAAATCACTAAAAATTACCAAATTACCAAAATACCCCTAACCTCAAAACAACCCTAGAGCCTACGTTACGCTTAGAAAAACCCATTCGAACACATAAAATGACAAATCAGAATCAAATAAATCATTTCACCAATTTTAACAGAATTTGACAAAATTACGAAAATGCCCCTCATAAAGTTCATGATCGTTTCACACAAAAAATTTCATAAATGACACAAACCAACATTCTCATTGAATTCCTTATGAAAAACCGATTCTAAAACATCCTAGAACATTAAAAATCGACTTAAAACGTGAAAAGTCCTCTCCGGGGGTAAAACGGTAATTTCACAATTTTCATGATAAAAAATTCCGAAATTAATAAATAAAATATTAAATAATTAAATTTAAACATTAATGAAATTAATTTAAAATTTTAAACTTAAAAAATCGATCAATCGGACTCTCAGGCAAAATTGTTGAGGGTTCGTGGGATATTTCTTTAAGGACCCCTCCATTTGGGGGTCCAAAGAATTAAAGAAATAATGGAGGGGCCTTCTCCAAAAATTTAAAGTAAATCAAGCAAGACTGAAGTCAAGGTATTAAAGTCAATCAAGTGAGACTGAAGTCAAAATTAAAGTTAATTAAGCAAGACTGAAGTCAAGATATTAAAAGTCAATCAATTAAGACTAAAGTCAAAACATTAAAAGTCAATCAAATAAGACCAAAAGTCATAATAGAGATCTAATTAAATAATAACTCTATTTAATAGAGTTCTAACTTAAAAACAATTCTACCTAAAACAATTTGAATTAAAACACAATTCTACCTAAAACAATTCTAATTAAAACACAATTCTACCTAAAACAAGTCAAACTAAAACACAACTCTAATTAAAAGATCTCTAATTAAACACTAACTCTATCCAAATCAACCCCTAAAAACATCTATAAATAGAGGTGCTCACACCCTATTTTCGTATCAAATCATAAACCCTAAGAGAAGTAGGTCTAGAAGCTCCCCTAGCCCCCCATAAACCCTAGTTTTGGAGCCCCAACTCCTTAGCTAACATCCCTCCTTCAATTTTAGTCTAGAAAACACCCAAAAGCCTTCTAAAAACATCCCCAAATCCGCAACGAACTTGAAGAGTTCAAATTCAAAAACAAGGAGATACCTTGTCTCGGAGATCCGAAGTCAAATCCGGAAGCAGAGCGAAGCAAGGGAGCACGGTACAAGGAGCTCTTTTTGTCAGATCTGAGGGAATAAAGTCCTTGCATCGGAAAGGTATTTTTTTTATTATTTTCTATCTTTATCTAGGTTTTAGCAATGTAATTTACTTGGGAATTTAGTAGAGACCGGCTTTGGCCGGGCGGGATTGGTGCCTAACACCTTCCAATCCCGTAACATGATCCCCGAATTCAGTTTTTTTGGTTTTAGATTAGTTTTATCCGTTTAGAGTCATTGATCGGTTCCTAGACCGTAATAACTAGGTGGCGACTCCCAAACCTTAAGGGTCAAAAGCGGATCCGCGCACCCCGCGGATCGAGGGCGCTTTCACAACGTAATGGATGATACTACGCATGTTGTTCAAAAATTTGTATTGATGAAAGTTTGCTAAAGAGGAATGTTACGAATCTATCAACGTCTTTATTAACTAACATTTGTTAGTCTCTGCATCGTTTTTATCGACGTTTGTACACATGTTTGTCAATCTTATTTTGCATATTTGTAATTTGATAGAAATTTGATTTTAATAGCATTCAATGATAATGAAGAAGAAGTTGCAACCACTACAAGAAAGCTTTTTAAGTTGACATTGGGAATGTAGCATTTAAATTTAGAAGAAAAAAATACAGATTGCATGGAAGGAAGCTTTTTTCAACATAAAATATTTAAATGCATGGATGAAATGAAGCTTTACTTTACTTCCTTGGATGGACTAAATCAAAATAAAAAAATTTCGTCATTGTATTTCTTGTATGATAAAGGAAGAAGACGATTATTATAGTGGAGAGAAATGAAGAAGAAGATGAGAAAACTTGTAGAGATAGATAAAAAATGACTTTTGAGCCTAGGTCGTATCATCACTAGCTACTAGTTAAACCTGTACACGAGTCAGTCAGTCAATCCACTTTTGAAGGTATTTTGTCGCATACAAGAAATACAATGACTCTTTGGTAATATGATAATACTAGTAATAGTTTGATAATATACGATAATTGCTGTAATTATTTGGAAATTTACCTTTTTTCTTTTCGAAAGTAACAAAAATAAATAAATAAACTACCCTCATTTTCAACTTATAACCAAAAAATATATATTTTATTTTTTCTAAAATCATTCACCGTAAAGAACTTAAACCTCTATTAAAAAAATTAATTTAAATCATTTCCTTCCTATGGTAGTAGTTGAAACTTGAAATTATAGTCATCATTATGCAACGATCTTCAAAAGAACTATGAGAGTGCTTTTATACCCCTAAATACTTTTATACCTAAAAAAATTAAAGAGTCAGGGTGTCACGCCACCAATTTGGAATCCAGATTTTCTCGAATCTCGACAGTGGAGCAAAAAGAAAAGAAAAAAAATTCAAATGAAGATCTTCAAAGCTTAAATGCGATATGGATTTCTTTCAAATAATTTCAATAGAATTTCTTCTAAAAATTGGACTTATGAAAAATTTTCACTTGTAAAAATATAACTATATAATAAAAATTTATATATCCATTTCATTCTAACTATCATTTATCATAACAAATATACATAACTAAAAAACAAACTATAATTACAACCCGAAAGTGTACATAGATCAACTATACATCCAATATCAATCAATAGTTATCCATGTCATAAACATTAACTCTCACTCTCTAGACATATATAAATACAAAAGTACACAACACACATTATGCTAATATATATAAAAAAATCCAAAACTACACAAAATATTTCTGCTAAACTCAAATCTCAATTCACATATAATAGAAATAGTGTTTATCATCATGATTTTGTGATCCCTTTATATAAAGTTCTTCATCAAGAATATGCATCTTGGTAGTTGGGACTTTTGTAATGTTTTGTTGGTAGGGTGAGTAACAGGAAAGTTACTCAATAGTAAACTCATATTTCAAATTAATAATCCTAATATGAATGGATAAATAAACTAATCTATTATATGCAAATTTTTAAATAAATAAATAAAACGAATAACACTCGAAACAGGCTAATCTTTAATAAAACAATAACGAAATATCTTCATCTCATAATAAAACAAAAGAAACATAAACATGTCATAAGAATATTAATCATGGTGGTGTATTTGATAAGAATGACGAGGTACACGATCGATACAAAAGTATCGATCTATATATCGATGCTCTAGTGTTTAGCTAATGTAGAACTCACCGTTAGCTCTTGATTTTATAGTTGGTCTGACAATTTACCATAATTGGTTGTCCATATTTTCCGACTCAGGTTGGTTGTTGATCTTTAACAAAGATCAATCGTTTGACTATTATAAACTACAAATGATCATTTGACAAGCCAACTTCATTGTACTTCTGTGGTATGCATGTATCCTCAATCAATCTAGTCATCTACAAACTATCTTTGTAGTATAATTTGTTGTTTTCTAATAAATATAAGATATAAATTTTTTTAATAGTAGGTACTAAGATATCAAAGAATGTTGGCGGAAAAATCATTTCCATTTTACAGAGTATTAAAATAATTTAATGTTCAAGACACTCTAGTTTCCTTGCCATGAGTACCTTACGACATGATTGTTAGAAAAATATGGACAACTCAATCAAAACAGAACACACATTCTTAGGCAAGAATCCTCGTATTGCAAGTGGAATAAATTGTTGCATCAGTACATGAAAATCATGACTCTTCAACCCCGAGATCTTGCATTGTTTAACCTGAACACACCTTAAGAAATTCGAAAAATAACTATTTGGAACCTTTACAACCTTTAAGCATTCACAAAACTTCTTCTTTTCAAGTGATGATATTGTGTAACATGCAGGCGGTAGTAACAATTTTCCCCTTTTCGGTATTGGGTAAAGTTATTCCCTTATACCTATTAATCATATTTTAGAAAATTATACTAATAGATCAAATTACGGGCGAGATATCACTAACAATAACGAAATAGGGTTCCAAAATCGTAAATAGCTGCAAAAAATGATGGATTGAAGAGAAAAAAAAATTGAGAGAAAACAAGATTTTACACGAGAGGCAAAGGGTTTTTGATGATCACAGCTTTAGGTTTCGCAGATCTTACATAAACAAATGATTGAACTCGATAAATAAGTTGATTTTCTCTCGAAATTGAGAGAACGGATTTTCGACAATCTCCCCTTCTCGAGTTTGTTTCGTTTCTCTTGTAATGCGAGAGTGATACTCCTTCTCGTCAACCTTCAGCTTCGTTCATATTAAAATCTGATACATAAAACAGATTTGGAAGCGGCGTATACTATTGAAATGGTTTAAAGCCGTTTTTTTATTAAAAACGTCTACCTTCAAATTCCCGTTCCTAAATAGTTATTTTCTTGGGAGATGGACCATGGGACATGTAAAAACATTGTAATAGTAATTGTTTGTCAAAATATAGGTTAGAAGTTTCAGATTTTTTGTGAGGATGATCTCTATAATAAGAAGATCACCCTAAAAACAAATCAATCCAATCTGAAACTTCTAACCCCATCAAAAGTGATTTGGAATGTGGACCACTGATTTTTTACCAATAATTTGTAAATCACTTTTGATGGGCTAAGAAGTTTCAAATTGGGCTGATTTTTTTGAGGGTGATCTTCTCATCATAGAAACTGTCCTCACAAAAAATTAGTCCAATCCAAAACTTCTACATATTTTGAAAAGTCATTATTTTACTTACGTTTTTACATATACCCCATGATCCACCCCCATTGTCTTGTTGTGAAAACTAGTCCATTTTGGGGGAGCATTATCAGGGATGAAGAATCTTTTTTTTTTTTTTAAATTCACATTTTGTTCAAGAACATTTCTATTATTTCTAGGAATCTGTTTCGACTAGCCATAAATATACCTTCACGTCGACTTTGTAAAAAATGTGTCATTTGCAAATATGAAGTGTGATGAAATTAATATCACATCTTCTTGTCTCATTTTAGTCTCATTCTATCTTTCCAAACCTGCTAGTCCAGAAATATACCTTAGAGAAGTTAAGTTGCCTCTCAGTACCCAAGAACAAAAGCTCCAATATTTTGTTATAACCTTTTGATATACCTATTTTCGACACACCAATGTATATATTGTTGTCATATGTGTTTTGGACTCATATAAACACCCTTGATTCATTGTTATATTAAAAACTTGTAGTAACTTTTTCTCAATCTCATAACAAGGAAATAATCTTTGTATAAAAAATACATAAACTAATAGATGGAACATGAGTAAAAAATTAGATGGTACCTCAAGTTTCATTACTAATTAGGCTATTGATATAAAAATTGGGTGCCTTAGTAAAAATTCCTAGTTCGATTTTTTATGTAGGCTCTGATAACAAAGCAAAAGTAAGCAATTTGCGAGCCTTCATTAATTAAACTTCTTAAATGTTCATTCATCTGATCGATTATCTCCTTCCTTGGCTATTTCTAATTATATATATATATATATATATATACACAATGAAGTTTCTTTCAAATTATTTGGCCTCCAAATGAAAATTCTCATTAACTTCCTTTTCTCCTTTTGTTAACATCATATTTTCATTCTACATTCAACAACCTTATAGCTTATTTTATTATAAAAAGAAGAGATCTACGATAAACTCAAGTATTCTACTAGATATTGTGAAGAGCTATTTAGGCTCTCCACTCCTCAAGATGCATGTAAATCTTGGATGAGGTGCTCGGTCTTAACTTTCCAGTCTTTTTCTTTAGATGGTCAAACTTTTGCTTCTTGGTCGATCGTGAATGGAGTGGTGGAAGAGGTGGCAGAGATCAATTTAAGGCCATCTTAACAAGATTTTCGTTTTGAATTTTTCTTCTCAAGGTCTTCTACCTTCAAATCTTCTCAGAAACCTTTTGGATTTCTAGACCTCAAATAGAGGATTGTCGTTCACTTGGATTGATGACCCGAGGTGCCTCTATTTGCACATGCTTCTGCATCATGATTGACGTCCTAACTGATGACTTCGACTTCCATCCTTGATCTTTACCTTTCTCATTTGGTCGAGTCTTGACCCACTTCCAGCCTAAAGTAAGAGTGACTAGGGTTTCTCTTCTGGCGGCAGCCTGGCTCCTCTTTTTTTATTGATGTCAGGTTAGATACCTCCATACGTTGGAAGACTTGGCTTAAAATTGTATTTTTATGTCTCTTTCTTCGGTTCGTTGATCCCTTCTTTCCCCTTACTGACTTATGACTTCCTCATATCTTCTTAGACCAATTTTTTTCCTTTGTTGATGATAATTTGTCTAGATCATTTTGCTATTGAACTTTATTTCACTCTCTCAATTTCTTCTTCTCATTGCCAGCGATTTGGATCTTTTTCATTGCTTTAAGGCTATTGAATGACAGAGGACGTGAGGGTAAGAGGTAGGGGGGCCCGGTGTGGGGTTTGGCAACATTCCTCAGACAAACTTGTTAGTATGATCTTATGAAAGAATGAACTAACTTAAGTATATAAGAAAGATGATGAACAATATAGTTTCGGTGTCTTATATTATTAACTTGTGTTCATTTTGACAACCCAACACTCTTTGTTACATTACCACCCATCAACCTTCTCTAATGTCTCTAACATAGTTTAAATAGTCCATTTCTCTCGACAAGTGTTGTTATGATATTGAACGAGGAGTCTACCTGCGAATCATACTGTTTGAGGTTTGCTCAAGTATTTTGGGCAAAGAGCCCATCATCTGTCAATAGGATTGGACTCGATGTGTAAGTGTTGCAAGTCATTAATTCGAAGGAAAATATCTTTGACTTATAACATCTTATCAACTAGATTCAAATATTTCTTGAGCTTATTTTTGCCTTGCTCAATCTTGGGTGTTCATCTCAGGTTTCGTTTGTGTGTTTCAAGCCTAATTTTCTAGTATTATTGCTATTTATATCCTGAGCTCAGTTTATGTAAAATGAGTACTAAGTTTGCCTGTAGGTCGTTCTTCTATTCTTTATCTTCTTGAATCTTCTGTGTCCTAATATTTAGATGTTCTCGGTCGATGCCGTGCTCCTAAGACAAAATGTAACCTTCTACTTTTCTATGTTTATGCTCCTTATGGTTCTGGTCCTATATTTAGTTACTTACTTCTTGATCTATGGGTTTGCGGAAGTCAAACTAAGTTGAACCTTAGTTTCTTCTTTCATTACACGTGTCCCTATTGTGTGGCGTGACAATTATGGTCCCCACAATTGCCCTTTTTTTAGCTTGATTTATTGAGGTGAATAAAATAATCACCAAGATCATTATCTCATTTTTCCTTAATGTTAGGCTAAAAAAATTAACTTCATACCTATTTTTCTTTCGATCAATGTAGGTGGTAATCTCTCTATGAGATAATCTTCTCTTCCACGAGTCTATCTTAATAAGCTCCTTTATGGGAACATCCATTCATATACAACAAGCACACACCACTTTTCTCTTAATTTCAAAAGACTAAGAGTCAATGTTGGGGTTCTTCCTATATCTACACATAACTCTCTCAGCCAACAAAAATCCCAAAGTGGATAAAAGTCCATGCATAAGCTGTTTGGTTTCTTAAAGGATGTTTCCAACCCATGGACATGTTTTTAAGGCAACCAGCAAAAATAAACTCTTCTAAGAGTACATAAACTTGTCGGAATAGCTTAGAAGCAATCAGGTAAATTAAAGGGGTGAAATCCATGGTGATTCACATTAAATCCTCAAGAATACAAAAAATCCAACAAGCATATACTTTTGTATATGACTTGCTCATTATATCATTTTCTCAATTTTAGAGGCCAAAATGTAGTCAATTTGATTCTTAACACCTATATTACCTCTTCTAATTTCAAAAAAAAAAAGAAAAAAAAATTTTCTACCTCACTTGTGGTCATGCTTTAAAAACCATCACTTGATGGGTGAGACAAGTTGCCTAACACATTGCTTGTCCCTCAACTGTCCTTCATTATTTAATTATTAGGTAGACCTAACCCCTTATTCATTTATTATGACTCATGACAAGCCAAAAAATAGATTTTCTAAAACTCATTTTATGGTGCACATTCACACATTAAACCTTGAATGGTGGCTATTCCTAAAATCCATTGTAAATTGAGGTTTAATTCTTTTAAACCCTCAAACACATATTTACACCCACCTTTTGGGTGAGACTAATCCCGCGGTGACAAGCATCGTCCCCTTGAAAAGTCCTACGCGTAACTGATTGAGTCAAGGGTATCAATTGGACCTTGGAACGTTGTCCCCAAGGAATTCATTGCTTTATGGAGTTTTGAACACTTGACCTACCCTTTCTGAGGAGCTTATCAAGGCTCGACTTGCAGCTAGGACAACCCTTTGGGGTTCTCAACATGCGCCCACTGATCTATGAGGATTTACAAAGATAGTATATAGTAAATTGGGCATAACTTTGTCATACAAACTCGAAATTTGATGATTTCAAAGGCATTTGATTTTTAAAATATTAAGTCAAAATAATTTAAGACGTGTAAAGGAAAAAAAGTGAAATTTAAATCGTGGGAGACATTTTTAATGTGTATGCGTGTTAGAACCATATATGCTTTCACCGAGATATGAGTGAGATCTCAATCAAAGCATACATCCACGTCAAAAGTGTTCCCCACGATGTACATTTTAATGTTACTTCAGCATTATCCTTCTTCAAAATAGAGGACGGTTAGAGTTTAGTTCGGTTGCCCAAGTTTTTATATGTGGAGTTTTAAAGGACAGCTAAAGTTGCTCTTATATTTTATTCCTTTTAAAGAAAATGATCTTAATAATAGTGATCTTAAATGTAAAACTGAGGGTATATTTTATTTTCCAAATTTTGGTATAAACAAATACCTATTCAACCTTCTCTCGTTACAATACCAAATATTTTAATTGTAATATCCCAATATTAAATAATTATTATAAAGAGCAAATTGGTAATTTTAATTAATTCAATGATTTTAAATAATTAAATCTAGTTGGATTTATTAAATAAATATCAATAAGAGTAGTTTTATCAATTTGATTGATTTAAATGTGAGCATAAAAATTAAATAGAATTGTATGGTATTTAATTGTATGGCTTGAGAATCATATTTTTATAATTAAAAAAGATGAGAGTTGTTATTCTATGTAGCAAGAGTTTTACTATTTCAAAACCCCTTTTTCCTAGGAGAGAGACATGTGATCATGAAAATCTCATGAAAAATACTCATGAAAAATACTAATCCTATTATAGTTCTTTACTTTCTTTATTTTCTTTATCACTAGTTGTCATCTAGTTTCATCATCAAAATCCTATCTTTTATAAATGATTTATCAAAATCTAAGAGAGAAAATTTAAAAAAGAATCAATTCGGACTTCATAGAAAACGAATCGAACAATGTAGGAAACAAAAAAGTGGTTCCAAGTTTCTTATCGTAAAGAAAACCCAAGTTGAGGAGTATTGCGATTTGGGTAGGGCGAATTTTATTGGATCTTTTACAATTCATATGAAAAATTAACTCAGTACTTTATTACAATTTCTTTCCCTTTTAATAGAAATTGAAATTTAGATTTATGATACATATGATTATAGGATCAATATTTTTTTTTATATATTCTATAGTTGAATTGTATCAAATAAATTTACATAAATTATGTAGCAAGGGGTTTACTATTTTAAAACCCCTTTTCCTGGGAAAGAGACATGTGGCCATGAAAATCTCATAGAAAATACTCATTAAAAATACTACTCCCATTATAGTTATGTAGACACCCCATTTTTGCACTTGCCTGATTAATCAACTCGTCATCCCGATTGTAATGGTTCCCAATGATGGATGTTTATTCCAATGTTTTATTTTGTTCCTAGATATGTTTTAAAAATTCAGATGAGGTATTTCAAACTAATAAAACTATAGAAATCACGCTACACTAGGAAAATATAACTATAAAAACATAGAAATCATTATCTTTCAAACAAAAAGAAGCTTCACGATAAAAATCACTAAAAAATGATCAAATTAGTAAAATACCCCAAACCTCAAAACATCCCTAGAGCCTACATTACGCTTAGGAAAATCCTTTCAAAGACATAAAACAACAAATCAAACCAAATAAACCATTAGCCCAATTTTCACAAAATTCGATAAAATTATGAAAATGCCTCTCATAAAGTTCATGATCATTTCGCACAAAAATTTTCATAAATGAAAAAAACCAATATTCCCATTGAATTCTTTAAGAAAAATCGATTCCAAAATATCCTGGAACATTAAAAAATAACTTAAAATGCAAAAAGTCTTCTCCGAGGGTAAAACGGTAATTTTATAATTTTAATAATTAAAAATTCTGAAATTAATAATTAAAACTGTAATTAATGTAAAGTGAAATCCTAATTAAAATTAAAGTCAATCAAGTAAGACTTAAGTCAAATCTTAAAATCAAGTCAATCAAGTGAGACTTAAGTCAAAACCTTAAAATAAAGCCAATCAAGTGTGACTTAAGCCAAAACCCTAATCAATCTAATACGACCAAAGTCAAAATTATTTAATAGAATTCTAATTAAACTCTAAAACTATTTAAAAGAAACCTAATTAAACTCTAAAACTATCTAATGTAATTCTAATTAAACTCTAACTCTATTTAAAAATAATTCTAATTAAACTCTAACTCTATTTAAAATAATTCTAATTAAATACTAACTCTATCTAATGTAATTCTGATTAAACACTATGGTGCTGTTTGTTAAACTGAAAAAAATAAGTGTTGAATAGCATTAAGCGCTGAAACTTATAAGCGCTGAATTTAAGTGCTGAAAAAGTTGTTTGTTTAGATGCTGAATCATGTTTGTTACACATTGTTGAAGCTGATAAATTGGCTTTGTTACCTTTGCAATCATATTATACATTGTTTGCATGTTTCAAATGTCTATGTCTTATCAAATATAATAAAATATATTATTTCGTATAAAATTAAAATACAATTCATTTTTAAATAATAAACAATACTCAAATATTTAATTTATAAATAATAATTTCTATTTATAAAAGCCCACAAATTTCAAATTAAAAATAATAATGTCATACAAGTAACCAAAATTTGAAATCAACATTAAAAGAATTTAATTTTGGATGAATAATTTTTTATGAAAATAAAGGATGTGTAATTATAAAAGCACCCTATGAATTAATAAGGGCAACCCACATCATAGCCAATTTTTTTTTTATATGGATTAAAGCTTTTGGAATGAGCAAATTTTTAGTGAGGATGGTCTATATGGTCTAGAGATCATCCTCACAAAAAATTAGTCCATTTTGAAACTTCTAACTCGTTAAAGATAGTTTTCATAAAAAAAAAGGGACGATTTACGATTCTTGAACTTGTTTTAGGGTTAGAAGTTTTAGGATGTGCTGATTTTTGGTGAGGATGATCTCCTCATTGTAGAGATCATCCCCATCAAAAATTAACTTATTCCAAGACTTTTAACCCATGTAAGACAAAATAATTTAACCATGGTGTGGGTTTATTAATTTGTGGGATGCTTATATACTAATGAGGAGATCACCCTCACCAAAAATCAACTCATTTTAAAAAATTTAACCTATATAAGACAAAATGATTTAGCCATGGTGTGGGTTAATTAATTTGTGGGGTGCTTATATACTTATCTATGGGATATAAGAGGTAATATCCTTTTAAGAATAAGGGCATACTTGTTCATGCTAAAAAAAACGAAGGACATACTTGTCCGCGTCGAAAAAAGCGAAGTGCTTATCGCTTTAGCACTGTTTTTCAGCATCAAAATAGTAATGAATTTTTTTTCACTTATTTTCAGCAATAAGCGCTAAAAATATAGAGTAAACAAACGTGCTATTTTGACAAAAAGTGCTAAATTTAATTTTTTTCAGCAATAAGCGCTGAAAAATAGCGCAAACAAACACTACCTAACTCTATCTAAAAATAACTTTAAAAAATCTATAAATAGGACTCCCTACAACTTATTTTCGTATCAAAAGAAAAATCCTAGAAAAAGTAGGTCAAGAAGTCTTCCCAACCTTTCCAAAACCCTAATTTTGAAGCCCTAACTCCTTGCCTAACATTCATACCCCAACTTTAGCTCAAAAAATACCTAAAAACCCTTCTAAAACACCTAAAAATCCATCAAAAAATAAAAAATACTCAGATCTAGGAAGAAGATACTTCATCTTAGAAGATCAGAAGTAGATCTAGTGACGGAAATGAAGTAAGGAATCTCTCCGCCAGTTCTGAGCAAACCATTGTTGCGATCATCAAGGTAAACTTTTTTATTTATTATTATTATTATTATTATTTTATTTATTTGTTTTAAGTCCTTTAGCA
This sequence comes from Akebia trifoliata, assembly GCF_017979445.1. Lineage (NCBI taxonomy): Eukaryota > Viridiplantae > Streptophyta > Magnoliopsida > Ranunculales > Lardizabalaceae > Akebia > Akebia trifoliata. The sequence goes on along the minus strand of NC_141376.1, from coordinate 14,916,478 downwards.
ATGTAATCTTCTTTGGGGAATAGTAGAGACCGGCGTTTGTTGGGCGGGGTTGGTGCCTAATACCTTTCAACCCCGTAACGTGATACCCGGATTCGTATTTTCTTTCGTAGATTAGTGTTATTTACCTTTTAGAGTCAATATTCGGTTCCTAGACCGTAATAACTAGGTGGCGACTCCCAAACCTCAAAAATCAAAAGTAGATCCGTGTACCTTGTGGATCGAGGGCGCTTTCAGTGGCGACTACACTGGGGATTATTGAGGATCTGACTTGAAAAGCCCCAAGTGTGGGATGCATTGCTAGTAGGACCTTTTTTTATTTGTTTTTTAGTTATTTGTTTATTTTAATTTTTTTTATTATTCTTTTTGGCTTAATTATGGATCATTTGTTTGGATTCCGAATACTTTATTTTGACACAGTTTCATGGTTCAATCTATGATCATTCGGAATGACCCTAAATAATGCAGGATATCAAAAGGATTTGACCCATTTTTATTGTTTGGATTATTTTTGGGTTTGTACTATCCTTTATTGGTACCGTTTGGTTCAATTTTGGATATTTTGGATTTGGCATATAATTTTTTCTTTTTTGTTCAATCGAGAGTAATTTAGAATGACCCTAAATAATGAAATATTCAAATTGACATATGAATTAAGGACGGAATGATGGTGGTTGGGATGAAAGTTAAAATATGTTTTTTTTTAAAAATGTTTAAAAAAAAACTTTAAAAAAATTATAAAAAAAAAACGTTAAAAAAATTAAAAACAAAAAAACAAAAAAAAACGTTAAAAAAAAACTTTAAAAAAATTAAAAAAAATGTTAAAAAAAGAAGAAAAAAAAACGTTTAAAAAAAGAAAATAAAAAAAAAAGTCATAACTCTTCATCTCTACAATTATCAATCTACCATCAATTTAATGTTCACAGAAATCTCAAATTATTTTGAGTCACCCAAAGTGATCCCCAATTGGACCATAAGGAAATTTTTTTTGCCTATCTCAATGTTTGATTAATGATTGATATTATTTCCATGTTATTCTCATTGATTGATCAACATTGCTCTTTATTTCACTTCCCAGATTGATTGCTATTAAATATGTCATGATCCTAATTGTTATACACTTTGATGTGCATGTCTTGATGTGGATCTCGATGCTATGAATTTTATGTGATGTCCATATTTTGATTGGTTTGATTTGGCCCATGGGCCCATTTGTTTGAAAAAGGCCCCGGGCACACCCCACCCTGTATTGCACACACCACAAACACGTTTACTGTTTTGCACGCTTGCATGTCCCAATATAGCCAACGTGGCACTAGTACGTGGCCTGGTCTCTTCGGAGATGCGACGTCATTCATGAAAACCACAACTCCAGTCATGTACCTTAGGGTATATCAAACTAGGGCATCAGTACCATCTGATCAGGTGATTCTGAAAGGTATATCGATGCACCCAGGTTGGAGCGACCTAAGCCTTTGACCTATTGTAAGCCACACAATCATACGTCCCGTTTACCAACGTAGTACTAGTACGTGGTCGGCCCCCTCGTGGGATGCCAAACCATTTATGAAAGCTACAAATCTTGACTCATACCCATAGGTATATCAAAGATAATATAAGTACATCAATTGCACTTCTTGGTCAAAATTAGTGCCTAAGTGAGATTCTACTCCGATGTACTATGGTACTAGGAGGATAAACTACGTCTATTCTAGAAAAGAGGTGATTTAACAATGCCTTTGCTCAAGCATCGCGTGCCACCTATGATCTGGAGATTAAACTGACTATTTTTGGTTTTAGAGAAGTGAGTTGAAGTTTTAGATTATCACATATACGGTTTATCAAACCAAGTCACCACGTACCGTCTAATTGAGTACGCTCGAGAGTTATATAGGTGTACTTGGGCAAGGATGGCCAGATAAAAATGCATTGCATATAGTAAGCTTAGAGTCTAGAAACCTCCCCTATAGGTCACGACTCAAACTTATCATGGGTGTTTCTGGGTTGCTTTATTTAATCCAATCAAAAGGTAAGTGGGTGGACTGGCCCACACCGCTCCAATCGAGCCCGCAATATCGATCCAACCTAGTAAATTTAATTGATGAGACATACCGATCAATATCAAATTAAACTAGTTAGCCCAATTGGTAAATGGATCTTATAAATCAACACATGGATCGATTGGATTAATTAGCTTAAAAAAATAGTTGATGAAGTGATTCAAGTAGGATATTTAGATCCATTAGGTCAAACCGGCCCACATTCAATTGGGTACATGGTCCCATTCACCTTGTATCGGCCAATTTAATTCAATGGACTGAATATTTCATATTTAACAATATCAAGATCAGTAAAAAAATATATTAAGTGATGTACTGATTAGTACAATCTGGATCTTACTTTTAGAAAATCGTACAACCCTTAATCGTAATTCAAAAATTTCTAAGATTCATGATCAATCGATAAATCATCTTCATGTAATGTTACGTGATCAGAATATTTCATCGGTTAGAGTTTTTGAATCTAGGGGGTTAACTAATGCTATCAAGAGGAATTTCTATTTCTAATTGCTAAAAGCCTACTCCACCTTTGATAAGGTTTCAGGATTATCATTGCACCTAAGCTCAATTGTCCATCGCCTAGTTAGGGTTGGAAGTTCGGTTAACTAGAAGAAACATTAGTACCAAGTCAACAATCAAAAATGGCCTTGGAATATCTCAAAATTACAGTTGTTCCTTGAAGATCACATTGCCTCAATCCTGCTGGTTGTAAGCAATATCCAGAGTCTTCAGCCTATAGTCAAGTCCGTTGTGTGTGGGTAATTGTCTTTCAAGAGTTTTGAATTAGGTTTTATTTCAATTTATCAATATCATGTTTTCTTTAGATCGAGTCTACTTTTTTTCTGTTGAGTTGAATTAGTTTTTCGAGTCATAGAGGAGTCTATCGTCCCTTCTGAATTTGATTGGATAAAGAAAAATTTTGAATACCTCAAGTGCATTAACGAAGTAATTAATAATCTGGCTTCAAGGATATATTTTTCTCCTGAACAAGAAGATAAGGGTTGGGCTCAACAACTTTCAATCAGAAAGCAAAGGTCATTGAACCTTACAACAAAAAATAATTTTCAAGAAATTCAGATAGAAACTATCCTATCCCTAGAGGAACACAAGGGGATAATAAATTTACTCAGAAATTTCAAAAGACTTGTTCGTGTGATCATATAAGGGTATGTTAGGTACAAGCTTGGGTGTTGTTCAACACGGAATAGATACTCATCTATATCAATAGAATCAAAGAAGATGTTAGAAAATATATTAGCGCTGTCCCACTACATCTTGATTTGAAAAGTTCATTTAAGCACATGTTATCAGTCGAAATGGGGGTACCTTTTGAGTTGATCTCTGATAATGGGTCGTACTTCAAAGCTTAGGTTATTACTCCGTGTTTTGTTCAAGATTTGACATCACAAATCATCTCCCTACTGTCTTCAGACCAATGGAGCATCTAAAACAGCCAAATAAAAGTCTCCAAACAATCATCAAGAAAATGCGTCAATCACACAGGGATTGGTCAGAAATGCTACCATTCATACTGGGAGGCGTATCATACTTCAATATAGTCTTCCACTGGAGCTATTTCCTACTTTCTAGTATATGATATGGAAATAGTCTTACTAGTTGAAATGAAAATCCCGTCTCTTGTTGGAAAATCAGTTATCAGAAGCAGATTGAATTCGTCAACGGTATAAAGAATTAAATTTGATTGAAGAAAAACGACTAAGAGCTCTATACCACGTGCAAGTTTATCAGAGAAGAGTTGCCCGTGTATTTGACAAAAAGATCAAGGCCCGTCACTTACAAGTCAGGGATTTAGTACTCAAAGAGATTCGGGCACCTACCTTTGACCCCAAAGGGAAATTCAAACCTAATTAGGGAGGTCCGTTCATCATCAAAAATATTACCTGAAAAAGTTGTCAGACTTCAAGACCATGATGAAATCAAACTATCAGAGTCAACCAACGTTGACAAGATCAAGCAGTACTATATTTAAGGAGGCCACCTTCGGTCGAATCAATTTCCTACTATCCATTTCAACATCTCTTTTCTCAGCCCTTTGCAGTCTTTTTGAAAAAAAAATCATTTTCTTTCTCAGCTTGATCGCCCAACCTAGGGGAGGGAAGAATTCGAACTACGTTTTAGTCTGATCCCAAAATTCTGGGGTACGTAGGCAACTTAAGAAGTTACTTTAGGCTCGATTACATCAAAATAAAAAATATATTCTCCCACAAAGAAAAAATTCAAAAGAAAAAGAAATATCATCTAAAATGGGAAAGAAAATTCAAGGAAAAAAGAGAACAATTTAAGAGAAAATGCCACACAAGGAGCATTTGGATTTTTGAGCCTCAAAATTCCTTTCTTTTTATGTCTAGTCCTAAGCCTACCCATAAAAGTTATCCTAAGTACTGTGCGAAAAAGTCAAGGAAGATAGCAAAGCATGATCAAACAGTAACTCTAGAAGTTCAAAATGGAATAAAAAGAAAAATGAAGCCTACTAGGTTGAAAACCCAAAAGGGCAATTTAGGTAAAATTAGGGCAAGCTCTCAAGGTTGAAAATCTGAAAGGACGACTTTGACAACAATCAAAGCAAAGAAAAAATAAAAAATTGTAAGCTCGCTAGATCGAAAACCTAAAAAGGCGACCTAGGTAAAAGTTAGAGCATGCTCGCTAGATTGAAAACCTAAAAAGGCAATCTAGGCAAAACTTAGAGCAACCAAAAAATAAAAGAAAATCTCCATTGAGTTGAAAAGCTAAAAAGCGGTTCAAGTCGAAACATCTAAAGTCCGAATAATCAAGTTCAACACCCAACTTAAACCAAGCAAAGACTCAGAAATCACGAGCATCGTCTATGAGTGATCTTAAAATTTTCTACTTCTCCAAGTGAATTAAGAGGGAAAATGGTGGATTCTACAATGAATCTCGAAAGGAAATATTTTATTTTCTTGAGCCTACTCAAAATCTTCAATATAAAAAGTTGAAATTAAAAGTTAAATCTTTATTGCGTTTGTTGTAATCAAATATTTCAAACCTTCATACAAGGGGCATTTTTTAAAATAAAAAAAATTGTGTTCAATTGTCTCCAGTGCAATGTTTCCTATTAAACTAGGGGCATTTTTGTTCTCAAGCTTGATCAATGTTAATCCTAAGAAACCTCGAATGTAAGGTTATCCTCTTGATAGCAATTTTTTTTAAAACCTCTGAGGTACAAAGAAATTAAAAAATTAATAAAATTTTTGAAAAACTCTGAGGTTCAAACAGAAGCGTTTCTGATCTCATATTTGATTTTATCGAGAAATTAACTCATTACCCTTTCACCTAGAATAGGAGATAGGCCATTCTCTCTTTCACAGATTCATTAATGTCTTTCCCTATTTATTCATTCTTTTCTAGATTTATTTATTCTTTATCAGATTCATTCATCATTTTTCAGATTTATTCATTCTTTCCCAGATTCATTAATTCATTCCCAGATTTATTCATTCTTTCTCAGATTCATCCATTATCTCCTAGATTCATTCATTTTGCTCAGATGCCACCGAGGGTTATCTCTAATTTTGCTTAGATGCCACCAATGATTTTCTTGGATTTTGCTCAGATGCCGCCGAAGGTTATCTCGGATTTTGCTCAATTGCCACCAAGGGTTTTCTTGGATTTTTCTTAGATGCCGCCGAGGGTTATCTAGGATTTTGCTTAGTTGCCGCCGAGGGTTATCTCAGATTTTGCTCAGTTGCTGCCAAAGGTTTTCTTGGATTTTGCTCAGATGCCGTCGAGGGTTATCTCGAATTTTGCTCAGTTGCCACCAAGGATTTTCTAGGATTTTACTCAGATGCCGTTGATGATTATCTCGGATTTTGCTCAGTTTATACAAAAAAAAATTAGTTCATTACTCTTTCACCCTGAGTGGGTAAAGTAAAACTTCTAGAAAAATAGTTCATTACTCTTTCACCCCGAGTAGGTAGAGTAGAACTTCTAGAAAATTAGTTCATTACTCTTTCACCCTGAATAGGTAGAGTAGGACTCCTAGAAATTTGTTCATTACTCTTTTACCCTGAGTAGGTAGAGTAGGACTCCTAGGAAAATAGTTTATTACTCTTTCACCCCGATTATGTAGAGTAGGACTCCCAGGAAAATAGTTCATTACTCTTTTACCCTGAGTATGTAGAGTAGAAATCCCAAAAAATTAGTCCATTACTCTTTCACCCTAAGGTAGAGTATGACTCCCAGAAAAATAGTTCATTACTCTTTCACCCCGAGTATGTAGAGTAGAACTCCCAGAAAAATAGTTCATTACTTTTTCACCCAGAGTAGGTAGAGTAGAAGTCCTAGAAAATAGTTCATTACTCTTTCACCCCAAATAGGTAGAGTAGGACTCCCAAAAAAAATATTTGTTCATTACTCTTTCACCCAAGCTAGGTAGAGTAAGACATTCAACTTTTGCTCAAATAATGCTCAGTTTATGCTCAGATTATACTCAGTTTATGCTCAGATTATACTCAGATTTTACTTAGTTTTTGCTCAGATTTTACTCAGTTTTCACTTATACCCTCTTAGATTTATCTCAGATTTTAAGTGCACACACATTGCACATTAGTCAAGGAGAATTTTCTAAAATTCAAGGATCTAACACCGTCAGTGAGAGCTCTCGCTCGAGGATCTGACAACATTTTTGTTCGGGGAGAGTTTTACCCTCAAAGATCCGAACGCCTCGACGAATTGTTAAATCAGACTGCAAAATGAACTATCACTAGTTTTGGCATTCGGATATCGCACTATCTACCAAAATAAATTAGCTATCTAGTTTCCTTCAACCCTCTGCCAAAGTGGGGCATCTGTAGACACCCTATTTTTACACTCATCTGATTAATCAACTCGTCAACCCGATTGCAACGGTTCCCAATGATGAATGTTTATTCCAATGCTCTATTTTGTTGCTAGATATGTTTCAAAAATTCATATGAGGTATCTCAAACTAATAAAATTGTAGAAACCACGCTACACTAGGAAAATATAACTATGAAAACATAGAAATCATCATCTTTCAAACAAAAAAGAAGCTTCACGATAAAAATCACTAAAAAATGATAAAATTACTAAAATACCCCTAACCTCAAAACATCCCTAGAGCCTACATTACACTTAAACCATTTCAAATACATAAAACAACAAATCAAATTAAATAAACCATTTCGTCAATTTTCACAAAATCTGACAAAATAACGAAAATGCCCCTCATAAAGTTCACGACCATTTCGTACAAAAAAATTCATAAATGACAAAAACCAATATTCCCATTGAATTCCTTAAGAAAAATCGATTCCAAAACATCCTGAAACATTAAAAAAATGACTTAAAACGCAAACAGTTCTCTCCGATGGCAAAACGATAATTTTATAATTTTAATAATTAAAAATTCTGAAATTAATACTTAAAACAGTAATTAATGTAAAGTGAAACCCTAATTAAAATTAAAATCAATCAAGTAAGACTTAAGTCAAATCTTAAAATAAAGTCAATCAAGTGAGACTTAAGTCAAAACCTTAAAATAAAGTCAATCAAATAAGATTTAAGTCAAAATCCTAAAAAGTCAATCAAGTGTGACTTAAGTCAAAATCCTAATCAATCTAATACGACCAAAGTCAAAATTATCTAATAGAATTCTAATTAAACTCTAAAACTATTTAAAAGAAACCTAATTAAACTCTAAAACTATTTAATGTAATTCTAATTAAACTCTAACTCTATTTAAAAATAAGTCTAATTAAACACTAACTCTATTTAAAATAATTCTAATTAAACACTAACTCTATCTAATGTAATTCTGATTAAACACTAACTCTATCTAATGTAATTCTGATTAAACACTAACTCTATCTAAAAAAGCACTTAAAAAAATTCTATAAATAGGGGTCCCTACAACCTATTTTCGTATCAAAAGAAAAATCCTAGAAAAAGTAGGTCAAGAAGCCTCCCCAACCCTTTCAAAACCCTAATTTTGAAGCCCTGACTCCTTACCTAACATCCATATCCCAACTTTAGCTCAAAAAACACCTAAAAATCCTTCTAAAACACCCTAAAAATCTATCAAAAAATAAAAAAATACTCAGATCTAGAAAGAAGATACTTTATTTAAGAATATCAAAAGCAGATCCAGTAACGGAAACGAAGCAAGGAATCTCTCCGCCAGTTCTGAGGGGACCATTGTTGCGATTATCAAGGTAAACTTTTTTATTTTTTATTTTTATTATTATTTTATTTATTTATTTTAATTCATTTAACAATGTAATCTTCTTTGGGGAATTGTAGAGACCAGCGTTTGCTGGGCGGGGATCGTTAGACCATGAATCATCAGGAGAGTGAGAGAAAAAGATCAAACTCTTTTTCCATTTCAACAAAGCTTCTGCTGATGATGATGATGATGCTCCTTCTTGTTGTATTATTATAAGAACAAAAGCAAAAACTAGAGAGACAAAGAAGAAAGTCTTGTTCTTCATCATCATGATCATATTGAAATTAATGTTACTCGATGACTTACAAATGAAAAATCATCTTATATTTGTAATAAAATTATTACATGAAAGACAGCAATGTGTACCCATCAAGAAAACAGAAGCGAGCACAACGTGTCTCTCATGTTTGACTACAACAATGTTACAATGTGTCTCTCATGTCAAAAACAACTTTTTTACTAGTCTTTGTTCTTTAAATTGAAATGTTGGGAAGTGACTATCTGAGATACATACAACCCTATCTTTTTCAAACAAATGGACATACGTATACTCCTGAGAGACTAAGAGAAAATGATCCAAAATGCTTTAAAGTTCAAGTGCTACCCAAAAAACTTTGATTTTTATCCGCCAAATCTATCATTTGCAATCCCATGCTTAAATTTATTTTACACGCATCTTCAACCAAAAGATTCTATAACCTTCAAACTTCAAGCTTTAAACATCAAGAATAAGATTAGAATTTTTGGAAGAGTTGTGATAATCTGACTCTTTTTTTTTTTTTTTGTACACTCCATTCACAGAGCTGTACAAAACCATAACCATTTGTCCTTGTGTATTCCGAAGCAATGGGTCTACGGTTCTATAAAGGGAACATATATAAAAGAGCATCATATTATCACCATTTTTTTGGAAAGGAAAAGATGAGAGATTCTTTGGGTTAAAAAAAAAATTTATTTGAAAGAGCTCAAATAGTACTAATGGATTTGTGGGAGAAAATCAGACGATTTTTGCCCATTTAACTCTTTTTCTTTTTCGGGACTTCCAAGAAGACTAAAATCCATGGGCATTACATAAATTTAAAAAATAAGGGGTATCTCCTATATTCAACACAATCATGAGAGCTATGTAAAAAATCACCCTATCTTGGGTCATCCATGGCAACCTGGTTGGCTTGGGTCTTAAAATAATGGTAATTATGTCATCTAGATGAAAAATAAGGATGTTCATAATGCAATAGAGTAGAGTACTTGACACTCTAAAAACTACAAAAGTCATCATCTTCTATCAGGCTCACGGTTGTTATTGGAGTAATGGGAAGACCTGTGTTTGACGAGTAATAAGGATATTTTTTATTTTCTTCTTTGATCAATGAAGTTTTTCTTACTAAATAAAATAACAGTAATCATGTAATTTAGTTACAAAATAAGAATGTTCATAATGCAATAAAGTAGAGCTCTTCGCCACTCTAAGGACTACAAAAGTCATCATCTTCTATTATGGTCATTTTGAACTAAGGGGAGGAAACCCATGTTTTTACTAAATAAAATAAGGATAGTGCTTATTTTCTTCATTGGCCACTAAAGTTTTTCTTACTAAAAGATTTTTTAGATCAACATTGTTAATGTCTTATCCCAAAATTAAATAATGGAACTTATGTGGTTAATTAAAAATAAGAATTTTATAATAATGCAATAAAGTAGCATATTTAACACTCTAATTATTAAAAAAAGGTACAAAATCTGATCACTTTCTTTTTAGTTCGCTAGAGGAGTATGAGACAAGGCCCGTGTTGGGCAAGTCATAAGGATATTGTTTTTTTTCATTGATGACTAAAAGAACTTTTAAATCTGAATTTTCAATCTCATATATGAAAATGACTAATGACGATTATATAATTTAATTAAAACTAAGGATATTACACTGTTGCAATCAAGTTACGTCTAGACTTAAAAGACTATAAAAGGTATTAAAAAAAATCATCAACTTCTTTTAGAATCATCATTGGAATGTGGCTTTGAAAATTATATATATGGGAAGCATTTGCAGCCCCTAAAGAGAACCAAATATTGTGCCAAACATTTTTCAAAATAAAGGTTATAAGTTTCTAAATGGGTTGATTTTTAGTGAGGATGATCTATATCAAGAAAAGATCATCGTCACCAAAAATCAGCTCATTTTGAAACTTCTAACCCTAGTTTACAAGTTGAAGAATCGTGGACCATTTGATTTTTGCAAACCACTTTTGATAGGGTTAGAAGTTTCAGAATGGTCTGATTTTTGGTGAGGATAATCTCCTCATCATAGAGATCATCCTCACCTAAAATCAGCATGTTCCGAAACTCCTAACCCATACATTGAAAAAATGTTTGGCATATTGTTTGGTTCTCTTTAGGACCTCCGAACGCCACCCTATATCTATATATATAGTTTGTCAAATAATTACATGCATGTTTGAGTAAATTATTGATATTTTGTATAGTTTGTCAACGTAATGCATGGTACTATGCATATTTGTCAAAAATTCGTATAGAAAAAAACTAGATAAATGGCAATGTTACAAATTTGTCAAAATCTTTATTAACCCGTGTCAACCTATGGAGCATTGCTGTCAACATTATTCTAAATATTTTAATCTCATGGCAATTTGATTATGATCATCTTAAATTAAAATAAAAAATATTTTCAAGAATTAAAATATATTCTATAGAAAAATATCAACATGATAGTATATGAAGAATTGATATCGAGTAAATTATTTATATTGTGTATGGTTATTAAATTAATGCATAGTTATACGCATGTTTTGTCAAAAATTGATAATGAAAAAAATATTGATATTATGTATGGTTTATCAACGTAATGGATGATACTACGCATGTTGTTCAAAAATTTGTATTGATGAAAGTTTGCTAAAGAGGAATGTTACGGATCTGTCAACGTCTTTATTAACTAACATTTGTCAATCTTTGCAGCGTTTTTATCAACGTTTCTACACATGTTTGTCAATCTTATTTTGCATATTTGTAATTTCATGGAAATTTGATTTTAATGACATTCAATAATAATGAAGAAGAAGATACAACCACTACAAGAAAGCTTTTTAAGTTGACATTGGGAATATAGCAGTTAAATTTAGAAGAAAAAAATATAGATTGCATGGATTAAATTAAAATTAAAAAAATTCGTTGCCTTTTAATTTTTTTTCCTCAAATGCTTGTAAAGGAAGATAAATTTGAAGAGTGAAAGAGAATAAAATCAAAATATACTCTCTTTCTTCTTTTTGTACACGATGAAATATGATAAAGGAAGAAGAAGAATATTACAATGGAGAGAAATGAAGAAGAAGATGAGAAAACTTGTAGAGATAAATAAAAAATGACTTTTGAACCTAGGTCATATCGTCTGTAACATCCCGTACTTTTAACTCGTATCTCGAGGAAAACATATAGTATTTATTTGAAGAATATTTTAGAAAGGAAACTTAGAGTCAAGTACCCGGATTATGCTATGTTCGTTTTTATTGAAGATCGACTTCGCCATTAGTTTCAAAACGATCGAAATATATACTTTAGCCTGTAAGCAAGTTTGAATTCAAGTTCGGGTGAAAAAGTTAACAAATCCTCGAATTTCGCGTTAAGTGGGACCCCAAAATAGTGGAATTTCGTTAGAGTGAGAATCAGGAAGATTCGACCACACCATTAGGACCGCAACGAAAAATTATTCGAAATGATATATTCGTTTGTCATTTTTCGAGTCCGGATAGTCAAGTTACAGTCGAAACTAGAAATGATGGGGAAATTACAAGTATGCCCTCGCCCTTGTTATAAAAGAAAATTTATTTTCTTTTAAACCACTTTCTTTCTTCTCCAAAGCATCCAAAGCTCAGATTTTTCTAAAGACCTAGGGTTCTCCTCTCTTCTCCTCAAGATCCATTAAGAACGAACGATCGTTGAACTTCGACGAAGAAGACAAAGTTGTCGGCTACGACGATAGCTACAACCTCACCCTCCTTGTTAACCGATTCTCATTTGTTTTTCCCATCTTCCATCAAAACCCAGTCGTGTGTCCGAGTGAATCTTAATACATCTTCATCGAGGGTTCCATCGAGTGAGAGTTAGGTCCACCATTCATTGTAGAAGCAAAGGAGTGCCGTCGTCAAAGGGGATTTCAAACCCTAGCTCACTTTGCATCAAACTCAACTCAACACCAACTCCTTCACCACCAACTTTGATCCTTATACGAGTTCATCGCTTTCGGCGTCCACAAACAAGTAGGGGACTTTCGATTCCTATTGGTAACTTTAGATTTCTCAAAATGTGCATTTAGGTTATTTTAACAAAACTTATTGTTTGCTTTTGAACCATAGACGGTTGTTGTTTGATTTTAAATTCATGATAGAAGTAGGTGTTTTGTCTATGTTTTATCGAATTTTGATAACAAAATCGTGGGTGGGTTGAATGATTCGAAGAATGGAAGAAGGTTCAGGCTGTAGGTGGGAAAGGTCGGTGCCACTGGCACCTACCGAAGGCATTCTGTCGGTCCCACCGACAGAATGTGGTTTCTGCCACCGACGAAACCAAATAACGCGAGAAAATTTTGTTCTGTCGGCAGGACCGTCGGTCCCACCGACATCTGTCGATGAGTAAACTGTCGGTTCCACCGACAGCATCCTGGTTCTGCTACCGACAGCCACCGACAGACACAATTTTGATCAGAACAGTGTTCTGACTCTTGGCTTGACCTCCTCACACCTTATACACTATTTCCCACCCTTCATTTCATTAAAAATATTTTACTTTAAGTTCTTTAATGAAATTAAGGTTTTACCCCCCATTTCGGAACAATGGGAATGGTTTTAAGATCCAAATCTCAAAGGATCAAAATTCGAATTTTGGTTTCAAGAACAAAACGTAATTTTCGACGTTTTCGACAAGTTTTCAAAATGAAATAACTTTCGCGTTTCTTTGAATTAGATTACAAAAACTATATGGTGTCGAATCTCATGATCGAGACTTTCATTTCGAAAAACCCGTTTTCAATTTCGAAAACTTTGAAAAATTGAGTTTCCGACACTTAGATAAATTTTCACCAGCTTTCATTATTTTAACAGCTTTTGCCCCGTGCATCATTGGGACCTTGTTTGTGAATAAACTTTGAAGGTTTTCAATGGAAAGACCGAAATAATGACCTTGAAAGATTGGAAATTGATGGTTGATTTGAAAAGTCGAAAAATGAGAATGTTGGAAGAATGGGAAAGGGATGAAACGGTAAATTGTCAGAATCACACCCGAGGGGTGATGTCTGCCTTTTACATTGTATGTTGTATGTAGGTTGGTGAAAGGATATCCAGGTTATTAATGAAAGGGTTGCATGTTTATTTCCGATTATGTTAGTGCGTGCGCTGAGTACTGTTATTTATTTTAGGCCGGGTGGCCACGGTTGCATGGTAGGAATTGGATATCCGTTCTCAACCCTGTTCTGTTAATTTTTCTTTTGTTTTAAATGAAAAAGCATATATGTACGTAGCTATTTTGTGAGCTGTTAAAGGGTTTGTGAATGCCTGAAGGGATAGTGTGTCACATCATCCGGAGGGGTACACTATCCTGGGATGTACGGTAGGGACCACCAAACTCATACGTGGTATGGGACGCGTATGAGAGTGGAGTCACAACTGGAATCCGGGTCCATTCCTTTCTTATCTTTACCAGTGAACGTGTATTGTAAAGGTGGTCATATACGAGTGGAGTGTCATTTGGGAATCACATGCACGCCTGATAGGCATAGACGAAGATGATTAGTCAGTGATCACTAACAATCTAGTAGTAGTCGAACGTTCTGACACATCGAAAAGAGACTCATTGCTTACGGTCACGTCAAACGGCCAGCCTGAGCCGGATAAATGGTCACCAATGTGGTAAGTGCAGCGACCGGCCACAAAATCAGGAACTAAAAGCCAGATTTATGTTGTAACATCATGTCCCGACTGGGAGCGATCCAGTCGTGAATCCCAACGCTCAAATTCCATTACTCCACCACTTGTATTATGTATCTGTGTTATATTTCAGATTATAAACTGAAAATCATGTCTACTATTTCAATGTTGCAACTGTATTTGCATAAATGGAAAACTTATAATGCGTATGGATGGTTGATGCTATGTGTTACTTTTAAATTGTTTAGTTGCTCATCCCTGGCTATATGTACCAGTTAAATCGTAGTTTCTACTGTAAAACCTGCATGTTTTGAAATAACGCAGTATGATTATTCGATCACGTTAGGTGAGGTTATTAGTAGGAATTGTTTGTGGACCTACTGGGTAACCATTTTTACTCACCCTTTCCTTCCATTTTTTTTTTAGTTGCAGAGCCTGTGCTTGGGGAGGCGAGTGTTGAGCCATCCGCCGAGGAGCATCTGGTTGGTCAGATCGACGACCAGTGTCCCTTACCCGGTGAGCGTCATGACTACTTCTACTAGGAGTCTGTTCGTTCTAGGAGAGGTCTATGTTTTTTGGGGCCGAGTGATAGAGCTATGTTAGAGTGAGGATAGACTTTATAATCCTGTATAACTTTATACCTTTTTGCGCAACTCTGAACTTGCTCATTTTGTTGTTCATAAAATCTATTGTCTTTCTTTCTTTAGTCATTGTGGATTCATTCCTTTATACAGGATTGTTTGGTATGGTTCATCAGGTTTGAGTTCCGTGAAATGCTAACATAAACAGAGGAGACCATGCCGAAATTTCGAGGCGCCACTTAGTGCCTCGAGGCGGTATTGGGATTTGTGTTAGCGTTTGGCGGGGCGCCACATCGTCACTAGCTACTTGTTAAACATGTACACGAGTCAATCAGTCAATCCACTTTTGAAGGTATTTTGTCGCATACAAGAAATACAATGACGCTTTGGTAATACGATAATACTAGTAATAGTTTGATAATATACAATAATTGCTATAATTATTTGGAAATTTACCTTTCTTTTCGAAAGTAACAAAAAAAAAATTAAACTACCCTCATTTTCAACCTATAACCAAAAAATATATATTTTATTTTTCCTAAAATCATTCATCTTAAATAACTTAAACCTCTATTAAAAAAAATTAATTTAAATCATTTCCTTCCTATGGTAGTAGTTGAAACTTGAAACTATAGTCATCATTGTGCAACGATCTCCAAAAGAACTATGAGACTGCTTTTATACCCCTCAATACTTCTATACCTATAAAAATTAAAGAGTCAGGGTGTCACGCCTCCGATTTGAGATCTAGATTTTTTCAAATCTTGATGGTGGAGCAAAAAGAAAAGAAAAAAAATTCTAATGAAGATCTTCAAAGCTTAAATGCAATATGGATTTCTTCCAAATAATTTCAACAGAGTTTCCTCTAATAATTGGACTTATGAAAATTTTTCACTGGTAAAAATATACCTCTATAATCAAAATTCATATATCTATTTCATTCTAACCACCATATCATAACTAATATACATCACTAAAAAATAAACTATAATTACAACTCAAAAGTATATATAGATCAACTACACATCCCGTATCAATCAACAGTTATCCATGTCATAAACATTAACTCTTACTCTCTATACATACAAAAGTACACAACACACATTATGTTAATATATATATATATATATATATATAAAGAAGTCCAAAACTACACAAAATAGTTCCACTAAACTCAAATCTCAGTTCACATATAATAGAAATAGTGGTCATCATCATAATCTTGCGATCCCTCAATATAAAATTCTCTATCAAGAATATGCATCTCAACAGTTGGGACCTCTGTAATGTTTTGTTGGTAGGGTGAGTAACAGAAAAGTTACGTAATAGTAAACTCACATTTCAAATTAATAGTCCTAATATGAATAGATAAATAAATTAATGTATTATATGCAAATTTTTAAATAAATAAACAAAACGAATAACACTAGAAACAGGCTAATCTTTAATAAAACAATAACAAAATATCTCTATCTCATAATAAAATAAAAGAAGTATAAACATGTCATAAGAATATCAATCATGGTGGTGTATTTAATAAGAATGATGAAATGCACGATCGATATAAAAGTATCGATCTGTATATCGATGCTTTAGAATTTAACCAATTTCGAACTCACCAGTAGCTCCTTATTTTATAGTCAATCTGGCAATTTACCATAATTAGTTGACTATGTTTTTTGGCTCAGGTTAGTTGTTAATCCCTAACGAAGATCAATCGTTTGACTAGTATAGATTGCAAATGATCATTTGACAAGCCAGCTTCATTATACCTCTGTGGTATGCATGTGTCCTCAATCAATCTAGTCATCTACAATCATTTTTGCCGTATAATTTATTATTTTTCAATAAAGATAAGATATAAATTTTTTGAATAGTAGGTACTAAGATATTCTTAAGTGGTATCCCATACTATTAGAGAAAATATCATGAATACCCCTTTTAAGGGATAACAAAAATAATAATTATATTTTTTAAAATTCATTCGAAATAAATAAAAACAAATTTGCAAGTATGACGATATTTCCAAGTAATCTAGAAGTATAAACATACAGCAGTATAAAAAAGGCAATAAACATGCATCTTAATTGCATTCTATACTCTATTACACAATATTCAAAAACACTCAAACCTGAAAAAATTTTAACACAAGCACATATAGCCGAGAATCCCATTCTTAATTTTAACCAATCAAGAATCTCATTTTCGATTATAAACAATCGAGACTTTCATTCTCGATTTTCAATTTAAACTAAACATTTCATTTTTTTTATTTTATAGATAATCACTTAATGAAAATACGTTTTCAAAACAATGCATCTTAATAGTTTTTAAAATAAACACTCTACGAAAATTACTATGAAAGTCAATTGGTTAAACAAATTGATTATCTGGTTACACTCACCCAAATTCATTTATTTTTATTTCACGATATTTAAATATCAGAGGAAAGATATCAAACGAATTATTCTACAATTTGATGCATGAATTTTAAATTTAAATCATAATAAATTTAAAGCTAATAATAAAAATTGAAATAAAATAGATTTCATTGAAAATTATACTACGAATTTGAAATTATAAGTTTTCTACCTTCGTAATTGGATTTTACATGTCCCTACGCTATAAAATGATTTGTTTAGTTGATCTCCTCGACGATTCGACCAAATAATTCGGTGACTCAATAAATCTCAAAGTCGTAACTATTTTTTTCTTCAGTGTCGGATCTTAATTCCCCTCCTAAACCCGTTTTAATCTTGATTAAACACAACGTGCACGAACCCACTTTTAAATTCACTTGATCTCTATTTCGATTTCACAAGTATAATGAACATCGACTCATTCTTTACTTTATAATAATATAAATTTTTATATTATAATATATAAACTGATATAGTTGTTGTATCACAAATTCTAACACCTTTTACTCATAATATATTATATAATATAATATTATATAATACAATCATTTTTATATTTATTTTAATTACATTCTACCTCTTTTACATTTCAATAATCTAAAATCTAACTTTTTTATATAAATAATTATAATTAAACCCCTTTTTAATGAATAATTTATTTTTATATTTTAATAATTAAATAATATTATTATTTTTTCATATATTTTTCTTTTATATGTTATGTTCATTGCATTAGACTAATTCAAACTGTGTATCTCGAATTTTCAAAATTTCTTATCGATTTTCCTCTATTGAACAAAATACCCCTTACGACCTAAGTTTTCTTGATAAAATTAATATTTTTATAACTTATCATATTAAAATTGGATTTAAGCATGCTGACAATCTAAACTATATTTTTCGATGCTTTCAAATTTAACAGTAACGTCCGTTTGACTAAAAGAGCTTCTTATAAAATTTTGAGTTTTATCTACTTTGACTAAATATTCTAATTCTTCAATAATAATCTTGATAAGGTTATCTGAATTGTACATTTCATTTAGCAAATTCTCCTTCTAAAAATTATTATTTTTTATCGATAATATCATGATTTATTTTTAATAATTTATTTATTTTCTAATAGAAAAACAAGTCAATATAGTTGACTTAATTTCTCGATATACGTAATAAATTTCATGGCATTATACAAGGTTTTAAATCTTGTTCAAAACCAAGATGACTTGTCTGAGTCATCTTGATATCGTCCATGAGCAAGACAAATGGACGTGGCATCTCACGTTCACAAAATCTCACGAAACAAACGGGATGACTCAAAAGATATTTTGAAAATCTTGTCTGAGTCAATCAACCGGGATTTTGTATATTTTAATAAAAATATTATTTTTTTACATTTAAATAATTATTATCCAAATAAAATATGATTTCATGAATGCACATCTTCTAATCTACCTTATTTTATTTTAAAAAATATTTTTATATATTTGTAGAGAGATTTACGTGCGAGAGTTAATTCCTACATTTTAATTACTAAAACTTACTTGGAGTTCTGACAACTACAAGGAAACCTTAGTTTATGAAGTTTGTTACCCACCAAACCTCACTTTATCAATATATCAAAAGTATATTTGAAAATTTTTATTTTATCGAACAAATAAACCAATTTCATTAAAGTTGTTTAACACGTAGAGACATGCTTGTTCCCACTCACTAGGTCCCAATATTTGTGGGATAGTCTTTCCAATAACACGACCATTTTTCTTAAAAATTAATAACTTTTCACTCGAGACAGCATCAACACCATCGTTATTACGCTCTAGTCGGTTAAACCTTGTGTCGATCCCATGCAAGTAACTGGAGCAAATTCTTCACAAATATAACCTTCTACAATTGAACCTTCTGGATAATTTTTATTATGCACATATGAATTTAGCTTATGCAAGTATCTCTCTATTGGATACATCCACCTGTAATGCACTGGAGCGGTCACCTTGGTCTCACGAGCTAAATGAATGGCTAGATGCACCATAATATCAAAGAATGTTGGCGGAAAAATCATTTTCATTTTACAAAGTGTTAAAATAATTTGATGTTCAAGACACTCTAGTTTCCTTACCATGAGTACCTTACGACATGATTGTTTGAAAATGTGGACAACTCAATCAAACAGAACACATTCTTAGGCAAGAATCCTCATATTGCAAGTGGAATAAATTGTTGCATCAGTACATGAAAATCATAATTCTTCAGCCCGAGATCTTGCATTGTTTTACCTGAACACACCTTAAGAAATTCAAAAAATAACAATTTGAAACATTTACACCCTTTAAGCATTCACAAAACTTTTTCTTTTCAAGTGACGATATTGTGTAACATGTAGGCGATAGTAACAGTTATTCCTTTATACCTATTAACTGCATATCAATACGACTTTTCAAATTATTTTTTGTTGAACCTTCAATGTTCAAAAGTGTTCCAATCAAATTATCGCATACATTTTTTTCAATGTGCATAACATCCAAATTATGACACAATAAAATATCTTTCCAATACGATAAATTAAAAAATATTTTTTTTTCTTCCTCCCAATCCTATCTTTTTTTGCCATACCAAAAATAATTTGCTCGTATTATCATAATTAATGAAGCACATCTTCTCTATTCAACAGTTTTGGTGTAAGTTTCAACTTTTTTTTCCATTAAACAAATTTTTATTTTGTCAAAGTTTATGATCAAGTGGTAAGAATTGATGATATCCCAAGTAATATTCTTTATTTCCTTTCTTCAATCTGACTGAACAAGTGTCTTTGTGGCAAGAGGGACAAGCAAATTTTCCTTTAGTGCTCATTCCTGATAAGTTCGCATATGCAGAAAAGTTGTTGATAGTTCATAAAATGGTTGCATGCATCTTAAAATTTCGTTTTCTTGAGGCATCGTATGTCTTAACTCCATCTATCCACAATTCATTCAATCCGTCTAGCAATGGTTGCAAGTATACATCAATGTCGTTCCCAAGAATCTTAGGACCTAGAATGAGTAACAATAACATAAAAAAAAAATTAGTTTCATACACATCCATGGACGCAACTTACACGAAATCAAAATAATAGTCCATATGTTGTGAGGAGTACTCATGTAACTGAAAGGAGTAAAGTCATCGTTTGCCAATCCAAGTCTAAAATTTTGAGATTTAAAACCAAATAACAAATACTCATTGTCTGAAGCTTCCCACGCCATAGAAACAGCCAAATGCCTCAACACGAAGTCTTTTATACAACTATCAGAATGATATCTTATATTCTCAATTATTTTTTAAGACATAAGCAACCTCTTAAGCCTCGATTTTAATAGAAAATGACGCAAAATCTTTGCAATTATTTTCTTATCTTTTGTAAATGTACAGGAAAGTTCCTTAGTTGACTATCATCCAATTGCTCTCCATTTAGACTCACACATACTACGTATTCATTTGCATTATCATACTCTTTCCAGTATAATATGTAGTCATTCGAGCACAAATGTTTCTTTTTGTAATGTAAGCCAAGTTTCCATAAGATCTTATTCGATTTCGTAATAATTCTTTGGCAACTTTTCGCCAGTAGGAAATGCATCTTTTAACAATTTGAGTAACATATCAAATGATTTATTACTTCATCCATTAAAACATTTTAGATATAACAACTTTACAATAGAAGATAGTTTCAAAAATTTAGTACAATTCGGATATAACTCAGTCTTGGCAACTTTCAACATTTCATAAAACTTATTTGCATTCTCATTTGACTCATCTAGACCATCATCATTCGACTCATTAACCTCTTCACAATTAGAATTTGGGATTTCAAATGCATCTTGTATCATTCCTTGCATACCATCACCCTCTTTGGACTCATCAATTCTATATTCATTTTCGAATGTCTCGCCATGACATGTCCAATATATATATATCTCTTATTTATCCGATACCATAATAATTTATCATGCATGTTTTCTCTATTCTTTACTAGTACATTGAGTCAATTGACACAATGATATTGGATCGCATTATCAAACCTTAAACGAGAAAATGCAAAATCCAATAACTCATTAACTCCTGCTTCATATTCAGGGGTATCTCTAGGTAACTGAATCCAATTTTTATCTATCGACATATCCACTACATGACAATGTCACCTTTAAACAAAAGGCACATGATCATGTACAACTAAAAATAGGGAAACAACTAGTCAATTATAGACAAAATATTTGATCAAAGGATAAAATTTTGTTAAATTTCTATAAATATTTTAATGTGTTAAATATATTTTTAATGGGTGGATTTTCAAACAATTTTATTGAGTTTTTGTTGACCCAATATATATCTATTGAACAAGATGGACACATTTTTCAAACCCAAACCAAACATTCTAAAAGAATGTGAGGGATTCTCATAAAGCAATCCTGAAAATGGGATCATGCCCCCTACTCTCACGTAGTAACTCGTCATGGGGCCATGCTTACATGTAGAAATCAAACAATCCCTTCTATCATCAAAGACATTATCCCTCTAATTCACTTAATAGATTTATCGTTTACAATGCATATCTCCATAAAATCATGGGAAATTGTATACCACTTTGTAGACCCAATAGAAATTCTCCATTCGAATCGATGGGGCACGAAAAGATCTTATGGATATCAAAGAACGATGGTAAGATCCTCGATTATAGAACGTCGATCCTCATGAAGGATTTTCTGGTAAATATCATTGGTTTTGTCATATGCATCTCACAAGAAAATTCATAGCATCATCTCCCACCAAATTATGAGTTGAAGATTGGCCATATGTATTATCTTGTTAGCTGCTCAGGTTATGTTGATTCTACTAAGAAGGTGGAAAGGTAAATCTATATACTTACAAAGTCTTTTATTTTGTTCATATTGAATTTGTGGTATCCCTCATTTGTTACTAGCAACACATCGGGATTCATCCGCAAATTTACAAATTTAGTTCAAAAGAGACCTCAATGCTAACAGTTTGGTATATTCTTCATATTCAAATTCAGGTTCATGCTCTCAACTCAATTCACGACCACCACAACAACATGAAACTTATCACTTATTTTTATTTGGTCTCATGAGAGAAGTGTAGCTTTTATACAGATTTATGTTGAATGCACTACGTCATATTGCGGTTTTGGCGACACCACAACTGCGCTAAAAACGACTGCTAAAGGCAGTCGTTAATTACGACAGTTTGAAGCAGTCGTTAAACCGTCGTTTCAACGCACTAATGGAAATAAGTAAAAGTTGGGGTGCCAATAACCACCCAAAAAAATAAAAAAATTTCAGAACCTTCGTTTACAGAACTCGTCTTCGCCACTGTCGAAGTTGTTCTCTCCTCTCATTCACACACTCTCATTCTCACTCGACTGATTTTATCTTTCTACACCGTCGCTCTTCTCGCTCTCTCTCGATTCCTTCGTTCTTCTCGCTCTCGCTATTTTTTTTTTTCTATAAACAAATCGATCGGAATTTTTTTTTAGAAACAAATCGATCGGAGTTTGATCGAAAGATCTTCGCTCAATCTCTCACTCAAAGAATCTGTGATTTTAAAGACGCAATCAGATTCGATTTACAAGTTTTAGGGCAGAATCGATCGGCGTTTGATCGAAAGTTTTAGGGCTTTGTTCGATCTGCCTCCCTTTGCTTCGTTTGTGATCGAATCTTCAGGTATGTTAAAGTTTTTTATTGAATCTTAGATTTTTCATAATTAATTTAGGGTTTCAAATGTATAGATAAACATAAATAGAAGAAAAACTCAAATGTATAGATAGTGGAATGGAAAAATGTTTTGAAAAGAGAGTAATACATTTCAGCAGAGGAAAACATCTTTAGCAAACTTGTATTATCAATAGATGCAATGCAATAACAAATTAATGCAATAACTTGTATTGTTTGAGTCGATTTCTTTCTGGATCTCTCTGATTAGTAGTGTTTTTCTATTGTTTGATTTTGATTTCTTTTTGGATCTCTCTGATTAGTAGTGTTTGGACCTTTTTGAGTACTTGTGATTTAGTTAATCTGTGTTCTCTACTTGCAATTTGATGTATATCTTTGTTATAATCATTCTAACTTGTTTGTTATAATTCTTCTTTGTTTGATTGTTCTTCCAGTACTTTGGGTGTAAAATCTGTGATCCATTGATTTATTTTAAAAAGTTTTCTGTTAAGGATTTTAAGTTTTTTGCTGTTTTGATTCATATAGAATAGAATATCTCCATATATTGTTGTAGATGTGATCGTGTTCATTAGGTCTTATATAATGTGTATTCAGATGATGGATCAACGGAGCAGGTGACCCTGAACCAAGAAATGACTGTGTTCATTAGATCTATGTTTGTCATCCCATGCCTCGTTAAAAGTTTATTTGGTGCGACACCACCACCTACTATGAGATGAGGAATCATTTTTGGATTTCTCAACAGTTTTATGTGAGCTACGTCATTATGTCATAGTAGGACAAGGTGACCTCTTGCACCAAAGTTTCAAGAGTTAGTTAGTTGGAAGGAAAATCTGCTCATTGTTTGACGTGGGATAAGGACATATTTGAATCTTAACTTGTTAGTCTTGGTTCCATATAGTTTTCCTTAATGCTTTTGGTTTGGTCTTTTTCTTCCCTTATAAATAATTGTGATTACTAAAAGTTAGCAAGTGGTATTATAAAACTGTGTGAAGGGAATGCCTCTTAAGATTGAAAGATCTTTTCTGGTTTATATATTTTGGTATTGTTCTTCATGTATCCTTATGTATGATCCTATGCAGTCACATCTATTATTTTGAAGGACTAGATACTAATGATTCAGATTCAAACCACTTCATTTTCTGTTTAATTGAAGCATATAATGGATTAGATCCATCTCTACTTGGATGATATTGGGTTCCTAAGATTGATTTTATTGATGAAAATGTAACATACAATATTACTCTTGACTTATTTTCTTCATTTTTTGGAGTTTCCATACAGGGGACCCTTAGTGCATTCCTATCCTAGCTAGAGTTATAAATCATTGCTTATGGTGTTAATTATTTTCATGTTCTTAACTATTTCCTGCTTGTTTTGGCCACATTCTATATTGTGAGTTCTATGATGAATTCCATATGTAAAAAAACTTTGATTATTATTATTTTGTTTTCCACATGACTTCCATACTTAATATACTCTTATCATCCACATTGAGAGAGCTATGTATGTAAGGTGTGTTCTGTTTGTAGTAACCAGCTTTGAGAGAGCTTCCCAAGTTCTTTTTGGGTTTTCTGCGGACATTTTCTATAATTTCGTCAAGCTTAACCCATTTGTAGGTACTAATATCGATTTGCATTATTTCCTTTTTATTAACTGACATTATTGGATTTTGCATTAATTTGCAAATGTATGTTTTTGTGTATGTGTAGGACTGTTGGAGCTGGAATTTCTGTTGTTAACTATTGATAGTGCAAGGCTTTTGGAGAGGTAACTATAACTGGTGTTATATTTTACTTTATAACTTGTCACTATGAATGCTCCCTCATGACTATTTTTCTATTTTTTTCAGTCGTTTATACGCTTATTCTAGATATTTTATACCTCCATATAGATCTCTTTTTCTCATGATCTCAACCTAGAACTCTGCTCCTAGGCATTTTCATACATACTATCAGTGCATGATGAGTTAAGGAAACCCAAATTAAAGAGTCAATATTTCTTAGGATTGTGAGTTTAGTTGTTCGTTCGTAGTGACCAATTTTATTTCTTTGCTAAAGCTTTTTGTTTCCTTTGTACATTTTTAGGCCTTATTTTAAATGCAAATGAGTGTCAATTTGTGACCCAATCATGTAGCTGCTTGGATTTGATATGAACCAATCATTTTCTGATCCATTAACGGGTGAATTAAAATGTAGATTAATGATGTTATATATTTTATTTAGATATATGATGTATATCTATATTTCATACATATTGTTTATTGAATCTGATTTGATGTAAGATGAATCCAATACAAGTGTTACTAGATTGGATTTAGATCCACTTGTTGGTATAAGGGATCTAATCCAATTCCAAACGAACTCTCATAGCCTAGACACTATCGCTTTGGGTCACATCCGGTTCAATTGAAGAGTTTGCTTGATTCATATCATCAGCTTATTATAATGTATGCTACCACCATGTGTAGATTAAAAACAAAAATTACATAGGCTATTAAAAAGAAAGATTTGATATCTTAAAAAAAAAAAAAAAAACTTTTGGCATTAAGAGCTTTACCCCCTTTTTAGTATGGAGATTTTCTCGATTTATTTTGCTTTTGATCCTTGTTCATGAACATTTCATATATTTTTCTTATAATCAGAATGATTTTGCATTCAATGTTTCCAAAGTGAAAGAACAAGTAATGCAAGGTTAATTCTTACAAAGGCAGAGTTATGTAACTGCCCCATGTTTATTAATCTGACATTTTTATAGCCAGTTTGTTTTCTAATGAGTAAAAAAGTATAGGGTGTTCTAAAAGAAGCAAAACAGCTCAGTCCCTGAATAAACACATCATATCCCACCTAAGCGACATATACTAAAAAAAGATGAGCCTTTTCCTGTATTCTTTATTATTTGTGGCTTATGTTTTACCAAAACTCATTTTCTGATTGTGGTTTGTGGATGACTTGCAACTTCTTCTGGATGACAGGGAGCTGTCAATTTTGCTCTGATGATGTCCAGTTGATTACAACACAATCACAGATCTCTTCCTTCAGGTACATCTCTCGTATGTAGTTTCTTATGTTGGTTTTAAAATATTAGGTTGACAACAGAGTGCTCCCATATTTGTTTAACCATCTAAAAAATGTATTCAAGTTGCTCCAATATTTGAATAACATAGCACTTGGGATTGTTTTGTTTTTGTTGTTTTCTATTCCAGAGAAACCTGATTCGTGAGGCAACAATCTTTCTGTTGGATGTCCTGAAACCAAATTTACCAAAACATGCATTTCTTCAAACAAAGGTAATTATTTGTTGAAAGAGTTCTTGTAATTCTCTTTAGTTCACATATCTCTTAAACAAAGGTAATTATTTGTTGCACAACTTTGTGAAAAAGCTGGTCTGTATGTGTGTGCCCTTCAGGTATGGCCTCTTGGAATCATCTTTTGTGGTTTCACTCCTCAGCGTACTAGCTGCAGATCCTACATCTGGAAGCAAAGCTTGTCCTCCCTCCTGTAAGCTTTTACTTAGGCACCATATAGAAACAAATGGATCGCTACCATTTCACTTACATGAATGATTTTATTTTATTTTTTTAACTGTTCATTGTCTGTTTTCTGATTGTGATTCATCTGATCTTAATCAAGTTTTAGAAAGGCTTGTAAATTTGCTAGGTTAGCAAGTTATCTTGATTGTAATGTTGCTTGTTTGAATTAGTCGTGATAAACTGACTCGAAAAAAAGCCACTCAAAATTAACTTGCTGATGTGGCATGTACACAGAACCATTCATCTTTTTTTTTCTTGAGACACACCAGAAAAAATCTCTGATTTAGTAGACAATCAGCGTGTGAAATTCGAGTAGTTTTTTTCAAGTCAATTTATCACAATTCTTTATGAAGTTTGGGAAGCAACAAGGAACCATCCAATATATATATACCTCTCCTTGGTGGGGTCAGAACTGACTTTCTAGAAACATTTGTTTTCTTTGCCAATAATATCAAAACTAATGGAAGAAAATGTAAATAAATCTAAGTTAATACTTATTGAATCCAAAGGGCTGAAAAATGCCTAAGAGAGCAATGTAGGACCACACATGGGTGTGGGCTAAGGGCATTAGCATGTGAAGATATAGCAAGACTGGCTTGGGTAGAGAACAAACATGTCAGACTTGTGTATAGAAAGTGCTGATAATTTCTATTGTGTACCGTGGGCTCTACTTTGGAATGTATGATTCTCTAAAACCAGTTTTGTTGGTTGGTGATATGCAGGTCAGTAGAAACAGAAGAAATATTAGTATTTTGGTTTTTGTAATTATTGGCTGTATATGTTTACAGTTTGGACAATGTGTGTTATTGTGTCTGGTGATTGCAGGATAGCTTCCAAGCAAGTTTTCTATTGGGATGGGGATCACAATTGGGGCTGAGCTGGCCTCATACCCTATTGATACAGTGCGTCGAAGGATGATGATGACATTTGGAGAGGCGATCAAGTAGAAGAGTTCATTGGATGCATTCTCTCAGATTCTCAAGAATGAAAGGGCCAAGTCCCTCTTTATGGGTGTTGGGGCAAACATCTTGCGTGCAGTTGCAGGTGCTGGTGTGCTTGTTGGTTACGACAAGCTGCAGTTGATCATGTCGGGGAAGAAGTATGGATCTGGTGGTGGTGGCAAAGTTCAATCATGTGGCAGCAAAGATGATAATGACAATGATAATTTGGTGGCTAAGTTTAATTAGTAGTGTATATGTATTTTTAGAAACTTTTATGTTTAGATCGTATTGAAGTGAGACTTGAAAGAACGATGTATTTTGTATTTTAGCACCTTTCTTATACCAAATTATTGAAAGAATATTTGCGATGAATGTGATGATCCATTTTTTCAAAAATTGAAAATTCAGAATTTTTTTTTATTATTATAAATTCAGAAAAACGACTGTCTTTAGCAGTCGGAAAAAACGACAGTTTTACGACTGTCTAAAACCGTCGTTTTTTCCGACTGTTCAAGACAGTCGTTTTGACTGTCGTTTTTTCCGACTGTTGAAGACAGTCGTTTTTTTCTGACTATCCTGGACAGTCGTTTTTTCCGACTGTTTTGGTCTGTCGCATTTTAAAAACCACTCCTTTTAAAACGACCCCCTATTCCGACTACAGGGGCAGTCGGTTTTTTCAAAAAAGACTGTCATGGACAGTCGTTTTTAGCGTATTATGACGTAGTGATGCCACAATAATGCTACTGAATTCGTGGTCACTAGTCTAAATCACGAATCGGTGGTTTATACAATCAAGTGAACTACGAACCCATGTAATTTTGGTTGGATTCAACAAACCCAACAATTTAGTTTAGTGAATCAAACCACCAATTTATTATATTTTTTCATTATTCATATTTAAAATTTTATTTAACTTAAAATTTTTTAAAATTATAATTGTACTTATAACTTGTATACCTGAATTATATATATGCACAAGAGCAAAGTAAGAAACAAATTATCTCTACCAACCCCCACAAACCGGATATATTCTAGAGTGGTGAATCACAAAATTCAAATTCGAATCGAGCAAAAACCACAAAACAAGTAACATAGCCCTGAACTAGGGCTGTCAATGGACCGGATTGCGATTGATTTGGTACCAGTCTAATAAGGATCGAATTGGACTGATCTGATAAGTATTGAATCGATTTTTTATCAAAACCCAATATTAAGATCCAAATTCAATCTATTAATAATCAGGTCAGATCAGATTTTATATACAAAATCTAGATAAACTTCATACATCTCAATAAATATATAATATAATTTATATACTTTGTAATATAATTTACATTGGTCTACAAGCTGGAAAGGTGAATCTACTATTTCGAGAAATGACAATGAACTATCAAATTCAAGTAAATATATTTACCATAAAGGAAAATAATAATAAAAAAACAGCGGTACATTGCATTTTGGGAAAGTAAACAAAAAATTGAACCATAAATTCACCTGAAATCTAATTTCGTCCAAAAAGTAATAGAGATCATAGCTAAAATACAACCAATAAAATTTTTAAAAACCTATCTTTCGGTGCTGAAGCTCAACTGAGTTGATCCCTTCTCGTTATTAAAAATCAAGAAAATGAAATCTAGGGTTTAGGGTTCGATTGCTACACCATAATCAAAAGTACCACTTTCTTTGATTAAAATCTTAGCTCTAAAAATGAAAAATTAGGGTTTTGATTTGAAACTAAACTAAAAATTGAATTAAAATTATAGAAATTAGAATTTTTGTTTGAAATCGAACCAAATTTTGAATCAACACTATAAAAATTAGGATTATCGAGAGAGAGAGACAGAGAGAGAGGGAGACCGAGAGTTCAAACCTTATAATAGAAAAATCTAGGATTTAGAGATCGATTGGAGAGAAAAAGTCAACAAAATATGCAGGAAAACATACCTTTTCTATCAAATAAAATCTCTTTCTCAAAATTTCGGGAGGCCGAGATAGGATCGGATCTGTTTAAATTGAACCCTCACACGTTTGAGAGATCAAGAGAGAGAGAGAGAGAGAGAGAGAGAGATAGAAAGATAGAGATCGATAGAGAAAGACCTTAATTTGAAGATATGTTTCAAAGGAGATCTTTAAGTTCAAGTATGAGATGAGAGAGAGATAGAGAGACTTCGTTTTCGAGCTTGAGATGAGAGATAAAGAGATCAGCGTAAATAGAGTTTGAGATGAGAGTGAGAGAAACAGTTTCGAGTTTGAAACGAAAGATAGAGAGCGAGTCAGTGAGAGAGTGAGATCAGAGTCAGTTCACGTGTCTAAATGACTCTATAGCAATGGTCAAAATCTAACCGTCACTAAAAGTCATTGCTATATGTCTTTTTTCCTGTAGTGCTTACATCTTTTAAGTTCTTATTCCATCATTAAAATTGAGAGCACGGTTTTAAAACTTGTCGAATCAACTCAAAACTCAGTCATGCAGACTCAACTCGAGTTAACTTCTCAACTCGGACAAGTTTGCTTGAAAATGGATTCGTCAAGTCAGAATCTCGACTGTGTTATTTACTATTTAGTTATATATAATAATTTTATGGAGAGCCAAAATGTAAATATTTTTATTTATTTTGAATTTGAAATAATAAAAATTATTTTATAAATATTTATTAAATAAAGATATTTTTTGACTCATCTCAACCAACAAACAAGTTTCAACATTGAGACTTGAGAATTGAAAGGACATTATTACAAAACAGAAGACATTAGGAAAAAATACTCCTGGTTAGGGTTATTGCATTCTAGTTATTCTATTGTAACAATATTCAATATTTGAGACGACACGTGGTCTCTTCATGTATAAATGAAGAGCCATGCTAGAGTGACTGTGAAAGACACTGCATGATACAAGTTAAAGGCATCTATGACTCTATGCACACCTCCACGTCAGTTGAGTGTCTTAGACAGTGTAGTGCATAACCACCGTAGGATTTTATTAGATGAATTTTTAAGATACTTATCATATGTTTTGAAATTGTTGACATACCTCTTGACCTCAGTCTTCTCTTATTACGAAATAAAAAATGGACTAGATGATACAGAAACATTGGATTTTTTATTATTTTTTTCAAAAGTAGTCATCTTCATCAATATGTAGGATATGTTGATGTTGATGTTGATGATGATGGTGATAGTGATAGTGGCATTGAAGTCATTTTCTATGAGAGTCAAAACAAGATCTCGAGATTTGACAAGACTTGGAGATTCGTAACATATCTCGATGTTTTGTTTTACACATTTCGAGATTTAGTTGATGGTGAATGAGCCTTAGCAAACCTTAATTTCCTCCTTATTTATATATATATATATATATGTATAACTTAGTCTTTTGATTAAGCTTATGATAAGTCTAAAGTCAAGGCAGCATATCAAATATTCACAAAAAGGGTCAAGGGGCTTATCATCATTTTAAAAACTAAAACACAGGGCATGTAAAAAAGAGGGACTTTGTGGGCCTATTGTTTTACGTGTCGTTCATGGGAGGATTCCGTTTCAACTACCAACCCTTTCGAGCGGAGTCTTTGCATGGAAAACGGAGGTCACGTTCTCTAAATTAATAAAACTTCGATATATATACATCTATATCAAATATTTGATACAAACATCTTCCTCAAAATTTCTTGAAGAAAATATTTGATACAAACATCTTCCGCGAACTTTTGGCCAAATTATACAGATATCACTCTCACAAGTAATCTACAGCAGAAGGATTTGATTCTCAAATAATCAATGGCGAGGAGCGCACATAGTAGTAACATTTGCAATAATCAAGACCGCCAATCATATATGCAAATTAATATAATTTAAGAGTCGTGCTGACGCCACTGCAAGATTGTGCTTTCTTTTTTTTTTTCTTTGTTTGGCCGGTCACATGTATCACTCCATCTGACATGTCTACATCAAATAAATAATCACCTTTTTTTTTTTTTATAAAGGGGCGTATAGAAATTCAAAGTCATGACATGAGGAGTAAATCTAATCAATTTTGTTATCTTAGCTAACCCTTGGTGAGTGCAAGATTATACCTCATATCGTACATCTTAATGTGAAAGTGTGTAGGAACCATAGATACTTTTGACTCGTATCTCGATGAAAGTCATCTATGATTTTTACACACTTTCACGTCAGTATGTGCAATATGAGGTACAATCTTGATGTCATTTCGGTGTTATTCATAATTTAATGACTAGAAGTAGCTACATCTCATTTTTAATGTGCCCTTCTAGCAATAATCATGAAAAAAAATTCTTGAGGTACGATCGTGCTAAGCCAATTTTCAAAATGATTGAGGCAGATAAAAAATTCTTTGAATCTGGTAAGAAACTCGACCAATAATTCAGCTATATATTTATTTATTTTGAATATAAAAGAAAGGGTAAATTATAAAAATAAAAATAAACTATTTAAATAAATATTAATCAAAAAAATACTTTTTTTTTTGCAAAATTACAAATAAGAACCTAAATCGCTTCTTCAAAGGTGAAATTTCAAAATTATAAAAATAAAAAATAAAATAAAAACGCCACTTGAAGTGGTGAAAATTTTGATTTTGATTTTTTTTTTTAATTTTAGCCACTTCCAAGGGCACAATTAAATCGGTTCAACTGTCATTTTTTATCATTTATGAAAAATGTGTACATATTTTTAAGTTTTTCATAAACTTACATCAGTCCAATCGAATTGAATCAGGTCCGACCATCGGGTCGGCTTTTAAAACATTGATTTGTTTTTGACTCATCTATGTTACTCGTGAATTAAAAACTCAATGGAATGGGGACCAAGTTGAGTTTCAAAATTATGGCTTATTATCTTTAGGGGTATCAATGAGTCGGTTCCTTACCCATTGGCTCCGACTCTCAAGAATCAAATGGAAAAAAATATATATTTCAAAAGCATTATATAAAAAAAAAAAAATCTTTAAAGCATAATATATTATCTACAAAATATCCACTTAATTATAATTTATTCCACTAAAAAATGATTCAATGAATTTTTTTAAAAAAATTAAAATTTATCTTCTTTTAAATAATAAATTTTAATAAGAGGTGAGCCATTTTAAAAATGTGAAAAAACATGAAATCATGTATATTGTAAAAATAAATCGGTTCTACGAACCCCTATTTATTCATCAAATAGAACCAAATGATTTTAGTTCCTATAGATTCGATTCCTTATATAAAGGAACCGGATCCAGGGTTTTTGGATTGGTCCTGGGTAAATGGGTATCCATTGACACCCATGGTTGTCTTAAATATAATGGGGTTGTTTACTGAACAAGAGAACAAAGGTTAGGAAGAAAGGCTAAGCGGTTTTGATTAAAAAAGAAAAGAAAAAAAAACATTTTTCAAAAGTTAATAAATCTCACCAAATGCCTTCCATGATCTTTGGTCTTGAATCTTTCTACACAGAAACCCTAGAATTAACCATAGAAGACCACGTGTCACACGTTTCATCCGAATTTTTAGGAAGTTATTAACCGTTTTCTTTTTA
The DNA here is from genome assembly GCF_017979445.1 of Akebia trifoliata. Classification (NCBI taxonomy): domain Eukaryota; kingdom Viridiplantae; phylum Streptophyta; class Magnoliopsida; order Ranunculales; family Lardizabalaceae; genus Akebia; species Akebia trifoliata. Next base: position 14,883,539 of record NC_141376.1, on the reverse strand, counting down.
CAACTCTGAAGTCTTTCCTTCACCCGAGTGTTCGTTCCTCCCTTTTTAAAGACAATCAGATGATGTTCGAGATACACTTACGTAACTCTTGAGGCAAATCAAAGGCTAGGATATAACGAACTAGTTTCCGTTTTTTGTGTAGAACTTAACCGTTTAAAGCCACAGCCGCCCGAATATTTATCTACACTTACACTCTCCACGTCTCTCTCTCTCTCTCTCTTTGTGCGTTTATAGTTATAGATTTTCTCTTTCTCTCTCTAAGTCTCTCTCTATCTCTGTGGGTTTATACAGTTAAGGTTGGTTTGGTCTATTTTGACTCAAACAAGAGACAAATATAGAAGACTTCTCCTCATATCTCTTCAGGTATCTCTTTTTCTCTCTCTCTATAAAGTTATCTTCTGTTTTTATCTTTTATTCTATTATTTGAACATTATAATTATACTATTTTTATGTTTTTTTCAACTCTAGAGTAAAAGATGGAAGCAGAGTTACTTGGTCTCTATGAAAATTTCATTCCTCCAACCACCATTATCGACCCATTATTCCAACAATTAGATGATTTTTCATACAACACAGATAACTACACCAATATCCTTCCTTACTTCTCTTACCCATCAGACTCACCACCACCACTCTCATTCTCACCCGAATTCTTTCTTCCATCAAATAACGACTTCGTCGACTCCTACCAATACCCGAAACGCCAAAAATTCTACAATGACTCTTATTTATCTGATTTCATGCTTAATTGCTTTGATGGGTACCCTTTAAATTCCAACACAACACCTCCATTTTTACCAGAACTCTTGTTACCAACCACAGAAGTTCCAATTCCATCAGTTTGTTCGACGAAATTGAATGGTGGGTGTTTGTCTGCCCAAAGTGTAGCGGCTCGACAAAGGAGAAGGAAGATCACTGAGAAGACTCAAGAGCTTGGGAAGCTTATTCCTGGAGGAAATAAGATGAATACAGCTGAGATGTTTCAAGCAGCTTTTAAGTATGTTAAGTTTTTGCAGGCCCAAATTGGAATTCTTGAACTAATGGGGTCAATTGAGGTAAATTTCCACTCCTAGAAATTCATAACTTTTTCTTTTTTATTTGTATTATTATTATACTAATAGTTAGTTAATATAGTGTAATTACTATAAGAATTTATGAATTAATAAGGTATATTTTTCTACTTGCTGTTATTCATAAAAATAAAAAATAAATCTTTAGTTATATTATTATACTAATAATTAGTTAATATAATTTGATTACTCTTTTCTTTTTCCTTTGAATATCTTCCATTTTTTGGAATTTTTCTCTCTTATTAATCCAGAGTAGACATGTAAATTGGAGTTGTGTTAAAACTCTGCTCAATTTTTTATTTTTTTTCTAAGGAAAAAAAAAAATCTCTGTTCAGTTTGATTGCACAGAAAATTGGTACGAAAATGGATTTTTAAAATTATGTGATTCGCAGATGTATGAGTTCTCATTTGTTCAGAAAATTATTTTTCCTTGGGGAACAATTTTCTTATCTTTGACCAAAAAAAAAATTCTCTTACGATGTCCCCCAAAAAAGTTATATTTGAGGAAAATAATCCTACTGTTTTTGTGTCAGATTACCTCCACCTTTAAAACGACAAATTGATTCTCTTTTTAGACATTTTCCTGAGAACAATCAAACACCCGAAAATATTTTTTGTTAGGAGTTAGGACCATTTACCAAGAAATTGATTTTCGATAAAAACATTTTTTATCTTGATTTATATATAATTATTGAACTAAATAATTATTTTAATTCCATTATTAATATTATTACACTAGTAACTAATTACTATAATTGTAGTAATGTTATCTTTCCTTTTAATAATTAGGTCAGTTAAGGAAAAAGAAAATTTCCACTCTAACAAATAAGTATTTATTTCATTTATTAATTATTAATATTGTCACATTAATAATAAATATCATTGTAGTAATTTTATTTTATTCTATTTTTTAACTCTTTATTTACATATTAATGCTACATAAGGTTTTTTTTCTCCATTTATGAAGATGGGTTGTGTGTTGTGCAGGATGGTAAGGATCAACCAACCCACATAGAAGAACTTCTAACATCTCCAACTGTCCAAGAGAAGCTGTACTCAGAAGAGAAGTGCTTGGTTCCAAAAGAATTTGTTGAAACACTAGCAAAAGATGATGAGATTAAGTCAAACCCTTTGATCTCCAAGGACGTCAATGGGTTGATTCGATCGGACGGTTGTTGTGGAAGCTGATGCAAGCACCATTGTTAAATTTTTGTTTTATTTCTAGTTCTTTTTTGCTTGTGTATGTTGTATTTTCCTCTTTTATTATCCTAATCTGTTTTCTTGTAAATTCTTCATTTTTCAAGAAATAGATTTGTTCTTCTTTCTTTTTTTTCAATGAGAGTGCAAAAGTTGGATATTTGGTAAAATAAGTGGAAAAATAAATTTTTTTTTTTTTTCCTGAAAAATATGGTTTCAGCAAAATGGACTAAAAAATCTTACTAGTTTCGTAGATCAGATGCAATAGGGATGTAGAAGTTAAAATTCTATGAACTTAAAAACTTTTAACCGTTTAAGTTTAAATTTAAAGTTTAGGAGTTAATAGCCATCTACTTTGAATCAAGCCCCAAAAAGTTTATTTCTTAATTACTTTCTTTTAGATTTAAGTTTTTTCATGAAAACTAAAAGGCTGTAGTGTTGGATTTCCAATTTCGTGCTCCATTTGGGCTAAACGACCCTAAGTAAAATTTAAAATCTAACTAAGTTGGTAAGTAAAGAGTTCCTACAATATAAACTATGAGAAACACACGGAAATAGGAAATAGAAAATGTAATATATTATATTTTGCAAACACTTTTCTTTCTTAAATATATTACCACCACATCAGCAATCCGACATGATCGACCTCTAGATTTCATTGAAAAATTTTGATCCTAAAAAAATTAATTTAAAAAATAAAAATAAAAATAAAAATTCTTTTAAGGTTCTAAAAATGGACGGCTAAACTTTAAATTAAAATACAATGGAGAAAAATAATTTTATTTTTCAAAGTTGATAGAATTTTTTCCTCTAAAATCAGAAGCATTGAATTATGTGTTTGAATGGCACAAGATGAGCCCATTAGTAATGATGTCGGGATGGGACGCTTATATTTTTCTCTCATGAAATTCGGGATGCCCTCATGTTTTGAACATGCATCTTCAATTTACAATATTACCCTAATTAGGCTTGACATGGCACTCGTTAAAGAAAAAAATCATGCATCAAATCCTATCTATTCAGCAAACGGACCCAATTTACATTGGCTGTAAACTTTTCTCTGTTCCAGTTTTCAGGTAGAACAAAATAAATACAGAATCCGACCCGAACCCGAACCTGTCATTGCCCTTTAAAGAGGAATTAATTATTTTGACGATTAGCTCCAATAGCGTACCGCTTCTTACGTTGAAAGTTACCCGTTTTATATTACAGCAGTTAGCTTAATTTACGCCGTCAAACTTTCATGTCAACAATTGAGCATTTTAAGCCGTTTAATCTTATATACAATCCGTTAAAAAAGCGAAGGGTTATTTTAGAAATACTTTACCGTAAAATATTAGGCTTACTCCCTTGACCTAAGTCAAGGTTTTGTTTTTTAGATGATTTTTTCAAAATGCTCAGTAAATACTTAAATTATTAGATTAAAATTTCCCTGTTAAAAAAAAAAAAAAACCTTTGACTTATGATCTATGGGGTAAATCTAGTCTTGCATTTTAATCTAAATATCACCAATTTTACTGGAGGGTGTTTCTAAAATACCTAAAGTAAGTTTGTTAAGAGAAGAGAAAAAAGTGGGAGATCATGCGTTAAAACGGTTAAGGGTTTGGATTTTACTCTTTTTTTTTTTTTTTTTTTTTCTTTTTTACTATGTAAATTTTATATCCGACTAAACAAGGAGTGGTAAAACATTCTAGACCCAATGTACCTATCCAGGTGTCAAATTTTAAGGAGGTAGCGATGGATAAGTTCTGCTCCACTGAAATAACATAAAAAACACTACTTCCTCACTCTTGGCCCCACTTCTTTGACACGTGGGGGCCTCTGCTTGGTATGCTGTAAATAGTTAGATACAACAAACCTCTGAATATGCGACACAATAATAATTAAATATTGGTATTATATGTGAAACATATAATTCCGGATTTTATATATATAGATATATATAAAAGCCTTTGGACCGTTCATTTTGTTATTGGGTTTTCTTAACATCTGCCTAAGTGCACACATTAAAGTGCAATAAATACACCTAAGAAATTGATTTTTTTTTTACCGAAAATACCCTTAAAAAATCTTCTTTTTTTTTTTTACCAAAACACCCTCTATGCTTATTTCCAAGTTTACCTCAGATAAAAAAGATAGCTTGTATTACATTCAAACAAGGATATAAAGATAAAATCAGCAAATATGGTAAAACAATGGTTACCAATTTTGATCAAATAGATAATTAATATCGAAATGGGCATATATCATTTAGCAAATATATATATATATATTTTTTTTTTAAAGTATCTGGACTAGTAATTCTAGCACAAGTCATGCACATTTTTGTACTTTCCCCATACAGCACCCTACATAATTTTATAGAAGTTACACATAATTCATAATTTACGCCGTGTTTGGATTGAGAGAATGGAGAGAAGAGAAAATAAATGAATTTTTCTCCATTACTCTTGTTTGGATTGTTAAGAGGAATGAAGAGGAAAGAATTGGTGAAGAGGAAAAAAAAGAGTGAGTTTTTTCTCTCCAAAAGTGAAGAGAAGAGAGAAATCCTTTTAAAATATTTTATAATTCTAACTCTGCCCTTGAATCTCTATTAAGATATTTTTAAAATTCAAAAATATCCCAAGTTCTCTCCTGTTAACCCAAGCATGGTGGAGAGAAATTGTCTCTCCTTTTCTCTTAATGAGTTTCTCTTCTCTCCACTTCTCTCAATCCGAACATAGCCCTAAGGTTCTTTTTTCTCCATCAGTGCTAACCTTTTTAACAATTTTAGTGCCAAACCAATTCCTATGAAAATCACCAAAGAATTGCATAGTTGGTGTGGAGTTAGCAAAAGTTGGTCTGGCAATAGCAGCTATCTTTTCTTGGGAACCCCTAGGATTTTAACCATCTGTTTGATGGGGAGCCCGAACACTGGGGTAGAGGCTAGTGTTTCCAAGTTGAAATCTTATTATCAGTCCTTCCATGAAGCAAAAAAATAGCATTTAACGAAGTTTAAATTCAAACGAACAAGATGGATGGATGACTGATCAAAAAAAAAAATGTATGTATGAATGAGAACTTCTAAAAAATTCAAATTCTCATGAATACATTAGTAAAAAATGTAAAAAAATTAATCCCAATTAAGTGATAAACCAAGAAAAGGGCCTATTAATATGGCTTGATCATTAACAACCTGACCACCATTAAAAAAGAACATATAAGATGAAGGTTTAGAAGAAGACCCAAAAGAATATATAGATTAAGATGGTAAAATAGATATGAAATCACTAACTAGCAAACAGAGAATACAGATTCATTCAATCAATCATAATTTTTGACTCAAAGCATTGATAGCGAGATGATGATGATAGATAGCTATGAACACACCTAATTATTCTTTCTTGTGATGCGAACTTATTAGACAGAGTGGAATGGAGTGGAACCCACCCAATTTGAACATCTTGGTATAATATGATTAGAATCAAAATTTGAATTAATGGATCAAAGAAGTAGGATGTACCTGATGGATCAGAATTTGCCTGAACATTCAAAACATGCATCTCTTGGATCGATTCTTGATTGGGCTAATCTTGTGTTCTTCAAAGTTTATAAATTATATTAAAAGGAAGACCTGAATAATCACTTGGTTTCAATATGCAGGCATTTTCGTTGTCACCTCCACTCCAAACGCCACGACTCACCTTCAAAAGTGTATGAGTAAGGGCTTCTACTGTCTCCTCGTCCTGGTGCTTAGACTGAAGAGATTTTAATGCCAGGAAACAAACAACAGAAACATTACACATCTCCAACAATGTTGTTTTTTACACAAAAGAATCAATTCCAACACTAAAGATTCACACTTTTTCCTTCCTAGAGAAACATATAACAGCTTGCATCCCACACAAAAAAAGGGTTAAGTACATTACAAGGTCTACTGGGAAATCAAATGGACTCCCACGGGTACATCTCTAATTTTCCAAGTGACCGGGAATTTTCAATTTCCCGAATTCCAAGCAAAAAAGAAAGAACGTTCAAGTATTTCGTGTATTGGCATCACGTGTGTAAGTCGTAAGAAATCAAACGGAATAAACACCTTACGCGTTATCGCTCCTAATGGGGGGAATATCTTGTGAGGCTTCCCAGCTCCCACTCCTTCTGCCCCAACTCAAGTGACGTGCATCTGACCGAAGATTGTGAGGTTGTTGATCCGAACCCAAAGAAAATTCAGCCTCGGAGGAGTCGTGGTGTGCTCCATTGCTGCCTCTACTGCGTACGTCGACTTCTTCGTTGACTTCATCAAAGTTATGGCGCTGAGAGATCTTCAATAGATCTCCACCAATCTCTAGATCATCTTCTACCTTGGAACGTGGATTTCCACCCGAGTCATCTACTTCGGGTTCTAGGGAACGGGCCATGGGAGGCCTTTGTTGTACCTCCTCTTGTGGATGAGCACGGAAGTCGTTTCTTGAAGGCTTTATCTTCGTGCAGAATACTTCTAAAAAGTTATTCAAGCAACCCCGATTGTGGACATTAATCCTGTTGTCAGCTCTGTACCGGAAATTCTCATACGTGGTCTGAAGACATTGCAGAAATACTAATTGCTAAGAAAGTTATTAACTTTAGAAAAATGAAGGTGAAAAATGCCTATATATTTCAAGAAATGAAAGAAACACTGTTAAATTAAATTATATAAATTCTTATCTACCTAATTCACATTTGAAGTTGTTGAGATAAATTGGAACACTGAACGGACACAACCATCAAAAAATAAAAACTTGATCTAATAAACAGGCCTTCCTCCAGACTCGAAAATAGTAGAAATTCAAAACCTTTCTGGCTATCCTACCTATGTACATACTTCTGGATTCCCCAAGCTGGGTTTTGTTCTTTGTTTACTGCTATGGTTTGATTCTCAATCTTCAAAGAAAAAATCCATGGTCTTCCTATTATGAGATAGCCACGATTTCAGGAATTCCCAACTTAGTTTATTTTTGTTTTTCAGTTACGTTTGGATCTCAATCTTCAAATCCAAATTTATGGATTACTGCTTTAACAGAAAAATGGAAAACCCATGTTCTGAAATTTTGCACAGAAAAAAGGAGAAAGCTTTGGATTTTATCTGTTGGGTCTCTTCATCAAATCTCTAAAAAAGAAAGAAACAATAGAACAAGAAGTTTTGAGGGTTCATTTGGTTCAATATTGTCGGTCCTCTCTCTTGACGAAGACCATTCCAAACATAACTAGAACTAGTTCTACTTTTGCACATATTAAGTCATTGGACAGCATAATGGAATTTGGAAAAAGCCAATGATAAAAGAAATGATTTATGGAAACTTTTTCTTCTACTTCTATTTGTTTAATTATTATTGTTATTGTAGAAAAGCTTCTGTTTAATGTAACTAAAATATTATATTATAATAGATATTCTTTTAGTAAGATTTTATAAGAGATGTATGCCAGACACTAACAAATGTCCCAGCCATTCTTATATAGGCTTCTAGTGTTAATGAAACCTCAGTATATGATAGTGTCTGTTCTAATCATAAGGTTATAAAACTCCCTGGGACTAGCTCTTGAGTTTTGTAAATTTTGGCACTTTGTCTTAGAAAGGGAAGTTTGCCAAATTAATTGATGAAATAAAATAAAACAAGAAAACTGAGGTTACTCAGATTCCTATCACGGAGCTTATTGTAGACTATTTCAAGGAAGCTCTGAAAGAACCACATGACAGGTACGTAACTCCTAGAAAGAACTGCATCTCAAGGAGCTATTGTGAACATGTCAGGTAAACTAGGAGGAAACCATCCACTATGCACAAAACAGGTCCATGACTAATTTGTGGCTAAAATAAATGTTAAATCCATGGTGGGGCCATGAACCCACGACCTCAAAGTTGCTTTGCAATATGTCAAACCAACTGAGCTATGGATCTAAGCCCCCACTCAAGACTGAAATTTAATTCCTTGATTGACAAGCATTGGCAGGTCTAGTACAAGAAGGTTTGGTGCACAACGACTTCATTTGACACAGCAATATTTGATCCAGATCCCCACACGTGACAAAGGGCAGCCCCTAAATGAAACTCCAACTAGTTGTTCAAGGAAATTTTGGCAGTATCAGGAGGAGCTGCTAAGGGTCATTCAGGCTATAAATTAAGGTTGCTTTCTTTAGCTAGGGTTTTGGTCTCCTTGGTAGGTCATTTTGACCTCTTGTGAGCCTTTTCTTAGTTTGTCATCATCCTCTTTTCTTAAGGAAGTCTCTTTTTTTAACCTATCAAGGAAAAGGTCAGTTTAATAACCCTAAGAAAATAAGTAAATGGAGCTCAAAAAGGAAATAACAAGAATGGTAACAAAATAGAGGAGAGAATTCTCAAGTAAAGTCAGAAGGGACAAAGCAACTGACCTGGTTAGTTCCTATAAGGTACAAATGAAAGCCAGTGAGACCACCAACAAACCAGAGACAAATGAAACAATACGCCATCAGTATCACCGATGCGGGAGATTTTTTCATCGCCTCCCAAACTGTGCCACGCTCATTATCCATGATAATTTTAATGTATAGTGCTGACATGGAAAAAATGTAGATGCAAAGAATGGTTGAAGAAGAAACGAACAGAAAGAAGTAACGATAATTGCGCTGCACATAAAAACAGGTAGACATCCAATTACATGTTGTGGTAGAACTTCCATCATAGCCATGAAAAATAAACAAAAGCTCAACCGCCCAATGAACTATTAAAAGTAGGGGTGCAACTTAGTTCTATTCAAACCGAGAACCAAACCAAACCAATAGCTTTGGGCAGGTCTGGTTCTCGGTTTAGAACAAGTTGCAGTTCGGTTTTGCGTTAAGAAAATGCAGAACCAATCAATTTGGTTTGGTTCTCAATTCAAGGCTTATATAGAATCGAACCCTCATGTAAGTAATATATATACAAAGTTCTAGACAAAGCGTTTTGTCCTACATGGGGTAAAGGCTTCGGAATAGCCTGATTTTTTGTGAGGATGATCTCTATGGTGAGGAAATCATCCTCTCAAAAAATCAGCCCATTCTGAAATTTCAAGCCCTAATTTATAAGTTGAAGAATCGTGGACCGTCAATTTTTTACTGTTAGTTTGTAACAACTTTTCATGGGGTTAGAAGTTTCAGAATGGGCTGATTTCTTGTGAGGATGATCTACTCACCATAGAGATCATCCTCAAAAAAAAAATCAGCCCATTTCAAAACTTTTTAGCCATATAAGACAAAACTTTGTCTAGAACGTTGTTTACAATTTTGTCTACCAAACGCTACCCATATATATATATATATATATATATATATATATATGTATGTATTAATTTATTATAAATTATTTTAGGAGTTAGGACATAGATTAATGACTTTTTATGGATAAAATAATGACTTTTGTTATGGATAGGTTAACAATTTAGATTTTAAGTTCATCATATTTTTTTTTCAATTAAAATTATGTTACCAAACAAAGTTAATAGAATATTTATGCAATCCATAGAACTGAACCAAACCAACCTTAGTTCGGTTTGGGTTGGTTTGGTTCTATTGGCATTTCAATTTGGTTCTTATTTAGTGGAACAGACCTATGTCGGTTCGGTTCCAATTTGGCCCCAAACTGAACCAAGTTGCACCCCTAATTAAAAGAAGCAGAAGAAAAAGTGCTGTGAACGGTGCATGTCAAGTAGCATACCAGTCCGACGCACTGGCCCACCCAAGGGCAGTGGTGATCAAATCGCTCTACACAATTATTACAGATGGAGCAATGAGAGCAACGGGGAGGACGATATATCATGCATGTATCACAATATTTGATTCTAACGGCTATGCCATGAACCATAACTTCTTTGGTGCGAGAGAATTGTAGAGTTGGTGTTTGTCTTCCACCCTCAACTGATGCTGATGACTCATAGCAGAAATCATCTTCGGGTGGATGTGGAGCACGTGGGATAATGCCTGGGTCCCTAGCTGAGGTAATAAGAAGCAGCACCAATACCTATCAAGACGATCTTAAGGATTAAAATGAGTATAAATTCCTACAAGACCACTTAGAAGAACGGAAGAATCCATCACAAAAGATCTTTAAAAAACCCCAAATCAATAAAGGTGGACTAAAAATAAAGTACGAAAAAAAAATTTATGCATTAACAATAAACTCTAAATACTAAGTGACATATAAACAAAGCTTAAGGGGACTAACATAGATGTCAAAGACGATTGCTATCACCACAATTGCATATCCTGCATTATATGCTGGGAATTCATGGCGAAGATGCCGGGCGACAAGTGCACAAAAGACAATAACAGGAACAAAGATAAGCAACACAGTGACAAGCAGAGACCTCACATCTGGTCCAAATATCAACCTCCCACCAAATAAGAATTTCTGCACAAAACAGACAAAGAAAATAAGTTAAAAGCAGGACAAGCACAAACAAAAATGAAGAAAGATTATAAATTGCAATAATACCCCAAAGTTTGGGTTTGGAACAAATGGAATTAGGGTTTTTTTTTTTTTTTTCCTGAAAACTTATGGGAACACCCTAGAAGTTATACATAAATAAATTATGAAGGATAACAATTGAGGAATTTGTGGATATCCAATTCTGTAAATGAGTGACACCATGGACCTGAGTTTCAGTTTCTATCAGGGTATAAATCTGCATATCAATAACATCCTGATATTATCATGATTCAGAGGCTCTAACACTCAATTAAACTCCATTTGGGCTGTTCTAGGAAAGCCATGGTTTCTGTGTTCTAGTGATAAATGAACTTATCATATTCAAGAGCAGGTTTGTTTATTTTATTTGCAAAATGGCATAATGTATGTTGATGAGAATAAAGATGTAGTCACGGTTTAAAATATCGGAATATATCGGTCGATACGTATCGGTATTGGCCAAGACTACTTTTGGGAATGTATCAGGTATGTATCGGCCTATATCATATCGGATTTTTCATTAACCGAAACATTCAATCAATACGACATTTTGAGCCCAGATTACATAGCTTACAAAGTCTAGTAAGAAAGAGCTAAGCACCACAAACAAACATGAATAAAAACAAGAAATCCTTTTAACTATTTCCTTAAAGTTGAAACAAAGTTATCAAACCGAATACACCTAAAATCTGGAACAGAAGAAGACCATGGCAACATCAGCACCTTAATCTTCAACACCAATGTCTCCATACCACCATCCTTGTTGTTGAAAGCCTTATCACTCCTTTCTTCTATATGGACCAACATAATGCAAATAGGTGTTTCTCTTCATGAGAAAATGCTTTTGCATGGAATACAACTTTTGTAAGAATCCACGTTGGGAAGATGTACAAGTAAAAAAATTGACAACCAGGAAATATCCTGAAGCATCATTTTCACTACCTTGCGACAAACCATTCTAGCAAAAAAGAGCTGTCACAATAAAATAAATTTGTTGCATGCACCAAAGCAGGCTTTGGTAGCACTAGATTTAGCTCTTCACATACATTTTTTTTGGATACTTGGATACCTTGGGTACCTGGACCACCTCTTAGAGTACCCGAATAATCCCACAAGACACATATGTCACCCCTTCCACACATACCATTTGTGGTCACCATGCCCTCACATGCCCCTACTTTGTAAGAATACACATTGGGAAGATGTACAAGTTAAAAAATTGACAACCAGGAAATATCCTGAAGCATCACTTTCACTACCTTGGGACAAACCATTCTAGCAAAAAAGAGCTGTCACAATAAAATAAATTTATTGCATGCACCAAAGCACGCTTTGGTAGCACTAGATTTAGTTCTTCACATACACTTTTTTTTGGATACCTTGGGTATCTGGACCTCTTAGTACCTGAATAATCCCACAAGACACACACATCACCCCTTCCACACATACCATTTGTGGTCACCATCCCCTCACATGCTCCTTCTTTGTTAAACCAACACAACAAACAACTTCCGACAGGTTCTGAGTTTTTAAAAGTGATTGGCTAAACTATAAGGATGAAATTAAAGGCTGCACAGAATGAAGCTAATTTCATCAGAATATGCTACTTGTTAGCAGAGACAAGCATGCTCTAGCAGCCGTAAAGCATGTACTCCCTCTTGTCTTTTCTTTTTTCTTTTTTCTTCTTTTTTTTTATTTGGTAAGAAATGGGTTTGGTTCGGTAAAACATGTACTCCCCTTCCCTTGAAAGCAGATATTATTCTAATGATTATACCATCTAAGATTTTCAGGACTTGTGAAGAGGTTACCTAACTGACTTTAGCATTGATGTAACCAATGAAATACACATTTGCTTATTTGTTCTCTAGATTGAGCCTACTCGAGTAAACGAAAAAGCTTGGAAGATGGAATATTTTGAAACATCTTCCCCCAGAATGAAACAGTGAGAAACCAGGCGTAAGGTTTAGAAGTAGTGTTACCTTGACACTTCCAATTTCCAAGATGTTGCCATGTGTCATGACGTTGTTTCTTTTAATCACCAAGTTGGAGTTCAAGTAGGTTGAAAAGGGGCAAATTTGAAGACCAAAAAAAGAAAAAGAAAAAGAAAAAAAAAAGAGCGGGGGGGAGTGGATGATGTAATCATTTTATATCGTCAAATATTATATTAAATTACAAAAAATAAATCACCAAATCTTATATTAATATAATCCATATATCCGCAAAAAGTAACCATACTTCCACAAAATATAAAAAGATTGCAATCACGAATCCAAGTTAAGATTCATCAACTGATTAAAATATCAAATTCAATGCCATCCTTATTTCCATCCTCATTCTTTAATGCTTCATCAGTAAAATGGTCACCATCATCATCAAGGTCATCTCCTCTTACTAGTGCACCATCTATAGGATTATTAGATTTAGGATGCTGAGATTTTTCCAGATCATTTACCACTTTTTTTGTTTTTTCCCGATTTTATCACGAAGTTTGTAAAATCGCAATTAAACCAATGAAGGAAAAAAGTCATGACTCATGATTTAATAGTGACTTTTCAATAAGTCACCGAATTTTAACACACTTTCTAAAATTAAAAAAAGAAAGATCCAAATCAAAAACATCAACACAACAAGAAGTCAAGGACTACAACTTTGGTGGAACAACATTCTTTTATGGAACACATCTATTGGGACTGTTAACCTTGTAGATTTTTAGGTTGCCACTTGGTAGGGTACACTAAAAAATTAGACCGATCAACGAACTATGGACGCTGACCTTGGTTATGTAGGCCCAATACGAGGTGAGGCCTAATACTCATAGTGTCATTGGGTTTGATATAGTACGCGATACTGCATTTTGATGGCAATTTTTACATCCACAAGGGAACCATCTATATAATTCCAAATTGCCCAACATCCAAATCCCATATAAGATAACAACTCATACCAAAATCACCTTATAACCGACTACGTCCATTTACATGGCCAAAAATAAAGTGCAGAGTCTGAAAGGGAGGTGTGCTTGACGTAAGGATCACCTGATCAAGCCAATTTACGATAATCCATTGAGACAATTATCTAGATCAATACAACTACAAATGATAAGGACTGGGTATTACCATGAATATCTTAGAATAGGTTTTCCCTAGGTTTTTTCTCAAACAAATAGGTGGATTTTGTATAAAGTGGTCATTACCTATTTATGTTATCAGGAGAAATGTTTTGAAAAATATCATTAATAATGCAAATGAAGGGCTTAAAAACAATCAATTCTTGGAAAAAGCATATGAAACTGGTCATTGCCCCTTGCCCACTTCAAAAAGTTGACAGAATCTCCTTTGACCATTAGAGGACAATCAATATCATTTCTCTATAGCGGAAGTCCATGAAGCATCCCACAAATTTTAGCCTCACCAGTCATGTACCAATAGAAGCAAAAATTACTTTGAATATTTCCACCTCTCACCTCAAACAGTCCAGTAAAACTAGCCGAGACTACAGCTCCCAATTACCAATGCACAAACATGAACACCAAGCTCTAACAAAACCTCTAAAGGCCTTTTTAACTCAGGTTTTTTCTTCTATTTGATAGCACCTCTATGTAATATCCATCATCGTCGTCCTGAACTCCTTCAAAATTAGGCACCAGTCAGCCCACACCTTCCAAATGTCATTGCACACTTCCACAGGATTCAGAGTCACATTTTTCATGAATTTTTGGTTTCCCTCCTTCCATGATCTCCAACTACTAATAGCGTGCAGAAGAGTTTTTCATAGAACTTTACATCTAGTTCAAAAGGGATAGTTTTCCACCATAGTATTAATTGAAATTTAGAGATTGAAGTAATTATTAATTAATTAGCCCTAATTAGGCTTTAAAGCATTATAAAGTCTGAGATAAGAAAAAGACTAAAAAAGACACACAGACTAAAAAACTTAATAAAAACAGACTTATTTAACACTCCCCCTCAAGTTGGTGCGTGGATATCAACACCCAACTTGGACAAGACACCTTCAAAGGCGGTTTTGCTAACATCTTTAGTAAGAATATCAGTGAGTTGTTGAGATGTAGGTACAAAAGGAGTACAAATCTGTCGAGAAACAATTTTTTCTCTAATAAAATGACAATTAACTTCAATATATTTCGCTCTGTCATATTGAACCGGATTTGTTGATATGTTAATAGCTGATTTATTATCGCAATAAAATAAGAACGGGACTAGCACAGGAAGACACAAATCCGCTAGTAAGATCTTAAGCCACAACAACTCACACTCCAAGTGCTGCTTCTTATTATGCCAAGTTACCACCAACTTTAGTACAATACCTAGAAGTAGACCATCTATCGGTCATTGAACCAGTATAATCTGCATCTGTCCATGCCTCAAAGCGAAGATGACAATGATTATCGAACAAAATACCTCGACCAAGACATCCCTTAAGATATCTAAAAATGCGATAGGCAGCAGTAAGATGAGATGTTCGAGGTGTGCATAAACTGACTTACAACACTAACAGCATAAGTAATGTAAGGGCAAGTCATAGACAAGTAGATTAATTTTCCCACAAGATGCTGATACTGATCAATATCCGACACACACTCCCCCTCAAAATCGGCCAACCTGTGATTCTACTCAATTGGAATATCAGCTAGACGTGAGCCAAGCTGACCAGAATCACTAAGTAAATCGAGGACATACTTACGCTGAGAAATAAATATACCGGAATGGGACCGCGCAACCTCAATACCCAAAAAATAACAAAAATGCCCAAGGTCCTCAATCTCAAATTGACGTCCTAAGTAAGTTTTGACCTCGGTAATGCCATCATCATCATCTCCAGTAAGAACAATATCATCCACATAAACAATCAGAGTGACAGTTTTGCCTCAGAAGTGACGTAAAAAGAGAATGTGATCAGCAGAACTCTAATGGAACCCAAATTGATGCATGACCTTAGTAAAACGCACAGACCATGCGCGAGGAGACTGCTTCAGGCCATAAAGAGAATGGCGAAGATAATAAACATGTGAAAGAGAAGCAGATATAAGAAACCCAGGAGGTTAGACCATATAGACTTCTTTCTGAAGATCACCATTGAGAAATGCATTCTTGACATCCAACCGAAAGAGAGGTCACCCTCTGATAGCAGCAACAAAAAGAAGGATGCGAATGATGGTCATCTTGGCAATCGGAGCAAATGTCTCCTAAGAATCAATCCCATAAGTCTGAGCATAACCCTTGGCCACCAGACGGACCTTATAACGAACAATAGAACCGTTCGGATTATACTTAAGGGTGAAGACCCAACAACAACCCACAACTTTCCTTCCAATAGGAAGAGGAATAAGTTCCCAAGTTTGAGTCTTTTTAAGAGCATTCAATTCATCAATTATAGCTGCTCGCCACTCAAGATGAGTAATAGCATCTGCAACAATAGTAGGAAGAGAAACAACGGAAACAGAAGCAAGAAACTCTGATAAAAAGGTGAGAGAGCAGAATCAGATATATAATTAGAAATGGGATAAGTACAAGTACAATTACCCTTACGAGTGGCAATAGGACGATCATCACAAGGGACAGAAGGAGGCGGAGCTGGAGGCGAGGAGGCAAGCTGGTCTAGCATAGGAGTGATGGTAGTATTGCGTGAACACCGAAAGAAAACCTGCAGTAGAGGAGGTGACAAACTGACAGGGGGTGAAAAAAGAAGAATATGCATGGGAAGAGAAAATAAAAAAGGGAAGAAATTAGTTGCTGAATAGGGTTAATAGAAAGAAGAAGATTTTCGATGGAGATTAAGGTGGAACGGAAGATTTTCGAGATGAAAAAAGTGTGGTTTCAACGTCGTAAAGGCCTGGAGATTAAGGAAAAGGGGAGAAAAGTGGAATCTATGATTCAGCTACTGGAGGATGAAGCTATTTGGGTTTCTCAGCAGCTTGATGCTATGAGAGCAGCGTCGAAATTTCAGATGGCGAAATATTCGAAGAACGGCAGAATCTTCATGATTCAAGGAGAACAAAATAATTATGGCAGGTTTTTGAAACTTCAACAATTCTCGGACAAATTTCGATCACGAGGGATTGTGTTCCCAGCTGGGTTAGGGGGAAAGGGATGGGGAGAACTTAGCCTCGCGATGAAAATATGCTTAAGTCCGGATGAGAAGATGAAGCTTCCAGCCGAAGAGAGTGGGTCAATCAATCCATGGACGAAGGATATTATTCGAACAGTGGATTATAAGAATGTATCTGCAGTCTCGTTAGGAGAGGAGAGGAGTCATGGGTATGAGGTCAAGCAAGCATACAACAACGGTTCAAAGTTTGGTAAATGGAGATGGGCCTTTATATGCAAGTCGAGTGCACAGGAGGCGGATTGGGAGAAGTTTTTTTCTGTCATGAAACATTCTCTCTCTAAGTCCGTAAAACCGAAACTGTTAGATTGGGAATCATCCACTCGGATATTGCTGGTGGACAACAAATCAGATTTTCAGAAGGTAAATAAAAGGAGAAAAGTAGAAGTTGATAGCTACTCCTTCGATTTACGACCCTGGTATGCGGATTGCAATGCTTTGAAACCAGCATGGAACGAGAAGGGGACTTGGGTGGGCATTAGTGGCCTGCCGTTCCATTTATGGCTTTCCGACTCCTTTCGTAAAATAGGAGAACAGTTAGGTGGACTTCTAGAGGTAGACCCAAACACCCTTCGCTGCGCAAGCTTGGATCGAGCAAGGATTCGAGTCGGAGGATGTCCTTGGAAGTTACTAAGAGGCTTAAGCATTTGGATGGATGGGTTCAGGTACAAGTTAGGCGTGGAGATCGAGAAAGGCGAAGCTACTGAGGTTACAATCGAAACGAACATTGGTAATCAGGTAGAGGAGGAGGAAATCCAGTGTGGTTTACAGCAGTTAGAAGAGGTGGACAGGACGGAGAAGAAGATGACTGGCAGTATCAATAGAGGGAGGGCAGTATCAAACCCTGCACGAGGTTGCGTGCGAAAGAAGTGGGTTTTCAAAATTAGTCAGGGCAGAGGGACACGTGTCTCTCGACTTAGAGAGCTGCAGCCACGTCGCCAGGTCATGAAGAACATGCGTCTGAGGCATTTATTGAGTAGGGCTGCTCGAAACATAGAATATGCTAGGTGGCTACGTGAGTACGGGATAATTGAGAGTATAAGGCCCAATGAATTTGGTAGGGGGCCGAAACATGCAGGGGCCCAAGCAAACGATAATGGGCTTAATATGAATAAGACTGTTTTAGTGGATGGTAGTGGGTTGGGCTGCAAAGGCCCACCAGAAGATAATCGGGTTAACAAATTAGGCCCAGGCACATCCAGAAGGGCTGTGAGTAGACGCGGCCCTCTAATCAAGAGAGGGGGATTTAAGTTGGGCCAGGCCCGTGGACGGGATTATCGACTCATTGCGTTTTTAAAACAGTTGGCTAAGAGAGTGTCATTTAACAAGCCGACAGACCTTCAGAACCAGAAGTTTAAAGATAACAACAGAGACGATGAGGGGGTTCAGAAAGCTGGGATGGTGTTCGATCGGGATGAAGTCTCGTGCATGGATGGCGAGGCACAGGGAGATGTAGGGTTAGAAATTAGAGAAAGGGGACAAGGTTTAGCTACCGAAGTGGATCGAGAGGCGGGCGACGACAGAGGGAAGGTTGAGGTAGTTACAACGAAGAATCTGTCCAGAGTCCAAACCGTTGACAGAACAGTAATGGAAAGTGGGCAGCCACAGAGTAAAAGTGAAAGGGAAATAAGTCCAGATGGTTCTCTTATACCGGTAACTAAGATTTGGGATAGACTCCATAGCGATCTTTGGAAACACCAGGGGTTGCCGCTTGATACAAGGAACTCGAGCAATTGGATGTCGTGGAAGGATAGCTGTGGGGATCTTTCTAGAAAAGGTATCTCGAGTTTTTCATCGGTTTCTAGTTCTTATGTTCTTGTCCCATCCGTGAATAATTCTTTTTGGGTTTATGGTTTGGATTCTATTGGGGACTCCAATTCTATTTCCTCTTGTTTTTTTGCTCGGTTTTCTGTGTTTCCCTCGTATTTCAGGAATCAATCTTCAATAGCCTTGAGTGATTCTCTACAGATTAGCGAGTGCTCTCAAGAGGGAGTTCATTTGAGGGAGACCAGTTTAGATGTCCTACGACTTTCCATGTCAGAGATTCCCTCTTCTCAGGCTCAGGTTGAGGTGGTTGGCTTGAATCAGACAGAAGGGTATTTTGATGGAAATTGGGATGATAAAGGTTTAGAGGAGCCTACTCCGGTTCAGGTGGAAAAGTTACTAGTGCAAACAGAGTTGGAAACAGTCGAGTGGTTAGTGAGTCAAGCTTTGAGTATGGCAGAGGAATTTGGAATCATACCCGAGACAGACGATAAGGAATGTTCGCTTATCTTAAGGGTAGCTATAGGAGATTCGAAGGACAGAGCTCTTCTTGAGTCAGAATTGAAGGAGTTAGGCAAGGTAAGTGGAGTAGGTGATGACATGTTGGGTTTAGAAGGTTCAGATAGCCAGGAAATTCAGACTTTTAGGGATGGTCAATCGAATGAGGTTGTCGTAGTGGCATCTATGGAATCGGTGAAGAGGTTTTATAATTCAAAGTTGGGCAATGAGATGGCATAAGGGTTTAGGGGCTGTGTGGTGGAGATCTGGGTCTTGTTAAGTTTCTATGTCGATTAAAATTTTGTCTTGGAATGTGAGAGGGTTGGGGGAGAGATCGAAGAGGGCGGCAGTGAAAGCATTTATTAGATTGAAAAGGCCTATCTTAGTAACTCTTCAAGAATCTAAGATCTCGGTTTGTGAGGACAATGTGATAAAGGATCTTTGGAGGGGGAATATCGGTTGGGTTGCTTTGCCAGCTATTGGAAGTGCAGGTGGTATTATTTTGATGTGGAATAAGGACTTCATTGAAGTGATCGACAACTTAGTTGGGGCATTTTCCATTTCGATTCTATGTAGGTGTGTGAATGAGGAGGTTCAATGGGTTTTTACAGGGGTCTATGGTCCCACAATTAACAGGGAGAAGCAACAATTCTGGGAAGAACTGGGAGATCTTGCGGGATATTGGGATAAGCCGTGGGTCCTAGGTGGGGACTTCAATGCTATCAGATTCACTAATGAGAAGAATGGGGGGCAGAGCATAACAAGGGGAATGAGGGAATTCAATGATTTTGTGAATAGATTTGCCTTAATGGATTTACCCTTGCTCGGTAGAAGGTTTACTTGGTCCAACAATCAAGTTGAACCCCGCAGGTCTAGATTAGATAGATTCTTGGTGAGCGGGGATTGGGAGGAGAGGTTCCCAAATGTAGTGCATACGGCAGCACCCAGTTTAGTCTCGGATCACACCCCTATCTTTATTGAGGCGGGGCATCATCGTACTAATCCTACCCCTTTTCGTTTTGAGAACATGTGGCTTATTCATCCACAATTTGCAGATTTAGTAAAAGTTTGGTGGAGTGAATGCCCAGTGGTGGGATACCCAGGTGTTGCTTTCAAACATAAGCTCAAATATCTGAAAGAAAAATTGAAAGGTTGGAATAAGGAAGTAGTAGGGAGGGTAGAAGTGAGAAGGGCGGAGCTTATCAAGGAGATAGATGTTCTAGATTCCAAGGAAGAAGCGGGGGAGCTTGAAATAGATGAAAGAGTGCGAAAGAATGAGCTTAAGTTAGAATTCCAAAGGGTGGCTTTGATGGAGGAGATAAGTTGGCGCCAAAAATCTAGGATCAAATGGCTTAAGGAAGGTGATAATAATACGAAATTTTTTCATAAGGTGGCCAATTATCATAGAAAAAATAACCAAATTGCCAATTTGATGATTAATGGGATTATGGTTGAGGGGGAAGAAGAAATTAGAGAAGGGGTAGTGGGCTATTACAAAGAGCTATATAGGGAAAGAGAGGAGAAGAGACCTCGTCCCAACAATCTCGAGTTCAATAGGTTAACGCAAGAAGAAAGAGTGTGGTTGGAAAGGAAGATTGAGGAGGAAGAAGTGAGATTAGTCGTGGTTGCTATGGGAGGGAATAAAGCGCCGGGGCCAGATGGTTTTACTATGGAATTCTTCAAACATTGTTGGGAGATTATAGCCAAAGACTTCATGAAGGTGGTTGGGGAGTTTCAGGACAAAGACTGCTTGGATTATGGCTTTAATAGTACATTTGTGGCTTTGATTCCCAAAAGAGTGGGGGCGGTTGACTTGAGTGAATTTAGGCCTATAAGTTTAGTGGGATCGGTGTACAAGATTATTTCCAAGGTTTTGGCTAATAGGTTGAAAGAAGTTGTGAAGAAATTAATTGGCTATGAGCAGGGTGCATTCCTTAAGGGAAGACAGATTTTGGATGGAGTGTTAATGGCAAATGAGTGTCTTGATTCTAGGATGAAGGATAAGAAAGAGGGACTTGTAGGTAAAATTGACATGCAGAAGGCTTATGATCATGTGAGTTGGGATTTTTTGGAGTATATGTTGGGGAGGATGGGATTCGGGTCTAAGTGGATTGGGTGGATTATGAAGTGTGTAAATTCGGTTTCATTTTCAATTCTTGTCAATGGTAGCCCGGCGGGGTATTTTAGGAGTTCTAGGGGTTTGAGACAGGGGGATCCATTATCCCCATTTTTATTCCTTATAGTGACTGAGGCCTTGGGGAAACTGTTCAGGAGAGGGGTTGAAATAGGGAGGTTATCGGGTTTTAGAGTAAACATTGAGGGTCCTTTGATATCGCATTTGCAATTCGCTGATGATACCATAGTGTTCCTAGATCCTTCTAGAGAACAAGTGAGAGCTCTTAGGGTCTTATTATGTTGCTTTGAAGCAATTTCTGGATTACATGTCAATCTTCAAAAAAGCAAGGTGTTTGCGGTGGGAGAGGTGCCGAACCTTCAAGTTTTAGCGGCTATCCTAGGGTGTAGTAGTGGTCAGCTTCCTACATCCTATTTAGGCTTACCGTTAGGAGCTCCGTATCGGAGTAAGAACATTTGGGAGGGAGTGATTCAGAAAATGGAAAAGAAATTGGGTTCGTGGAAGGCTAAATATCTCTCCAAAGGGGGTAAGGTGACTCTGATCAAAAGCACGTTAACGAGTATCCCAATTTATTTCTTATCTCTGTTTACAATGCCCAAGGTGGTGGAAGTGACGATTGAGAAACTTATGAAGAATTTTTTGTGGAATGATATGAATGGTGGTAAAAAATATCACTTGGTGAAATGGAAGGTGGTGTGCACTCCAAAAAAGAATGGAGGTTTAGGGATTAAAGGGCTAAGGGTAACGAATAAAGCTCTCCTAGGCAAATGGCTTTGGAGATTTGGAGTAGAAAGAGACAACTTGTGGAGGAGAGTGGTTCAGGCTAAATATGGAGAAAAGAGTTACGGTTGGTATAGTGACGAGGCCAGAGGAACCTATGGGTGTAGTGTTTGGAGAGGTATTATGAAGGGTGTTCATGAGTTTGATAGGGAGATTAGATTTAAGGTTGGGTCGGGGAACAGTGTTAGATTTTGGGAGGACTGGTGGTGTGGAACTTCACCTTTGGCTACTCAATTTCCATCCTTGTACTCTTGCTCGTTGAAAAAAAATAATCCTATTCGGCAGTGTTTGATTCGGGACGGGAACACAGATACTTGGGACCTGGGATTTAGGAGAAATTTCAATGATTGGGAATTGACGGAGGTTACATCTCTTCTAGGTCTCCTAAATTTGACTCGACTTAGAGAGAATGAGCAAGACAGGAGAGAATGGTTCAAGGCTAAGGATAAGAGGTTTTCTGTCAAGTCTTTCTATAAATGTTTGCTTCCGTCTTGCGAGATTTCCTTCTCCCCATCTATAATTTGGTCCGCTCTCATTCCTTCTAAGGTGTCTTTCTTTGTTTGGCTTGCCTCTTTGGGTAGAATCCTCACTTTGGATAATTTGATCAAACGGGGGTGGGTCACTCCAAATTGTTGCTTACTTTGTTCGCGAGATGGGGAGTCAGTTAATCATATGCTAATTCATTGTCCCTTCTCCAGTGTTATTTGGGTGTTCTTTTTATCCCGATTCAAGGTGGACTGGGTCTTTCCTTTCTCTTTTCTTGATCTTTTGAAGGGGTGGAGTCTCAATACTTTCTCTTCTAGAAAGAGACATCTTTGGGCTATCCTTCCTTCAGCCATTGCTTGGGGCCTTTGGAAAGAGCGCAACAACAGGGTCTTTCATAGCAAGGAGAGCTCGTCCCACACAGTGATTTTAGAGATTCTTGGACTTCTGTTCTTGTGGTCCAAGTTGAACAAAGCCTTTGAGGATGTGCGCTATCAAGATTTCTTATTTAATTGGGAGAACATTTGTGATTAGCTTTCAGTAGTGTAGTTTTCCTTTTATTTTGTTCTTTTTCTTTTGCTCTTTGTTATTTTGCTTGTTGTTCTGTTTGGGGGCTATCTCAGCCTCCTTCTTTTCTCTTCTTCATTTATAAAATTTTTATACTTATCAAAAAAAAAAAAAGGGAAGAGATCAGCAGAAAAATCTAGGGGAAACCACTCAGATTAAATGCCAACGGACTCATTTTAGTACGGGGTATGCTCAAAAAAGGAAATATCCCGATAAATGAAACTTAGTTGAGAAAAAAGATGGTAATAACAGTATCCTTTCTGGGTAGAGGAATAACCCAAAATGATACATTTTATGACCTTAGGGTTAAGTTTAATACGAGTTTGATCAAGACTTTGAACAAAACAAACGCACCTAACCACACACAGAGGAAGTGGAAACACGAGACGATCCGAATAGAGCTGAGAAAGGGGTGTGACAACTGAAGAACCCGGGAAGGGGTCCGATTAATAAAATAGACAACAGTAAGTACTGCATCAGCCCAATAGGATTGGAACACATTCATGCCAATAGAGAGGGCACAGGTTAACTCTATATTATGGCGATTTTTACGTTCGGATCAACCACTCTGCTGAGGAGTCTTAACATTGGACATTTGATGCTCAATGCCAGACTCTAAACAAAATTTCAAAACCTCACTGTAAGTATACTCAATACCATGATCAGAACAGAAGGTCTTGATGGTACAACCAAACTAGGTATGAACCATAGCAAGAAATTACTTGAAGATCCCATAAACTTCACTCTTGTGTTTTATAAGATAAACTCAAGTGGTACGACTGTGGTCATCGATGAACAAGACAAAATAATGAAAACCAAGAATTGATGTGACAGGGGAAAGACCCCACACATCAGAATGAATTAGATCATACATAGCAGGTACAGTAGTATTCATACTAATAAGATAAGAAGAACGCACATATTTAGCTAATTGATAAGTTTCACAAGAAAAATCAAGCAAATTGCTATTATTAAATAAAATAGGGAATATGTGTTTCAAATATCCAAAGGAAATATGACCTAAGCATAAATGCCAACACATTAAAAAAGCCTTATTAAAACGACTACTACTAAGCTGAGAGGCAGAATGGGTGCTAGGTGAACCGAGTACGTCCAAGAGATACAAGCCATTCACTTCATATCTAGTGCCAATCGTCCTCTTCGACCCCAAATCCTGAAAGACACAATGAAAAGGATAAAAAATTACACTACAATTGAAATTTTTGGTAAGGCTACTAACAGAGATAAGATTAGTAGTAAGTTGAGGAACATGCAGTGTGTTAGTTAAGGATAAAGAAGATGTAACAGGTAAATGACCTTGACCAGCTATAGAAGACAACGAACCATTAGCTAGACGAACCTTGCGATGACCAGAACAAACACTATAGGTTTTAAATAGGAAGGACGTACCGGTCATATTATCTGAGGCATCAGAATTAATAATCCATGGTGAAGAGGTTGTGGCAACACTGTGTGCACATGCAAAGGTACCTGAGTGAGCAAATGTAGAAACTGACTGAGATGAAATCTCAATCTGATTGAAGAATTTCATGAACTTGTCAAGCTCGGCTTGAGATAAAGATACCGAATCCGAAGAGTTGGTAACAGCTGCAGAAGGTACTAGATCAGTAATCGACTGAGATACTACATGAACTGAAGATCGTTGAGACTATTGATGTTGCTAATTAGGACGACCATAAAGTGCATAACAAGCCTTCACGTGACACAACTTTCCACAATGATCACACTTATATCGCTGACGAGTAAGGAAAGACCCATTAAAAGACTATGGAAAAAGTAGGCAAGCAAGCATAGCTGAGTGCTCTCCTGAAGAATGAGGTAGGACAGCTACGCGACGACTTTCATCAGTCAAGACATAAGAATATGCAGTCTGTATGGACAGAAAAGGGTCCATACCCAATAAATGAACTCTCGCATAAAACTCATCCCAGAGCCCGGCTAGAAACTAAAAAACTCGATTCTTATCCAGAATCAATGCATATAATGCTTCATCAACAGAGTCTTTCCAAGCATAGGACGAGGAGTAAAAGGTCAACTCTTCCCATCGAGCACGTAGCTGTGATATATAGGTGATTGAAGAGTCACCTTGCGAAAGGCAGGAAATCTCACGCTTCAAGTTAAAGATTCGGACATTGTTTTGACGTTGCGAGTAGATATTCTTTGCGGAATTCTATATCTGTTTTGGGGTCTAGGAAAACATGAAACCACCTGCAATGTGTGGTTGCGTATATGTAACTAGCCAAGAACAGATCATAGTCATTAACAAACCATTAGGGATAAGTAGTATCAGTCGGTGCCGACTATTTTTCCGCCCGTATGAAATAACCAATCTTCCCTTATTTACCAATAAACATTTCAACCAATCGAGCCCAAAGAAGGTAATTAGGACCATCTAATTTCACGGTGGTAATTTGGATGCCTAGAAAATCGATCGAATGAGAGGGAAGACCTCCTAATCCAACACTATCACCAATGATAAAAAAAGAAGACATCTCGAAGGCCATAAAAAAATCTATACTTTGGTTTGAAGGGAGGTCAAATAAAAAATAATGTGGCTACTGTAACCCTCAAACAACAAGGCTACTGTGATTGCAACCTCCAAAACAGGGTCAAGAATGATCGTAGCCTTCAAACAAAGGGTTTGTTGTGATCACAGCCACTCAGCTACATCTTTGCAATTATCGTAGACCTCTAACTGCACCCTATAGTGATCGTAGGCCTCAAACCAGGTTTCTGCTATGGTCACAAGCCTCAAATTGCACCTCTGCAGTGATCGCAGGTCGAAAAAACCCTTCTGCTATTGTCGCAAGGTGTCGTAAATATCAAAACAGCCATCTGTTGGTACTGTGGAGGTGTCATGCTGTGTCGCAGAGGTCATAACAGCAATCTATTGTAATCGTGGGCTTCAATTTCCATAAGTGACTTTCCAGCCATTTTTTTCCTGTACTTTTGTACCACTTAGTAGATTTATTTAGTAACTTACAAATGGTTGCTTCATTGCAGGAATTGTTTTGTTCATTATTCGATGGCCAAATGCAACAACGTTTGAAGCGACATGCACCCCGATGGGAATGTTGGTTACAGAATTTCTTGGCCTTATGTAGAAGACAAATCATAATTGTGGAGAAGCATTTTTTGGAATCCTGTCGTAATGCGTTTAGAACACTTGAAGAAGTTGAGAAGCATTTTTTGGAATACCCGTTTATCTCACTTTAGAAATCCAATAAAATTCCCTAAAGAAAGGCGAGGGCCAGCGATCCTTGAAGAAAAAATTTTGCATTTCAAAATACTAACTAAAGTAAATTCAAAATAAAATCTTACATTCAAGATATAATTGAATTGATTGCAGAAAAGACAATCAATCAAAAACCAATATCAATCCATCCATCGAGACTTCAGTAAGATATAATCAAATAAAAGGCCAAGCGCTAACCCACAAATATAAGCCTAAAGCGACTTGTAGGCAGAAGAATATATTAAAGTTTTAAGTAGATTCTTGAGTGCATTTCCACATATAAAGTAACCACAATACCAAGAGACAAACTTCTAAGAGATGAGTTTATACATCATTGATACAAACAAAAACATAGCAAAAAAGAAAATTGTGTAAATTAAGAGACATTTGTAGTAATGTGGGGTATTGAAGACGAAAGGTGTAGAGGTGATTAAAGGAAAAGGAAGGTGATAAAGTTTGTAGTAGACGAAAGAGAGGGATAATGGAGGTCGAGAGAGCCTAGCTTTGATACCAAATTGAAATTTAGAGATTGAAGTAATTATCAATTAATTAGCCCTATTTAGGCTTTAAAGCATTACAAAGTCTGAGATAAGGAAAAGACTAAAAAGGACACACAGAATAAGAAAATAAAAACAGACTTATTTAACAGTATTAAATCCAAAAAGCTCTCAGGAAGAAAAAACCATGTCATGTTAAAATGGTTCAATTCTTTCACTTTCATGAAGCACGCTACTATGTTATCAACACTTTCTTTTGTTTTGTACACGTGATGCACACTACTTAGGATGACATTGCCTCCATGAATCAAATGATCAACAATAAAAATCTTATTCAACATTGTTGTTTAAGAAAATGCCTCCATACTTGAGGGAATGAACTATGGACACATTTTCTCCTTAGAGGAACATTCCTCAGAGAAACATGATAAGATTTTATAGAATGATGCAACCGAGTACACATGAACAATCTTTCCAAGTATGTTGATCATAAACCTCTTCAAGATGTATGTGTCATCGTAACATCTGGAAAAAAAAATTCCTTAACGTTGGGTCCTATATGATTTTGGTATATCTTTGACAGAATATCAATGTCTTTAAGTTTAACAATGGAGATCAATTGATAAAGTCTGGGATGAATTTCAAACTCACATTTAACTTATCAACCTCACACCACTCATCTCGCAAAAAATATAATATTCTCTCCTTTGCCTGCTTTAAACCAAATGCCAAATATTAAATCATCAAAGCTTTTCCACACTCCCAACTTGTATGACAAACTCACATCTTGGTTATCCAAGTCTAGATTCACGCAACCAAATTTATCTTCAACAATGTTCCTCCAAAAAGCTCCATATCCCAAAACCAACTTCCCTAGCAACACCATATTCCTAATTCCCAACTTATGAATTCCCACTCCAAGGAATATTTTTGGTTTGGAAACCATCTTCGAATTGACTAGATGAATCTTCTTCTTGTTTTCTCTTGCCTCCCAAAACGAATCTTCATGTAACTTTTCTATGTGCTTTTCCACCATAGCACAAATGTTGATGGCAAACATCCAACACATTGGCATGCTTGAAAAAATGATTTTAGTGAACAAGATTCTTCCCATAAGAAAATTTATTCCACAGTTGGATTTCTTTTCATTCTTTCAGTTATGGGGTTTCACAAAGTTTCCACCCTCACCCTCTCCA
Organism: Akebia trifoliata; assembly: GCF_017979445.1. Lineage (NCBI taxonomy): Eukaryota > Viridiplantae > Streptophyta > Magnoliopsida > Ranunculales > Lardizabalaceae > Akebia > Akebia trifoliata. The sequence goes on along the minus strand of NC_141376.1, from coordinate 14,855,540 downwards.
ATGAACCCCAAGGTAAGTTATTAAAAGGGCCCCAACAAACAACCAAACTTGGCGTTATATTCAAACAAGTTATCTGTATCTTCGTAAATCCCAATAACTTTTGTTTGCTAAGCTCAACAAGAATCTTAACAAAACTCCAAGACATTAGAGAAAGAAAGCTTCCAAATATCCACCATATGAACTGATTTATTCATACAAATAATGGTACTGCCAACTAATTAAAATTTAGTAATCATCAAGCCTTCTGCACCCACCCTAAAACAATGTAAAAGAGCGAGTTATTATGCCCTCTTGAAAAATAAGTTTAGAGCGTACGCCACCAAAAATAAATAAGTAGGGAGAAGGCTTCCTAATGTTAGCCTCTAAGGCAGCAATTTTTAACTACTATTGAAGTGGGTAGGATTTAATCAAAAGATGGTCTTGAGGGACAATAGGTTATAGGTTTTCGTATACCTCTAAAATAGAAAATAAAATACCAAATAGAGTAAGAGTAAAGAGAGAATCTTGAAAAATTACAATCCCACCTACCTCAAGAAGCATCACTAGAACTCTTCAAACTCTTTCCAAACTTCTAAAGAGGAAAAAATGTAGAAATTTTGTTAGGATAAAAAAAATGAATTTCCTAAAATAGAAAATACCGACACTCTAGACGAGGACAGTAGTTGGAGACTGACAGAAAAAAGGCACATAATATGAAGATGGGAACCGATACCAAACTCTAAGCAGTGCATTGCAGTTAAAAGAATGGCAAACGGTATCATACGGACTTGTGTCCCCTTTTCATTTACTAAAAAAGGTTATGTACTTGGTCTGTAGGACATTTTTGGGTTGGTAAAGAGAATAACTCTAACTAGTATTCTGTAATTTTCTTTTGTTATCCTTGTTGTTTCATATTTTCTTAGATTTAAGCATTTTGGCTTCCTCTTGTATCTGCTAGCTTTGTCATGTTAAAGAAAGAAAATTTCCCACCAAAGGAACGGTAATACAGGGGAGGGTCCCCAAACATCAATATGAACAAAATCAAAAGGAGCTAAAGAGTGAGAAGAACTAGTAGGAAACGATAAGCATTTATTTTTAGATAAACAACATGAAGAACATGAAACATCCAAATCAGATTTACTAATAGTAAGTTGTCAGATAAGATGCTAAAGAAAATAAATGCAATAGTCTATCATAATGGAGACGTCCAAGGCGACAATCCCAAAGTTTCCATAATTTATTTGTTCTACGAATAACATCAAATGAAGGAGAAAAAAAAAAAAGGCAAGAAGCAAGAGTGACTAAACTGGCTAGATCTAGCATAAAGAGCCGTCCCTTCCGCCTACCATTCCCAACTACTTTCTTCGTTGCCAGATCCTGAATTAGAAAAAAATCAAAGAAAGTAAAAAAAATAAATAAGACTGAGCAATTATTCGTAACAAGTTGACCACTTGAGAGTTTACGTGGTCTAACAACCAAGAAGTGGCTAAGCTATCTCGATTGGATAGATTCATATTTATGAGAGAGTGGGAGGATCACTTCGATTCTGCTTCTTAGTTCCAAACCCAGTGTCAGGTCATGTTCCCATCATTCTGGAGGTCGGGGTGTAGATTAGCAAGCCAAAACCGTTTAAATTTGAAAATATGTGACTATTGCATGAGGATTTCAAGAAGAAGGTGGATGAGTGGTGGAAGGAGTTAGTGTTTTTTTGGAGATACATGCTCTATCTTTAGGAGCAAACTTAAAGGTTTAAAGGAAAAGATAAAGGCTTGGAATGTGGAGGTCTTAGGGAAAGTCGATCAAATGAAGAGGTCCATCCTTGAGGAAATCGAAGCCTTGGATAAAAAAGAGGAAGGTCAAACCTTGTCTGTGGATGAGAAAGTGAAAAGAACCAATCTCCAAGCTGAGTTCCAAAAGGTGACCTTGTTGGGAGGTACAAGAAGGTGAGTTGGAAGCAGAAAGCAAATGTGAAATGGCTAAAAGAAGGGGGGTACAACATTACAAAAAAAAAATTCATAAAGTGATAAACGCAAGGAGAAGAATCAACAATGTTCGAAGGGTGGTTATTAATGAAGAGAGCATTGACGGGGAGGAAAGAATTAAAGATGGCATTGTGGATTTTACAACAAAAAAAAATTATGAGGAAGATTACCTAGCTAAACCTCTCTCAAAACTATTAGAGTTTGATTCAATCTCCCCTAGCTAGTAGGAATGGCTTGAGAGGCCTATTGGGAGTGATGAGGTTCGAAAAGGTGGTAGTGGAGTTGATTAGGGAGAAATCCCCAATTCTTGATGGCTTCTCTATGGAATTATTCAAAAGTCGTTGGGATACTGTGGGAGATGATCTTGTAAGAGTGGTGAGGGACCTTCAGGAGAAGGACTATCTGGATTATGGATTAAATAATACTTTTGTGGTCCTGATTCCAAAGAAGGAAGGGGCGAATAACTTAGTAGACTTCAGGCCAATTAGATTGGAGAGCTCCAAGTATAAAATCATTTCAAAGGTCTTGGCTTCGAGGTTGAAGGAAGTATTTTAGGGTGCATGTCATTGGTTTAGAACAAGGGGCATCTGTTAAAGGTAGACAAATTCTAGATGGAATCTTGGTGGCTAATGACTATTGATTCGAGATTGAGAGAGAAAGAATCCCAGGCTTAGTGTGTAAAATTGATCTCCATAAAGCATATGAGCACGTCAATTGGGAGTTTTTAATGTATTTGACGCACTGGATGGGGATTGGTAAATGTTGAATTGGCTAGGTAATGAAATATGTTACCTCAGCCTCATTTTCTATTTTGATTAATGGGAGTCCAATGGGTTACTTTAGGAGCTTGAGAGGGTTAAGGCAAGGAGACCCTTTATCCCCCCCCCCCCTTTATTCATGCTAGTAGTTAAAGTGCTAGGGAGATTATTCAAGCGAGCGACAAGTTTAGGGGAGTTGTTGGGGTTTAGGGTCAAGGTTGAAAGCCCGCAGGTAACTCGTTTTCAATCTGCAGATGATACTCTGTTCCTCTTAGGGGCGTTAGTTGGTCAGGTGTGTTTCCTAAGGGACCTCCTTTGCTGCTTCGAAGTGATCTTAGGTCTGAGGGTTAACCTTAAGAACAATACTCTCTTTGGGGTGAGTACGGTTCTTGAACCTTCAAGGTGAGCTGTAATATTTGGGTGTTAGGCGGCCTCATTCCCTTCCACTTACCTTGGGTTTCCTCTTGGAGCAGTCTATAGAAGTACGTAAATCTAGGACTCAATGCTAGTGAGGCTAGGTAAGAGATTGAGCTCCTAGAAAGCAAAGTACTTTTCTAAAGGTGGTAAACTAACACTAATCACAAATACTTTAGAGAGTATCTCGGTGTACCATTTATCTTTGTTCTCTATCCCCAAGAGTGCCGAGGTTAGGTTGGAAAAACTAATTAGGGAGTTCTTGTGGAACGACAAAGATGGGAAGAGTAAATGTCATTTGGTAAAGTGGAAGGTTGTGTGCTCCCTAAGGGAGGCTTAGAGATAAAAGGTTTTAGATTAACTAAATAGTGCATTGCTTGAAAAATGGTTGTAGTGCTTTGGGGTAGAAAAGACGAGTATGTGGAGAAATGTAATTAAGGCAAATTTTGGGGAAAAGAGATTTGATTGGGAAAGTAGGGAGGTGAAAACTTCTTTTGGGAGCGGGGCTTAGTGAGATATTGTAAAGGATTATCAAGACGTTAGAAATTAGATAGCCTTCAAAGTAGGGAATGAAATGGCTAGATTCCAGGAAGACAAGTGGGTTGGTGAGACCTCTTTATCTTTGCTTTTTTCCCTTACTTTATGAGCTTTCGACTAAAAAGGAGTTGCACATTTCTGCTTTTGTCATTCAAAACAGGATTGAAACTTCTAGGGACCTAGGTTTTAGGAGAGCCATCAATGATTGGGAACTTCAGGAGCTAGCAAACCTATCTTCAAAATTGGACTCTTTAAATTTGGACCCTTCTAGAAGTGACTGTGGGAATGGAGTTGCAACAAGAAAAGATGTTTCTCAGTTAATTATTTTAGAAACGCTCTTCAGCCCCACGGGGTTGGTTCCTTTCCGGTCGACATTATTTGGAGGACAAAATTCCCTTCAAAAGTTTCTTTCTTTGGTTGGTTAACGGTTTTCGGTAAATTGCTTACTCTGGATCATCTTAATAGCAGAGGTTTTGTCTCTCCAAATTGTTGCGCCTTTTGCTATGACTATGGGGAATCTATAGATCACATCTTTATTCACTGTCGTTTTGTCTAATAGTTATGGTCTCATTTTCTTCGTCTCTTCAATGTAAATTGGATTACTCCTAACTCTTGTTTGACCCTGTTTTCGAGCTAGAAAGTGAAAACTTTCACATCTAGGAAAAAACGATTTGTGGGCTCTGCTTCCTTTTGCAATTTGTTGGGGTACTTAGTTGGCAATAAATAGAAGAATCTTCTCAAGGATCAAAAGGGAGCACCAGGATATGTTGTTATTTCTTCTTGGTTTGTTGTTTTTTTGGTGCAAAGCTGATTCCGCATTCAAAGGGGTCTTCTTTGAGGATTTTGTTTTGTTTGGTTTTCTCTTGTAACTTAGGTTGGTCATCTTGATCGCCTTTTTTATATATTTCTGGTTTACCTATCAAAATAAAAATCTCTTTTAAGACTTCTCATTAGATCAGCAAACTATCAACCTACTATAAAGTAGAGACTATGACTAGACCCAAAATAGAAAATAATCCTACTTGACTCTATCGTTAAGCATACCAAGGACTCAAACTTTAGAAATACCACTCAACTAGTCAACATAATACCTGTCAAAGATTACCTAAATATAGCAATTTGGTCAAGATTTTGCACAAAATTCGGCCCCTTTTTGTTTCTTTCTTTAATAAAATTTTAACTGATCAAAAAAAAAAAAGATTTTGCACAAAATTCATAATCTGGCCTCAATTTTCCCTAATAATACCTCACCCATGATACCACTACTAATCATATTCTCTCACTGACCACCTCAATTTGTGCATCAAACTTTTAAGAATTGCCTTCCTTGATTAATTAACTACCTTGAAATAGATGACCTTAACAGGGAAACAAACTAATACAAAATCCAAGGAATTCATAACTGAGTTAGGCATTGCCTAGAATACTTCAAAGAGAGAAGGGAAAATATCAAGGACAGAGAAAAGTTGGCACCAAACCAACAGGGCAAAACTACAATGAATAAGATGGTAAATGGAGTTGCCAGTGGGCAAGAAACGACAATAATGATGTCATGCAAGATTAAATGGTCAATGATTAAGATCTTGACCAACCACGAGAAAAATTCCACTTTTGAAGGGATTTTTGATCCCGCAAATGAATACAAGGGGTTTTCAATTCCACTTTGAAAGGTTATCTAAGATCATTGCATGAGAAATGAAGACTTATTTAATTCAATGTTTAAGTGATGATACATGATTTTTATTTTTTATTTTTGAGAACATATAATTGAGACTAGAACAGCATTCATATAGTGTATATTGGGATTGTCGTGGATTGCTTTGTCATTATTTAGAAATTACCAAACCTTGTCATTTATGATGGGTCTTAGTTGGGAATACTACAATTTTTGTTTGGTTCTTTGAATATTATTTCATAAAAAAATTTAAATATTTTTTAACCCATTCAAGATTATGAATCTTATAATCCAAAGATTTAAACCCTACTCATTATGATTCTATGATCCAATTTGAACTTGACAACATTGCTCCAAAGAACGTGAACCTTTGTTGTTGAAAGCTAGAGGAAATTTGAGGACTCCACCAACTTTATAACAATCACTTCTCATTTCAAAGATTCTCTCAAGCCCCCTAAGCTCATCCACTCCTCTTACGAACTTACGGAACTAGATTCATCTCTCTAAGGCCAATGGTTTTTTGGATCAATTTTCCAAGACCATTAATCATTACTCAACTTTGCCCATCTATTGTAAAACAACTGGTCCTACTTCACAAATTTAGGGTTTCTACCTACTAATACACACTTGTAGCAAATCAAAATAAACTTCTATTTTGATTAGAGAAAAACTAAAAAGGCAAAATCTATCAAAATCCCCCAAAAAACCAAATCCAAATTAGCCAACCCAGTTAATTAAACAAACAACGTACTGGGTTACTCCTAATCCACCATTTTATAGACAAATCTAACAAAATTAAAACCTACCCACATATTGAAAACGACAGAAACACCAAATACAACATGACACAACTCCATAAAATAATTAATCAAACATCATGTCACGCTCAGTTGATCAAAACCCACCATTTCTTTTACTATCAAAGCCTACCCAAATACTAAAATCAACCAATAACAACAAATCCAACAAAACCCTATAAAACCCACAATTTCCAAACTAAATCAAACAACCCAATCGATGAAATCAACCAAAAACAATACCAATATCATTAAATAAAAAAATTAAACAAGAATCTTACATTGCTTCCTTTCCAAACTTGATATACACGCTGACTGGCCATGAGGAAAAAAACCCTTTTTTACTAAGCCGGAAGAGAATCGAAAATTTGAAACTTGTGGTAGTTCATCTTCTCCTCGAAAACCATGAAAGCTTCGGTTTCAAAGGTTGAAACGGATTAATTGATTTCTGGGTCTTAGAGCTTCTTAATTGAAACAAGATAAAGATGAAATTTTTGAATTTTTCTTTTTCGATCTTTTGATCCAACAAGGCAGTTTGGATTGTCGGAATCTACAGAATGTTTTGCGAAACCATCCGAGGATATAGGCAGGAAAAAAGAACACCCAATTTCTTTCACACGTTCTCTCTTGAATCTTGGTTTTAATTAGGGCTCGTGATATTAGTTGTTTCGAAACTCGACCCGAACCGAGGCAAGACGAGTCAAGTCAAAAATTCGTAATTCGACTCGGATGAAGTTTAGGGAAATAGAAAATGATGGATTCTAATTTTCTTAAATAGATTGAAGTATAGTTGGATTGAATACAAGGTTAAAGAGATTTAAGAGTCTAAAGATAGATTTTTTAATAGAAAATTCTAAGGGTTTTCTTCAAGAAGTTGGGGTTGTTGATTTGAAGACGAAGTTAAAAAGATTTAAGAATCTGAAGACGATGAATTTTTTTTTAAGAAAATACTAGTCTCAACCAACATGTTGAGTCTCTCCATCAACATGACCGTTGGGATGTTAGGTACTCCCAAGAAAATGTATCACTAGGGAAATATGTTAATCCCCAAAAAATTTGATCAGATCTCTAGGAAATCTAAGTTTTCATTGAATCATAATAATCATGTTGACAGAGAGCCTCAATCGTGGATTGAAGTTAGAAAAGTCCAATATTTTTGTATTTTCTTCAATAGGTTGAATTTGAATTTAATCAATTAAAGACGAGGTTGAACAAACTAACGAGCTTTATGATACTAGATTTTTTAAGAAAAAAAATCAAGTGTGTTAGGATATTTTTGAACAAAAAATTAAGAATTTTGAAAAATGAAGTTTTTAACTCGAATCTACATTTTCAACCTAACTTGATCGGGTTTTCATGTTGAGTTGACGAGTTTGTTCCAATGAATTCTAGAAGCAAGTCACCTCAAACTACTATCCTAAGCTCAACAAGTTTTAAAACCACATCATTATAATATGACTGGGACACCATTATAATACGATTATGCCAAATTTATAATATGAAAACCACGAATTTTCTTATTATACAATCACATCATCAGTGCAATTATCATTTTTAAAGTTTATATTTATAGTAATACTATTTATGGTAATTTTGAAGAATCTCTCTAGATTTACAAAATAACAAGATACCCTTAGCCTCATGTCTTCAATGAGAGCTTAAATGATAGGATGCCCCCATCCAAAACATTGTGAGAATCTTGATTTTTCCTTAAAATTGCATCTTTGAAGGTAATATATATATACATAGGAGAGCATTCGATTGACAACCTTAGGATGACAGAACGCTGACAAAATTTTTATCCTATGTGGGTTAGAAATTTTGGATTGAGATGATTTTTGTGAAGATGATTTCAATGGTGTGGAGATCATCCTCACCAAAAATCAGCTCAATCTGAAACTTCTATGTCTATCAAATGTGATTTATAAATTTTCGATAAAAAATTGTCTACTCATAATTCTAAAATAATTTTGATGAGATTAAAAGTTTTAGATTGGTCTGATTTTTTGTGAGTATGATCTCCTTACCATAAAGATCATCCTTAAAAAAAATCAGCTCAATCCAAAAAATTTAACCCACATAGGACAAACATTTTGTCATCCTAAGATTGTTAACCAAATATATATCTTATCCTTTCTACAACCTGAAGTTTCTAGCTCCTTCAAACATCAAACCTCAAGGACAAGACAGGTTTTTCTAGAAGAATAATGAAGGGATTTTCCAAGAGATTGAAGATAAGGGTGGCAATCTTAACACAACCCACAAACATGACTCGAAAATGACATGAAATTAGTAAGTTTGGGTCAAGACTAATTGTGTTTGGGTCATAATAATATTAATTCGTCTAACACAATTATTAAATTGATTGTGTTCAAGTTAGGGGCTTCAATTTATTTTGACATTTTTTATTTATTATATCATTAGCATATAGTTTTAAATATATCAACAATTATTTAAAAATTTAAGTAACTCATTTTTTTGTTAGAATTTCTTAAAACTTTTGTCATAATACATTTTTTTTTCAAATTATATAATATATAGAGGGTGTTTTAAAATATTTTTCAAATAATTAGTTATTATGCTTTTAGTTTGGGAAAGAAAAAATACATTCCTCACTAAAATATGTTTTATATATATATTTTTTAAATCTATTTTTTTCAATGAAATCTGGAGGCATGTAATGTTTAATTCCTAATATAATGATCCATGTGGGCAAAACAACCCTTGGTAAGATTTAAAATCTTACTAAGTAAGGTTATTATGGCTCGTGTATTAATGAAATATACTTTGCTTGGCCAAAAATAATAATGAAAAACATTTCGTTACTTAGTAAGAAAAGTTTTCTGACCACATTACCTTATGGCATCCAAAAACATGATTTGATACCATAAGGTTGTAAATGACAAAATTCCATGAACTATGAAAAAAAAAAAATTTAAAAGAAAGTTATTTTTCATCATTGAACTTAATTTATGATTATGTGACTTTTTATTAATGATATTTTATTTTTGATGATGGAAATGGTTTGTACTTTTTTTTCCAATAATGATTAAAATTGTATTAAATAGGTTATATATGGGTCAAGTCAGGTATACTTATTTATAAATTAGTTGGGTTTGGGTTTAAGTTTTTGACATAATTATTAAATGAGTTGGGTTTGGGTTTGATAAATTTCCATGATACCTTTATCTCAACGCAACAAGAACATGACATGACCCGATCCATTGGCCCTCTAGTCGAAGATGATGGATTAAAGGCAAGTTTGAAGAGGTTTAAAAAAAATTTATATCGTAAAGATTGGGGATAATGGGTATTGGACAAAAAGTACAAAAATCAAGGTCCTTTGTCACAAGGTTGAAGATAAGGATTTTTTTTTTTTTTTTTCATTTTATGGTATAGCCTCTAATGCAAGACTGAAGTTAAGAGTAATGATGGCTCCTTAGACATTGAAAAGGCTGCTTGGATGCAACAACAACTCTATCCTTTGAGGAAGTAATTCCCACTCAAGAAGAAAAGACATTAAACAAGATGGACCTACCAATTATGTGAACCTATCGTTGGTCCTTTGACTCGAGAGGACCTCATCAATTTTCAAAGAGAATTGGCGGTGGTTTTCAATAACATCCCAATAATACAAAATCACCTTCATGAAATCTCATAGATTATTTCAAAATTAATCATGGATTTGAAATAAAAATAATAATAAAGAATATTTAAGAAGGCGACAAATGATCTATATGCATTAAAATGACGAAAATATGCATATGCTTTAATTGAATACATGACCTCACGATAGAGAGTTAAATAAAAAAATAGAACAATGATGTCTTTATATTTTAGACAATACATTGAGTACGACTAGCACTACCCCCTCCCCCCCAACAAAAAAATATAGATAAATAAATAAATAAAACACTCATTATTTTAAAATCGCCCCCACCTCATTTTATAATTTATCAAAATGCTCTCCCTTCTTCAAAAAATTGAAATTACCGTCTTATTCCACCACCAATTCACAAAGGAAAAATACCATATATCACTACGTGAAAATTGAAAATTTAGACGGGCCAAAGCCCACGAATTTCAGAAATTGAATTTTGACGGTCTAAGACTATCGAAATTCTCAATGCTCTTAGATTTGACAGCTTAGAGCTGTCAAATTTCTCTCATTCTTCATTAATTTGAGAGTTTCGACCCATCGAAAAAAAATTTTGACAATGAAAAATTCGACACCAATTCGACTTCCTGGTCCGTCAAATTTCGATTTTTTTCTCATTGTGATATATATATATATATATATATATATATATATATATAGGGAAATGTTCAGCACCTTAAGTTTTACCACACACTTTAACAAACGTTTTTTGTCCTACATGGGTTAGAAGTTTTGGAATGAGCTGATTTTTGGTGAGGATGATCTCTATGATTAGAAGATCATCCTCCCCAAAAATCAGCCCATTCCGAAATGTTTAGCCCCATGTTTACACGTTGAAAAATCGTGGACCGTCCATTTTTTGTAAATCAATTTTGATGGGGTTAGAAGTTTTGGAATTAGCTGATTTTTGGTGAGGATGATCTCCTCACCATAGAGATCATCCTCACCAAAAATCAGCTCATTCCGAAACTTCTAACCCATGTAAGACAAAACGCGTTTGTTAAAGTGTGTGGTAAAACTTAGGGTGCCGAACGGGACCCATATATATATATATACCTACGTTACTTAAAAGTTTCAGATTGAGCTGATTTTTGGTGAGGATGATCTCTTTGATAAGGAGATCATCCTCACCAAAATCAGTCGAATATGAAATTTCTAAATCCATCAAAAGTAGTTTAGAATTGTGAATTATCGATTTTTTACCTAAAATTTGTAAATCACTTTTGATGGACTTAAAAGTGTCATATTCGGCTGATTTTTGGTGAGGATGATCTTCACACCATAAATATCATCCTCACAAAAAATCAGCTCAATCCAAAACTTTTAAGCCACATAAGACAACCCTACATATATATGTGATTGTCTTTTTTTCTTTTTTCTTTTTTTCTGTGGTTTACATGGGGGACAATTTGAGAAAATTTGGAAGGCAAATTGTGCTTCCTAAAGGATAGAAAAACCTATTTAATACACCTTAATAAATGATTATTTTATTAAATGGCCCTAATTTTGGGTGGCACTAATTAGTCCAGTTAGTAAAAAAATTTCAACCAAATGCCTCCCTGACTGAAAAAGATTTGATATATGAGAAATATCTTTTCACTTGATAAGATTAAGTTTTAGCTCAAGATACCTACCAATAGGACTTTTGGATGAGAATTATGAAACAACTGACGTATGCATTCTTTTAAGTGGGAAGTATAGGATTCTATGGATCAAGATTGTACTCATTTTCATATACAAAAGATAAATAAAGTGATCAAATCATCATTGTTAGAGTATATAAGTGATTTTAATTTGCTACTTTGAAACAAATAAAGTAGCGAATTCATCATTTTTCAAAATCAACAAAATCTTCCCTATATAATAACAAAATTTTGGTAATATCGAAGAAAGAAGCAAAAATCATAAAGTAAGGTTAAAGAGTTTTTGTAATAAAAATGCAATACTTTGGTATGTCGGTAAAACTCTCTATTTTTAAAATCTTTTAAGGATGTCTCAACCCAAAATAATCTCTCTTTCTCTCTCTCTCTCTCTCTCTCTCTCTCTCTCTCTCTCTCTCTTTCTCTCTTTTTCTTATTTAACCTCTTTATTTTTAACTTCAGAAAGAAATCGAGAGGTTCTTCATAATTTCTCTAAACGTTTTTGCAGCAATAGGTAAACCCTAAAATAAAATTTTAGTTTGTTTATATAAGTCCTTGATTGTCGTTTATGTTCAATTCCATCTTGTACATTTGAATTGTTCCATTATTGTTAGGTTTTTTTTAAAGTAATTTATTGTCATAGTTAAAGGTCTGATTCAATTAGGTTTTTGTTGTACGTGAATCTTTGTTTTTGTCAATTTTTAATTATTTTTTTATAAAATCATTAATAGAGTACAAGAGTTGTAAAACCATTATGTGATTTTTTGTTAAATTTCCTTCAAACCTAATAAACTCATGAATAAAACTGTTATCTCTGTTGATTAAAATACATTGTACATTATTAGATATAAAGTCTTTAAATTTAGAATTTGGAATGTTTCCGTTTATCTAAATTCATATAATTCTTCTATCAAATCGTTAAATATTCAATTATATAATTTTAAATTGATTAATATAAATATATTATTTAGATGTGTCGTAATTTTTCTAATAATTTATATTTACAAAAAGTGTTTACTCCCAACCATAATGACAAAGTCGGCGATTGGGATTAATTCAACAAGAGAAATCTTTGGAAAAAATTAGTAAAAATCAATAAAGTTGGAAAAACATTGGATAGATTAAAAAGTAAAAAATAATTATTTTAAATATAGAAATATTAAAATAAATATATATTTTATATATTAAATTAAAAATACTTAAAAATAAAAATAATCTATAATTTTTTTTAAAAATTAGGATTAAATCACTATTATTGTTTTTTTTTTTTGTTGAAAAAATCGTGATTTAATAGGCAACTATCAAAATCGTGATTTAATCACCAATTTTTCAAAATATGGCACATTTTTATCACTATGCTCCCAGCATTTATACAAAATGGGTGTGTCGGTGACAATGCGTCAACTTGTAGGAGTGGTGAAAATTATGAGTTTTCTAAGAAATTTTCATAAAAAAACTGAGATTTTTCCTGTGGGTGTATTCATATTGGTATTGTGATGAGAAGCACAGATGTAGAATGGTTTGGTGTGAGTTAACTCCTTGAAATATAAATGATGGAGATGTTAGCAACCAATATTCTTTCAGCCCTCTATGTTGATATATTTTACCTGCGTTTGGCTGTCTCAACTGTTTCAAAAAGTTACTCTTTTTTAAAAGAGTCGTTTGAAGAAGCACCATTTTCAATATTTTTTTAAATCACTATGGCGGGGAGGGAGCACTTCAACACCGTCGAATTCACGGCTCTTGGATAAGTATGCCCTTCTAAAAATAAAACAATTACATCCCTTGTCCGTGATTTATCCCTTCTGAATGGAAAACCTTTTGTAACCCATACGAAACAAAAATCCTTGGAGCCATGACTCTACGTAGTCTTCTACGTCGCAAAGCTCGATAGATACAATCGTTTTCTTCTCTGTTACGTCTTCATCTCTCAGTCAAATTTCCTTCACTTACACGCTCCAATCTAGATCTATGGTTCGCTTCTATCTCAATCTTTGCTATTTTCTGTAATTCTTAATTTACAAGAGAAAGTAATTTATTTTTTCTTGTTTTCAATAATCAAAAAAATACATATCAGCATAGAGGGTTGAAAGAATTTTGGTTGCTAACATCTCCATCATTTATATTTCAAGGAGTTAACCACACCGAACAATTCTACATCTATGTTTCTCATCACAGTACAAATATGAATACACCCATAGGAAAAGTCTCAGATTTTTTTGAAAATTCCTTAGAAAACCCATAATCTTCACTACTCTTGCAAGTTGATGCATTGTTACCGACACACTCATTTGTTTTTTCACACTTAACAAAATAATGAGCACTCTTTAGATGAAGGTGAAATGAGAGCCATGATCCCTGAAGAAAATACAACTCTCAAGAACCATGTTGAAAGACATGGTACTGGTGGATATTTGATTGTTTTACCCCCACAGAGCAGGTCCCTTTTTCATGTTAATTTCTAATTCCTTTAATAGATACCCATCTCACCAATCTAATCTTTTTTTTTTTTTTCCACTTTAAATCCATAAAAAATATTATTTTTAGTCTATTTTTTTTGTTTTTTGTTTTTAAATGAATTTCTCTGATACCCATTTATTAATTTTAATGATTTTTTTTTTTTTTTTACTTAAATTCATGTTTCTCTTACATCAAATAATCTTTTATGTTTCTATTTCTTATTATGAATACCCATTTCACCAATTTCATTTTTCTAGAATTTAAATCTCATGAAAATTCATCATCATCCTCATCCTAAAAACTGCATTCCAAAGATTTGATGTAAATTAAATAGACTATGCTCCTTCATTCTACTTCATCCAAAGCCACACTTTACCTCATTAAAAGAGTATTCAAATGGACTTTTTATTATTTTCAATCACTATTTTAGAACCTCAAAATTGATTTAATTGAAAGTACTTTCTCTTAATTTGTCATTTATTTTATTTGATATTTTTCTTCTCTTTTAAATATTTATTAGAACCTTATGTAAAAAATTAGTATGTTTTGAAGTTGAAAAGGACAAGATAACCTTTTTTTATAGATAAAAACAATACATGTTATTTTTTATGTCATAATTAGTTGATTTTTAATGTTAAAAATAATAATCGGTACATGTAAGGGCATTTTGGTCATGTTACCAGAACCCATAATAGCTCCCAAACATAAAGCTTTGTAAAAAATACTTTTGACAATGCTTCTCAGAACCTGCATCCAAATGCACAACACTTATCCAGTTACTAAAAATAGTATTTTTCTAAAAGTACTTAGTTCTAAGTCCTTCTGGCTCTTTCATCTACACGGGCCCTTAGTTTTTGTAGATTTTATAAAATCAAATCTAATATTATTATTGAGTTCTTAATTGCTCACATGTAGAAAAAATCTTGGCTTTGCCCCTGCACACTGCACACATATACTCTCTCTCACTCTCATGTTTAGTTTTCTTTTCCAGAAATAACCTTCTCTCAATTAATAAAATTCGTTTATTTCTCTCTCACATAGTTGTAAAGTATCTCTAAATTATCTTTATGTGAATATTAAAAAATTCAACATCTCGTTTCTTTCTCTCACAATTAAAAAAAAAAAAAAACCTAGGAGAGTAAAAACCATTCTCATTAAGCTATTTGCAAATTTTTATCCATCGCCAGGCATCATATCTTGCCATTTTTTATTCGCTCAACTATTTGCCATTTTTTATTCTAGGTTCATTATTTTATTCTAGTTCTATACTTTTGTAGTTGGGTTTTATGTGTCCCTACGATATTAAATTAATTTTTTCTAATTAATTTCTTCAGAGATTTGACAAAATATTCTAATAATTTTGTAGATCTCAACGTCGTGGATATTTTGTTATTCAACGTTGAATATTAATTCACATCTGATTTATGTTTAAATCGCAATTGAAGATTACATATCTGAACCCACTATCAAAATTGACTCATCTATGATTTTCTTTTTCTTTCACAAGAATGAATTCAACATCATGTTACCTTTTGTAATATAATAATATAATATAATATATGATATTATATATATAAAATATATACAGATACACCTAGATATCTAAGTTATTGAAAGTGCCCTTAATCCGTGGGTGTGGATCCGTTTTTTATTTTTTTGGGAGTCACCACTTAGTTTTACGATATAAGAATCGAAACATGACTCTAAACGGATAAAAGGTACTGAACTACAAAAAAAATGAGTCCGGAGATTACGTTACGGGATTGGAAGGTGTTAGGCACCAATCCCGCCCAGTGAACGTCGATTTCTACTTTTCCCAAAAAAAAATTACATTGTAAGAAAAAATGGCCTAAAAATTAAAATAAAAAGATTATTCTTTACTTGGGTGATTATGATAGTTGATTCCCTTAGAAACTGGTGGAGAGCATTCATCGTGTGAATCTTCCTGTTTTTATCTGCATCGCTAGATCTGCTTTTGATCTCCAAGATGATATTTTTTTCTAGATCTGAATATTTTCTAACTTTTCAGGGTGTTTTAAGAATTTCTATGTATTTTTTAAGTGAAAAAATAGGGTTTGAGTGTTAGGTATGAACTTGAAGCTTTAGATTTAGGGTTTTAGGAAGTCTTGAAAGAGTTTTTAGCTTTTCTTTCTCAGGATTTTCTTTATCACTAAATTTAGGTGGTGGAGACTCCTTTTTAAAGAGCTTTTTGGCAAATTAGGGTTTTGATTAAGCTTCTTAAAGATAATGTTAAGTTATTTCAATTAAAATTTTGAATTTTGAATTTAGACTTACGTAAAATGAATTTTTTTAAGTTTTTGGAGAAACCTCCAAATTGAGGGTTTTTTATTAAATTATATTTTTAATTTTTTAGGACCCTCGGTGGAGGGTTCTTTATCAAATACCATGTGAGCGCTACTTAAATAAATAGGTCACCATTTAAAATTTGACTCGTGGGCTTAATTAATTAATTTTATATGTTTAAAATTTTTTATTTAATTTATTAAGATTTTATTTTACATTAATTAATGTTTTAATTATTAGTTTCAAACTTTTAAATTTTAGAATTGGAAAAATTACCATTTTGCCCCCAAATAGGGCTTTTGAATTGAGATGCTGATTTTTGACGTTTTGAAATATATTGGAATCAGTTTTTCGTAAGGATTTTAATGAGAGTATTGGTTTGTGTCACTTATAGGTATTCGACGTGAAATGATCGTGGCCCTATAAGGGCATTTTCGTAATGTTGTCGAATTTTGTGAAAATTGACGAAATAGTTTATTTAATTTTAATTTGTTATTTTATGTGTTTAAAAGGATTTTTTAAAGCGTAATGTAGGCTCTAAGGATGTTTTGATGTTAGGGGTATTTTGATAATTTGATTATTTTTTAGTGATTTTTCTCGTAAAACTTCTTTTTGTTTGAAAATGATGATTTCCATATTTTTGGGATTACATTTTCTTAGCGGAGAATGATTTCTAATATTTTTTTATTTGAAATATCACATTCGAGCTTTGGAAACACATCTAGTAACAAATAAAAAAATTGAAATATTCATGTATCATTGGAAAACGTCGCAATTGGATTGACAAATTAATTAATCAAGCGAGTACGAAAATTGAATGTCTGTAGATACCCTTCTTTGACAGAGGGTTGAAGCAAACTAGATAGCAAATCTACTTTGGTAAATAGTGCGATATCTAAATGCTAAAGCTAATAACAGTTCATTTTGTAGCCTGATTTAACAATTTGTAGGGGTGTTCAGATATTTGAGGGTAAAACTCTCCCCGAACTAAAAGTTTGTTAAGTTATCGAGTCTGAACTCTTACTGACGATGTCAGATCTTTAAATTTTGAAAAATTCTCTTTGACTAATGTAAATATAATGAATGTGCACATGTGTGCAATGGTATAATGCCTACGAAGTATTCTATTGGATCATTGAAAATAAACTCTCATTGATTAAAAAAGTATCAAATCCTAGAGATCTTTTCTCACTGACAATAATGATTCAAATTGAAATGCACCTACGCAATGAAAACAAACATGAAATTATGGCAAAGTTGAACAACAAGGTAATTGGAGTCACATCATTATCGACATCAAGTGATGTAGGAACTTTAATAAATCTTATTTGAAGTTCTTTTTTAGAATTCGTAAAGTTTGGGTCTCATTTTTCGGACTCGCACTTATTAGAACCACATTTTCGAGCTTTATGTTGGAAAAATTTATTAAAATCTTTACTTAAAAGTTAAAGTCTCATTTCTTAAACTCGAACTTACTGAAGCCATGCTTCTCGGGCTGTGATTAGCAGGAAATTATTAAAATACTTATTCAAAAATTAAAGTCTCGTTTATCAGATTTGAACTTACTAGAGCCACAATTCTCATGCTTTGGTTTGCAAGAACTTATTAGAATCCTACTTAAAAAAAGTTGAAGTTTCGTTTCTTATACTCGAACTTACTAAAGCCACATTTCTTGAGCTTGGGTTTGTAAGAACTTATTAGAATCTTACTTCAAAAAGTTGGAGTCTCGTTTCTCATACTCAAACTTACTAGAACCACGCTTCTCAGGCTTGGATTTTAAAGAACTTATTAGAATCCTACTTCAAAAAATTGGAGTCTCGCTTATCGGACTTGAATTTACTAGAGTCACGTTTATCGGGCTTGGATTTGTAGAAACTTATTAAAATCCTACCTAAACTCATATTCTATGATTCAAAAAGTTGGAGTCTCGTTTCTCGGACTCAAACTTACTAAAATCATGTTTATCGGGCTTGAGTTAATTAAAGACTTTTGAGTAAGATTTTTCTTTTTATCATGTGATTAAGAACGAAACTTTAGAACCACAATGACTTTAAAAAATGTCCTTAATTTCATGATTGACTTTAATTGGAACTTGATTACAAAATTGATGAATTGATTGCTCTTGGAAAATATGGACGAGAAACTATGGACTCTAATAAATGACAGACAAAAGAATTGACATTTTTTAAAATTTTCAAGACTCTTAAGATTATCATATGTGTAATAAGGAATTTGATTATTTTCTTTCAAATTTTTTTTGAGAAATGTTTGAGTTAGATTTAAAATCTTGATAATTATTGAAATATAAGATGTTTTTCTTCAAAGTAGTTGATGGTTCTACATTTTCCTTTAACGAATACTTGGACAAGTAAACATACTCTTAAAAGATTGGACATACTCAAGACTACTTCCGAATTGTGTCGACTTCAATATTGTCTTCGTAGGATGTGAGCTCTTGGCTGAAAAATTAGTGTTATGGCTTGAATAATTTTTGTACTTCCTAGTAAACTTCTTTCTGAATTTTTCTTCTCAATGGGATTTTTCCTTTCTTTTTTTCAGTGCCTTAATTTTTACCTAGGTTGCCTTTTCAGGTTTTCAACCTAACGGATTTTGTTTTTCTTTTTTTAATGATGCCTTGACTTTTGTATAGGTCGCATTTTCAGGTTTCAACCTAGTAGGCATTTTTTTTATAGTTATGCTTTAACTTTTGCCTAAGTCGCCCTTTTGGATTTTCAACTTAATGGGATCTCTTTTTTTCTTGATGATTTTGAATATTTAACTTAACAACTTCCTTCTCAATGTGATTTTTTCTTTCACTTTTTTTTAATGCTCTAATTTTTGCCTGGGTTGCATTTTCAGGTTTTCAACCTAACAGGGTTTGCATTGTGATTGTCGTTAACATGTATGAGAAGAACCTATTTTATTTCAAGTTCAAGTTACCCATTATGTGGATTGATTGAATGTTTAGGGTCAAGATCTGTTAAGGGATTGAAAATCCCCAACAATCGTTTGTGTTGAATCTAGATAAAAATGTCCACCATAATGAGAAATGAGCCAACCCGACCAACGGTAATTTTGTTGGGCGTGGGTTGAGCATTTCATGTCCGAGGTCAGGTTGGGCAGGGGCACAGGTTGTATGGGGGGAACAAATTGGTGTTTGTAAAATTAGGGTTGGGCACGGGTTGATCCCCAACTTGATCCAATCTGCTCGAATTATAGCCCTTCCAAAGAAAACTTAGTCTTCAATCCCTATAAAAAGAGGATAATGAATAAGCTTAAGGCATCAAATGTTTTAGAGTGAGAGACCTCCACAACCCCCTCCATTTCCAACAAACCCTTCTCCATCTAGTTTTTTCATTCATTTTTTCTTCTTCTATCAACAACCCTCTCTCTCTCTCTCACCCAAATCTCTCAACTCTATCTCTACAGACTCTTTTGTGCACCGGGTTGTTCAAAGAGGATAAAATTTGATTCATTCTGTGGCTCGGAGTTTCAAAGAAAAAAGAAAGGATAAAGCGACATCTATCATGGTTTATTTGATGGTTTGAAGGAAGGAATCTTGGCAATCAATGATTATTTAAATTATTTTTTGCATCATCGCTTGAGCGCAATTCCCAGTGCTTTATTTTTTTACCTAAGGAGATTTTATAAGCACCAGGTAATGTCCTATTTAATTGCAGCCACCTTTTTCAAGTGAATGATTTTATTTTACCTCTTGAATTACATTGAGATTCGCCAATATAATTTGTGGGTGCGATACTTAGAATTATTTTTTGTCATCTTATGTTGCTTTGAGCATAAAAAAATAACTTGGTTGATGGGTTTCAAGTCATTTTAATGGATGGATGCAAAATTTTCCATCAAATTGGATCGAGATCGGTCCTCAAGGCAACATAAAATAACAATGTTTATAGTTCTCCATGAGTTTTTTTAAACTTGTCATTCAAATAATAGGTTCATAATGTTGGAATTTATAAACCAACCATAGATGATTTTTGCCTTTAGATCTAATCCAATAATGTCTCAACCAAGCCTCAATAAACCTGCAAAACTCTCTAGAAAATGGTGCACCTTTCCACACTGATTATGGTGATGGGATCAATAAAGGAGCTGTGTGAAAGAAGGGGACAGTCTTCACATTATATAGGCATTATGCTTCCTAATTCCGCCCATCACAGAATCTTAGGAAATTTGGGAGGATATCTTCTCCGATCAATATGGAAACCCACTAAACATCGAACATGGAAACTTAATTGGATTGAAAATCAATTTTTTCAATTTGAACCTTATTTCCTTTTGAACAACTTCTTCAATCCTTTAAAAATGTTTTATTTGTTTGGACCACCAAAACAAATTTTATTTACAAAATCACCCAAGTTACAAAAACTTGTTTATAGAAAGAAAATTTCCAACAATCTCCCACTTAAGGATTGAAGATTTATTTTCTTAAGGTCGAGTGGCCACTTTTAGTTTTTTTTTAAATATTATTAGCATGCATTCATGTATCAATTTAACTCTCATCCAATTTTCAGAAACAATACTGAGAATGGATCATGAATGTTTTGGTATTCTCTTTATTGACACTATGAGAGTTCTATAGTCACAGAACTAGATCATCAATGATTTTCGGAGTTTAAACTTGATAGTGGCTCTACTGGAGTGATATATAGGACCATGTACACACTTCATGCAATCAAACATATACATATAGTTCCAAAACCATTATGCTTCACACTTTTGGTGTGTCATTTTGATATATTACGATAAAATAATCATGTGAATAATCATCACCATCATATTAGAATGAGGGTTTACTAATGCATTGCCTAAATGCATCTAACCCAAGCATACCTCATGAATACTAAACCATATTATAGGTTAACTTTAGATGACAACAAGAAAAGGATATACAGATGTCTATCTATCACATTTAATCCAAACCTCAGAATAACAATATTTTCAGGCAAACTTCAGATTTTACTTTATTACATATGCCTAAACAACATATACGAACAAAAATAATGCATCATTACAAATAACAAGGGTGAAACTTTAAAATTTGTGAGATAACTCTCACTCAAATGATAGAGTTAACAGATTCTAACAATCCTTTCTTTAACTTTTTCTACACAAGGAGACTCATGATCTTTATGTGATTTTTAAGTTTCGTTGCATACTTTATCTGTATGGGTTTGCTAGTGACTTTAATATGGAATAAGCAATCACAAGATTGGTAATAAAAACATCACTTTCAACTTTCTACTGGCCTTTAGCTATATCACAATACTAAATACCAATACTTTATAGATTCCAACACAATCCAAGCAAGTAAAGAATTGATTCATAAAGTAACATAATGATGGAGAGGCATCTAATAATCCAAATTTATTATTAAAGGATAAATAATCTAACCTAAACTGCAACTAATAAGTTTGGAAATGAAATAAAATTCCGTACAAATGACGGTACAAGCGATGACATAAACTAAAATAAAATCACACCGTTCAATAGTTCTTGATCTTAGATACTTTCAAAACTTAATCTCAAGTCTGGGGCTTCTTTTTTTGTTGAGCCTTTCCTTCCTTTTCCCTCAACCAATTTTTTAACTTGTGACAATCTCTTTTCGGATGCCCTATCTTCTTGCAAAGCCAACATTCTATATCTTCATGTTCTATACCTTTTCCCTTATCACTTCCATAGTCCTTACCTTGCTTGTTATTCTTTTTAAAATCATTTTCCTTGAATTCTTCTTACTAGAAGAATGAACTGTTAAATGAGAAAACTCTACCATAGATTTTTTTTCAAACGCTTTTCCTCAATCACATACAAATTGATAAGTTGATGTAGACTTTACTTGGTATCTTGAGGATTGTGGTTTACTTTGAAAGTGTCAAATGAACTCGACAAGGAGATAACTACCATTTGAAGTAGAAGGTCATCCTCAAAGGTAATCCCAGTCTCTTGCAAACCATTCACCAATTTTGACATCTTTTCAAAAGATGTTTTTCAAACATTACCATTTCCATTATACTTAAAGATCATCAGATCATCTAAATATCTATACTGCATAGCCCTTTTGGTGCCCACAAATTCCTTATTGATGACCTCTAGAAGCCCTTTAGTAATAGTTGTAACCTTGATACCCCCCTCGTAGAGCTCAGTAATGGAAGCTCGAATGATCATCATGACCATGTGATTAGCCTTCTTCCACTTAGCGTAATAAGCCTTCACAAATTCCTCAGACTTTACAGTTGAAATCTTAGGCACATCATCTAAGATGACGAAGTCATAGTCAAAATATCCTAAAGTGATAACGATATTCATCCGCTAATGGGAATGGTTAGTTCCATTTAGTGGTTTTATCCCTGCCAACTGCCTCTGAACTAAAGAACCATCCATAATTGTATTGACAAGGAAACGTGACTAATGTCACAAACTTTAACTTTAGGAGATTTTGAGTTTAATGTTTCAATTTGTGTCAAGGGTTAGGCCAAATCGATTAGGGTGTTTTAGCATGTGCTAAAACTTTCCACCCTGCGGGAACGGACAACGCGCATCATCGAATATCATCTTTTGACAGAAATTTTGATATGCAATATGTCCCCAAAGATCACGTTGGTTAAATGCGCATAAACCTAGTCATTCATATTCTAGTTTTGACTTAGACACTTCAACTACCTTTTGGCAAGAAGATTATGTTTACCTCCCTATAACACTCATGACTATTTTATTTACTCAACTTGTTCAAACCTGGCATAAATCACCTTTTAATAGAATTAATAGTCTTATTTAGACTAGTGCTACTTCGAGGCCTTAATAAGAGTTAAATCCCAAAATTTGAGGAAATCACAACCTCCATAAGTCAATCACCTTTTGGCAGAGCACGATCCTACTTTAACTATAACCCTCGAACGACAACTTTACCTATCCTCCTAAACCCTTATAGGTCAGACCTAACACCCGATTAGGGCTTGTCACTATTCTTGATTCTTCTCTTCGGGTTATTAGGGTTACTCACTTGCACTTAATACGTCCTCGGTTCAAGAGTTGTTTCTTTAGATTTAATTGATTGAATATAGAAAGTAATCAATCTTTCTTGCATGTACTCAAAATAAATCATTAATAAAACACCCACAATGTGCCCACTACAAATAAATCGAGTTCAAAAAATGGCTCAAAACAGTCCAATGAATCAACTAAATTTACTCAAAGGTTGGTCGGGTATGGGTTAGAACCCAATTAGATTTTTTGTTCACAACCAAATACCTGTTTGACATATGGCATAGATGACGTAAACAATAAGACAGAAAATTTCTCTCTCTTGCCTATAGTGAAGAAAAAAATGTAATTTTCTAATTAGATCACCATGTGGAATTCAAAAACATGATCCAATACCATAGTATTGTAGAGGATGAAATTCTATGAACTTTAAAAAAAAAAAAAAAATTGACCATTGAATTTTAATCTGAAGTTTGGGTGCTTGATAACTGTCCATTTTCAACACCTTGGTCAATTTTGAAAATTTTTGTTTTTTTTTACCATGAGTTTTTTAATGAAATCTAGAAGGCTTTGGTGTTTGATTGCCAATATGACAATCCCTTTGGGTCCCACGACCTTTTTTAAGTTTAGAAATCTTAAAACTGAAATTTGTAATATGTGGGCGGGAGAGAGAAATTTTCTCTCGGTTGCTTAGTTTATTGGTGCCATATGTCAAACGAGTATTTGGCTGTGAGTAAAAAATCACTTGTTCTAAAGTATAGCCTTGGGTTTTAGGAAAGCATGGGTCAAAGCCTATAGACCACAATCAAGCATAAAAAGGGTGGGACGAAGATAACAATCTTACTGTGAGATTTAAAAAAGAAGTATGGTGCTGTAAAGTCTGAACTGTCCAAAGACCTTATAATTTAAAAAAAAAAATATTTAAGGTAAGTTTGATTGCATGAAAAATTATGGGGAAATTGAAGTTTCGTGGAAAATAGTATATTTCCAGTGTTTGACGTGTTAAAAACTCTAAATTTGTGCATTTGCCAATAACCCCAATTTTCCTTCATCAATGGCAAATCATTTTTTTATTCTCCCTTGAAAAATGATCCGTTAGCACACGACAAATCAAACAAAATCAATATTTATCTTATAAATAAAGTTAAACAAAATAAAAAAAGCACAAAAAAAAAAAAAATGAAATCAAACAACATCATAATTTTTCAAATAAATATTTAAATTATTAAAAATTAATTATTTTTATAAAAAAAAATTTAAATTATCTAAATCAATTTGTTTTTTTTATTATAAATTTCTGATTGAATAATTAATTTTAAATTATATTAATATTTATTTTATAAATAAAGTTAGAGAGCTGCTATTGGCACCCCAAATTTTATAGACTACACCCCCAAATAAAAAAGAAAATAATAAATAAAAATTGGGGTGCCAAAAGAAACTATCTAATTATTTGCTAAATTTGATCTATTTTTTTGGTTTAGGATTTAATCTGAATCAAATCATAATTGTAAACAAATACTAAAATTGTTTGACCGAATGTTATAATGTTGATATTATAATTTGAGCCAAACCTTTGTAATATTTGAAGAATGTGTTTTAATCTTTAATTGGGATCGATGTGATAAATAATTTAAGAAATTGAGATGCAATAATTCAAATCTTTCCAAAAAAAGATGAATTTATCATTATTTTTTATATAATTATCACAAAAGTCAAATTAAAATAACATATTTTGATTATTTTATGCAATTTAAACAACAAAAATAATTTTCATAAAATTTTCCATATTGTGCCCAAACAGTAAAATAGGATTTGCTTGACAAATCATTTGCCTGGCAAAGATTTGCCAACAAATTTTTTCTTTGCAATCAAACATGCCCTTAAAACTAAATTAAGGCTCAGTCCAAAGTCAAACACTCAGTAGGCTTTGACCAGCAGCAACAAACAAGGCAGTGGCAATTCCAACTCCGGTTACCCCGTGGTCAATTGACAATAAGGGTAGGATTCTAAGCATGAAATTTTTGGGAAAAATAGGAGTTTTGAAAATCTCTCTAAAAACTTGAATCAAGAACATTCAAATACTCTCAATACTCATCAATTTCGAGTGAAAGTGAGAGCAAAACCATTACTCTAATACTAATTGTAAGATTATTAAACCCTTTATTAACAAGATCTTTGCACTCACAGTCCATCAAGATCAACAAAATAGAACCTCGAATTATAATTAATTAAGTTCTTGAACATACCAGTGATGCTTTGATTCAAAGTAAATACGGAATAATTGAGCCAAAAACACCTTTTAGATCTAATCCAATAATGCTTCAACCAAGCCTCTATAGGTGGTGCACAACCCAATGCTGATTTAATCATGACAGCTTCATTGGGAAAATGTTAAGTTTTATATCACTTTAGTCATTCCTTTGATGCAGTAATCAAATGTAGTGATTCGGAGGATGTTTTAAAATTGGGGGTCACCCCTTCAGCTTGTCAAAAATCAAAGGTAAACTCATGTGTCACTTATTCTATAGGGATATTTATGAAAGGTGATCAACTTTTAACGAATTTACGACTCTCTGGGTCACTGTTCATTTTAATTATTAAAACGTAAATGATAACGAATTCAGAGGTTTTTAAAGTGACTATTTCACAGGTTTAAAGTGACTAATTGGAAATAACCCATTTTCAACTCATGAAATGGTAATTCATTCTATTCTACAATCATTTGCTTGAAACAATCCCTTGGCCATAGGTGAATCATTTCATTGAAGTTTATTACCAAATTCGGTGGAGCAGTATGATGAATTGGATTGATTCACTTTTCAAATGTATTTCTTCATTTATTTTGGTAATCATGACCATGAGGTTTTTGGCAAGTCCACTCAATAGTGAAATAATGGCGAGGTTTTACCACGTGAGCCTTTGTGAGGTTTGTTTCCAAACAAAGATTTTTTTTTAAATGTTATTTTTCGAACACCTAACCTTTCAAAAAACTCTCGAATTAATTCAATGAGATGCAAAAAATTTGAATAACCCCAAAAATTGCGTTTCTGTCATGTGCACACTGATATTTAACCTTAATTATGGTGTGTTTATGATATTTACACACTACGTTTTCTAATGGAAAACACTTTTTTAGGCTTTTCAGCATTGATATATTTTTTATAGGATGTGTAGTATTTCTGCTTACTATATACCACAATATCAATGCAACAAAATAATATGGTTTTGCAAAGAATTCGAGAATAAAATTTTGAAAAATTATTTTTTGAAATTAGACATAAAATAATGATGATGTAACCATCTCTAAAAAGGACTTTAAACTCTAGTCTTCTTTCTTTGACCTTAGGATATTTTTGGATTGTAGTACAGACTATGGTTTAAAGATTCATTTCATTTTGTATTGTTTCCTACAAAACATTTTGGATTTTCAACTTGTCGAGATGAAACTACATGAAAATCGAAACATTTGAAGTTCCATTCAATTTCTCTAAATTTTTTTTTCTTGATTTACAAATCTACAAGAGAGATCTATGAAATAAAAGAAGAAAAATCTGGGAGAGTGGAGAGAGAGAGAGAGTTCTGGATAATCGAATCTGGAGAGAGGGGATTGGAAGTGCGAGATTGAGAGGGAAAGAGAGACTTGACCTTGGTCTTCTCTAGAAGACTCTTAGTCATTTAGACCAGCCCCCACATATTTTGTTAAATATTTGATATATCCTGTGCTTTCAAACTAAAGATATGCCCCTTGACTATGGCCACTTGCGAATAATATATACATGTATTTGTATATATACATATACATATATATGTTATTAGTGTTTAAAATGTTTTGGTTTTAAAAAAAATCGAAACATTGGAATGAAACCAATTTTTAAACCATGGTAGAGACCAACTCTTTAGTTGGGTGAGTTTGGTGCCTAACACCTTCCGCAACCCATAACTCGATCCCTTACCCATTGTCTATTACCCATAGACCGACTCAAATTCAATTTGGAGTCATGTTTGGTTCCTAGACCTATAATTAGGTGGTGACTCCCAAATCTCCAAAAAAATTACATTTAAAAAGTATCGAGCCATTTTCACATACAAGATAATCTTCTTACCTTGGACTCTTGATTAGCATGCCATCTAGCATGTCCTCGAACGTACGAGGCACCAAACATTGGTAAGTAGCCCCAACATTTTTTAATATGAATAATATCACTTTATAGTAGAGCCACCTCTCCATGATGGAAGTTGTCTTTTCTTCGTCGTTCAGATGAAGTAGGATCTAGTTCTAACCTAAGAATCCATACATAAGGGGAGGAGCTAGTGGGGGCAATTGGCCCCACAGAACTTTGAGACACCCCTATATTTTCAACTAATTACATGCTCCATTGTCCCCACTCCCCCACTTCTCTCCCCATTTGCCCCAATACCCCTCACCTCCCTCCAATCCCCCCCCCCCCTTCAATTTTTTGTTGATGACATTGCATCTTGACCAGATCTTCTCACATACTAATTGGAAATGACCTAAATATCATTTTCTTCAACTTCTAATAAAAAATCTTTGAATTTCTCCCTAGAACCATTCATCTTCAAGTTCTTCAACTATACGACTAACTATAGTTTGCCCCTACTACAAGAAAATCTTGGCTCCGCCCCTGCATAAATAGTCGCCTTGGGTGCCCTACTACTACATCAAGTAGTTGACCAATTCATGATAACGAGAAAGTATCTTTGGGGCATGACTGATTGATGATGGAGAAATCCACAAAAACTCTGACTTTCCTGTTATTTTTCATTATGAGAACAACATTTGATATCCACTTTGAATATTGAACTTCCTTGATGAATCTCACAATAACCTTGAGATTTCTTGGTTCACCCCATCTAGAACATTGGGGTTGCCCTTCTTCCTTTTTTGGTTCACAGGTCTCGTACCCTAGTCTATATTTAACCTGTGACAAACCACCTCTATGTCAATTCTCAGTATGTCTTCCATTCTCCAAGCAAACACGTCTTCATTTTCCTGAAGAACATGAATGAGCCACTTCCTCTTCATCTTTCCAAAGCTCATTCCAACTATTACTTCTTTTTCTTCTCCTTCATTTCCCATACTTGATTTCTTCGTAGGCTCCACGGTATAATCCCTAGTCTCATCCTCATTTTCGAGTCCCACCTTCCACGATGTCTCTACCTCCATCCCCTCTCATAAACCATTTTCATGTAGTCATTATTGCTTTGTTTACCTTTTGGGCTTTCTTCCTTTAAGACATCCGTGCTATGTTGTTAAGAGTCCCGCCTAGACCCTGCATAGCCCCAATTTCCCTCCTAGATCATCCAAGTGTCTAAGCCTTACCCGCTTTAAGCAAGATTTTAAAAACTAGGGTTAGAGTGATATTTTTATGAAATAATTTTATATAAATTGTGTTTTAATGGGTATTTAATCAATTTTAGAACATAAGGAATATCTTAAATATTTAGTTAAACTTGATGTCTGTTTAAGATTAAAAAAATAAAAAAACATAGTAGCACTACGTGAAAACTGGAAAATTCAACATTAAAATTTGATGGGCCAAGGCCCACAACTTTTAGAAACTGAATTTTAACAGTTTAGGACCGTCGAAATTCTTGATGTTCCCAAATTTGACGGTTTAGAGCTATCGAATTTCTCTCATCATTCATTAATTTGACAGTTTCGGCTCGTTGAAAAAAAAATTTGATACCAATTTGACCTCTTGGTCTGTCGAATTTTATGAAATTTGACAATCCAAGGCCGTCAAATTTGGGCTTTTTTCACATTGTGTAGGTGGCATGTTCAAATGCACATATATGGAACAATTTAGGATCTATGAACGATTAAAATTACTTTAAAAAAAAAGAGATAATCTTATATTTTCATATTTTATCATTTAATAAATGGTAAATTTTTTTTTGTAATTTAAAATATTAACTAAGGGTATGTTTGATTGCACATGGAAAATAGGGTGAAAAATTAATTTCCATAGAAAATGACATTTTTCAAGTGTTTGATTGCACATGGAAATGAAAATTCATTTTCCACCCTAATCAAAAAGTCCACCAAGATTTCATTTTCCCATCCATATGGGTGGGAAAGTGAAATCCACTTATATTTTCCATTCCCAATTCTTCCCCACTCATATCTTCTTCATTCCTACCACCAACACCACCATTACACTAACCTCGTCGTCATCGTCATCACCGTCGTCGTCGTCATCGTCACCGTCGCCGTCTCTGTCTTTATCATCACCATCTCCGGCCACCTTCTCTCTCTCTCTTCTTCTCCTTCTTCTCCATCCCTCACCTCCTCCGCCACCACCACCACCACATTTTTCCCCCATCTTCCTCATCAACTTCTTCTTTACTTACCTTCGCCGCCGCCACCATCACCATCATGTTCTCCCTTCTTCTTCCTCACTTACCTCCACCGCCACCATCGTTGCCTCCATCGTCGTCGCCAACACTATCATCTTCGTCGCTGTCGTTGCCATATCCTCCTCCTCCCTCTTCCTCCTCATGTTCTCTTCTTCTTTTTTTTCATATTTTTCTATGATTTTATCTAAGTAAAATCAAACAATAGAATTTGATTTTCCAACCCTACCTATTTTCCACCACTATTTTTTCATGGATTTCAAATTCCATGGAAAGTCACTTTCCATGCAATTAAACATACCCTAAGACTATTTCGAAGATAACATAATAAAAAATATTTATGCTATTTTATGAAATTAAAAACTAACTAATGTGGTTATATTTATAGGGTTATGGGATTTTAATTTTATTCATTTTGACAAGGATGACCTTAAGAATAATAAGTTAGATGAAAATGTGGGGGCGCTTTTGGTCTTCCAAATTTTGATGTCAACAAACGCATATTCAACTTTATTTTACTAGAATAGCAAAGATTTTTCAGAGGCATCAAATTACTTCGGTGTTTGCAGTTAAATTATTTTCATTATTCTTACATATTAGTTGTTTTGAATTACAAGTTTGCCAAATAGTTGATAACTTATTAGTATCTTGGTGATGACATTTACATTTTTTTTCTCTCTTTTTATATGACCTTTTACTACATATAAAAATTTAGAACATTAATTTTATTTTTTTTTGGTTGCTTAGGCCTTGCCTAGGGTTTTTAACAACTTTGCTTCCACGCGCCACCTTCTCGCTGCAGTTTAATCTTCCTCCCATAGGGGCAGGGAACCGTATTTTGCTTGGTGCAAGGTTGATTACAATTATTGGAGAGTTTTCTCCTCTACGGGGGTGCGTGGAGCCTCCATCAAACCCAATCAATGGTATCGACTATGGTTTCGACTCCCCAACAAGTACATTCAATTGGTTATGCATCATCATGTATGATATCTTGATTGAATTTCCCCAATCAATTAGCACCCACCAAACTTCTCCACCTCCAATCCTTATTGAAATCACAAGAGCATCATAATGAAGGTAACTTACTCCTGCCAAATCACATGACGAGAAAAAGGTAGTGGTTCCTTCCTTGTCTCCCAACATCTCTCCCTCTATAATTAAGTCATTGCACTTCGCCAACTCTAATATCTCACCGTGTAGCACATGTATGATTTTTGCGGGAGGTGGAGGTGGTGGTAGGTCGGGTTCTACAACTTCCTTCTTTAACTGCCTCATTCTCTCTCATACTCCATTTCCTTCTAGGGGAACACCTTCCTTGCCCTTCTCTTACATACTCCTCGAGATAACCCTAGTAGATCAAATCTTGAAGGTGGTGTTTCAAGGACCAGAACTAGTTAGTTAAGTGTGTATTAGCTTGATGATGCGCACAATAAAGAGCATTGGTTCTAAACTTCCCCTCCTTCAATGGTTTTGGCTATCTAAAAAATGGCTTAGTCTTTATTTTGGAGATAATACGTGAGAGGGACATTTTTTATATCTACATATTCTCTTTCTTTATGTTGTCATTTGCTTCTGTTCTCTCGTCCCTTGTTCCTTCTTCCTAGTCACTTGTGCCACGTTATATACTGCTCTTTTCCCCTTCATGGCTTATTGTTTTTGATCTTCCTACACCCTAGTGTATTTCTTCGCCCGTAACATGAGCTCTTCTACATCCTCCGGTCTCATTTTGATGAAAGACTTGCATAGATCCGAGTTGCCACTATGGCTCCCTTGAATGCCAAATTGGGTATTTGATCATGGCACCCTTCCTGCCAGCATCTTGACGTCTTTGCGTTTCGTCATGAAATCCTTTATCCCGAAAAGAGTATCCATGCCAGCCCCCCATCGCTTATTGCAAATGTATTGATAGACGAATGTGGAAGAATAAAATCAACAGCCACAAGAGAAGGCCTAAGGGGTCGGAGGTATGCTTCAAGGTTCTCATGGTCCGGTTGCTCCCGTTCCCGAATCTAGATGCGTCGGGTACGGTTTAAGAGAATAATTACCTAAGAGGGTAAGACACGTAAATCCCTAGATTCTCGGGATATGGGCGCAAGATCTTAGGGAAATTCCTAATTTTAAGGGATTAGATGTTTACTTTTTCAAGAAGAGAAAAGAAAGAAGAATTCTATAAATAAGGGAGGAGAAGATCCAAAAGAGGAGGTGAATAATTGTTTTCTTTGTTTTCTCTTTAGAATCTAACTTTGGCATCGGAGCTTCTTCCTCTTTCTAGGGATAAGCCGGAGCAAAGGAGGAACTATCAACGTGCGACCCTGGAGTCTGGGTCCTAATAAAAGCTCTGTTGATATCAGGAAGTTGCGAAAATCGACTTCTACAACGAATACTTTGCATAGGGTTTCGAAGTCATGAATTGATCCCTGAGGCAACCGTTGAAATTAGGAGAACACACTTCTCTTCCAGGTTGGAAGGGAAAAGTTTGCACTTTAACCCATCTTCCCACTTGTGCAGGGATAACTGCTTATGGGATCCTGTGTCCATTTGAAGGGTGTAAACTTTGGCGGTATGAATTTTCGACACGGCTCCTCTCTTAGTATCTCCTTGGTGAAATAGAACTTATTACCTCCTTAATTGCAGCCAATTTGGTCGCTCCTCTCTGTGGGGAGTTTCTATTATGGCAACTTGATTGACTCTAAAACAACACATAATTAGTGGATTTGGGTAAAAATAACATAACATTCCTAGGTATTAAGATTCACAAAAAATGATGTTATTTTTCATGTGTCTATTTCTTTTTCTTTTTGTATAGAGATTGGTCATACAATAATGCTTTTATTATTATTACTTCTTGTTATGGGAGATACATAATTTTTGTACTAGGCAATTAAGACATTTTCCTTTTTCTGTCATCCCTTACCTTTAATTAGTAGTGAAGTTGTGATACATTAATTTTTTGTGATAAAACGTAGATTATATTTCTGTAATACTTAATTTATGTCAGTAGATATTGATTTAAGGTTATGCAACTTTATTCTTACTAATTATATTTTTTGTTTGATTGTAGAAATGGAACTTATGTTTTTTTCCATTAAAATTTCATTAAACAGGTTACCTTGTTCAGGTCAGGTTACCAATTTATCAAAAGGATCTGGTTTGGGTTTAGTAAATTTTCATAAAAGCCTACCTCAACACATGACACCATGCAAAGATGACCCAACCCATTGCCACCCCCACGTTACAGTGGAATATAGTCCTAATTGGTCAGCTGAACACAAGGTCAAAAATAAAAAATAAAAAAAATTACGGGTTAAGTTTGGAAAATCAAGTTCAAGAGAAAATTTTGTGAAAGTAGCTTTTGATCTCGTAGTAATTGATTACAATAGAAAATTTATATTCCATCCTTTAAATATCAACTTTGAATTACAAAAGTTAAAAGTTGATAAAAATAAAATAAGTTTTATAAGACAAATAAGATTAAATAGTTGAATATGAGGGAACTATTCATTCCCAAGTAACCTTCACACGCTAAAAAGTCTACTGCAATGGATAAATTACAATGTGAAAAAAACCCAAATTTGAGGGCCTTGGGCCGTCAAATTTCATAAAATTTGACAGATCAAGAGGTTGAATTGGTGTCAAATTTTTCATTGTCAATTTTTTTTTCGACAGGCCTAAACTGTCAAATTAATGAAGGATGATAGAAATTCAACAACTCTAAGCCATCAAATATGGGAACATTAAGAATTTCGACGGTCCTAGACCGTCAAAATTCAGTTTCTAAAATTCGTGGGCCTTGGCCCATCAATTATTTACGTCGAATTTTCCAGTTTTCACGTAGTGAATTAGTGGATGTGTTAGTGTCAAGAATTAAATTTAGCCAACAAGACAAGTTAGTAAACTCATTAAAGGTGTTAAACACTAATGTGTGTTAATTGTGACTAACTATTTAATTAACCAAATCAACTTGCTAATGTGTTAGTTTTAATTTTGAAAATAATAATGAACAATGATTATTTTATTAATTTAAAATTTAACCAAAGAAACTAACAATTACAAAAAGTTGACTTAACAGGTTTGCACTAATGCTTATGTGAACTCTCATGTTAACCCATTTTTAACAAGTGATGTAACTCCAACGTACACACTAGTGAGTGTGTAAACATGTTAACCACCTTTGTACACATGTTATAATTGTTGATTTTTTTTATCTTAATTTTAAACTATTAAATAATCATTATCGACTATTATTATTTATTTTGAAAATTAAGGGGGGGTTAGGCAAACCCCCAACCAGAAAAAAGAAGGCCTTTACATTCTTTCATAAACGTGCCCGTAGGCATCTTTTCATATGATGTTCTTGAGATTACTAGGGAGGCTTAGAGGATCCAACCTAATTCTATCAGGGGTAGTAAGGTAATTAGCTAGGAAATCCACTGCTTGATTTGTCTCTCTAAATAGAAAGAGAAGTCAATCTTTTATAATAACGAGGCTTCAACTTTGATGGCTTTAACCAATCTCTTTTCTTTCCAAGGGGTCTTGTTGATGCCATTGATGCAGTTGATAGCTATTTTTGAGTCTACTCTGACATTCAAGGATCTAATGTGAAAGGTATCTGCCATGTCCAAACCTTTTAGGATCGCTTGAAGCTCATAGAACAGAACTTATTCCCCATGGGTGGTTTCTACCAAGGCTCCTATTGTTCTTCCTTGGCCATCTCTAATTATAGCTCATTCTCTCCCCACATTACCTCTAAAGGAGCTTTTAATGTTGAATGCACATTCGCCCTGAAGAGGCTTAATCCATTTGCATCTCACGGTGTTCTTTACCTCGAATTTGGTGATGATGTTCCAAGAGTTCATAAACTTTCTATTCGTAGTGTTGTCTTCAGTGGCTGTGCCCATGCTTTTGGTTCTAAATATGACATCTCTAACGATGAAGTTTTCCAACAGATTTGAGGGGAGGAAGCTATTCTTATAGATTCTTCTGCATCTTTCCAACCATATGTGATGTATGAATGCGTTAAAGGCAAGCTTTTTAATGAGGGAGCTTAGGGAGTTCCCCTTGATGTGGTTACTCAGCCATTCTACCTCAGAGTCTCAGTCTATGTTTAGGTGGTTGATGTTGTTTCTCCTTAATAATCTCTGCCACAACCCGAAGGCTTAATCGTACCCAAGGAATATGTGGCTTTCGTTTTCAGGGTCATTCCTGCAAAAACAACAGTTTGAGTGTTGGGTAATTCTCATGACCATTAGTTTTTCATGAGTTTTAAGCCCCTTGTTCAGTCCAAGCCATGAGGTAGCACTATGTCTCTTGATGTTGTTAGGGAACCAAACTAGTTTGTGCCAGATGACTTGTGGGTTGGGTTGTTGCAAGGTTTTGTAAGCAGATTTCAATGTGAAGACACCTTTCGGATCTGGTTTCCATATCACTTTGTCCTCTTCAGTGCCATCCAGTTGCAAGGTTCGAATGTTGTCCTATATGGGCCCCAAGGTGGCAAATAAATGCATAAGGAGGATCCATGAGTCTTGGCAAATCAGTGAACTCACTTTTGCTTCCCTGTGAAGCCTTAGGTCTATGTTGGCTTCTTGTTGCCTATTGTGTTTTAGAATCCCTACGGCGTTCCAAGGATCATGCCATGTGTAGGTCTTGTTGCCATTTCCTATTCTGCACCAAATCAGATTTTGAAAAGCTTCCCTACTTTGAAGCACTTCCTCCACATCCACGAAACTTCAGTGGGAGGGGGAATGGTCCAGAAGTGCTTTCCCTTAATCATGTTTCTTTGAATCCAATTAACCCATAGGCTTTCCTTGTTTGATGCAATATCCTAGATCTGCCTAGTTATGGCAGCTTTATTTTGAAGAGTTAGATCATGGAAGCCTAGTCCTCCTTCCCTCTTGTCCCTTGCTACCCTCTTCTAGCTAATGCAATGCATTTTGTTTCTCATGACAAGCTTTGCCCATAGGAATCTGGAACAAAGTTTATCTATCTTTTTTAAAGCTTTCTTCGGCAATATGAGTACACTAGTCCAGAATACTTGCATGTTGCTAAGTACAGACTTGATCAGTTCAATTCGGCCAACTAACGACAAAAATCTTGCCTTCCAAGTATTGATTTTAGTAAAGCTTGGTAGTCAAATAGCTTTAGCCTTGTTAAAATAAGAGGGATTCCAAGGTATCTGATAAGGAGATATGCTTCAACTATATGAAGCTCTATGGTTATCTTCATTTTTTCCTTGTTCTTGATATCGAAGTAATACACATTGCTCTTGTTTACATTCATTTTGAGCCCAGAAGTTCTGCCAAACCAAGTCAAAGCCACACTCACAGATTCGACCGATGACAGGTTGCCTTTGAAGAAGATAATTAGGTCGTCTGCAAATATAAGGTGATTGATCTTGGATTCCTTGCATCTTGTCATTAGCTTGAGTTTCCCCTTGTTAGCAAGGTCCATCAGTCTGACAGAAATGAGCTCCATCACTATAATGAATATGTAAGGGGATAGTGGATCTCTTTGGCGAATCCCTCTTCTCCTAAGGAAGTAACCTTTGAAGCTATCATTGATTGAAATAGAGTACATGGGGGAGGATAGGCAGTCCCAAAACCATGCAATGAAGTTCTCAGGAAATTGCATTTTCTCCAAGCAATAAATGATTACATCCCAAGAAACTGAGTCATAGGCTTTCCTCAGGTCAATTTTAGCAATACACTTGGGTTCTCCTCTGTCTTTATGGAAATTCCTGACAAGCTCATGGGATATAGCATGATAGTATCTCTGATCGATCTCCCTTTGATGAAGGTTGATTGGTAAGGGCTGATCAGGACGTTGAGGATGCCTTTGATTCTGTTCACAATTTTATGGAGGACATTGCAGCAAGCTATTGGTCTGAACTCATCAGCAGATGTAGGCCTATCAATTTTGGGCACTAGGACAATGACAGTGGCATTGATTTCTTTGACCACCTTCCCCCTCTAAATGTAGAATTGAATGGCATTGCCTATGTCTTTGTTGATTAAGTTTCAAGAATTTTGATAGAAGTATGCAGTAAACCCATCAGGGCCAGGAGCC
This sequence comes from Akebia trifoliata, assembly GCF_017979445.1. Classification (NCBI taxonomy): domain Eukaryota; kingdom Viridiplantae; phylum Streptophyta; class Magnoliopsida; order Ranunculales; family Lardizabalaceae; genus Akebia; species Akebia trifoliata. Next base: position 14,818,897 of record NC_141376.1, on the reverse strand, counting down.
TTATCTCCATCCATGGAGAAAGTGGCTTATTTTGATTTCATTTTCTTCAACAGGTAGTGTAAGCATGTTGGCTACAGAGGCATCTAGCTCTTTGAGATGGATATCCTGGTCGTGAATCTCAATGGGATAGTAGGTTCCGTAGAGTTTGTTGTAGTAGTTAAGGATTTCTTGTTCCAATTCTTCTTCCTTGTCGAGCCAAGTACTATTGTTGTCTTGGATTGAAGAGATCATGTTGCGAGTTCTTCTAGCTAGCAGTGATTTGTGGAAGAATGAGGTGTTCAAATATCCAAGTTTAAGCCAATTGATACTAGATTTATGTCAGATGCATGCTTCCTCTCTCTTGGCCACCTCCTGATATCGATAGGCAAGGCTCATCTCCTCATTAGCAAGCTCCTTGTTAAGGGGCTGTTCTTGGATGGCTTGCTGGATTCTTTCCAGCTGCTTATAGGTGATCTCTGTGATCTTATCCTTGCTAAATTGTTGAGAACTCTAGCTTTAAGGACTATCTCCAACTTCTTGAGTTTCAACACAACTTTATACATCGAGTTGCCTTTCATGGGCTTTTCTTAACTGGCTTTAACAACTTCCTGGAACTTCTCATCTTCAGTCCAAAAGTTAAAGAATTTGAAAGGCTTTAGTTTGTTGTTGTCATTGCCCAGTCTAATAGACATTGGGATGTGGTCAGATATTCTTGAGGGATGAAATTCAACTTCGGAGTTGTTGAAGGATTCGATCCACTTTATGTTGGTTAACACCCTATCCAGCTTCGATAGTATTCTTTTGTCATCTTGTTTGTTGCACTAGGTTAGGTGGCATCCCTTGCTTTTTAGGTCCATTAGGTTGGTGTTTTGTAGGCATTTCACAAAATCTTTAACATCAGCATTTGTAACTCTTTTGCCTCTAATTGTTTTTCCTAGCAGATGTTATTGTGTTGCAATCCCCCATCACAAGCCATGGGATGTCGATGTAGGCAACCATACACTCCAACTTTTTCCATAACCTCTTCCTTTCTTGTCTGTCATTTGACCCATAGATAAAAGTTAACATGAATGGGACTCCTTTTTCCACTTTCTCCTGAAGAGAAATCATCTGATCTGACTTGAAAACTAGGTTTAAGTTCACTTTGTTGCTGTCCCACCCCACCCAAATTATGCCCTTAAGAACACAACTATAATTCTCCTCCATCTTTCATTTGGGCCAGACTGCTCTAGCAATGCAACTCTTGTTGATTTCTCTAACTCTAGTTTCCATAATCCCCATAATGTTTATGTTATTCTTCTTAATGCATCTGTTAATCTCCTGTTGTTTAAGGGAGTCATCCAACCCTTTGATGTTCCAAGTTGCACCGTTCATTGATCAACTGTTGGGTCCCGCTCCCTCTCTTCTTTCTCCTCCTCATGGTCATTTTCTTCTCTATTTTGTTATTACGTAAGTCTCATAGCTTCCTTGATATTCTGAAGTGTGGGTAATTTGTTTCTAGGTTTCATTGCCAACTCATCAATCTTTAGATTATTTAAGTCTTTGTTCACCCATTTCTAAATCTCCACACTTCTATTGTCTACCTCCGATAAAATTTGGAATCTATTATTAAGTGGGGTGGGGATCTTGGTTGGGGACTGGACTTGTCTTCTTCAACTGACTATTATTTATCTTTTCCTCAAGCTTAAGATACCTAGTGCTAGTTTCTCTTCTCTCATTGCCAACTATTTCTTCACTATTCGAATTTTCCCATTCCATGCCTTTTTGGTTATAGTTCATTCCGTCAGTACATGTCTTGTGTTTCTTTCGATGATGTCTTATTGTGTCATTAGTAATTTTCCCTTACCGATAGTTCCTTATGTAAGTCTTCTCTTGCTGGGTGCTTCTTATATTATTTTTGTGGGTAACTATAGCCTATTCTATCCCTTTCCTCCGATTTCCCTCCCTTTCTTTATTAGTCCTTTCTATGATCTAGGTTACTGTCATTTGCAATTGTCTTGTTGCATTCTATGAAGTAATTGCCTTTTGGGTGTTTGAATGTGCCGCATTTAGAACATTTAAGAGGCACCCAATCATATTGGATAGACTTGTGCCAGAGCTTCATCTTTAACCTCAACAAAGATCCTGTTTGGGAGGTCCCTGGATGCTTCTATCTCAACACAGACTCTCGCATAAGACATACGAAGGAGACCCTCTGTGGCGTTGTCCATGAAAAGAGGTTTCCTAATAGAACTGGTAATTTAGCCTAAGGTGTCTAGGTTCCAAAACTGGTTATGGAGGTCATGTAACTTTATCCAAATTGGGATAATAACTGATTCGAATTTTTCTAATTCAATCTTGACTCTCCATTCCTTGAGCACCATCAGCCTGTTGGCAACATACTAAGGGGGGGCCTCTTGCAAGGCTCTTCTTCTGTCCTCTACATCTCCAATCTTAAAAAAATACAACTTGTTGACTGCCATTAGGTCTCCATAACATTCTTAACTATAGCTTATGAGAAATTGTGTCCGAGAAAGTGTCCCACTAAGGTCCATTTCCATTCTTCTTCTCCCTTCCTCATCATCTCCTTTGGGCAGGTAATGACTCTTATTCCCTTCTAGAACTTGAGGGTGGAATGTTAATTTGCTAAATCCTATATCAAAAGCTTTGGTAGAGCCCATCATAGCTACCTAGACCTGTTAGCATTAGTTCTTAATGGTGGTCCCTCCCCTTCCTAGTCTTATATAGGGTTATCATTGTCGTGGTTTGTGCAGTGGTATCTACTGGCCGAGCTCTTGGTTCTTCCACATAAGTTCCTAATGATTTGTTGGATTCCTCTTTGATTTGAATTCCTTTCTCCTCCTAGGCTTCCTTATCTTTTCCTTCGGTTATGTGGGCATTCCCTCTTTCAAGAAGATCCTCTCCTCAATATCTATAATATAGCACCTGGAACTTGAAACTCCCAGTATCCTCTTGGGGTTGCTTACTAAGGTAGAAAACTCTTCGGTGTTCAACAAGTTCCTTCTTTCTGACATGTCCATAAGACTACCCAGGGAGTTGCTTCCATCTCTTCCTCCAATGTATCTTCCTCTACCTCCAAGGTAGCCTCTTCCTCAAACTAGCCCTCTTCTACCTCCGCTACAACAAGGTTGCAAGCTTATGCCATCAAAGCTTGTCCATGTTTTTAGCAGAAGGTTTCACTTCTGTTCCCATTAGGTATATATGTCAAAGTCTTCTCCACCCTTCTCCCAGCCCCTCTAGGTCTGGATGCTTAGCTCTCCTATCGTCTTTTCCATTAAAAGCTCTCAACCCTTTCAAGGAACTTTCATCTAACACTTTCTGTCCTCTTTAAAATCTGTAATCTTTTTGGCCGAAAGAGCTTCAAATCTATCTTATGCCCCTAACTGGATTCGCATCTTTAGTTAAGCTTAAACAGCCATGGACATTCTCTTCGCACCTGTTATTTCTATTAGGACACGATCATAACTCTACCAAATCCTTTTCAGTTTAACTTGTAAATTCGTAAAACTCCCATTTCTTCATAGAATAGTTACGATGTAGTCAATGACTACCGTTGCAAAATAGTTCAAGTTGTTGCAACTGCATAAAAATTACTATTATTTTCAAAATTTATACATTAACAAACTGGCGTAACTATTCAAATTTGTGGGTTGGAGCACATTTGTTTACCTTCTACCGTCCACCACCTTGTCCATTATGGACGCTGTAAATAAATTCACTTGTTAAAATTAGACTAACATCGATAAAAGTGCCTACATGCAACTTTAGGTATGGATCTTAACATCTCCATTGGAGATGCTGCAAGGGGCAGACAAGTCTCAAATAAAAATAAATCCATTTATTATTTTAAATATTAATAATATAAATTATAGAAAAACATAAATAAAACATTATTAAATATTGATTTTTGAAAGGATGGATCAGAGTCCTGGCTTGGTAATTCTCCGAAAGAGAATTAAAATAGCTCAATATAATCAGAGACGATCATGTGGGGAAAGGATCATCACTTCCACCTTTTACAAATAAATAAATAAATATGTAATTTTTAGGTAATCGATAGATTTTGATGAAAATTGGATCTAAAAGACTCAAATCCTTTTAGGGTTTAAAAGCCGAATAACTTTGAATCTTGATTTTTGTACAGTAGATATTGAAGAAGGGTTTATTTTGGGGAAAAACCAAGAGTTTTTTTAATGAGGTTGAAAATGAACATATTTCAATCATTTTGACCCTAGATTTTGAGGATGATTCCATCAGATTGAAAAACATAGAGAATTAAATAAAAAAAAAACATATATTCAGAAAGAAAAACAAAAAAAAAACAAAAAAAAGAGAAGGAAGGAAAGAGTTTCAGACATCCAAGGAAGGAAAAAGAGCAGCATAAGCTCTCAAGCCTGGCGAAGGCGAAAGCTCTTAGGCGGCCACTGCGAATGTTTTGAGAAACAAGCCTTTGGATTTGTCATCATCAACAGAAATTCTACTCAACCAATAAAATATCCACAAAATCTTAAAAAAATAAATAAAAAAACTAGAAACTAATAAGAGAGAAAGAGGCGGGACAGTCAAGAGATGAATAACAAGGAGGAAGATGGGGGTATTTATAGGACAAATGAAAATTTAGGTTTAAAACCTTCCCAAAAAAAAAAAGATTTAGGGTTTAAAGTTATGGAATCATCTCGAAGAGTTCCGTAACATCCTCGCCAATCTGGGCTGGGCCTAGTACGGGTTAGTAGTCAATATTGAACAGTATCTGGACGGACTTCAAGCTAAGTTGTAAGCCCAATCTGATTTGTGGTCTCCAGGAATAAAACGGGCTTCCACATGAGCCTTTTAATTTTCCAGTTTTGGGCAAGGGTGGGAGGGAGATTGGTTGGGCTGGGTTTGTTTCGGATTCTATTGGTCAGACTTTGGGTTGGAGTCCAATCCAAAAATTGGTTGGGTCGGAATTTGAACCCACAAAATTGGATAATCCCATCGATGGATTTTTGAGAATTTATATGAGTTGTGTTGGAGTGACCTCAAGATTGTACCTCATATCTCACATCTTGTCGTGAAAGTGTGTAGGAAACATAAATGCTTTTTGACTCGTATCTCAATGAAAAGCATCTATGATTCCTACACACTTTCACATCAGGGATGTGATGTAAAATTAGAGTATCTATGTGAAACTCTTAAAAGTAATTATCAAAAAAAAAAATCAAGCATAACTCCTAGTGTTTGTAATACATGAAAATTTTCCTCATCTCACCCACTAGTTATGCTAGCGGGTTGGGCAGGGTAAAAAACTTTTGAGTCCGGCCCTGCCTTTTTGGGCTCAAGATTAAAGCCCTAACCCTTATTTATTCGGGCGGGGCGGCCAGGTTAGTGGGCTAATGGATTTTATTGGCACCCCTTAAATGAAGGAATTTTAATTCTGGGCATTTGTCAAAAGAGTGGTGAGAATTTTGTAGTGTCCTCTTGGGCCTAAAAGAAATCTTTTGAGAAAAACTTGGGCTCTCATTTTTTATTTTTTTTCTCGCTTTCAGACCTGAGAATGGGCCCATTTATAGCCCCCTCTCAAGGGTAAATTCAAGGGACAATGAATTTCCAAGGTTCTTTAGGGAGAATTTTTGGCAAGAAGTTGAAGATAAGAGTATTTGGTCATTTTTATATTAGTTTCTAACATTGACCGTGGTCTAGGGGTAAGTCATTTATTTGAAAACCAAGGGGCACGTTAAGTATTCAGCAAAATCTCAAAACTAGACCTTTTGTTGTTAATTTTTTGTTAGTTAGAGAAGTATTTCTTAATTGAGGAACCTATTGAGCCATTCTATGGGTGTGAAGAGGAAATAGGAAGAACAGGTCAACTTAAAACTAGTGGAAAGACCTAATCGAGGAGTACAACTTGAAGTTATTGAGTTAAGTTGAGTCAAGTCGAGTCAACTAAATTGAGTTTTGGTCAGCTCAACGAGCTGTAAAACATAGATGTATCAGGTTCATGTTTAAGAATATTCCTAATGAGATGTTATATTTCTTCATCAACTGAAGTTTGTAGAGTGGTGTGAAGCCAGAGCCGTATAAAGTTGATTTGGGTCTGAAAGGAAAAGAGTTCTGATCATGACTTTGAAGAATTGAAATTTGACTAATTATTTCCTAGACTTTCTTTAAGCTTCTGTTTCAAGGATTTGAAAATCTTGTGGTTGAAGAATGTTTTAATCTGAAATTGTCGTTGGATTTGGTTGAGCTTGACGATAAAAAGGGTTGAATTTGATACTTGAAAAAATGTTGAACTCCATGCAAAAATTACTTGACCACAAAAGCTGGTAAATTTGATAATGAAAAGAAAAAATTACTTAAAAGGATTATGGTGAAGGGATTTTTTTCTAAATAATTCCTAAGTTTTGGATAATTTCTTAGTAGTCAATTTAGTAATCTTTTCTTTTCTTAATAGGCCATGGATCTCATCTCCCACATTTCCAACGATTGAATCCCTTAATTGCTTGAACTTATCATTTTCGTAAAATAAATGAATTTTTGACATCTTATTTGAGTTTCAGAGACTTCATTCCATCGGAGATGATTTAAGAATGAAGAAATCATTTTCAAAGGATTTTTATTATTATTTTTTTCTTAGTTTTTTTATAAAAATCAATCAAAAATGGTTCATTTGGATTAAAATCATCTAAACAAATCGTTATCTCAAGTATTTAGTCAATCTTTCCATGTATTTTTGTCGAAAAAACTTAAAATTTTGAAAATGGATGGATTTTACCAATGTCGATAGTAAATAGTGGTGAGTTCGACAACAAAAAATATGCACTTAACACTAAATAAAAAAGCGTAGAGTTCGACAATAAATAAAAAGTAGTGAACTCGACAATAAATAAAAAAACAGTGAGTTCGTCAATAATAAGGGATCATTAAGAAATAAAAAAGTTAATAAATATCCTATCAAACAAACATACAAAACTTAAGAACTATTTAGAAATAAATCCCTTTATTAGGACTTTTTAACTAATTTTTCTTAGTAAAATGTTGAACTTTATAATAAAAAGTGGAGATCTTAACATTGTAAATGTTAAGAAGATTTTTTTTTTTTTTTTTGCTGCGACATTGGATGGATCTTCTCTCAAAATACATATATTATAATTGTGAAATGGATACTAAAATAAAAAAATTATGTACAACACTTTTTATTATAAATTTTTTTTTTTAAAAAATACACCTAAATATTTAAAATTAGAAGTGTATCATTCTTCATTTGATATTCAAAACTTGAACGTGAACAAGATGTTAAGAAAAAAAAAAAACATGGTCTAGGAACTCCAAAAATATTGTAAGGACAGATGAGATTGAGGATCATTAAATGGATTAACTAACTACCGTTCCAAAGTTAGGGATTATTTAGAAATAAATTCCTCTTAGGGGGTCTATTAAATAATTTTCCCTATATCCTTTGATAAGGTGAGGGGCATTTAACGAGAAACCTAATAAGTAAGTTTCCCCAAATTTTCACTGAGTCGAACTTCGAACGAGTACACAAAGAAAACGTGTTGAACGGGACCTACAAGCCTGAAATTTTATCGTACGTTACGTTGTACGAAAATCAGAAACTCCAGTTCAACTTTCCACCACGTGGCAGCATATACCAAACATTACGGTCCGCTAAACCATTTTCTATCACAAAATTCAACAGATAATAACTTATTATCAAACTCCTTGTAGCACAATATCAAAATCGCTTTGACTCGCACCAAGACTTTCTGCAAAGAACGTTAATGGCAGCTCTTATTCTGCTCTTTCTTCTACATTCAATCAAAACTCAGAATATGTTCTATCCCCCTTTCTTCAAACCAAAACCCTAATCCTCATTCTCATCTCTTCTGTGCGAATCGATCTCATCCGTTCATTATGGATATAACGAATAAGGCTGCAATTGCAGCCTCTGTGAGCTTCGTCTTCATAACCCTATTATTCGCCGCGTTGTGTTTCTTCTGCAAAAAACCCCCACAAAAACTCCGACAAACACGAACTCGAACCACTCGAAACCCTAGTTTCACATCCATCACAATCAGTGAGTCCAGATCTTTCGATCCATCTCTGAATCAAATCTCGATGCCAGATCTAATCGTCGCCACCAGAAACTTTTCCGCAGACAGAATCGTTGGAGACGGAAGCTTCGGTCTGGTCTACAAAGCTCGACTCAATAACGGCGTTAAAGTCGCCGTTAAAAAGCTTAGTAAAGATGCCTTTCAAGGGTTTCGCGAGTTTGAAGCTGAGATGGAAACTTTAGGTACGAATTCTATCCGACACCCAAATCTCGTTAGAATTCTCGGTTATTGTGTTTCTGGTGATGACCGGATCTTAATCTATGAGTTTATGGAGAAAGGGAGTCTCGACCAATGGCTCCACGAAACGTCGTCAAAGGAAAACGTTTCTTCTAATTTTAATAACTATTTATCTTGGAAAATAAGGATTAAAATCATCAAAGGTGTGGCTGATGGGTTATTGTTTTTACATACTTTGGAGACACCAATAATTCATAGAGATATCAAAGCTAGTAATGTATTATTAGACTCGGAATTGAAGGCACATATTGCCGATTTCGGATTGGCTAGACGAATGCAAGCATGTAACTCTCATGTATCGACACAAGTGGCCGGTACGATGGGTTACATGCCACCGGAGTATAGGAGTGGTTTAACGAATGCCACCGCTAAGGCTGATGTTTATAGTTTTGGGATCTTAATGATTGAAATTGCGACGGGAAAGCGTCCAAATTTGCCAACAAAGATGGAGGATGGGAAGGATGTTGGATTGGAGGAGTGGGCTCGGACAATGGTGGCACAAGGTCGAGAAATTGAGATGATTGATCCGGTAGTGTCGAGAGATGGATTGCTCGAGACCGAGGTAAAGGAGTTATTTAGGATTGCTCATTTGTGTACAAGTGAGCTTTCAAAAGAGAGACCTCCAATGCAAGAGGTGGTCACATTATTGAAACAACTCTCATTATGACATTAGAAATGGAAATTCTGAGGCAATTCATCGATTTCTTGATTTGATTGTTGATGATGATTGATGAATTGATGATTCGGAAAACCTTGAAATGCACAATCTGTATTTTTTTTGCTTTTTTGTTTTTTGTTTTTGTTTTTGAAGTATGTTGTTCGAGTTCAATTACCTAAAATGTAAGTATAATTATGTATTTTAATTATAATAATATTGTTAAATTTGTAAGTGATTTGGGTTAGGGTTGTCGATGAACATTAGATCTTAAATGGCACAATTTTTATCTTCACTAACGAGTCATGGTTAGTTGAGAGTTGAATTCTTCTAGATGTAAATGCGGTATGGTGTTTGGTTGGAGAATTCGACATATGAGTAGAAAAATATCTTAAGAGAGACTTTAAATCGAAATTTAATTATTTTAGAAGGCATTGAGTTGATTTGTTAAGGAAGATTAAAATGTATGGCATTCAAGTGGTTGTGTAAAAATAATTGTCAGTTTTAGATATCCCTAAACTCGTCTCATATAAGATCGCGTCTGGGGAACACCATTCCAATAGAGAAGTTTGTTAAGAACATGTGGGTTGGCTCAGTTCTGTAACAAATTGTTGTGTATCAGTGCTAATGAAAAGAATTTGAAGATGGAGAATCTGATGCGATGATCAGAAATTCAGTATGCTCATCGCATCAATCTAGGTAAGTAATCGATCTAGAGATCCATTCACCTTAGGAGGATAGACATTTCAAGTGAAAGACGAATTGGTAATTGGATCTTAGAAAAATACTCCAAATTCAAAAAATCTGAAATCCGATAGAATGGAGCTTAAAACCGATAGATCCATATATGTTATATCGATCAATCAGAATGTGAAGTTTCAATTCTTATTTTTGAACTCCAAATTTCTAATTATTATATATTCTTAATCATATCTTCTAGTGTTAGGAGACAGTTCCTAACCTCTTTCTTATATGTGAAATTGTTTTCCATCTTATGTTTGTTTGATGAATAAATCTAAACCAACCAAACCTTTGCATATTTGTTCTTGCTCGTGGAAACAAATCTTGCTGTGATACAATGGTCATCGAATTGTTCGGTGGTTACAATTGCAGTTATGGACTAAAATCGTAAAGATACAAAAAAAGGTGTTGGATTGAGGCGTCAATAAACCATGAAATCAACCATTACTTCCCCCTATCTCTCTTCTACCCTTTACTTTCCATTGTTTTATTTTTAGACAACCTTAAGATGTAAAGAAGAACCATCTTTCATCTTCGGTGAGTTAAACTTAAATATCATGCATTAAATGTGTAAGGTAATTGATCAAAAGGGTAGGGACGGAAGCCTTTCATACCCTTGTTATCTCATCATCTTTATCATATTACACACTTTGCGTACTCACCATTCATGGCAATGATGATGAAAGAGACCACATCTATAGCATGAACCACCAATTTCCTAGTCGGAGCTATTCGTGCATTTCATACTCATGAAATGACACAACGATGAAATGGGTCCCTCTCTTGATGAGATTATTCCTATGTCAGCCAAGCCAACACTTTCAATGTGAATCAAGACAAGAAACTAGTCATAGGCTTTCCTCTTAATGGAAATGGTCCACTAAGGCCTCTTGCCAACACTAGGGCTACAACTTGGGCGGGTTAGAGGTAAATCTAGGTTCAATCAAAGTTGTAGAAGTCTCAACCCAAGCTCAACTCAACCTGACCATTGGGCTAGAGCTCATCAACTCGAGAGTAGCTTCTAAAATTAGATTAATTTTAGATAGGTTGGACTTATTAAACAAGCCTAATTTCATTTTGATCAACCATTAAATTTTATATCTTAAAAAAGAGAGAAATTTACATGACAAACCTTATTGTTGCATTTTTATTATAAAAACTCCCTTGCCTACATTTAAGAAGTTCATTACCCACCAAACCTTAAAGTGGGGATCCACGTCTGAAAATTCAAATTGATGAGGTTAACTTGTTACTTGACGTAAGTTGGAGTGGGTCTAACGACATCAATTGCTGGCATCTAAAAACATGATCTGATGACACAGGATTATAAAGAACAAAATTATGAGAACTTTGAAAAAAAAATGGGAAAAAAAGTTAATTTTTACTGTTAAATTTTTATTTTAAATTTGGTAGTTCAATAGCAAAGTGGGGATCCACGTCTAAAAATTCAAATTGATGAGGTTAACTTGTTACTTGACGTAAGTTGGAGTGGGTCTAACGACATCAATTGCTAGCATCTAAAAACATGATCTGATGACACAGGATTATAAAGAACAAAATTATGAGAACTTTGAAAAAAAATGGGAAAAAAAAAGTTAATTTTTACTGTTAAATTTTAATTTTAAATTTGGTAGCTCAATAGCTATCTATTTTCAACACCATCAATCAAGATTAAAATGATTTTTTTTTTCCTTCCCTTAATTGGATGACATGCAATTCTTCGAGATCTTTTTTATTCCCTATTTAACAGAACCTCCGATGCCTAAGTCAATTTCAGAGAAATTTCATCAAAGTTTAATATAAAGAGAATTGCATACCTTTGATGTGAGGTTCTCCTTTATTTATAGTTGGAATTTCCATTTTGGACGTTTCCTTCCTTATCCCCTTCTATCTTGGGATTAGGAATGTGTGTAATCCCTCAAATAGAATCATTCTTATAAAATGGCACTAAAATCTTGAAGATCCAAGGATTCGTGCGCTCCTCACTTATGAAATTCTATTTTCCCGACAGTGATCTAAACCCACTCGCTTGATCATACATCCGAGCGATTTCAATCACTAGGTCGGAACTTTACTTTCAAGTAATCCTTATAACCTTGGATGACACATGTCTATTTTTCATGTTTTAGAAAATAATTTCTCGAGGACCCGAGCAATGTGCCCGAACCCTCAAGAGGGGGTATTGTGGAGGGAAATTCTCGGATGAATAGACACATAGCTCGATCGATACTCGAAAGGATAGATTTGAAGCTCGGATACAAGGCTTGATAGGTACCGTGGTTGGAAATCCTCAGACACACGGATACTTAGCTCGAGCGCGCCATCATCACCCATCAAGTAGTTCGGATGAAGTGTTTCGCAGATATCAAGGGATAGTATAGGTCGATAAGACGGATCTGACAGATGTATCATTGATTAACAGCTAAAACAACCCATATCATGTCAGATCAGTTCTAATTGCTCTAGGATTATCAGGGCAGTTGCAACTACCCTTGCAATTGACACACTAGAGAATAAGTAAACTACTCTGAGTCACCTCAAGGGATGGCACAGAAAATGATCGTTGAAATTCCTATAAAGGGAAGAGGACCATGGATGAAGAGGGGGTTCTTTCTTCTTTTCTCTAAAAAAATAGGATAAGGTTTACAAAAAAAAAATATATATAATCTCTAACTTGATCGTCGGAGTGGGCTCATTTGCAAGTCCAGCCGAGCTACGCTAGGAAGGAAGAGCTTCTTGAGGTAGAACAAAAATTAGCATCTACAGTGTCTATAGTTCAGCTTAAACTGCCATGGACATTTCTCTTCGCGTCTGTTATCTCTGTTAGAACACGATCATAACTCTACTGAATCCTTTTCAGTTGACTTGTAAATTCGTAAAACTCCCATTTCTTCATAGAATAGTTACGATGTAGTCAATGACTTAACGTTGCAAAATAGTTCAAGTTGTTGCAACTGCCTTAAAATTACTATTATTTTCAAAATTAATAAATTAACAAACTGACGTAACTATTCAAACTTCTAACCAGAGTAAACAACTTGTGGGTTGGATCAAATTTGTTGACCTTCTTAACGTTAACATGTCCACGGCCTAGTCCATCGGAGATGCTCTAAATAAAATAAATTCACTTGATAAAATTGGACTAACATCGACAAAAGTGCCTACAATGCAACTTTAGGTATGGATCTTAACATCTCCATAGGGGGCAGACAAGTCCCAAATAAAAATAAATCCATTTATTATTTTAAATATTAATAATATAAATTATAGAAAAACATAAATAAAAAATTATTAAATATTGATTTTTAAAATGATGGATCAGAGTCCTGGCTTGGTAATTCTCCGAAAGAGAATTAAAATAGCTCAATATAATCCGAGTCGATCATGTGGGGAAAGGATCATCACTTCCACCTTTTACAAATAAATAAAAATATGTAATTTTTAGGTAATCGATAGATTTTGATGAAAATTGGATCTAAAAAACTCAATATTTTTTTGTACAGTAGAGATTGAAGAAGAGTTTATTTTGGGGAAAAATCAAGGGTTTTTTTAATGAGGTTGAAAATGAAGATATTTCAATCATTTTGACCCTAGATTTTGAGGATGATTCCATCAGATTGAAAAACAGAGAGAGAATTAAATAAAAAATAAACATAAATACAGAAAAAAAAAAAAAAAAAAAAGAGAAGAAGTAAAGAGTTTCAGACATCCAAGGAAGGAAAAAGAGCAGCATAAGCTCTCAAGCCTGGCGAAGGCGAAAGCTCTTAGGCGGCCACTGCGAATGTTTTGAGAAACAAGCCTTTGGATTTGTCATCATCAACAGAAATTCTACTCAACCAATAAAATACCCACAAAATCTATAATAAAAAAATAAAAAACTAGAAACTAATAAGAGAGAAAGAGGCGGCGCAGTCGACAGATGAATGACAAAGAGGAACATGGGGGGTATTTATAAGACAAATGAAAATTTAGGGTTTAAAACCTTCCCAAAAAAAAAAAGATTTAGGGTTTAAAGTTATGGAACCATCTCGAAGAGTACCGTAACATCCTCACCAATCTGGGCTGGGCCTAGTACGGGTTAGTAGTCAACATTGAACAGTATCTGGGCGGGCTTCAAGCTAAGTTGTAAGCCCAATCTGATTTGTGGTCTCCAGGAATAAAATAGGCTACGTCCTGTGCCTTTTAATTTTCCAGTTTTGGGGAAGGGTGGATGGGTGGGAGATTGGTTGGGCTGAGTTTGTTTCGAACTCTATTGGTCAGACTTTGGGTTGGAGTTCAATCCAAAAATTGGTTGGGTCGGAATAGAGAAAATGCTTATTCAAGAAGTTTCAAGAAGATTTTTAGAGGGTTCAAGATGGAAAACGAAAATGCATTGAGACTTAAGGTTGATTGTATGAAAAAATGGAGATAATTGATGGTAATGAGGTTCATCAATAAAGGTAGAGATTCTAGAAGAGTACATGGAAAATGTGATGAGATAGAGAAGCGAGAGAAAGTGACATACATGTGAAGTGGGACTCATACAAAATTACATAAATACCCTTACTACAATCCTTAATAAAATAAGACTTCTAGAAAATTAACTTTAAAATTTAACAATTCATGAATTATTAAGAAAAGAAAAGTTTACTAAATTGACTATTAAGAAATTGCCCAAAATTTAGGGATTATTTAGAAAAAAAATCCCTTTACCAAGGTCCTAGAAGTAATTTTTTCTTTTCATTATCAAATTTACCAGTTTTTGTGGTCGAGTAATTTTTGCATAGAGTTCAACATATTACTCATGAAATTGGTTGTTTTTCTTCTGCAAAAAACCCTCACAAAAACTCCCACAACCACGAACTCGAACCACTCGAAACCCTAGTCTCACATCCATCACAATCAGTGAGTCCAGATCTTTCGATCCATCTCTAAATCAAATCTCGATACCAGATCTAATCGTCGCCACCAGAAACTTTGCCGCAGACGGAATCGTTGGAGACGGAAGCTTCGGTCTGGTCTACAAAGCTCGACTCAATAACGGCGTTAAAGTCGCCATTAAAAAGCTCAGTAAAGATGCCTTTCAAGGGTTTCACGAGTTTGAAGCGGAGATGGAAACTTTAGGTACGAATTCTATCCAACACCCAAATCTCGTTAGAATTCTCGGTTACTGTGTTTCTGGTGATGACCGGATCTTAATCTTTGAGTTTATGGAGAAAGGGTGTCTCGACCAATGGCTCCACGACACATCGTCACAGGAAAACGTTTCTTCTAATTTTAATAACTATTTATCTTGGAAAGTAAGGATTAAAATCATCAAAGATGTGGCTGATGGGTTATTGTTTTTACATACTTTAGAGACACCAATAATTCATAGAGATATCAAAGCTAGTAATGTATTATTAGACTCGGAATTCGAGGCACATATTGCCGATTTCGGGTGGGCTAGACGAATGCAAGCATGTAACTCTCATGTATGGACACAAGAGGCCGGTACGATGGGTTACATGCCACCGGAGTATTGGAGCCGTTTAACGAATGCCACCGCTAAGGCTGATGTTTATAGTTTTGGGATCTTAATGATTGAAATTATAACGGGAAAGCGTCCAAATTTGCCACCAAAGATGGAGGATGGGAAGGATGTCGGATTGGAGGAGTGGGCTCGGACAATGGTGGCACAAGGTCGAGAGATTGAGATGATTGATCTAGTAGTGTCGAGAGATGGATTGCCCGAGACCGAGGTAAAGGAGTTATTGAGGATTGCTCATTTGTGTACAAGTGAGATTTCAAAAGAGAGACCTCCAATGCAAGAGGTGGTCACATTATTGAAACAACACTCATTATGACATTAGAAATGGAAATTCTGAGGCAATTCATCGATTTCTTGATTTGATTGTTGATGAATCGATGATTCGGAAAACCTTGAAATGCACAATCTGTATTTTTTTTTATTTATTTTTTTTTTTTTTGAAGTATGTTGCTCAAGTTCAATTACCTAAACTGTAAGTATAATTATGTATTTTAATTATAATAATATTGTTAAATTTGCAAGTGATTTGGGTTAGGGTTGTCGATGTACATTAGATCTTAAATGGCACAATTTTTATCTTCACTAACGAGTCATGGTTAGTTGAGAGTCGATATGGTGTTTGGTTGGAGAATTCGACACATTGAGGAGAAAAATATCTTAAGAGAGACTTTAAATCGAAATTTAATTATTTTAGAAGGCATAGAGTTGATTTGTTAAGGAAGATTAAAATGTATGACATCCAAGTGGTCGTGCAAAAATAATTGTCAGTTTTAGATATCCCTAAACTCGTCCCGTATAAGATTGCGTTTGGGGGACACTATTCCAATAGAGAAGTTTGTTAAGAACATGTGGGTTGGCTCAGTTATGTAACAAATCGTTGTGTATCAGTGCTAATGAAAAGAATTTGAAGATGGAGAATCTGATGCGTTGATCAGAAATTCAGTATGCTCATCGCATCAATCTACATAAGTAATCGATCTAGAGATCCATTCACCTTAGGAGGATAGACATTTCAAGTGAAAGACGAATTGGTAATTGGATCTAAGAAAAATACTACAAATTCTAAAAATCTGAAATCCGATAGAATGGAGCTTAAAACCGATAGATCCATATATGTTATATCGATCAATCAGAATGTGAAGTTTCAATTATTATTTTTGAACTCCAAATTTCTAGTTATTATATATTCTTAATCATATCTTCTAGTGTTAGGAGAGAGTTCAAAAAAAAAAAAAAAAATCTTTTGATATCCTGACCTCTTTCTTATATGTGAAATTGTTTTCCATCTTATGTTTGTTTGATGAATCAATCTAAACCAACCAAACCTTTGCATATTTGTTCTTGCTCGTGGAAACAAATCTTGCTGTGATACAATGGTCATCGAATTGTTCGATGGCTACAATTGTAGTTATGGACTAAAATCGTAAAGATACAAAAAAGGTGTTGGATTGAGGCGTTAATAAACCATGAAATCAAGCATTACTTCTCCCTATCTCTCTTATACCCTTTACTCTCCTTTGTTTTATTTTTAGAAAACCTTAAGATGTAAAGAAGAACCATCTTTCATCTTCGGCGAGTTAAACTTAAATATCATGCATGAAATGTGTAAGGTAATTGATCAAAAGGGTAGGGACGGAAGCCTTTCATACCCTTGTTATCACATCATCTTTATCATATTACACTTTGCATACACTCACCATTCATGGCAATGACGGTGAAAGAGACCACATCTATAACGTGAACCACCAATTTCCTAATCAGGGCTATTCGTGCATTTCATACTCATGAAATGACATGAGGATGAAATGGGTCCCTCGCTTGATGAGATTATTCCTATGTCAGCCAAGCCAATATTTTCAATGTGAATTAAGATAAGAAACTAGCCATAGGCCTTCCTCTAAGGGCATGTTTGATTGCACATGGAAAATAATGTGGAAAATCAATTTTCATGGAAAATGACATTTTCAAGTGTTTGATTGCACATAGAAATGGAAATTCATTTTCCACTCCAATCAAAAAGTCCACCAAAACATGGATTTTACTTTCCCACTTATATAGGTGGTGGAAAGTGAAATCCACCCATATTTTTCATTCCCAATTTTTTCTCACTCATATTTTCTTCTTCCCTACCACCACGACCATCACACTAACCTCGCCGTCGCCGTCGTTGTCGCCGTGACATCCTCCCCACCTTCTTCCTCCTCATATTCTTCTTCCTCTCCCCTTCCTCTCATCTTCTTTCTCCTCCTCTCCTTCTTCTTCTTCTTTTTTCTCATATTTTTTCCATGATTTTATCCAAGTAAAATCAAACAATGGAATTTGATTTTCCAACCCTACCTATTTTCCACCACTATTTTTCCATGGATTTCAAATTCCATGGAAAGTCACTTTCCATGCAATCAAACATACCCTAAATGGAAATGGTCCACTAAGGCCTCTTGCTAACACTAGGACTACAACTTGGGCGGGTTAGAGGTAAATCTAGGTTCAACCAAAGTTGTAGAAGTCTCAACTCAAGCTCAACTCAACCTGACCATTGGGTTGGAGCTCATCAACTCGAGAGTAGCTTCTAAAATTGGATTAGCTTAAGTTAAGTAATTTTAAATGGGTTGGGCTCATTAAACAAGCCTAATTTCATTTTGATCAACCATTAAATTTTATATCTTAAAAAAGAGAGAGAAATTTACCTGCCAAACCTTATTGTTGCATTTTTATTATAAAAACTCCCTTGTAGTTTTGACAACTCCAAGGGAACCTACATTTAAGAAGTTCATTACCCACCAAACCTTGGAGTGGGGATCCACATCTGAAAATTCAAACTGATGAGGTTAATTTGTTATTGACGTAAGTTGGAGTGGGTCTAATGACATCAATTGTTGGCATCTAAAAACATGATTTGATGACACAGGGCTATAAAGAACAAAATTATGAGAACTTTGAAAAAAAAATGAGAAAAAAAAGATAATTTTCACTGTTGAATTTTAGTTTTAAATTTGGGAGTTCAGTAGCCATCCATTTTCAACACCATCAATCAAGATCAAAATGGTTTTTTTTTTTTTTTTTTTTTTGTGAATCTAAGTTTTTCTATGGAATCTAGAAGGTTGTAGTGTTGGATTACCAATTAGATAATGCATATGGGCCCAACAAACCTTAGTTAGATTTCAAATTTTACTAAGACAGTCATGCTACCCTTATTAATAAAGTAAAGTTTGTTAAGTAATAAAATTGATAAAGTAAGGGAGTTTTTATAATAAAAGTGCTGCAAATAGGCATACATGATAAATCACTCAAAAAGAAACATAACCTAAAAAAATAAAACTACTAATAAATATAGCCTCCAAATCCATTATTGAAATAATATTTAGACAAATCCTATTAAATTAAATCCCATATTAATAAATAATATCCAATTGTCTACAAGTTACACTAACAAGATAAAATAAAAAATAATCTAGATAATGTTTGTAGAGGAATTTTTTGTGATCACCTTGAGATTTTCCTTCCCTTAATCGGATGACATGCAACTCTTCAAGATCTTTCTTATTCCTTATTTAACAGAGCCTTCGATGCCTAAATCAATTTCAGAGAAATTTCGTCAGAGTTTAATATAGAGAGAATTGCATACCTTTGATGTGAGGTTCTCCTCTATTTATAGTTGGAATTTCCATTTTGCATGTTTCCTTCCTTATCCCCTTCTATCTGGGATTAGGAATGTGTGTAATCCCTCAAATAGAATCCTTCTTATAAAATGGCACTGAAATCCTGAAGATCCAAGGATTTGTGCGTTCCTCACTTATGAAACTCTATTTTCCCGACAGTGATCTAAACCCACTCCTTTGGTCATACATCCGACCGATTTCAATCACTAGGTTGGAACTTTGCTTTCAGGTAATCCTTATAGCCTTGGATGACACGTGTTGTTCTCCCATAGGTCAGAGAATTTATCCCTTTCCAATGCCCCCTCTCGAAAGGTCGGGATTATGCCGGCCTTTCGAGAACCTGTACATTATTGTCCTTGAACTAGAAATTCCAAAACTTGAGTTTTAGAAACGACACAGGTTAAGTTAGTTGCGCATTCTTAATGCAAACAGGAAATAATTGTTCCACACGTCCTTTCCCAAGTGGTCTGCAGCCATGAGTTGTCACCTCATTATGAGAGTGCATTTAATGCCCACGTTTGACCTTTCAGACGGTTGGTTCCTTCCATGTGGTGTTCAATCTCTTCATTCTTGGGGCATAATGATGGCATAGAAAGCCCATCATATGCCCTTTGTTCTAGGTGTTCCTGACCGTTGGATGGGTGACACATCTTGAGGATTTTTTCCTTATAAAAACTCATTTCCCCTTCTTCATTTCCTTTATTTCTTCTTTTTCTTGTCGTAATGCAACAATTCTCCCTTCACAATGTTTTCAAGCCTTATTCGTTTGATTTTCCAACCAAAGCTTCAATAAATCTCTCTTTCTCACCTTCTCTTTGCTTTAGGTATTCCCTTCTAGCCTTTGGTTTCCCTTTTAGCCTTCTTTGTCTGTTCTTCTTTTTTTTCCCAAATTTTATTTTTGCATGTATTTTGCCTTCTCGTATAACCTTTTTTTTTCTTTTTATTTTTCTCCTTATTTTCCAATAGAATAGACCTTAGGAAAAATGGGCAAGATGTTCCTGCCAAGCCCACTATGGAGGATTTTAGGGGTACATTCGGTATTCCTGAATTTTTAGCTATTGAATGGTGTGGCAAGCTTGGCCCCGAGGAAGCTTGGGAAAAGGACGCTATAGTGGTGCTCTAGGGTCATTTTTGAGCTGACCTTAGGATCCCTTTATCCCCTTTAACCCGTGAGGTCTTGAATTCTTATCACCAGGCCTCAGGTTAGATGACCGATAATTTTTACTACCTAATCTTCATAGTGGAGCTAATGAATTCTCGACTCATCGTGGATCAAAGACTAGACTTGGTAGGTAGCTGAGCCTAGTTTCGACTTTCTCAAGCTCCGAAAGAGGCCCAGGTTCTACTATTTGCTTAAGCTTTAAGGTCGGGAAACCCTACTCCAACTCCCTGAAATTAATAAGGAGTGGTTCCTCTACCTCGTTCAGTTGATGGGTTATTAGGAGTAAGCTCAAAGGCAATCTTCCCCGACCCTTAAAAATCACTACTTTAATTGGACCGATAAGCCATGTCCTTCCCCTTTTTCCTTACTCAGCTTTTTTCTTTTTCGTTATTGACTTTTGACCTTGTTGGTTTTTGTTGGATTTGCAGCTGTGAGGGACAAGACCCATCTTTCTACTTTCATTCTTGAAGGCATTCTGAAGAATAGGGAACTCGGGAAATGCCTGACTTCTCTTTCCTCTATTCATCCCCTTACCACCTCCCTACAGCCAAGAGAGGGCCATTATTTACCTTCCTAGACTACCCTCTTGTCTTCTACCCCATCTTTTCTTTTGTAGACCTCAGATTTTTTCAAACTTCGAGTCTGAGAAATACATGTTGTCATAACTTATCACCTGAAACCAACCCAGGAAGCATTTGGTTGACTTTGTCTCCACCAATCCTATCCCTATCACTACTCTTACTAACCCCTTCATATGTTCTACCGCTAACACCCATTCTACCAACAGTTCCTTCTGTAGTTGCTATTAATCATCAACCTTAGATGGGTCGACTTTCACGTTTTCAATTCGATTATGGTATTCTTTCTTCCTTCCCTCCTTTATTGCCATAGCAAAGTAGTTTCTAGTTACTACCTGGTCTCCACTGATCTCCATAAACCCCTCACTGGTCAAAAAACGTACGACTTAATGATATGTTGAAAGCATAACCTTTATTGAATGTATATACCTCCTCCCGAATATGGCATTATACGCCAAACTAGTTCTACTACCATGAACTTGGTCATTACGACCTCAGGCCCTACGACTACGGGTAGGATGATCTCCTCAATTGGAGCTAAAGGGTTTTCGTTGAACCTATACACACTGACCTCCGTACACTTAATTCCTCCGAGCACTCCCATTATCTCGGTTGTCGAAAGAAATAAAATATCTACTACACTCCCTGCATCAATGAGGATCATCTTCAAATTAATTGTCCCTACAACCAATGTGATGACTAGGATATCTTTGTATGGGATGGTTACCCTTTTTTGAGTCCTCTTGAGTAAATACTATCACTTTACTTCCCTCGATTGAATTGGGTACCTAAGCTATGGTTGCCTCCTTTGTAACTTGATAAACGCCCTATTGTGTTATGACTTTTTGACCTTAGTACGATGCGAGATTTCTACCACCTTATCGAAATCAAATTCCCTGATGATCGTGTTGACGACTCTTCGAACTCTTTCCTCATACTCTGGTAGTCCCTTCGGAGTAGGATGGGGAAAATCTCATATCTTAGGCTCCTCTATTGTTGCCGTCACATACCTTTTGAGCTTTCTTTAGTTTATCATATCTTGAATAACATGAGCAATCATCGGACGAATAGTCATCCGCCTTATAATACTCATAATACGACTTTCTCGGTCTGCTTCGGTAGTTCAGGAGTTGTGGCACATAGTTCAGATCATTTTTTATATGTTTCAATATTTCTTAGGGTTTCTCCATCAGAGGTGTCAAGACCCTTCTTGAATTCCATGAGCACCGATTTGTTGCCTCCCTTGCCCTCTTCCTACACAACCATTTCTCTTCCTCTTTCCTTTTGTTTTGAGGTTCAGTTTTGGTCGGGGTAATAGTATGCGCTGTTGGTCTTACCTCCTGAGCTCTGCTCTTCAGATTTTCTTCTAGGGTGATGTATTTTTCGGTCGTAATGTACGTATCCTCCAACCTTTTTGGTGGGTTGGTGACCAGCTCCTTTTACAACCTTGTTCCTGGTACGATCATATTGATGCAGGCCTGAATAACCATGTCAACATCAAGGTTCTCGACCAATAATAATTGAGTATAGAACCAAACCATGAAAACATGGATGCTTTCCCTTTCTTCCCGTCTTAAATAGAATAATACGTTGACCTTGACCTTCCTATGCCTTTTGTGAATATACTGAACCACGAAGAGCTCCTCTAACCATTGAAAGTTTTCGACCAAGCCTTATGCCAGACCTTGAAACCAAGTGATAGTTCCCGACCTCAAAATAGACTAGAACATCTTTCAAGTGAGTATGTCATTTTCCTGATAAAAAATCATCAGGTTTTTGTAGTGCATGACGTGCTCTACATGGTCCGTAGTTCCATCGAAAGAATTGAACTTGGGTATGTGGAACTCACGCGGTAGCTTAAAATTCTTGATCGCCTCTATGAACGATGACGTTCTCAAATCCTTAAAAATCGAGCGAGTGAGGCATCCTATTTCCCTGTTTTGACTGTAGCATCTTCTCTTCATCTTAATAAATCCTCCACCTTCCCCAACGTTAGTGGGTTAGGTGGTATATTCTGCCACTGGTTGACCTGGTTCCCTTTTGATCGAACCTCAAGGTTATGGTTTCCAGTTCGGTGCCCAACATTATCGTCGTTGCCCCTTTTGTTCTCTGGTTCTTTTGCTCTCTATTATCATAATTGCTATTTATCCCTCTTGAGGGCTCGAATCGCCTTTGATTATTGTTTTATACTCTTTTGCAATTCTATTCTTACTTGCACCAGAAATGTTCGGACGTTCTCCATGGGTTCTGGTTCCCCATTAATCCTTAGGTTGTAAGAGTATGACCCTCGCAACTACCCTTATTGCTGCAACTCTTGCAACTTTTATTGCTCCCTCTGCTTTTGTTCCTACTGCACCCCTTCGACCATTATTCCTTGTATTTTCTATGCATTTATGATGTTTTTTTAGTTCCAACGGACGACGCCTATTGTAGAAGTGTTTTCGTGATCACCTCGGGATCTTCTTTACCCCGATTGAATGACCTGCAACTCCTCGAGATTTTCCTTGACCAGGGAATATGATGAGAAGCTGGATCTACTCAATGGTTAACTAGCCTCCTTTGATCATGCCACTAAGGAGGCCATGGAGGACCTCGAAGCAAACTTGGCTCAGTTTTCCAAGACAAACAATGCATTGGACGTTAATAATAAGAAACTTGTGATCTCCCATGCATATTTCCAATTGAAGCTCACTAGCTATAAGGAGAGAGTGGAGAGGAGGGACGCAAAATTGGTAAACCTCTAAGAAAATGTGAAGCAACTAGAATAAAAGGCAAATGAGTGTGACCTTGAGTTAGGCTCCCTTAAGGCTTACTTGGAACAATGCTTGGAAGTTGTCCTTAGTTCTGCTCTGACAACTCAACTCGAGTCAAGAAGAACAGAACCTAGGGTAGAATAGGCCAAGGAAGATGAGACAAAGACCAAGAAGCTATTGGGTCAACTGCAGGCTTATTATACCCAGGTCGCGAAGGATGTAGCAACCAAGGCCTACCATGAAGGTTTTGAGACTACTCGACTACAATATGGAGATGATGATGAAGAAGATGAGTCTAACGATGTTCCTATGCATTCTTTTTTCAAAGATCGACCAAAATGGAAGAGTGCATTCGGCCGAGTACCACCACCTAAGCTGGACAAGGAAGATCTGCCAGCATCTAACCAGGATAATGGTTTTGATTAGGTTCATGCTCCTGATCAAGTCGAGCTGGTCGATCAAATCAACCATGCTGAAGACCTGCCTCATTCTTCTAATCAGACCCCTATTGTTGAAAATCAAACGTATTCCCTATGTAATATCCAATTTTGGGACTTTCCTATGTAATCAATCTCTACCATTAATGAAAATTTTTTGTTTTTTATCTAAATCTTTACTGTCTAATTGATCTTCATAATTAGTGAAATTTTATTTTTTACCTGAATCTTCATTATGTAATCAATCTTCATAGTTAATGAAAATTTTTTCCATATGAGAATTATTGCTCTTCATTTTGAATTGTTTTATTTCACCAAACCATTGTAGTGATCTTATTCTGTAACTCATATTTAACCATTGTAATGTTATTATTTGAACAATATTTTCATATGAGAACTTTTGCTCTTCATTTTGACTTGTTCTATTTCACTTAACCATTGCAGTGCTCTTCTCTGTAACTCATAGTTCACTATTGTAATGTTCTTATTCGAACAATATTCGTTCTGATTTTGCACCCTGCTTCTTCCCCCCCCCCCCCCCATGTGTTACCGTGGTTTTTTTCTACCTTAGGTAGCACCTATCTGAGATGATAGGTGCATTATGTCACCAAATGGTGTTTCATGCCGTCAAGGTTGACTTACATACCCATATACTAACAAGCATCACTCTAACTCCTAAGCTATTAGGGGTAAGACTTTGTCATTCTGGCACAATGGCCTTATTGCCATTTCGATCAGTAGAGGTTATTCAAGACCCTGAGCCACACAGAGCTGAACCTCATGCTTTGCCACTATGGATAGAGTAAGGTCACTAAGACCCTAACCCACAAAATGACCCAACTCTATGCTTTGCCACTTTGGAAAGAACAAGGTCACTTAGACCTTGACCCACAAAAGGACTCAATTCTGTGCTTTGCCACTCCGGACAGAACAAGATCACTAGGACCCTAACCTACAAAAGGGCCCAACTATGTGTTTTGTCACTCTGGATAGAGCAATGTCACTAAGATCCTGACCCACAAAAGGGCCCAACTCTGTGCTTTTCCACTTTAAATAAAGCAAGGTCACTTAGACCCTGACCCACAAAAGGGCCCAACTCTGTGCTTTGCCACTTTGGATAGAGGAAGGTCCAAATCTTGGTAGATGCCTTTGGACGAGTATTTTTTCCATTATGAACCAACCTTTGCTTTTGACGTGGTTATTGGCTTTATTGCAAGTCACATTCCCACAGACGACACCAAAAGTGTGGAGTGTTTTTAGGCCCTATTCCTCAAGATGTGCGATACTCTTGATCAAGCTTAATTAGCTTTGATTTGCTGACTCTTCCACTCCAATGAATGTCTTCTCAATCTTGCTCCTCCTCTCGAAGAGGTAAGGTCGGATCCGAGCTTCTGATGATAAAGACGGACAAAAATAAGTTCCCGGTATAGTGCCGGTCAATGATTATCTGAAAATTAAGTTAGATTGAAATGATACTATAAGATTAAACTGAATTCATATACCTTAGAGAAGATTACGTATAGTGAATTCGAAAGAGTGATTGTGTTAAACTTGATTTGCTTTCTAAAATATGAACCCTTTGCCTTATTTTGAATGAGAGTTTTATAGCCTTGTGATTGGTCAAGTGTAACCATATAACTTACGCAGGTGTACAAGCCAAGTGGATTATGAGCTAGTTGTGCTCTTGGATTTTATTCCTATGCCTCATTAATATTTGCACTTGAGTTTGATTTGAGGTGTCTCAATGCATTAACTACTGAACTAATTTGAACTTACTATTTTGGAGTTGACGAGTTAGAGAACGTCACTGTCAATGTTACCTTGATTCGTACTCATGGGATTCTGCATAAAATAGAGAGATTTGGCTTCATGGTCAAATATTAATTTATCTTTAGTGTCACTTTGCTCCCATTCTATTCGATCTTTCCGATTATTCGAAGTTGATCCCCTGAGTTAGTCCTTTCTAATTCAATTTCTCGATTGTTCGCGTATTTCTCGAACCAAAGTCCTGAATTCAAGCTCTACTTTGTGGGTTTGGGTAGGGCACACATCCTTATCTCGTGATGTGACGGAAATGGGATCCACAATCATGAATTTTTTTTTTCTTGGACTTGTCGAAGTTTTGTGATATTTGGCCTATTGGTCATCTTTATTCCAAATCAATTCTCAATAGACTTGGTAGTCTATCAGTCGACCCCCTAAAAAAAAATAGATTATGTTTTCTTCAAAAGTAATAGATTTTAATTTTGTTGGGTAGAATTAAGTTCAACAACAACATCAAAGGTTAATTCATTCCATTTTGTCCAAAGTAAAATCTTCTATCACCAAGAGGATGCCAAACAAATTGCAATCACTCATGCAAGGTAGCTAGTGGATTTTTACACTGATTGGCAAGTACAATATCAAATCCTTGCCCTATTTTAGTTGCAAATCACACCTTTATTTGATAAAGATAAATTTTTTTTTTGATTCCTAGATAATAAAATAAAGAGATGATCCTAAGTCCTATCTTATTTTTCCATTTTTTTTCACAAAAGATGAACCAATATCTATGGGATCTAGTCCTCTAGGGATGTTACTAGATTGGTTCCGATTTAGATTCTATAGAAACCAGAACTAGAATTTTTTATTTTTATTTTTATTGTTTTTTTTTCAATTTTGATTTTACTTTTCAAATGAATGGAACAAGAATTAGAATCATTGAAAATTTTCTCTTAAAAATGGTTCTGATTCTCGATAGATTTCTATTAATTCTTATTGATATTGCTTCTCAATTGGTTTCATTCCAAATAAAATTAGATTCCAATGAAAGGGGACTTGTAATCATCCAATCGATTCTGATTTAGTTTGGTTCGGGTTAAATGGGTTCCCATCGACACACCTAAACCTAAATTGGGATCCTACCGCATGAAAAGAACAAGCGACATTATCAATTTTTGTCTATAATCGTATGAAAAAAATAAGAGATATTATCAAATTTTGACACGAATGTCAAGATGTCTACATTTTCAAAAACTCCTCAAAGCGTATAATTGAAGAAAATGGGGCAAATGGATTTGACACGTGATTACTAGGACACCTGTCATTAGATCAAGAAAACTTGAGAGCAAAGTTATAGATAAGGATAATTATACTGATCCATCTCTACCAATCAAGCTTTGCTGTCGGCGGATGTAAGCATATGGTCCACTGCTGCAATTAAATACAAGATTCTTAACTAATCGAAAAATAAAATAAATATAGATGATGTGGAGATATATAGCTCACGTGTCATAATCTTATTGACTTTACCTAACCTTACCTGATAACTTATTCAAACTTCTTTTTTCTTTTTGTTTTGAGTTGCTATCCAGTACGGTTACCCCTTGTATTATAGATAGAAACCGTGTCTACGTGGGATGTTGTGATTGGACAAGAAATACCTTACACCGTGAACGTCATCCACGTAGACACCCTATTGGATGTTTAGTCTTTTTCCATTTTTTCTTGTCGTTAGCGTGTGACGACCATACTCACACGCCAATTTTTCGTTATTGTTTTAAAATTTGATAGGTGGGCTATAAACTCGCCCGAGTCGACCAGACAGAATTGAATTTCGAGTTGATTCAATCAAAGAACTCTGTTAACTTAATTGACTTAAAAATTCGACCAAATTGACTTAAAAACATATCAAGTTGAATTAAAAATCCGCTAAATAATGTGATTGAGACTCATATCTTTTAAATAAAAATAAAAATAATTTTTTAAAGAATGATAATGTTTTATAGAAGTGAAGTAATATATTAATAAAGTCATGTCGTAGAGCTGACGATATCAATATGAAAATATTAGAAAATATAAAATTAGAAATAAATTGAATATATTTAAAAAAGGGTAAATTACCATTTTCGTGAGTTGAATTTGACGAATTTACGATTTTGACTTACTGTTCAATTTAATCACCAAAATGTGCATGTGTGAAATCATAGGTTTAAAGTGATAAACTTGCTGATTCCCCCCCGGTCCCGTCCCGTCCCGTCCCGTCCCCCAAAGTGATAATCTTTCTGATTTGTATAGTAACGATTTCACTAAAAATAATGAAATATGCAAGATAGTCACTTGCAACCTGCAAAGATTATCACTTTACACTTGCAAATTTATCATTTTAAAACATCTGATAACATTATCGTTCATGTTTTGGTAAGATTAGTGAATCGAAATCGTAAATTTGTCAAAAACTAATTACATTTTCGTAAATACCTCTCAATAAAAGGTACAAATTTTACCTTAGATTGAAAATAACTAATTTTGAAGTGAAAAATCAAGGAGTTTTTGTTACAAGTTGAAGATGAAAGGATTAGTATTTTTCATCCAAGGTCAAGGGGGTATATGTCATAAGTTTGGAAGCATGGGGGTAACTCAAATATTCCCAAATGTAGTGGGTTTAAATCACCCTTCTAAAACTGACACATCTTTGATCTCC
Organism: Akebia trifoliata; assembly: GCF_017979445.1. Lineage (NCBI taxonomy): Eukaryota > Viridiplantae > Streptophyta > Magnoliopsida > Ranunculales > Lardizabalaceae > Akebia > Akebia trifoliata. Next base: position 14,790,635 of record NC_141376.1, on the reverse strand, counting down.
AACCAATTGAGTCAACTCATTACATTCGAGTTGAATCGTGAGAAATGTCCCACTCAGTTAGCAAATCAACCTTTTTTTTCCCTTCTTATTCTGAATTTCCTCGAAATTCCACAACCATGAGTCGAATTAGCCGAGTTTTGACCAAATTCATCGAGCTCTAAAATTATTGAATACTTTTTAAAAAAATTTAATTTAATATCCAAACTACGGGAAGAAAGAAGAAAAAATTGGAAACATTTTCCTATATATGAAGAGGTCTCTCATGCTCTACAGCTTCATCTACAGAGCATCCATGGCTTCTTCTTCTTCAGTCTCTTTCATATTTGTGCTTTTGCTATCTTCCCTATTATTGTGTTCTTGTTCCTATAATGCCCCAGAGGAACAAAATTCTCCACCTTTGGTGAAGGGACTGTCATGGTCATTTTACAAACACAAATGTCCTAATGTGGAAACCATAGTGAGGAAAGAACTCAAGAAGATATTCAAGAAGGATATTGGCTTGGCTGCAGCCTTGCTTCGTCTTCACTTCCACGATTGCTTTGTTCAGGTACTTGCTAACGTGCGCCTATTATTGTGTTATTGGTGTTTTAGTTAAAATAGCTTAATTACTATACCCACTTTAGTAAAACTTGTAGATTTCTCGATTTTTAATTTTTTTATTTTCATTTCTCTCAGTTTAATTGAGTTTTATTTTAGACGACTATCTAAATTTGAAAAAAAAAAAACAAAAATGGAAAAATCGATTTTGGTTCTTGATCCTTTAAGTTACACTTTAATAATAAATAAAAAGAGGTAGGATCATGTACACCGAATCTTGTCAATTGATACCAAATTAAATGATTTTCAATCTGATTTGGATTTAGTTATACTGATTTTGGGTCCAACTTTCTTTTATTAAAGTTAATTTGTAAGGAATAGGATTGTTGAAATATAGGGTTTGAATTTATCAACAAAAAAAAAAAAAAAAAAAAGAAATATAGGGTTTGATCATAGTAATCGAGCTTCGATTTGGCAATTATTTGATGAGGGAATTAGTTTGATTAATTCGGGGATCATACAATCGTGTTTTTGGATTTCTATTTTTTCTTCAAAAACCTCATCAATCCCCCCAAAACTCCTTGAGATTTGAATAAGATAAAATGTCAAGGTTGAAGGGTAAAATGGGTAAAAAATTTATCCCAAAGTTATGATTTCTTAAATAAAAAAATATAATCTTTTTTTTTTTCTTCTAAATTTCAAATTATAATAAATTTATTATGTGTGACAGGGATGTGATGGTTCAGTGTTGCTTGATGGATCTGCAAGTGGTCCGAGCGAGCAATCGGTCCCACCTAACTTGACTTTAAGGCCGCAGGCTTTTGATATCATTGACTTTCTTCGTGATCGCGTCCATCAAGAGTGCGGTCGGGTTGTTTCTTGCTCCGACATCACTGCCCTTGCTGCCCGCGACTCCGTTTTCCTCGTAACTTTCTCTCTCTCTCTCTCAAACTCATCTCAACTCGTGTAAAAGATCAGATGAGTCGGGTTAACCCGTGACTTGACTCAGTTTCTTATATTTTGGAAATTCTAACTGGGGGTTACACAGGATTTACTGTGATTCTCACAATTCTGATGCGGACATGCATACATACATAACCGTAGATGATTTTTATTCGTATTGCGAGGAAACACATCTATGGTTATGTGCACATCCCACGTCGGACTTTTGAGAATCGCAATAAATTACCTAGGTCATTCCAGCATTTTCCATCTTAATTTCAAATAATGTTTATTTTTTTGAGTCCAACCTTGAAGCGGGCAGTCCGCTTCAAATTTAGAAGGAACCCTTCTCTTTATAAGACATGTTGAATTTGAATTTATTTCATGCCTATATTTCTTTTAAATTTGAAACATCTACTTAAAATGCCACGTGTAATCTAATGAAAGGATTCTGACCATTTCAAAGTTTTTTTTTTTTTTCAAAAGTCCAACTTTTGGTTGAGATGGGCGAATATTTTCAAGACAAATTTGGGCTTTTTTCACATTGTGGTAGGACCCACTTTTATGTATTTGTATAGATAAATTTCCTATCAAATTATAGTTTTGTAGGTTCATTTTATTTTCTTTATTCTTCATTCTTTTTAATTTTACTATTATTATATTTTTTATTTTACTTCTTTTAACCAATTTTATTGTTTTTTATCTTTTATCACTTTAACTTTCTATAAAATTATAATTTTGTAAGACTCACCTTATTTTGTTTTATCTTTTACCTTTATAATTTTTTTATATTACCTCTTTTACTCCTTATATCCTTTTTTTTTTCATTATTTATCCTGTTAATCTTAAAAAATTTTACTATTACCCTTTCAATTTTATTTTTTATGCTTTTACCCCCCTTAACTTGAGAGATGATGTGAACTTTAGTCAAGAACAAGGTTAGACTTTTAAGAGAAATAGAAAGATAGATTTTTGATAGAAAACAATGGGTTTAAGCCATTCTTCAAAGACAACGAGGGATCAAAGATCAAGTTATGAATATGTTTAAAAATGATTCACACTAAACGTTAAAAACTTAAATATGATGGATTTATGGGGTAAACTCATTTTCAAAATCCTAGGATTATATATCCTTCAACCTTCAAATGTCAAAATCAAGAAAGATCTTTTGGAGAAGCTGAATGAAAAAAATCAAGAGTGTTCTACAAGACATTGGATCGGTTAAAAATACTTTAACGTAAATGCTACTAACTTCAAAGATGAAAGATTTTCTTGGAGAAAAATGGCTGAAACATTGAAGACAAGAGCATTTACATAATTTATGAACAAACTCTCGGAAAAAAACATTGGTCAAGGGACATGGCACAAGTTTGGAACCACAGGGGGTATTTCTAACCTCAAAACTTAGGGATTAGATATCTGTTTCATTGAGAATCACATAAGAAATATCCTCTCATCTCCGCCCTTAATTAGTTTGATGTATATTTCGAGATTCTAAGGATCTTCCATCACAACCGTTGACTGGACAGCTAGTGTTGTGTCACATTAAAATCTTTAAAAACACTTCAACAACTACGTTGGTGTCTGGACTGACAACCTTTTCTTATAGCGTGGGGAGCAGGTATAGAAAACGTTGTCCTGAATTATTTTTTAATAAAATAAACAAACAGGTAAGTCAAGAAAGTGGAAAAATCATCCACAAAAATGAAAAATAGGACAACAACAGCAATAAAAATAATGATTTTATAGCTTTTATAATAAGAAATTTAATATTTCAGACTACAATATTGCTGAGAAGCACATAGTTAATTTTTTTTTTTCAAAATATCTAATTATTCTTTGCTATACTTTAGGTCTTAGATGGTTCTATATTTTCAATGTAAATCATCAGAGATGGTCAGCCAATTTAATGGTCTAGATTGATGCTTTTGAGGATAATAATCTACTATAGCATCATGGGCTACATATTTTCTCATGCTTTTGATTTACTCTAGTGTCTTATAACATTTGAAAAAAATGCTACAAGAATTAAATAAATCACTTTTGTTTTAATGCGATATATCATTCTTTTATGAGGTTTGACACTTAAATATTTTCTAACATTATTGCAGTCTGGCGGTCCGGACTATTACGTCCCCTTGGGCAGGCGCGATGGCCTCAATTTCGCTACGAGCCAGGCAACATTGGATAACCTTCCACCTCCATCTAGCAACACAAGTGCACTACTTACCTCCCTTGCCACCAAGAACCTTGACGCCACCGATGTTGTAGCCCTTTCTGGTGGCCACACCATCGGTATTGGCCATTGCCCATCATTCACCGATCGCTTGTACCCAACTCAAGATCCAACCATGGAAGATGGTTTTGCTGACCGCCTCAAAGGAATTTGTCCCAAAGCCGATTCCAATAGCTCCACTGAATTGGATATTCGCACACCAAACGTGTTCGATAACAAGTATTACGTCGACCTGATGAACCGACAAGGGCTCTTTACATCCGACCAGGATTTGTACACCGATGGTCGGACTAGGCCAATTGTTGAAAGCTTTGCATTGGACCAAAATTTGTTCTTTGAGAAGTTCGTGTTCGCAATGCTTAAGATGGGTCAGCTGAACTTATTGACTGGGACACAAGGAGAGATTCGGGCGAATTGTTCGGCACGCAACCCTACAAGCCAAGATGCAACACCCATTAAGTGCACCACATGCCAATTTGACTCAGATTTATCATCTGTGGTAGATGATGAAGTTGAGACGAAGACAGAGCTTTAAGGATGTTTTTGTGTAGTTATAAGTTAAATGTCAAGGACACTTATGTTTGTGTATCTATTTTCACTCTTGTTCGATTACTGTTAAATTTTAAATAAGATGATGGGCTAGTGTGTGATAAATGATTTTTGAAGAACTAAATTGCTAATTGAACCTATAATTTGCCAAATTGATTGGACTCTGGTTCAATTTGATTGGAATGATTTACATTTATTACAGAATTTTAAAAATATATATGAATTTTATCTGAATTATCTTAGTAAAAACTATGACAACTTGGTCGGACCACTGGTTTGATCTAGTTTTCAAATCACATAGTATTAATTATTGAGAATTAAATAAAATTTTATTGATTAAATGGTCTTGTCTTAATAAGAACTTATCTTGAAATGATGAGAAAGATTTAAAATTTTGTATTTTAAAATGATCAACAAAAATGGTAATTTTTTTATCGAAAAATGGTATACCTCTGTCCTGGTTCTATTTGAACCTGGTCCATCTTTCATAGAAAAATTGGTGGACTATCGACGAAGAATGTGCCGACATTCGTGCTCAACTAGACCGATGAATTTGCCCATGAACATAGTGTGCTAGGAACTAGGAAATTTAACATAATTCGGATTTTGGTTAGAAAACTTAACAGAAATAAAAAAAATATAACAATAATAAAATAAAAATTATTATAATAAAAGATAGAGATTAGGGCTGTCAATTGGGCCAACCCAAAGAAATAAGGGTTAGGGCCTTTATATTGAGGCCAGAAATGTGGGGTTGGATTTGAAATTTTATGGCCCATTAAATCTTGATCAGGGCTTGGTATGTAAATTGGGCCAGTCGGGGGTTCTTTCGGGTCAAGCTTCATTGGTCCTAAATAGAATCTCTAACCAATTTGTACCAAGATCGAGCACAATAGGTTGTCCTAATACATGGGCTTCGGTCTGGACCCACTTAAGTCTTAGGTTTTTATTTTTTTAATTTTTAAATACAATTATTGTTTTTGTTGAAAATTTCATTTTTTCCAAAAGAATCTAAAAATGTAACTCTTATAAATATGAATTTTACTACATTTGAGATTATAAAATTAGAGAACAAGTGAATAAATTAATATCTTTATTAATTTTTAGCTTTTGCAATATATTAAAGAAAAATTAAAAATACAATTAAATCTATAAAAATAAAAAATAAAAAAAAAACTACGCAACTCTTCCCTTAAAATCTTTATAACATAAAAATAAAAATACAATTAAATTCTAAAAAATATATATATAATATAAAAAAATTGTAAAAATTGAACCACTTTTCATTTTCTCCAACTCTATTTCCTTCCATTTTTCTTCAAGATTCATTGTTGAGAATTTTTTCAAGTTTTGTCTTTGACCTTGTACCAATCCCTCATGCAAATGCAATACTCTCCATCATCAAGTACACATTTACCTCTACTGAAGGTGTACCCAAATTTGTCAAAGGAATTGACAAAAGAGTCGTGCAGGAGTGACCTTAAGATTGTACCTCATATCGCACATCCTAATGTGTAAGTGTGTAGGAACCATATATGCTTTTTATTGTATGTATAATCTTGAGGTCACTTTAGCATTATTCTTGACGGAGATATGTTCATACAAGACAAAATTATACTCATATGGTCCATTAAAAAAAGAAGAAAATAAAACACAATTTATATAATTAAATAACTAAGACAAGTTCTGAATTGAGTTAGTACATTTTCAATCTGACTCGGCCAAGTTGACGAGTTGGTGGTAAAGTCGATGATTTACCAAATAGACTCCATACGGGCCGAGTCTTCTCAAAATCCATTCAAGTCAAGTTGACTTATACATTCTTTGAGTTGACTCCAAAACTTTTTTAAACAAGTCTTGTTTGGCCTTGCTTTATAATAATTGAAATTTTCTCTCTCTCTCGTTACTAATTCTTTTTGAGAGCTTCTCAAACCCATAGTGTGGACCCTACCACACACATCTTAATCTTCTTCCTCTTATTACTCTTGCTTGTGACAACATATGCACTGAACAGCCCCATCACCATCATCAACTTTTTTTTTCTTCATATAGACATTTCATCAAACATGTTATATGTATGATCGAGTGATCCGTCTCAAACACCATTCTTCCTTTCTTTCCTTTTGGTTCTCTACTTGGGGTAAGGCCTAGAACCATATCCATTAAGAAAAAAAGGGTGAGAAAAAGAGAGCCACTTTTTCTCTCGTCTCCTTCCCTCTCAGTTTATAAGATTTTTCCGTGGACCTATTTTTGATTCTTTGAATCAAATCTCAAGTACCAACATTTTTGTTGTTTGGAGATTCAAATTTCCACCAACGCATTCCATCTCAGAGCCAAATATGAAAGGGGTAAACGTGTTGGACGCCAAAGATGGAACCATTTCTGTTGCTTCCATGGTTTTTAAACTCGGTATTTTGTATCGTCTCGTTCACCTCCGATACCGAGTTGACTCGGACGATAAGTCTTGTCTCGTCAAGTCGTCTCGTTCGACATCGAAACAATGGTTTTTAACCATTTAAAAAATCTGTAAAAATCTGAAAAATTCAGGAAAAATTCAGAATTGATTCCTATTAAAAAATGAACCCCCCAAAAAATATAAAATTAAAAAAAAATTCATAATATACATATCAAAATAAATAAATTAAATATTTACATTGTTACGTTGTTTCATTTTCATTGCACAAGTGTATTAAACTTATTTTCCAAACACAATATTTAAAGAGCACTAAACTTACCATTAAAAATATCAATTAAAACACTAATTTCAATTCGATAAAAATCGGTATTATAAAAATTGGATCGACCCTTATTGGAATTGATTTTTATTCGATCTCTATATGATCCAAATATGTTTCAATTGATTTTCATCATATTATAAGTATGATTTGACATATAAAATACAAAGAAGCAACATTCCAAAAAATAAAATACAAAGAAACTTCACAATTATGTAACACAATGGACCTACTTTCTCATATTTTATCGGATAGGGACACGATTGATCCATATTCCATCCGATAGGTTACTGCATCAAATTCTTATCGGATCTAATTTTTATTGGAACCCAAATCTTTAATCCATGTATGAAGTTATCTAATAGGCACAAATTGGATTTTGGATGACAGCCAAACTATTTTCAGAACCCAAATCTTCAATCGAGATATGAAATTATCGAATTTGAATGGATCGGATTTTGGACCCATTGACTGCCTTACTATTGAGGGGATCATAGTAATTTATGATCCTAAGTATCCGATTACATCAGTAATTAGCAGTTGAGAAGCATCCTATATTTGCGATTTAGGAAAATGGCTCACAATTTAACGGTGTTGATTCAATGTGCATCATTGGTCCATCACTAATTTCAAAAATATTCGGTAAAACTCGATTAACTCAGATGATATTTTTAAAATCTCGTCCGATACAACTCGTTTGTCTCGCTAGTTAACATAAAATCTGTAATATCTCGTATATCTCGTATATCTCGTTCGTATTGTCCGAGTTTTGCGAAAATATCGTTCGAGACGACTCGCATATCTCACGATACGCGGTCGTCTCATGACTCATTGTGAGTTGGTCTCGTTAGGCTGCGATACCGAGTTAACTCGGGCGATACGTTTCGGTCTCGGACGAGTTTAAAAACCATGGTTGCTTCTACTGGTTACCAAGTTGTTGTCCAGAATAGGAAAATATGAGATAGGCTTCAATGCATCTCACTTACAAATTCACAAATGTCCAATCATTCTTTGTTTGGGTTTAAGACTAAACCCATTCAACTCTATTAGAGGTCCTGCAATATATGATTCTTGCCTAATTTTCTCTGTCCAACTCATTAACTTTGGTCTAAGCCCTTTCATTTAGAAAATAAAATGGATGGTTATTGGTTATGGGCACAAGTCTAAGCCCGAAGCCCATTGGCTCAAAAGGAGCCTAATCTCCATGTTATGGCCTATAAAGGCCCATTCTCTTTTAAGATCCATAGAGGCCTCTGCCAATGATCGAGCCCATGACAGGTTCGACATTGAGCCCACTTTATTGGTCTATTGGAGGCCATTTGATCATCAGATTAATTTCGGATTCATAATCGTCAAGTTTTAGTCTTGCTTAAACTAATGATGGCCCTAGAGGTCAATTCGAGTTGAGCTTGTTTCTCATCGTCCTCATCTTCTACACACTTGGGCATATCACTCATATTCTCTTTCAGGCAAAAATCAAGAATGCATCTTCGTCTCAATAAAGGGCATGCAATTGCCAACCTGATTCGTGAATCAGTGGTGGTCTCCAACAAGTACAATCGAAGGCATTGACCTTATGTAACCCATCGCACATTCCTTCTTCAAAGGAACATGCGATTGCGAGAAGGTATTAGAGTGGTATAATAGGTTGTATTGTATTGGTAGGTTGTATGAGGGCTGTCAACGGATAGTGCTATATCTGAATTCGAATCCGAAAAAAAATAGTAATATTCGAATTCGAATCCGATCAGATATCACTAACCACTATTCGAATTCGCATCCGAAAATATTCGATTCGAATTTAAATAATAAAAAAATCTTTAATTTTTTACAGTCAATTTACAGGTAAAATAAGAGTTAAATAAAGTAAAAAATTACCTGAAAAATAAGATTTTTTCTGGCAAAGAAACACTCAATTCATCGCTAATCGTATTAATGCATCATTTAAAGTTATACCATTGATGACCTTGTTTGGGAAGTGCTTGGTATACTGAAGTGAAAGTATACCATCACAGACGACGAGCTCCCAAACCTTCTTCCCTCTAATATCTACCATTGGTCTTGAATCTCAGACTTACAGTTTATAATTCTAGTTGATTTGAAGCTCAGGCGCACCATGATAATTATTTACAGAGTATTTGCATAGTTTGAGTTGAGAGAGGGAAAGAGGAAGAAAGGTTATCCACCACATGTCTTGCCTTGTCTCGTCTTACAGAGAGAGAGAGAGAAAAAAAAGAAGAAAAAAGAAGAAAAAAGATGTCTTGTTTTTATTTGAGAGAGAGAGAAAAAAAGAGAGGTCTCGTCTACATGAGAGAGAGAGAGGATATATCTTGTCTTTATTTAAGAGAGAGAGTATAAGTGAGTTGTCTTGTTTCGTCTTTATGAGTGAGAGAGAGAGAGAGTAAGTGAGTTGTCTTTATTATAAAGAGAGAGAGAGAGAGAGAGAGAGAGAGGGATTGTTTATATATATATATATATATAAAGTAAAATAGACATGTCTTTTCTTAATTAATGTCTAGTATTTATTTAAGAGAGAAAGAGTGTGTAAATGACTTCTCTTTATTGTAAAGAGAGAGAGAAAGGGATTGTTTTTTATATATATATATAAATAAAGTAAAACAGAGTGTCTTGTCTTAATTAATGTTTAGATATACAGAAAAGAAGAGAGAAGTATTTGAATCGGATATTAACGAATCAGATGTAGCAATATCCGAATTCGTATCCGAAATCTATTCGAATCTTAAAAATACATCCGAATTCGAATCCGATATCCGAAAATTTCGGATAATATTCGATTTTTCAAATTCGAATTCGAATTCGGATTCGGATTTCGGCTATCCATTGACAGGCGTAGGTTGTATTGTATCATTGTGTTCAGTGATGTGCTTGATCATAATCCTATCTTGAGATCATGTAGTTATGCGGTTACGTAACTACTTGTGTATTGTATCCCTATTGTAGACATGTGAAGTGCAAAACTTTTTGGAGTTTTGAGCTCATTTACATGGGTTAAGGAGTCGCCACCATTTCATGAATTTGAGTGTGAATGGGCATCACAAAAAATGTTTAAAATTCTATTTTCTCGGCTTATGGTGACTCACATATCAAAAGGATAAGGGGTTAGTCCACCTAAAGAACTAGGAAAGGAAATTCGATTGAGGGACAATAAAGGTGTTAGGCACAAGGCACCTTGTCCCTTGCATCCAAAGATGGTTATCATGACTGGCCAAAGGTGAGATGAGAAACTTATTTTCTTGGTTTTGAAAGTAACAGAAATTATAGAGAGAATTAGAAGAAAATCGACTATAATTTAGTTTTGAGAAATGGAGAGAAGGAATTAGTAAGCAAGCTAAAAGATAAGTAGGTGTTTATTGGAATTTTTGTGATTTGGGACTTTGGTGGAAGTCTACTTGGATTACACCATTTTGAGCCCTCAGGCACTTTTAAAGGCTTATGTGCTCACTTGGGAGCATTTGCTTGTTGGTTTAGTCCTTAAGAGGCATCTATGGATTGGACACCACCATAGAAAGCCTAGGGACTATTTATGCATGCTTTGTGTCTTCTTTGAGACTGTTTTTTATTGGTTAAATGAGTTTAGATATGGATTTACAAAGACCTTAGCTCATCATCTTTTAGAATGTGGTGTTTGCAAGATGTGTATGCATAAATGGGCTTGCAAAGAGAAGATTACCCCATAAAGGGTTTACTATCTAGATCTTAAGCCATTAAAAAAAAGAAATTACAACTACAAATATAAAATTACATATAAAGGGAAAATAAACTAAATTAACACTTATTAGAAACTAAAATATTCTCAAAGAGCTTATTAAGGACTTATAGGGGGAGATTACCTTACAAGGAGGTATTATTATCTATCCCCAAACCTTAAGCTAAGAAATTTATAAGTCCACATTACTTGAAAATAAAAGTAGATAAAAGTAAAGGTACTTGAAAAGTAAAGAGGGGCATTAGATAAAAGTAGGGGAATGAGAGGAGGGTTTATTACATAAAAAATTAGAAAAAAATGAACTCCTCCCTACTTGGTCTCTTCTTATTCTTAATTTTTTTTTCTTCCTGGTCTTTGCTTCTTGAGGGTTTGAGAAGAGATTTGGGCAAAGTTTTGGGAGGCTTAGAGAACTTTGAGGAGAGAAAATGACCAAAATTTGAAATAGTTGAGCTCATCTCCTCATTTGCCTTGGATAAGGGTTCTATTTTAGAGACCTTTAAGGATAAATTTATCAAAATACTAGAGTTCATAATATTCTTATTAAAATCATAAAGAATGACTCTAAATACACTCTATCATATAGTCATTGATTGTCTTGTACACTCCTATGAGTCTTAGTAATCATGGTGTAGACATGAAATGTTCACAATGAACCTCAATACTACATTGTTTGGAGTCGCCACCATTCTTTTTTGGAAATGGGTGTGAATGGGCACCCGAATTGATTTTTTGAAAACCATTTTTTCCATGGCATTGTAGTAACTCTCATTCATTGGAAAAGGGCAAGGTCTACCTTAGATCTAGGTAAGGAGGTCCGATTAGAGAATGGGGAAGGTGTTAGGCACCCCATCCTCTCCACCAAAGGTGGTTACCTTGTTTGGCCATTTTATTTTGTAAAAACTTGAGAAAACAAATATTAAAATGCATGAGAATGTATGATAAGAGTGGTGTGTGCATTAAGTGGAATGTTCCCTTAACAAAGGGTTTTGATTTTTAACATGACATTAGGGGCATTCTATAGAAAAGAATGACTCATGTAGCCACATTAAATTTATGAATATGAATGTAGGTTTGAGCTTTTAGAGAGACTCCATGATGGAGTTCCCTTGAGGCCACAACCATGATGCATGTATGCATGGCTAGAAACTTAGTGTTTCACCCCATCAAGAGGGTGACACATTTCTTCATCATTGCCATGCATAAGTGAGTGTGTGCATTGTGTACAATATGATGCATGAGATTGAGGTGAAAAGGGCTTCAACCCCCATCCTTTCGATCGAACCTTAGTCCAATCTACCGGGGATGGAAGAGGGTATGCATTACATCCTAAGGCTTTCTAAAACAAAAAAGAAATTAAAGTAGAGGGTTAGGAGAAGAAGATGCAAGTTAAAAATAAATAAACTACATCTTAACCCCACCTTGTCCCTTGGTGGTCTTGAACCTTGAGAGGTAGACTTGAGAGTTGAGTGAGATGATTGAGGGTTGAGTGAGTTGATTGAAGGTTGAGTGAGTTGAAGTTTAGAATATGAGAGAGTGAGTAGAAATTTGGGTAGAGTTTTAGGTTGAGAGATGGGGGCTTGAGAGCATGAGTTGTTCATGGAAATTGAGGGTATTTATAGAGTTTTTGGAGAACTTTTGGGGATAAAGTGGTCCAACCCTAAAAATAATGAAAATGGACATGAGGTTTAGGTTGTTTCTTTTTGGATTTTCCATTTGTATGAGGGTAAAGATGACATTTGTGAAGAAACCCTAAAAGCATGCTTTGATCCTTGGTTTTTTGGTAAATAGAGGTGAGAGAACAAAAGTACTTTTGGGAGGATGAATGGGGGAGTGACATGTGTAAAGGTGGAGTGGTAGGTAAAAAGTAGATCTTGATTTATTTGTAAATAACTCATAAAGTAAGGGTAGAAGTGTAGTTTTAAAATGGACCAATGGAAAAACAAAAGCACATTTGGGAGGGTGAATAGGAGGATGACATGTGTAAAGGTGAAGTGGTAGGTGGAAAGTAGACTTTGGTTCATTTGTAAATAACTCATAAAGCAAGGGTAGAAGTATATTTTTGAAATGGACCAATGGGAGAACTCCATGTATGTACTTGAAGATTCCCACCTTTTGAGGGCATAATGGGAAGTTCCCTCACCTTTATGGATTATTACCAAAGACCAAACAACCTTTTTGGTTTGACTAAACCTTTTGAGAAGGGCATTCTTGAGTTTACACAAAAAGGAAGTTGACCCTCCAATTAGGTGATGCATTGGGCATTGGGGGCTTATGAGGTATCAACATGTGTCATCTTATGAAGGGGTGAGAGAATGGACTTGGAGTGGGCTTGGTGTTGGGCTTGGATTTGGATTTTGTCTTGGGCTTAGGTTGGGCTAAAAAATAGATTTAGGTTAGGGGTTTAGAATGGCATTGGGTTTTGGGCTTAGGTTGGTTAGGGAGTGGACCATGGTGATTGGGTTTAGAATGGCATTGGGTTTTGGGCTTAGGTTGGTTAGGGAGTGGACCATGATGATCGAGTTTAGAATGGCATTGGGTTTAGGGCTTAGGTTGGTTAGGGAGCGGACCATGGTGAGGGTATGGTTGATGGATCGGTTAATGGAGAATGAATACGAATTTGGAGTGGGTTAGGGACAAGGTTGAGTATGCAAACTATATGACATGATGCATGTATGCATGAAAATGATGCAAAATAGCAATGTGGGTCCGTCGAAAATCTTGAGTTCTAAATCGAAATCAATTCGAGGAAATTTAGATCTTCCTAACTGATTCGTGCAAATTGGGGTGTCTACACATGGTGATCAAATGATAGGATTGTAAAAGACAACAAGTTTCTAGAGAATTCTTAAAGGGGGTTAAAAGAGTTCAAGGACCTTGGCTTTGTGTCAATCTAGAGAGGAGTATGCTAAGTGCATATAATTAGGGGATAAGTTTTTCGATATTTTGGCCACTTAGCTTGCTAGCTCCTTAACAAATTGAGGATGAAGAGGTATTTGCACTCAAATTCTAGAGCTTTCTACAAAGTTTTGTAAAATTGTCAATGCTTTTGGAAAATGGTCAAATTACATTGATTTCCTTTGAATTGAGAGTAAGATTCATGGGCACAAGAGTAAATCATCTCATATTAGTGCTAACAAGATGGGGTTACGGCGGTAATTGATCTCAAGTGGTGATCAAAGAAGACTTGGAGTCAAAGTTGAAGGAATTAGTGAATTACTAGAAAGACAAGGTGAGGAATTTATTAGAGAAAGTTAATAAAATGATAAATAAAAAATAAAAATGATGGAGTTTTCTTGGGGAAAAATACATTTAAAGGGGGTATAGAGGGAAATTTTCCTTAAGCAAATTTGAGCACACATGGGCTTGTAACTACCCATCAAATTAGTTTTTGGGTGACCAGGGCACTGTGCAACATTATGCCTGGCCGTGGGTCACCCCCATACAAGACAAGGAGAATGCAAAAAATGGCTTGTCTTAGGGTCACTCACGGCTAAGCCAAAATCTAAGTAATAAAATGGTCCTTAGGGCATTGTGATTATTTAATTGATGGAATTCAAAACCTTTTTGAAATAAACTTTTCGTCAATCCATTTTCACGAAGTCTTCGGTGCTCTTGGGCTCAGCCTAAGAAAAAATGGGGTGTCTACAATTACCCTTTTTTGTGAGAGTTGCGTGTAAAAAATTACAAAGACATAAATTTGAATTTTTTTATTTGGCCAAGCTCGAGTCTGATTGTGTGTTCGCTTCTCCATTAGTGAAATTAGATTGAATATTTTAAAATAAAAAGTCGCATTTCCCATATTTAGAGTGTAATAGGGATTAGACTTAAAATTTCAGGCTTCTTAGCTTGATATATAGCTCTCGAAGCTTTAGAAAAAAAATAAGTTTCTTGACCTGAAAGGATAAATTTTAATATATGTTCACTTTTGTAAAAATTAACTTCACATTTAAAATTGAAAACTTTCCAAAATTAGGTTTAACTTAGGTGTTTTTCCAATGATCGAACATTCACAAATAGATTCTGGGAATTTAATTTTGAGAATTGAACAAGATCCCATTCTTTTACTTTTCCTCTCTTGCATTTTTTTTCCTTGAATTTTTTGAATTTTTGAGAGATTTGTTTTTGGCTGGCCGAAGGTGAAGTCTTCGGTTCAATGCATTTGGTGTTAGCTAGTGGGTGAGGTTTGACTAAGGCATTTTGGTGTCGTGGGTGAGGTTCAACTAAGAAAAATTGGTGTCAAGTTATAGGTAAGGTTCGTTCATGGATCAAATCCTTTTAAAAACGAGTTGAGCACTTCATTTGCTCATTTTTTCCAAATTGAATCGAAGTTGCTTTCATTTTTGCTCAATCAATTGTCAACCTCCAAATTTATCATTTTACTATGTGCTTGACCCATATATCATCTTGAGGCCACGGGTGAGAATCAACTCGACTCTATTCTCCTTGGATTCTTTGATCACGGCAATTCGACATTTTGGGTTCAATCTTGAGCCCATTGGACCATTCTTGGACCTCAAATTTCTTTCGAGGTGAGTGATTGGCCCTTGATTACTTTTAATTTGTTGATCAAACCATGAAATTCATGATATTTGTATTAATTCCATATTTTATCAATCTCGAGACTAATGTTGAGTGTCGGATCGATTTGTCATTGAAGACATATGAAACCTCTGGTAAAATTGCTCAACCGCACGCACCTAAAAAAAACCTCCGACATATGTGAATAAAGCCTAAAAAGGTAATGAAACGACCTAGACCATTCCTCAATACTTAAATAATTGATAGGTTGACCCATATTGATTAGGAAAACTCTTTCCTTGACCCATTCCTTCATCGGACCATTCGAGAATCAATTTGGTCATTTAGGGGACATTATAAATTTGACCACCCTAAGATCATCATCTTTCCTTGGTGATTATTTAGGGATCTTATATAGGTAAGATTTATTGCACCTCCGAACCTTGCATCACCAGACTTCCTAAAAGCTTGTTTTGATCCAAAATGACAAAAATGATATTTTTATCATTTCACCTACTTATGCCATGACCCACCCCTTGGTGGTAGTTTGAGGATGTTCTACATATTAAAATTTATCAGGTCCCCAAACGGTGTATCAATCGGAGCTTTTGTTTGAAAGTTATAACGGAAATACCCCTTGATGGCATTTTGGTAATTTTTCGACACCACCCTTAAGACTAATGACACTACTGTTAGAATTTTCGATAGCTAACGGTGCCGTCGACAACAAGAACTAAACTATCATATTTTTTTACTGTTGTAACTCAAAATCCCCTCTAATGACTTTAAAACCCATTCTTGATCTCATTTGAAGGTTGGATCAAACCCTAAAGAAGATTGGCTATCCCCTCTCCTACCTAGAGAGCATTCTTTACGCATTGGAAAGTCCAAACCTTAATTGAAATCCCATTTAACATAAGTCCTTCCTTTGATTTGCTCTCTTATTCACATTCCCTCAACCTTTGCATACATTGGCACATCTATTGGAGTAAGGAGCTGATGTTGAAAGAAGCAATGAAGCACGAAGAGCTCAAGAACTCAAAAATATGATTGAAACATCGGACCGTCGAAAAGTTCTTATAGACTCAAGGACTTGAAGACTTCAAAATTTGATTGGAAAATCTCTTGTGTTGAGTGAGTCCTTGTTATTTTATTTTTAATTTTAAAAACATATGTATGTGGTTACTTGGTTTAGCCCTAAAAAAATCAAGCTCTTGCTAGAATCGAAGATTCTTAACAAGAGTAGAAGTTCGTGAAATTTTTATGAACAAAAGTCACACATTTTTAGAGAATGCATTTCTCGATCTTAAGATTTTAGAATTTAACTTAGGTATACAAATTTTATGTAAAAGGTTAAAGGTAAATCATAAATCTCTTTGATAGTGAATACCAAGTTTCTTGGTAGGAACTTTGGGAGTGGATGTAGGCACATTGTCAAACCACTATAAAATGCTTGTCTAGTGTTTGTGGAAATGCCTCTATTAATTTACACTTAGATGGATGCATGCTATGAATGACATGCCATAAATGGAAGTGTATTTTCATTAAATGTATTTTAGAGAAATAAATGTAAAATCGAGGTTAGGTGAATGACTTAGAACCCACGGTCAAATTATCAATCTAAGTTAAAATTGAATAAATTGATTTTAATTATCATATTCACCCCCCTTTAGGACTAGACACCGTATGAAATCCGGAATTTTCAATTGGTATTAGAGCGAGTTTCTCTTGATAGGCTTAATATCCTAGAGTTGATCCCAAGATTTTAAACTATGCTAAGTCTGACAATGGTCATCCTCTAGATCTCCATCTCTATTTATTTATTAGTGCAAGTATGCTTATTGGTAATTTAGGATGATGATCTACATTAATTCCCTTGAGTTGTGATGTATGGAATAAAATAGAAGAAATGGTATGAGCTACCAAAAATAATTGAAGACAAAAAGTTTCAATAATATGAAAACTTTAAATACAAGTTACATGGTTATATCGCACGATGAATTTAAATGAATATACTCGTGATGGTCAGCAAAACAAGCTTGGCTTTCCATAGAAACCTATGTTGTCGAAGTTTCAAACTTCAAATATTAACAAATTATTTTGAGAACATTAGTATGGAATAAAACAATTATGTTTGAGAATTTATGCAAAACTTAGAGACTATTGTATTTTCATGTATTTTCTAAGATAACTTATTTTGGAAAGAAGAATTTATACTAAAATTCTTAGGTCCTTTCCTAAGTGGTTCGCTTCTAATGCGACCTCGATTGTAGTTTCGATACATGAAAATAATGAGTGTTGAAGAAATCATTAGATTGTTCACTATGGTTGAACTCCATTTAGAAGATTTTTCCTAAAATGGTAGAATGTGATCCTGATTCTTTTCTTCAAAGATAATCTCTAAATAGTTAAATCGCATCTCATCTCATTTTTATCCCAAACTCATAGTAAAACTTCTTGAAGAAAATAGGGGAAACTGTAAATTTTGATTTTTTATTATTATTATGTATTTCGCAACCCATTAATGTCGAAACAAAAAATAGCCCTTAAAAGACCTACTACTTATGAAAAAAACTTTGAAAGGGAGAACCTGCTTTAAAGAATTGAAGAAATTGTCTCATTTAATTACTAAACATATGGGTAGTTATATTTTCAAATTATGACATGCCCCCTCCACGACATGGTAGATTCTTTAAATATATTCCTATATTTTCAAATTGATTAAATGTCATTTGACACTCTTGTGTCCCAATCCTCAAGATCGATCGATGACTTGGCCCATGATCCATGGTCCAATGACAACAAGTCAAGATTAGTGATAATTTGAAGATAACAATGACAAATCCTATATATTCTAGGCAGATTTCTTCAATTCGTGATCAAAGATGCATCTCTCATTCGGAAAGTCACTGCACAATATCAGATTTGGAGTTCAACAACTCTACCATCTACTTTTAAAGATCGTAATTGATTTATTTCTTTGAATTTTTACAAAGGTTTGGAAAATATTTTAAAAAATAAATCTTTTTGTAGTTTTTATAAAAATCAAATTCAAATTTAAAAAGGGTGTAAAACAGACCTAACCCAGATCAATTTCTAGTCTGAAAAAGAAAAAGAGTAGGTTGATAGTTCTGTACTTTAAAAATCCATATTTTCTAATATTTTAAAACTTTCAATTGTTATAGAATTTTTTTGGCAATCTAGAAAATTCGGAACACTAACCCCAACTTTGGAATCCCATAAAAATATTAAACGAACTTTTTTTACTCATTCTCTTAAATTATCACTACTAACAAAATCAAGTCTTGTCATTGCAAAATAACTATCCATTATTGATTAGTCTTTGGGCCGGGTCACCTTCTATCGATGCTCCATGCATGGAATTCTCTCCTTTATTTAAATCTGAAATGAGATAGCAATATGAGCGAGAAAACTGGTAGGATTTTTCTCAAAATCACTTAAAAATGAAAAGAAAATATGACATCAAGTAAAATCATTCTTGAGATTCCCTTATATTTAAAAATTATATCTCACAAAAAAAAAAAAATCAATCCATCCCATGCAAGGGACCTTCCTTGGGGCTTTTGAATTTTTCACCTAAGGATCCATGATTCTAGTTTGCTATTTTAGGGTTCAATCAAATGAACCAATGCCCTTTTAACAATTTCACCATTTTTATGCATAACATCTTACATATGTCACAATATCAATGTATCATATTCAATCATCATCATTCTCTTGTTCATTTAAACATGCATATTAACATCAAGCTAATGTGAACTATCTAAATGGAATGAGGAAACCCAAGAGAATCGATTTTCTTCACACTTTCAACTTTAAATCTTCATCCAACCTTCGACTTTAAAGAATTATTAGAAGTAGAGAGATTAAATAATGAGATAATGATCCCCAAAAAGAGAGTTAGACCCTTCTCTGATGGTGGAGTATATCCCTTATTTTGCTTAATTGATTTTTCTCATCTCTTCTATGGAATTTTCTTCTACATTCCTGGTTGGTTAGGTAATTATCAACCCAGGTTTCCTATTTATATCATACCCCCATAAGCTAATTCTAACTACTCATTCACTGATCATGGTGTGACACAAGTTACCATTCTTATTTTCCAATTTTTGCTTAGTAAGTCAACCCAATCAAAGATGAATGTACACCTAGATACAATTCAAAATTTGAATTTAGGGGAGAAAGTATGAGAGATTTTGTCAAATTTTTTTACTTTGGTGGCATCGTGGCACACTATGTGAAAATTGAAAATTTGACGGGTCAAAGCCCAAAAATTTTAGAAAGTGAATTTTGACGGTCTATGGCCATTGAAATTTTTGATGATCCCCAATTCGATGGCTTAGAGCCATCAAATTTCTCCCATCCTCTATTAATTTAACGATTTCGATTTGTCGAAAAAAAATTGACAATGAAAAATTTAATGCCTTAGTCATCAAATATAGGTTTTTTTCATGTTGTGACAGTCACCAACATCCCTAAATGGGTTCCACTCTCTCACACAAATTAATCCTTCCGTTGGGTTTTGCCAATTGACTTCCCTACCTCTATCCATTTACCCTTAATTATCCTTATACTACTCAGACCCCAAATACGAAGCCTGACCTCTACCATTGGATAAGCCTAAGCACCTATTCCCAAATGACTAATGGGTTCATGAATCACCCATAATAAATTTGACCTCAATGTCTCCACTTTCAACTTGTAATAAAAAGCCTTTGATTTTTTTCTACATAAAATGAGTCATCTTCATGCTCTTCAACCACTGTGTGTGGTAAATTATTTTTAATCTAGCAAACCACATATTTTGTCCATCATTTTCAACTCACCGTAATCCATTGTAAAAAAGTCTTTGTTTATCCAGTATTTCTTATCATATACTTCCAAAATCCTATCTTGTTCTTAAGGATAAGAATGATGATTAATGCAGAACGCAAATCAAGTCAACGATCAAGGGTTTCAATGAAAAATTTGTAATTATTTAGATTTTCACTTATTTAAGTTTAGACTTATAATTCGAAATTATTTTAGATTAGTTATTTATTTAGTTTTCTATTTTAGGATTTTCATTTTATGTTTTTTGGACTTATTTTGATATTTGATTGGTTTATGGTCTTATTATAATATTTAGGGGAAGTTTAGTAACTTTAGTTTATCTTTTATTTAAGTGAATTAGGATTTGAAAATTAAGAGAGAGCAAAGTATAAAAATAAGATTATTTATTTAATATTTTAATTTGACTTGCATTCTTGATTTATTTTCTTTATATAGATTGTATTAGATTTTTTTTATGAACAAAAATTTTGATGAATAATAAATGAGTTTCTTTCATGGAGTGAAAGTGAGTTCTCCACTATTCTTGATGTGATTCTAAGAAATCCTTAATGTGATTTCAAGGTTTGTTCTTTTTTATCTCTTTCTCTTTCTTCTTCTAATCTTTATTTTTTTTTTCTATTTTTTTTTAATTTTTCTTAATTTTCTTAATTCTTGAAATCTAAAAACCTCAACCCTTAATCATTTCCTATTTTCTTTAAACATTATTTTATTAATCCCTGTTCTAAATCCTAACCATTAATCATTTTCGTACCCTACAAACCTTAACCTTTAACCTTCTTTTTACTACAATAAATGAAATAAAATTTTTATTTTACTTTTTAGGTTTATCCAATCTTAAATCAAATTTCCTAAGACCTCATATTTTATTATCTCTCCTCATCGTCCTGCATCATATTTGGATAAGAAGGTGATTTCTACTGCAAATGATGACTATCAAAAGTTCCTAGTGAGGTGGAAAGGTCGCCTATTGTTAGAATGTACTTGAATTGTTTATAGCCAAAGAATTTCTACAACTTAACCCGGATATGTATGAAGAATATTATATCTTTAACTCTACGGGGTCGAGTTCTTTTAAATTAGAGAGAGATGATGGGAATCTAAAATAATCTTAGAAGACCTATTATAGGAGGAAGAAGACTAATAAGCAAGCATTACTATAGCATGAAGATGGATCTTGTAATTTTTATGAGTTTTTCTCTTATTTATGACAACCAAAGATATTTTGATCTTTTTACATTTTAGTTGGAAAAGTCCAACAGTTATATTATATTTTTTGAATCTTATTTTATGTTCTTTTAAAGTTTCAAGATGTTTGATTAAGTTGTTAGGGTGTTATAAGTCTTTTTTTTCGTTTTAGTCATTTTAGAGATCAATGGCACATCTATAATTTTAGCTTCTTAGGTATGGACGCATTATCTATAAGTTCTTATAAATAATCTCTTTTGTTATCTATTTAAAGGCTAATAAATAAAATCTGATTTTTGACTGCCTAAGCAATCTTGATGAGTGATTCCCAAACTTTAGAAGTGATTTCTAGAACCCTAGAGTAATACTAAGACATTTTTCTCTCTATCTTCCATTTCTCTAATATTGATGAAAGACTTATTATTGGCTGATTTGTTGTTAAATAAATTAGATTAACTAATTTCATATTTGATTCTGCATTAATGGTAAATTTTTTTCCAGAGTTTAAGTAAATAGAATCTTAAGGTTGAAGAGTATGTAACTTATTTTATGCAAGTAGATAGAATCATAAACCTAACATACAATCGCAAACTTATGTCCTTTAGAACTTAAGTGTGTTTAACATTTTCCTCTCACTTTCTTTAGAAAGCATTTTATATCAGTTTCTCACTTCATTATAACAAATAAGAGGCTTCATCATTAAAATTGGTTAAAATAACATTTCCTACAAACACTAGTGAAAACTGCAAATTTTGACAAGTAAATTCGACAGGCCAAAGCCCACAAATTTTAGAAATTGAATTTCGATAGCTTATGACCGTTGAAGTTTTTTATGTTCCCCAATTCGACAGTTTGTGACCGTTGAAATTTTTTATGTTCCCCAATTCGACAGCTTAGAACCATCAAATTGCTCCCATCCTACATTAATTTGATAATTTCAATTTGCAAAAAAATTAATTTGACAGTAAAAAATTCGATGCTTTGGTCTGTCGAATTTTATGAAATTTGAAGGCCTAAGGCCATCAAATATAAGCTTGTTCACATTGTGATAGTTGCCATCTATTTTCCGCCATCTTGAGTACGTAAATATTTATTTTCTGATGTTTTCCCTATCTATTTATTCAATCTACATCCTTTGCATCCATACAATGATTTTAATCCAAATAAGCATTTCTTTGATGTAGATGATCACTTCATTAGCTGGCACTCTCTCAGATATCAAAAACTCATCTTTAATCCAAGATATCAAAAATCAAAGATTTTTTTTAATCTTAGATATTTATATCATTATAAAAATAACTATAAGCATTGCAACTGTTCCATATGAAAGTAAAGTTTCTGGAAAAAGAAAAGAAAAAGAGAATATAAACTACATAAGCCATTAATGCAAGTAAGTATAATTGAGGTCAATGTTTTTAGTAAATCCAATGTTGTATAGGATAAATTAATACAACATTCGTACTTACTTGGCCAAAAGAAGACCAGACAATCACTTGAATTACAAAAAACTTGGCCAAAAGAAGACCAGACAATCACAAACCCAAAAAACTAAAAACAACATTGTTACACTATTACACCAACATATCTAATTGAGTGGATCTCTTTTAATCACAATTGAATTGTTTTGGACAATAATGGTGACTGAAATCATAGAAGAAAAAGAGATATAAGGCAAACATTTATCAAGTTGAACGTTCTTAATTGGCATCAACATGAGATATATAGTTGCAAATTTTAGTTGATCTCATTTTTAGCTGAACCTTCTTTTGAAAGACAATGATGTTTTGACTTAAACAAATCAAACACCAATCTTATGACTCATTGGCTAAAAACGATCAATTGTGTTAATTGGTTATTATGTGATGTTGATCACCAATTTAAGCTAAACATTACCACAATTATATCGTGTTGTTGGCAAAAACTTCGAATTCCATACATAAAATTATCAAGTTTATATCTTAACTTCTCATTATTTATTCAATTTCAATCCAGAGTCCAGAGCTTAAATTGAACATAGAGAAATTTTTACAGATTACATTACCCAATATTTTACTTTATATAGTAGGACTACTTTTCCTTCGTCAGCCATTTACTACATGACCCATGAAATCCTAAATATAGATTATCCCTTCACTCTAATCAAATCATATAATATCCATATTTTTTTTTATCTTAGTCCAACTATTCATTTTCAAAGAAAATGTTTGGTTGGATTATCTAACTGACACTAGTTATGAATCGGAGGCTTCTTGTGAGTTGGGGTGTAATCCATGACAAATGTTTCAGCTTCATTCGGAGTTTTGTGTTCTTGGGGTATATAAAGACCTTCGTGAATCTTAGTTAGGGTGTGATCCATGAGAAATGATTCAGCTTCAGTCAGAGTTTTCTGTTCTTGGGATATATATAAATGATCGTGCGTCTTTCCATTATTTGTTACCGAACAAGTAGTATCAACTCTACCAATACATCGTGCTGCAATCAATATAAAACTGATCAATTAGCTTCTAAATAATTAATGGAGGATTTATTTAAATATTTGAATTCAATTAATTTAAAAAAATTTCAAGATGTATAAATTCATTAGATCTAGTTAAATACATAAAAAACTATTAAGAGTGACATAAAACATACTAGATAAAACTAATCTAGTTGTCCTCCTCCATTATAATTAGGGAATTGATACAAAATAAATCAATAAACTTGAAAATTACCTCCCACTGTGATAGAAATTAAGCAAATAAAGAAAATCACAAGTAGAATCGCATGCTTGGATTGCACAAGAGACGTCATAGCTGTTTATAAGAGGAAGAGGATAAATGATATGTGTATAAAGCTTCCCCAAATTCCTATCTTTTATAGATGGAAAGTTAGGTAGATTTGTGGTGAAATGTTGATCTTATAGTAATTTTGGTCAGTGCATCTAGTGTTATAGAGGATGGGAGAAATTTGACGGTGTTAAGCTTTCGAATATTGGGAACATAACAAAATTTGATGGTCCTTGACTGTCGAAATTCAATTTCTAAAATTCGTAGGCCTTGGCCCGTCAAATAATTTTCCTATATAGTTTTTCAGATTCACATAGTGACCCAGCCTTGGGCAAGAAATGCTCTACCCAAGCCCAACCCAAGTCAGACCGGGTGATCGGATTGGTTCATTCCTTATTAATACTAGATAATTTAGTAATGATAATGACTTTTTTCTAGATAAGTAGTATGTAAATAATTT
Organism: Akebia trifoliata; assembly: GCF_017979445.1. Taxonomy (NCBI): domain Eukaryota; kingdom Viridiplantae; phylum Streptophyta; class Magnoliopsida; order Ranunculales; family Lardizabalaceae; genus Akebia; species Akebia trifoliata. Next base: position 14,766,127 of record NC_141376.1, on the reverse strand, counting down.
TTATTTTTATTTTCGCAATTATTTGTTCAAAAAATATATTTCAAAATTCATACATGAAATTATAATCAATTTTAAAAAATACCACTGCTTGAAACAAAAGAAGTGTAAATTCAACAAAACTTGGCGTCAAATTTACCCCTTTTTCACGTAGTAAATAATGATGACGATTAACTAAAGTTTGAAATGTGAATTGTAAATGAGAAATAAACAAAGATATTAAAAAAGAAAAAGATTATATTCATTTATATGCTCGAACCCAACCCGATTTCATTCAGTCAATTTTTTTTTTGCCTAAACCTAACCCAAGGTGGGGTTCAACCCATCAGATTTGTGTTTGACCCATCCAAATTGAAGCCCTACTTTTCAAATTTGGTCAATCAAAGCCCTTTTCTGTTGTTGTCCATGCCTATCAAAGTATCTGACTTATCTATAAGCATCAATCTCAAAAACTCGAGTCAATTCTAGTGTCCAATGAATCGAGTCAAGAGTCGACTCAGAAGAGTCAAATAAAAATGATTTTTGGATAATCAAGGAAGGACATGTAAGGATATAAAATAATTTTATGACTATAGTAGGTAATGGCATGGACCCATTTAAAAATCATATTCTACATTAATTAGGGTTGCACCCGTTGAAGGAACAATAGGTAAGGAGAGGAAGGTGAAAGTTTAACAATGGTGGGGCCTTTAGTCTCATCGGAAGAACGGCTGTGAGGGTGTCATGCTTCTTGGCCCATCATATACCTTAAGAGCATGCATGCATGGGCTAAAGCACATCTTGTCATATTAAATAATTCCTAAGGCCGAAAAACCATTATTGACATTTTATAAAAAACTAATTAATATAAGAGTCGTGGCGGGGGCATAAGAAAATTATTATTCATAATATCACTCAATATTATGAATGATTGATTATTAGGAGTTATGCCTAATAAATGTGAATGATATTAGTCCACATCGTATATATGCACCTAAGGTGGAGGATTGAAACTCCCCTCTCACACCTCAACACAAGCCACAATCCAAAGAAATTTTAAAAATGAGATATTTTAGGCATCAATCCCTTGGAATGTAGCTTGCGTTTAGGTGTGAGAGGATGATTTCACTAATGCACCAAGGGGAATACGAGGTTCGTCATATTAGATTTATAACGTTGGATTTAAATTAAAACTATGTTACAAAACTAGAATTTTCAGGGTAGATCATGCAAAAATTCTAGAAAGATTTATAACAACGGTTTTTGATAAAACTGATGTTACAAATATTTATTTTTTTCGAATAAAAAACTGTAGGAAGGTTTATAACAACATTTTTTCAAAAACCGACGTGACAAAACATTAATATAAAATATCTCTACTATTCTCCTACATTTTCCCTTGTTTCCTTCTTCAATCTAATTCCAACTCTAACCCAAACCCTAAATCTTTTTCATTTTGATTGACCACCTTATTAGGGTGTATGTTTGGAGACAATGGTGAAGAAAAAAAAAACTTCATAGTTTTCATCTTGATTGATCTGAATTGGCATGTGAGGGTTTAGGAAAGCTTTGTGTATCTTTTTTGTTGGATTGCACTATTTATAGCTGTTGTAAACTTCAATTTGTAGCCACTATGAAGGAAAGAAAGCAATACTGACAGATCGAAACATTTATCGTTGTGTTGCTGATGAAGATGTATTCAAGCCTTCTTAATGCATGGTAGAAGATTTATTCGATCAAGCCTTCTTTTTATAAATTTTTTGTTAGAAAATGTATTCAATGGTAAATGAAAGTATGCACGTAGGAATATTTCTGTAGAGAATTGAAATCTAAATTAATACATGTAGCCAAGGAAGCAAAAACCAAAAACAAAACAAAAAAGATATTACGTCAATTTTTAGGAAAAATGACATTATATAGTCAATATAATGTCGATTCTATAAAAAAGCAACGTTATATTGATGTGGCATTTTCGATATTTTGGATTTTAATTATAACATTGATTTTTTGTATAACCAACGTTATATTATTGGTAGTATGTTTGTAATATTTCGGTCATATATTATAACGTTAGGTTCACTATAATTGATGTTATGGTGGCTGATGTTCTTGCAAAATATGCCTCTTCTACAAGTTAAACAAAGAATTGTTTCCAATTTTGTATATGGATTTTCCTCTTATTGTTAGAAGGACTTCTATTAGTAATCAAATGAAACTTCTTGTAATTTGCATTGTACCAATTTGGGTGTCTCTCCCTTATTGTATTTTCTTTTTATTATTTCAAATTCTAGATTACTTAGCAAAAAAATGAAAAAAGAGACGAACAATAATACATCAAATCACCATTTGTTGAAGCTTAAGTTTAGATAATCCTATACCAATTAGATTTTATTTCTATATGACTAGGGTTCCTATTTTTTCTATATAAATTTTATTATGATTAATCTAATTTGAATGGACAATCAAAATAATTCAATTCCACTTTATTGACATGATGAATGGACTTACTTTTATTGGACGACACATTTCCACTACAACAAAGAAGAAACATTTACCAACTATTTATAGTACATATATAACCTTACAATGACTGTGTCTAGAAAGAGAAGTTGACTAGATCATTTTATTTTGGGTACGGGGTTGTTATAGCTAGTTTTGGATTGAAATATATCTAGTGTCGGTTCATTTCATATGGAGCATATCAAATATCAATGGCCTTTTGGTTGTACATCAATCCTTGGCCAATGTTACACAGCTACAGTGGTTTCAGTGTTAAACCAATCTTCAGTGTCAATCTTATCCAACAGTGGGTGATGTCTCGACCAATTGAGAAAAAACCAATCATAGTTATTATGGTTTGCTCTCATGGAAGGGAATATTGTATTAATGAAGGAGTTGTTCAGTGGGAAAATTGCATTTATAAAAACCAATTGACTCCTTGAAGTCGACAAGTTCGAAATCATAGATCAGTACGTCTCGAGATACACCTTTTTATGGGGAAGTGTAATCGTGTATTCCCAATATGTACAGATCTACGGTTACGAACTTGTCCCGTTAGAGAGTGGATCACAACTCATTGAAGAATCCTTTACTTAGGGAGTTTCTATTGGCACCTCAACTTTTAGCTATTACACTCTAATTAAAAATAGATAAAGTAATTAAATGGTTGACAATAAGTAAAAGTTGGGTGCCAATAGTAGCTCTCTCTTTTCTTTTTAGCTAGGTTTCTTAATTTTTGATTTAGAATTTTATAAGAGCCAATTTGCAATTGCAAACAACTATTGAAATTGTATGAACATGTGTATAATGTTTTCTAGTGCTGAGATTATAATTTGAGCCGAATATTTGTAATGTTTGAAGAGTGTAATTTAATCTTGAATGGGAGTGTGATAAATAATTTAAGAAATCATGTAATAAGTGAAAGTTGGGGTGCCAATAGCAGCTCTTTTTATTTATTATATGGTGTTGTCATTGGTAAAAGCTTATCCTAAGAAGATAAAATTTCAAAATTTTGTATTTTAACCGATCTAAAAAAATGGCTAGTATTTATTTTATTGAACCACGATTATCTACAAAACAACGGTTCTTCAAAAACTATCAATTCTCATTTTTTTTAAAAAGTGGGCAAGTTAGTAGTTAGTAATTAGTAATTAGTTGGTGGAGGTGAGTTATGAATCTGGTCGTGGCATCAATACTCATAGACTTTACTTACATAGAAAGCTGGCACCTTCATCTTGGTTATATTCGAACCAGACAGTCTTTAATAGAAAATTTGGTGGACATGATTGTGCAAACATTAGAAATCAGATGGATCGATGAATATGCCTCTGTGGTCTGCTAGGAACAAGGAAATTTCATGTAATACATTTTTTTTTTTTTTGTCATTAAAAAAGTTGTTAGAAAACTCACAAAAAAAATAAAATACAATTCTTCCACAAAAAAAATTTCTTAAAAGAGGGGAAATGAAGGCTGTTAATTGGGCTAGATGAATAAGTATAGGTTAGGGCCTTGATATTGAAGCACAATGAAAGGATTGGATTCAAAAAATTTCACCCAATTAAAACAGGACCGGGACTACACAATATGAGAAAACGTCATATTCAATGGCCCAAGCCCGTCGGTGGACCAAGGAGTCGAATTTTTTTTTCGAGGGATTGAAACCGTCAAATTAATGGAGGATAGGAAAAATTCGATGGCTCATCGAATTTGGGGAACTTCAAAATAAAATTCGGTTTCTAAAATTTGTGGGCCTTGGCCCGTCATATTTTCTAATCAAATTGTCCAGTTTTCATGTAGTGCTAGCGGTGTAAATTGGACCAAGAAGGGCTTTCTTCATGGTGTGCTTCATGTAGTAATAAAACATGGGCCCTATCCATGGCCCTAGAATAGATAGCAGGCTTCAGGATGGGTTTAAGTTGGGCTCAAAAAATTTAGAAAAAGTAAAAAAATCTAAATTTTATAAATATGAATTTTATCCAGAATTGTAATTATAGAATTAAAGAATAAATAAATAATCTTTAATTAATTTTAACTTTTCAATAACTTTTTTATAATTAATATTAATTATACCATGTTAACATATATTTTAGTCACCAAATGTGCCGGCCGATTCATGGAAGATGAATAAAAAACCATACATTTCATCAAGTTGAAAGCAATAATGGGTGGCTTAAAATTAGCATCAACACAAGTTGCAATTTTTGGTCTATCAAAAAAAAAGAAAAAAAAAAAATGATGTCAAAAATTGTCAAATAAAAAATTCTCTAATCTGATAGTTTCAGTCCACCAAAAAAATTTTGATAATGAAAAATTCGATGCTTTAGCCCATCGAATTTTATGAAATTCAAAGGCTTAGGCTGTCAAATATACGTTTTTTTTTTCATGTTTTGATAGTTGCCATCTATTCTCCACCATCTTGTGTACATAAATATTTATTTTCTGATGTTTTCCCCCATCTATTTATTCAATCCTTTCCATTCATACAATGATTTTAATCCAAACAAGCATTTCTTTGATGTAGATGATCACTTCATTAGCTAGCACTCTCTCCGATATCAAAAACTCATCCTTAATCCAAGACATCAAAAATCAAAGAATTTTTTTTAAATCTTAGATATTTATATCATAATAAAAATAACTATAAGCATAGTAACTATTCCATATGAAAGTAAAATTTCTAAAAACAGAAAAGAAAAAGATAATAGAAACTACATAAGAATGCAAGTAAGTATAATTGAGATCAATATTTTTAGTAATTCAAATGTTGTATGGGATAAATTATTACAACATTTGTACTTACTTGGCTAAAAAAACTTGACCAAAAGAAGACCAGACAATCATTTGAATTACTAAGTACTTGGCCAAAAGAAGACTAGACAATCACTTGAATTACTAAAAACTTGGCCAAAAGAAGACCGGACAATCACAAACCTACAAATTAAAAACAACATTGTTATACTATTATACCAACAACATATCTAATTGAGTGAATATCTTTTAATCACAATCGAATTGTTTCAGACAATAATGGTGACTGAAATCAAGGAAGGAAAAAAAATATAAAGCACACATTCATCAAGTTAAACACTCTTAATTGGCATCAACATGAGATATATAGTTGCAAATCTTACCTGATCTCATTTTTAGTTGAACCTTTTTTTGAAAGACAAGAATGCTTTGACTTAAACAAATCAAACACCAATCTTACTACCCATTGGCCAAAACTAATCAGTTGTGTTAATTGGTTATTATGTGATGTTGATCACCAATTTAAGCTAAACATTACCACAATTATATCGTGTTGTACTTAAAAACTTCGAATTCCATACAGAAAATTATCAAATTTTATATCTTAACTTCTCATTATTTATTCAATTTCAATTCAGAGTCCAGAGCTTGAATTGAACATAGAGACATTATTACAGATAACCCAATACTTTACTTTCTATAGTAGGACTACCTTTCCTTCAATAGTCGTTTACTACATAACCCATGAAACCTTAAATATAGATTATCCCTTCACTCTAATCAAAGCTTATAATATCCATACATTTTTTTATCTTAGTCCAACTGTTCATTCTGAAAGAAAATGTATGGTTGGATTATCTAACTAACACTAGTTATGAATCGGAGGCTTCTTGTGAGTTGGGGTGTAATCCATGACAAATGTTTCAGCTTCATTCGGAGTTTTGTATCCTTGGGGTATATAAAGATCATCGTGGGTCTTAGTAGGGGTGTGATCCATGATAAATGTATTAGCTTCAGTCGGAGTTTTCTGTTCTTGGGGTATATATAGATGATCGCGAGTCCTTCCATTATTTGTTACCGAACAAGTAGTATCAACTTTGCTAATACATCGCCCTGCAATCAATATAAAACTGATCAATTAACTTCTAAATAATTAATGGAGGATTTATTTGAATATTTGTGTTCAATTAATTTTAAAAAAATTCCGAGAAGTATAAATTCATTAGACCTAATTAAATACATAAAAAACTATTAAGGGTGACATAAAACATACCAGATGAAACTAATCTGTTATCCTCCTTGATTATAACTAGGGAATTGATACAAAATAAATTAATAAACATAAAATTACCTCCCATTGTGATAGAAATTAAGCAAATGAAGAAAATAACAAGTAGAATCACATGCTTGGATTGCACAAGAGACATCATAGCTGTTTATAAAAGGAAGAGGATAACTGGTATGTGTCTAAAACCTCCCCAAATTCCTATCTTATATAGATGGAAAGTTAGGTAGATTCGTGGTGAAATGTTGATCTTGTAATAATTTTGGTTAGTGCATCTAAAGTTGTAGAGTTAGAATCTTTGGGGATAGAGTCTAAGTTTCAGATGAGGTCATGGTTTTAAAACTCGTCTGAGACCTAGACGTATAGCCCGAGTTAACTCAGTATCAAAGCTGAATGAGATCAACTCACAAGTCACTTTTTTGATCGAGATTTAATACCTCATGTTCAATTTTTTTATTTTTTGAACAAGACGTCTCAAACATATAGAAAAACTCACCCGAGACAACTCGGTATCAAGCCTGGACAAGATGCGACGCGAAACCGAATTTTAAAACCATGGATGAGGTGGATCACGTTCCATGACCCACAAGGGTCTCTAGCACACCCAACGCACAATGTGAAAAAAGCCCATATATGAAGGTCCATGGCTGTCAAATTTTATAAAATTTGACAGGGCTTCGACGAACTTAGGCGTCGAATTTTTCATTGTCGAGTATTTTTTTTTCGAAGGCCTGAATTTGTCAAATTAATAGAGGATGGGAGAAATTTGACGGCGTTAAGCCTTCAAATATGGGGAACATAACAAAATTTGACGGGCCTTGACTGTTGAAATTCGATTTCTATAATTTGTAGGCCTTGGCCTGTCGAATAATTTTTTACTTTTCACATAGTGACCTGGCCTTGGGCTTGAAATACTCAACCCAAGCCCAACCCAAGTCGGGCCGGGTGATCGGATTGGTTCATTCCTTATTAATACTAGATAATTCAGCAATAATAATTACTTTTGTATAGGTAAGTGTTATGTAAATAAATTTTATTTTTATTTTTGTAATTATTTGTTTAAAAAAATATATTTCAAATTTTATATATGAAATTATAATCAATTGTAAAAAAATGCCACTACTTGAAAAAAAAAAGAGGGTAAATTCGACAGAACTTGGCGTCAAATTTACCCTTTTTCATGTAGTAGATGATAATGACGATTAGCTAAAGTTTGAAATGTGAATTGTAAATAAGAAATAAACAAAGATATTATAATAAAATAAAATTATAATCGTTTATATGCTTGAACCCAACTCGATTTCATTCATTCAATTTTTTTTTTGCCCAAACCCTAGCTAACTGTGCCCAAACCTAACCCAAGGTGGGGTTCAATCCATCAGATTTGTGTTTGGCCCACCCAAATTGAAGCCCTACTCTCGAAATTTGATCAATCAGAGCCATTTTTTCTTGTTTTCCATGCCAATCAAACTATCAAACTTCTCTATAGGCATCGATCTCGAAAACTTGACTCAATTCTAGTGTCCACTGTGTCGAGTCAAGAGACAACTCAAAAGAGTCAAATAAAAACTAGTTTTTAGATAATCAAGGAAGGATATGTAAGGATATAAAATAATTTTAAGACTATCAAGGGCATAGCTATAACAACATAGGGACACAAATTTGTTGATGAATTGAAAAAGAAATTAAACATTTGTAAAATTTTCTAACTAACAAAATAACATTAATATGTTAAAACTTCGGTAATGGAGGTATTAGAATTAAAGCCGCCTTTGACTTCGTGCTTGTTGGAGGGCCTAGATGAAACCAAGACCTCCTCCTTGATCTTTCACTACGAGAAGAAATGGTAAATTCTATGCTCAGGTCCGTTGAATGCGGCTAAATCTAAGGAAATTCTATGAACTTGGACATCTAATTCATGTAGTGTACCCTTCTTCGTAGGAGCTACTTTTGATTTTGATGTTAACGTCTTTATATTCCATTTCCTCCTTTTGATCAGACTCCACGCCTTCCAAAGTGAGTAATGGAATCGAATAAGCATTTTTGTACTTATTGAATTTTCACGGGACTTTGTTGGCTTAATTGGCCTTCATCAAAGCAAACCAATTGATATTTGGAATATATTGAATAATAATATATATATATATATATTATATATATATATATATATATTTAAAATAAATGATTATTTTTGCATTTAAAAGAAATAACAATTTTTTTTCCATTCCTACGAAAATGTTATAGAGTTTCTAACTCTACTTAGTGTTAGAGAATTGGATAAAGAACTTCATTTTCGTGAAGTTGAGTTGAGTCAATATTTTCCGAGTCAATTTAGCAAGTTAATTAGTTCTATCAAGTTTTGGGGTTGAGTCATCTTGAAATTCTAAAGAATCAAGTTGACTCGGCTGAGTTTTGAGTCCAATCGAAGAACTGTGGTGCATTATAATAAGATGTATAATGATGTACCAAATAGTCTTCTTTAGAAGATTATTTATATTATTATTATTTAAATCATGATAAATTGACGCTCTCAAACCTGATGCTCGTTGACGTGGCACTAAGGACAAAGATCTATGATTCTATGCAATGCCATGTTAGGGAGTGTATAAAGAGCATGAGAATTGAGAGCGTCTGTTTATCATTTGTCTTATTATTTTTCTTGGAAGTGGTTAAGTCCATACCTAAAAAAGAAAGGTATGTATACTAGTATTTATGGCACATGTAATCTTATAAAAATGATAATATATCTAGGAGAACTTGATTATAACATCATTTTTTATTTGATTGGTTAATAAAATATGTGAAAATCATAGAATCAAACGCAAATAGTCGGCGCCCATGTGTTATACTGGAACTTTATGATAATGATCCAGTGGTACGTTACCACACTAGTCTCAGTGTTTTATATGAATCATTAATATCATAGCCAATAGTAGATAATGTTATGGACCCATTAAAAAACCATAGTCTACGTTAATTAGGGTTGTTCTCATAGAAGGGAACAATAGGTAAGGAGGTGAGGGTGAGTTTGACAATGGTGAGGCCTTTAGTCTCATCGGAAGAATGGCTGTGAGGGTGTCATGCTTCTTAGCCCATCATGTACCTTGAGAACATGCATGTATGGGCTAAAACACATCTTGTCATATTAAATAACTCCTGAGGTTGAAAACCGTTATTGACATTTTATAAAATACTAATTAATATAAGAGCCGTGATAGGGGCATCAAAAAACCATTATTCCTAATATAACTCAATATTATGAATGATTGGTTATTAGGAGTTATGCCCAATAAATATGAATGATATGAGTCCACATCGTATATATGCACCTATGATGGAGGATTGAAACTTGCCTCTCACACCTCAACACAAGCCACAATCCAAAGAAATATTAAAAATGAGATATTTTAGGCATCAATCCCTTGGATTGTAGCTTGCGTTGAGGTGTGAGAGGATGATTTCACTACTGTACCGAGGGGAATACGAGGTTCATCATATTAGATTTATAAGGTTGGATTTAAATTAAAGCAATGTTACTAAACTAGAATTTTCATGGTAGATCATGCAAAAATTCTAGTTTTATAACCACGGTTTTTGATAAAATCGATGTAACAAATATTTATTTTTCTCGAATGAAAAACTGCAGGAAGGTTTATAACAACATTTTTTCAAAAACTAACGTGACAAAACATTAATATAAAATAGCTCTTCTATTCTCATTCATTTTTCTTAGTTTCCTTCTTCGATCTAGTTCCAACTCTAACCCCAAACCCCAAATCTTTTTCATCTTGATTGACCACATTATTAGGGTGTATGTTTGGAGACAATGATGAAGAAAAAAAAAACTTCATAGTTTTCGTCTTGATTGATCTGTACTGGCATGGGAGGGTTTAGGAAAGCTTTGTGTATCTTTTTTGTTGGATTGCATTCTTTATTGCTGTTGTAAACTTCAATTTGCAATCACTATGAAGGAAAGAAAACAATACTAACAGATTGAAGCATTAATCATTGCGTTGTAGATGAAGATGTATTCAAGCCTTCTTAATGCATGAAAGAAGATTTATTCGATCAAACCTTCTTTTTGTAATTTTTTTGTTAGAAAATGTATTCAATGCTAAATGAAACATGCACATAGGAATATTTCTGTAGAGAATTGAAATCTAGATTAATGCATGTAACCAAGGAAGTAAAAAACAAAAACAAAACAAAAAAGATATTACGTCGATTTTTAGAAAAAAGGACATTATATAGTCAATATAATGTCAATTTTATAATAAATAAATAAATAAACATTATATTGATGTGGCATTTTTGATATTTTGGATTTTAATTATAATGTCGATTTTTAGTAAAACCAACGTTATATTATTGGTGGTATGTTTGTAATATTCCGATAATATATTACACCGTTACGTTGACTATAATTGACGTTATGGTAGCTGATGTTCTTGCGAAATATGCTTCTTCTACAAGTTAAACAAGAATTGTTTCCAATTTTCTATATGGATCTTCCTCTTATTGTTAGAAGGACTACTATTAGTTATCAAATGAATTTTCTTGTAATTTGCATTGTATTAGCTTGGGGGTCTCTCCCTTATTGTATTTTCTTCTTCTTATTTCAAATTCTAGATTATGTAGCAAAAACAAAAATGAAAAAAGCGACGAATAATAATACATCAAATCACCATTTGTTAAAGCCAATTATATTTAATTTTATATGAGTAGGGTTACTATTTTTCTATATAAGCTTTATTAAGGTTCATCTAATTTCAATGGACAATCAAAATAATTCAATTCCACTTTATTGACATGATGACATGCATTGTAGCTTAGTTTAAAAAAAAGGGACTTACTTTTATTGGTCAACACATTTTCACTGCAGCACAGAAGAAACACTTACAACTATTTATAGTACATAAATAGCCTTACAATGACTGTGTGTAGAAAGAGAAGTTGATTAGATCATTTTATATTGGGGACGGGGATGTTATAGCTAGTTTTGGATTGAAATATATCTAGTGTCGGTTCATTTCATATGAAGCATATCAAATGCCAATGGCCTTTTGGTTGTACATCAATCCTTGGCCAATGTTACACAGCTACAATGGTTTCTGTGCCAAACCAATCATCGGTGTCAATCTTATCCAACAGTGGGTGATGTCTGGACCAATTGAGAAAAAACAATCGTAGTTATTATGGTTTGCTCTCATGGAAGGGACATTTGCATTAATTAAGGAGTTGTTCAGTGGGAAAATTGTATTTATAAAAATCGGAGGTTTAATTTACTGTGCAAACCAATTAAAGGGTTTTTTAAACCTTGAGTATGATGATGTGTGCAGCGTATTGAAGAAGATTTCCTGATAATATGACTCACTAGGTGGCATAATCAATTGATTCCCTGAAGTGGACAAGTTCGAAATCATAGATCAGTACGTCTAGGGATACACCTTTTTATGGGGAAGTGTAATCGTATATCCCCGATATGTACAGATCTACGATTACGAACTTGTCCCGTTAGAGAGTGGATTGAGTATGCCACGAGACAAATCATGTTATCACAACTCATTGAAGAATCCTTTATTTAGAGAGCTTCTATTGGCACCCCAACTTTTACTTATTACACTCTAATTAAAAATAGATAAAATAATTGAATGATTGACAATAAGTAAAAGTTGGGTGCTAATAGAATCTCTCTCTTTTCTTTTTAGCTAGATTTCTTAATTTTTGGTTTAGAATTTTATAAGAGCCAATTTGCAATTGCAAACAACTATTGAAATTGTATGAACATGTGTATAACGTTTTCTAATACTGAGATTATAATTTGAGCCGAATATTTGTAATGTTTGAAGAGTGTACTTTAATCTTGAATGGGAGTGTGATAAATAACTTTAGAAATCATGTAATAAGCGAAAGTTGGGATGCCAATAGCAGCTCTCTTTATTTATTATATGGTGTTGTCATTGGTAAAAGCTTATCCTAAAAAGATAAAATTTCAAAATTTTGTATTTTATTGAACCACGATTATCTACAAAATGACGGTTCTTCAAACACTATCAATTCTCATTTTTTTTTAAAAGAGGGGAAATGAAGGCTGTTAACTGGGCTAGATGAATAAGTATAGGTTAGGGCCTTGATATTAAATCACAATGGAAGGATTGGATTCAAAAATTTCAGCCAATAAAAATAGAACCGGGGCTACACAACATGAGAAAATGTCATATTCAACGGCCCAAGCCTGTTGGTGGACCAAGGAGTCGAATTTTTTTTTCGAGGGATTGAAACTGTCAAATTAATGGAGGATAGGAAAAATTCGATGGCTCATCGAATTTGGGGAACTTCAAAACAAAATTTGGTTTCTAAAATTTGTGGGCCTTGGCCCGTCAAATTTTCTAATCAAATTGTCCAGTTTTCTTGTAGTGCTAGAGGTGTAAATTACACCAGGAATGGCTTTCTTCATGGTGGGCTTTATGTAATAATAAAACATGGGCCCTATCCATGGCCCTAGAATACATAGCAGGCTTCAGGATGGGTTTAAATTGGGCCCACAAAATTTAGAAAAAGTAAAAAAATCTAAATTTTATAAATATGAATTTTTTCCAAAATTGAGATTATAGAATTAAAGAATAAATGAATAAATAAATAATATTTATTTAATTTTAACTTTTCAATATCTTTTTTATGATTAATATTAATTATATCATGTTAACATATATTTTAGTCACCAAATGTGTCGGCCGATTCATGGAAGATGAATGAGAAACCATACATTTCATCCAGTTGAGAGCAATAATGAGTGGCTAAAAATTGGCACCAACGCAAGTTGCAATTTTGGGTCTATCAAAAAAACAAAAAAAAAAAATCGATGTCAAAAATTGTCAAATAAAAAATTCTATAATTTGATAGTTTCAGTCCACCAAAAAAAAATTTTGATAATGAAAAATTCGATGCTTTGGACCATCAAATTTTATGAAATTCAAAGGCCTTAGGCCGTCAAATATACGCTTTTTTCACGTTTTGATTGTTGCCTTCTATTGTCCACCATCTTGTGTACATAAATATTTATTTTCTGATGTTTTCCCCCATCTATTTATTCAATCCTTTCCATTCATACAATGATTTTAATCCAAACAAGCATTTCTTTGATGTGGATGATCACTTCATTAGCTAGCACTCTCTCTGATTTTAAAAACTCATCTTTAATTCAAGACATCAAAAATCAAAGAATTTTTTTTAAATCTTAGATATTTATATCATTATAAAAATAAGTATAAGCATATTAACTATTTCATATGAAAGTAAAGTTTCTGGAAAAAGAAAAGAAAAAGATAATAGTAATTCAAATGTTGGATGGGATAAATTTATACAACATTTGTACTTACTTGGCCAAAAAAACATAGCCAAAAGAAGACCAGACAATCATTTGAATTACTAAGTACTTGGCCAAAAGAAGACCAGACAATCACTTGAATTATTAAAAACTTGGCCAAAAGAAGACCAGACAATCACAAACCCAAAAATTAAAAACAACATTGTTATACTATTACACCAACAACATATCTAATTGAGTGGATATCTTTTAATCACAATCGAATTGTTTCAAACAGTAATGGGGACTGAAATCAAGGAAGAAAAAAAATATATATAAGGCCCACATTCATCAAGTTAAACACTCTTAATTGGCATCAACATGAGATAGATAGTTGCAAATCTTAGCTGAACTTTTTTCTGAAAGACAATGATGCTTTGACTTAAACAAATCAAACACCAATCTTACTACCCATTGGCCAAAAACGACCAGTTGTGTTAATTGGTTATTATATGATGTTGATCACCAATTTAAGCTAAACATTACCACAATTATATCGTGTGGTTCGCAAAAACTTCGAATTTCACAGAAAATTATCAAATTTATATCTTAAATTGTCATTATTTATTCAATTTCAATTCAAGGTCCAGAGCTTGAATTGAACATAAAGACATTATTACAGATTATCCAATACTTTACTTTCTATAGTAGGACTATCTTTTCCTTCGACAGTCGTTTACTACATAACCCATGAAACCTTAAATATAGAATATCCCTTCACTCTAATCAAACCTTATAATATCCATACATTTTTTTTTAATCTTAATCCAACTGTTCATTTTGAAAGAAAATGTATGGATGGATTATCTAACTAACATTAGTTATGAACCGGAGGCTTCTTGTGAGTTGGGGTTTAATCCATGACAAATGTTTCAGCTTCATTAGGAGTTTTGTGTTCTTGGGGTATATAAAGATCATCGTGAGTCTTAGTTGGGGTGTGATCCATGAGAAATGTTTCAGCTTCAGTCGGAGTTTTCTGTTCTTAGGGTATATATAGATGATCGTGAGTCTTTCCATTATCTATTACCGAACAAGTAGTATCAGCTTTGCTAATACATTGCCCTGCAATCAATATAAAACTGATCAATTAACTTCTAAATAATTAATAGAGGATTTATTTCTATATTTGTGTTCAATTAATTTAAAAAAATTTCCGAGATGTATAAATTCATTAGACCTAATTAAATAAAAAAAAAAAACTATTAAGGGTGACATAAAACATACCAGATGAAACTAATCTAGTTATCCTCCCCGATTATAACTAGGGAATTGATACAAAATAAATCAATAAACATGAAATTACCTCCCATTGTGATATAAATTAAGCAAATGAAGAAAATAACAAGTACAATCGCATGCTTGAATTCCACAAGAGAGGTCATAGCTGTTTGTAAGAGGAAGAGGATAACTGGTATGTGTCTAAAGCCTCCCCAAATTCCTATCTTATATAGATGGAAATTTAGGTAGATTCGTAGTGAAATGTTGATCTTGTAGTAATTTTGGTTAGTGCATCTAGAGTTATAGAGCTAGAATCTTTGAGGATAGAGTCTAAGTTTCATATGAAGTCATGGTTTTAAAACTCGTCTGAGACTGAGACGTATCGCCCGAGTTAACTCGGTATCGGAGATGAATGAGACCAACTCACAAGTCACTTTTTTGATCGAGATTTAATACCTCATGTTCAATTTTTATTTTTATTTTTTGAACGAGACGTCTCAAACGTATCGAAAAACTCATTCAAGACAACTTGGTATCAGGCCTGGAGAAGACGAGACGCGAAACCGAGTTTTAAAACCATGGATGAGGTGGATCAAGTTACATGACCCACAAGGGGTCTCCAGCACACCCAACCCACAATGTGAAAAAAACCCATATATGATGGTCCAAGGTTGTCAAATTTTATAAAATTTGACGGGCTTCGACAGACTAAGGCGTCGAATTTTTCATTGTCAAGTATTTTTTTTCGATGGCCTGAATTTGTCAAATTAATAGAGGATGGGAGAAATTTGACGGCGTTAAGCCTTCAAATATGGGGAACATAACAAAATTTGACGGTCCTTAACTGTTGAAATTCGATTTCTATAATCGTAGGCCTTGGCCCGTCGAATAATTTTTCAATATAATTTTTTTATTTTCACATATTGACCCGGCCTTGGGCATGAAATACTCAACCCAAGCCCAACCCAAGTCAGGCCGGGTGATCAGATTGATTCATTCTTTATTAATACTAGATAATTTAGTAATAATAATGACTTTTGTTTAGGTAAGTGGTATGTAAATAAATTTTATTTTTATTTTTGCAATTATATTTTCAAAAAATATATTTCAAAATTTATACATGAAATTATAATCAATTGTAAAAAATACCCCTACTTGAAAAGAAAAAAAAAGGGTAAATTCGACAAAACTTGGCATCAAATTTACCCTTTTTTCACGTAGTGAATGATAATGACGATTAACTAAAGTTTGAAATGTGAATTGTAAATGAGAAATAAACAAAGATATAAAAAAAAAAAAAAATTATAATCGTTTATATGCTTGAACCCAACCTGATTTCATTCATTCAATTATTTTTTGCCCAAGCCTAGCTAGTTGCCCAAACCTAACCCAAGGTGTTCAATCCATCAGATTTGTGTTTGGCCCACCCAAATTGAAGCCCTACTCTCCATATTTGGTCAATCAGAGCCCTTTTCTGTTGTTTTCCATGCCAATCAAAGTATCGAACTTATATATGAGCATCAATCTCGAAAACTTGACTCAATTCTAGTGTCCAATGAGTTGAGTCAAGAGTCAACTCAAAAGAGGCAAATAAAAATTATTTTTTAAATAATCAAGGAAGGATATGTAAGGATATAAAATAATTTTAAGACTATCAAGGGCGTAACTATAACAACATAGGGACAAAAATCTGTAGATGACTTGAAAAAGAAATTAAACACTTGTAAAATTTTCTAACTAACAAAATAACATATTAATATGTTAAAACTTCAAGGTAATGGAGGTATTAGAATCGAAGCCGCTTTTGACTTCGTACTTGTTGGAGGGCCTAGATGAAACCAAGACCTCCTCCTTGATCTTTCACTACATGAAGAAATGGTAAATCTAAGGAAATTCGATGGACCTTGACATCTAATTCATGTAGTGTTCCCTTCTTCGTAGGAGCTACTTTTGATTTTGATGTTAACGTCCTTAGATTCCATTTTCTCCTTTTGATCGGACTCAAGGCCTTCTAAAGTGAGTAATGGAATTGAATAAGCATTTTTGTACCTATTGAATCTTCACGGGACTTAGTTGGCTTAATTGGCTTTCATCAAAGCAAACCAATTGATATTTGGAACATATTGAATAATAATATATATTTTTTTAAAATAAATGATTATGTTTTCATTTAAAAGAAATAAAATTTTTTTTCCATTCCTACGAAATGTTAGAGTTTCTAACCTTACTTAGTGTTAGAGAATTGGATAGAGAACTTCATTTTCGTGGAGTTGAGTTGAGTCGATATTTTTCGAGTCAACTTAGCAAGTTAATTAGTTCTGTCACGTTTTGGGGCTGAGTCATCGTGAAATTCAAAAGAATCGAGTTGACTCAACTGAGTTTTGAGTTCAATTGAAGAACTGTGATGCATTATAATAAGATGTATAATGATGTACCAAATAGTCTTCTTTAGAAGATTATGTTCATATTATTATTTAAATCGTAATAAATTAACTCTCTCAAACTTGATGCTCGTTGACGTGGCACTAAGGACAAAGATCTATGATTCTATGCAATGCCATGTCAGGGAGTGTACAAAGAGCATGAGGTTTGAGAATGTCTGTTTATCATAGTCTTATTATTTTCTATAGAAGTGGTTAAGTCCATACCTAAAAAAGAAAGATATGTATATAAGTATTTATGTCACATGTAATCTTATAAAAATGATAATATATCTAGGAGAACTTGATTATAACATAATTTTTTATTTGATTAGTTAATAAAATATGTGAAAATCATAGAATCAAACGCCAATAGCTGGCGCCCATGGGTTATACTGGAACTTTATGACAATGATCCAGTGGTACATTACCATTCTAGTCTCAGGGCTTTATCAATCACTAATATCATAGTCGATAGTGGGTAATGTCATGGACCCATTAAAAAATCATAGTCTACGTTAATTAGGGTTGCTCTCATAGAAGGGAACAATAGGTAAGGAGGTGAGGATGAAAGTTTGACAATGGTGGGGCCTTTACTCTCATCGGAAGAACGGCTGTGAGGGTGTTATGCTTCTTGGCCCATCATGTACCTTGAGAGCATGCATGTATGGGCTAAAACATAACTTGTCATATTAAATAACTCTTGAGGTTGAAAAACCGTTATTGACATTTTATAAAATACTAATTAAATAAGAGTCATGATAAAAAAATCATTATTCCTCATATAACTCAATATTTTGAATGCTTGGTTATTAGGAGTTATGCCCAATAAATATGAATGATATGAGTTCACATCGTATATATGCACCTATGATGGAGGATTGAAACTCCCCATCGCACACCTCAACACAAGCCACAATCCAAAGAAATTTTAAAACTGAGATATTTTAGGCATCAATCCCTTGGATTGTAGCTTGCGTTGAGGTGTGAGAGGATGATTTCACTACTGCACCGAGGGGAATACGAGGTTCCTCATATTAGATTTATAACGTTGGATTTAAATTAAAATGATGTTACAAAACTAGAATTTTCATGGTAGATCATGCAAAAATTCTAGAAAAATTTATAACCACGGTTTTTGATAAAATCGATGTTACAAATATTTATTTATTTTTGAATGAAAAACTGTAGGAAGGTTTATAACAACATTTTTTCAAAAACTAACGTGACAAAACATTAATATAAAATATCTCTACTATTCTCATACATTTTCCCTAGTTTCCTTTTTCGATCTAGTTCCAACTCTAATCCCAAACCCTAAATCTTTTTCATCTTGATTGACCACCTTATTAGGGTGTATGTTTGGAGACAATGATGAAGAAAAAAAAACTTCATAGTTTCCATCTTGATTGATTTGTATTGGCATGGGAGGGTTTAGGAAAGCTTTGTGTATCTTTTTTGTTGAATTACACTCTTTATAGCTGTTGTGAACTTCAATTTGCAACCACTATGAAGGAAAGAAAACAATACTGACAGATTGAAACATTAATCATCGTGTTGCTGATGAAGATGTATTCAAGCCTTCTTAATGCATGATAGAAGATTTATTCGATCAAACCTTCTTTTTATAAATTTTTTGTTAGAAAATGTATTCAATGCTAAATGAAAGCAAGCATGTAGGAATATTTCTGTAGAGAATTGAAATCTAGATTGATGTTTGTAGCCAAGGAAGCAAAAAACAAGAACAAAACAAAAAAGATATTACGTCGATTTTTAGAAAAGAGGACATTATTTAGTCAATATAATGTCAATTTTATAAAAAAAAACCAACATTATATTGATGTGGCATTTTCGATATATTGGATTTTAATTATAATTTCGATTTCGGTCATATATTATAACGTTAGGTTGACTATAATTGATGTTATGGTGGCTGATGTTCTTGCGAAATATGCTTCTTCTACTAGTTAAACAAGAATTGTTTCCAATTTTGTATATGGATCTTCCTCTTATTGTTGGAAGGACTCCTATTAGTTATCAAATGAATTTTCTTGTAATTTGCATTGTATTAGCTTAGGGGTCTCTCTCTTATTGTATTTTCTTCTTCTTATTTTAAATTCTAGATTATTTAGCACCAAAAAAAAAAAAATGAAAAAAGAGATGAATAGTAATACATCAAATCACCATTTGTTGAAGCTTAAGTTTATATTATCCTATACCAATTAGATTTTATTTCTATATGATTAGGGTTACTATTTTTCTATATAAACTTTATTAAGGTTCATCTAATTTCAATGGGCAATCAAAATAATTCAATTCCACTTTATTGACATGATGACATGCATCGTAGCTTATTTCAAAAAGAAGGGACTTACTTTTATTGGTCGACACATTTTCACTGCAACGCAGAAGAAACATTTACAACTATTTGTAGTACATGTATAGCCTTACAATGACTGTGTTTAGAAAGAGAAGTTGATTAGATCATTTTATATTGGGGACGGGGATGTTATAGCTAGTTTTGGATTGAAATATATCTAGTGTCGGTTCATTTCATATGGAGCATATCAAATGCCAATGGCCTTTTTGGTTGTATATCAATCCTTGGCCAATGTTACACAGCTACAGTGGTTTCAGTGCCAAACCAATCATCAGTGTCAATCTTATCCAACAGTGGGTGATGTCTGGACCAATTGAGAAAAAACCAATCATAGTTATTATGGTTTGCTCTCATGGAAGGGAACATTGCATTAATTAAGGAGATGTTCAGTGGGAAAATTGCATTTATAAAAACCGGTTGTTTAATTTACTTTGGAAACCAATTGAAGGGTTTTTTAAACCTTGAGTATGATGATGTGTTCAGTGTATTGAAGAAGATTTCCGGATAATATAACTCCCTTGGTGGCATAATCAATTGACTCCCTGAAGTGGACAAGTTTGAAATCGTAGATCAGTACGTCTCGGGATACACCTTTTTATGGGAAAGTGCAATTATGTGTTCCCGAGATGTACAGATCTACGGTTCCCAAACTTGTCTCGTTAGAGAGTCAATTGAGTATGCCACCTGACAAATCATGTTATCACAACTCATTGAAGAATCACTGGTCATTTTGTCTGGTCAATCTTTCCATCTCTCGGGACTCGATTGAGTCATTCTTGTGTGTATTTAGAGAACTTTTATTGGCACTCCAACTTTTACATATTACACCCTAATTAAAAATAGATAAAATAATTTAATGGTTGAGAATAAGTAAAAGTTGGGTGCCGATAGAAGCTCTCTCTTTTCGTTTTACCTAGATTTCTTAATTTTTGGTTTAGAATTTTATACCAGCCAATTTGCAATTGTAAACAACTATAGAAATTGTTTGATACATGTGTATAATGTTTTCTAATGCTGAGATTATAATTTGAGCCAAATATTTGTGATGTTTGGAGACTGTAATTTAATCTTGAATGGGAGTGTGATAAATAATTTAAGAAATCATGTAATAAGTGAAAGTTGGGGTGCCAATAGCAGCTCTCTTTATTTATTTGTAATTAGTTGGTGGAGTTGAGTTATGAATCTGGTCGTGGCATTAATACTCACAGACTTTACTTACATAGAAAGCTGGCACCTTCATCTTGGTTATATTCGAACCAAACAGTCTTCAATCGAAAATTTGGTGGACATGATTGTGCCAACATTAGAAATCAGCTGGATTGATGAATATACCTTTGAGGGGTGCTAGGAATAAGTAAGGGTTAGGGCCTTGATATTGAATCACAATGGTAGGATTGGATTCAAAAAATTTCAGCAATTAAAACAGGACCCTCCACAACATGAGAAAAGCTCAAACTCTACGGCCCAAGGTGTCAATTTTTTTGTTTTGATGGGTATAAACCCTCAAATTAATGGAGGATGGGAAAAATTCGATGGCTCATCGAATTTGGGGAACCTCAAAATAAAATTCGATTTCTAAAATTTGTGGGTCCTGGCCGTTGTATTTTCTAATCAAATTGTCCACTTTTCATGTAGTGCTAGAGGTGTAAATTGGACCAGACCGGGCTTCCTTCATGATTGGCTTCATGTAATAATAAAACTTAGGCCTTATCCATGGCTCCAGAATATATAGCAGGCTTCAGGATGGGTTTAAGTTGGGCACAAAAAATTTAGAAAAAGCCAAAAAATCTAAATTTTATAAATATGAATTTTATCCAGAATTGAGATTATAGAATTAAAGAATAAATGAATAAATAAATAATCTTTATTTAATTTTAACTTTTCAATATCTTTTTTATGATTAATATTAATTACACCATGTTAACATATATTTTAGTCACCTAATGTTGTATGGTATAGATGAAGATAATGAATATCATGTCCTCACACATACAAATTGAAACCAATACAAAAATCTCAAAAATAGAGATCGTTGTCCCACATAATACTTTGCTCCTATACAAAACATACAAAGGTCTACGTGGTTTTCAGGGACATCATATATATCTAATTGAGTAATTGGGTAATATTGCTTAAAATCATAGTAGAAGTGGTTTGACAGTGAACATTTGGAAGAGTAAGGCTGTCTGCTGATTCATGGAAGATGAATAAGAAACCATACATTTCAACAAGTTGAGAGTAATAATGAGTGGCTAAAAATTGCCATCAACACAAGTTGCAATTTTGGGTCAATCACATTTTGAGCTGAACCTACGTCTTCTTTAGAAGGATGCTTCGAACTATGTCCATTAAACCCCAATTGTAAGTGGTCATCGACCACAAAAATCTGCGGATTAAACAGATCGGCTGTGCTCACAGGCTATTTACATTAATTGCAAATCTAACCCAAACATTACCTCAATTATCGTGTTGCAATGACTTCGAATTCATGCAGGAAATTTTCAAATTTAATAAGATTTAACTTTTCATTTTAAATCATTATATATAATTCCATAGTTTAAATTCAAACTTATGGACATTATAGATTACCCATATATTTGTTGAGTACTATAATCAATTATGCTAGTGTTGAAAAAAAAATTCACAGATCTACCACGAGATTTGTGAAATAAGATCGCAAATGATTTTATATTGATTTTGATAAAATGGAGATACATATCTCAAAGTATTTTTTATTTTTTATTTTTTTTTATTAACAGTTGAAGTACAAAAATAAAGATGACATGTGTAGTTTTATTTTCTTCGGGCTTTATGCTTGATTTGTTGAGCAATTTTTGATAGTGAGTTTGTTTGTTTTTGATCTTCTGTAGATTTTCTTCTCTTCGGATTTCATGCTTTATCGATTGAGAAGGATTTCCTGACTTTCAAAGAAGGGCCTTAGGCTTGATCTTCTCTTTAATCAAAGCCAGAGTCTCTTAAAAGATTTTGCTTTATCTCTGAAGAAGGACTTGAAAGCTTTTTCTTCTCTAGAGGGAGAATTTTTGTCTTTTAAGAGAAAATAATCCAAATCCCCTCCAAATAAGGGAGGCTTTGATATTTATAGATTTAAAGTTAATTTAACTTTTCAATTATACCTCGACTTAAAGAATTTTAAATGATTTATCTAAAAGGCTAAATTCGTTTAAATCCGATTTTAAGGATTTTATAGACGATTAGTGGGCCAAACACGTAACATGTGAACCATTTAAATTTTTTTTCGACCATGGACTTTATCTGCGAAAACCCAAATCCAAACTATAATAGGCTTGTCCCAATCAACAACCTGAATTTATGTAAGCCCAACTATGATTTGTATGGACTTTTTGATAATTTGGAAAGTTGTATGCTCATCTACAATTTTGATGCCTATAAATGCATATATTAATTTTGATAAAATGGAGATACATATCTCAATGTTTTTTTTTTTTTTTTTTCTAATTGACAATCAAGTATAAAAATAAAGATGACATATGTAGTTTTCTTCTCTCTGGGCTTCACATTTGATCAGTTGAGAATGAGATTTTTGATAATGTGTGGTACCCTGTCAAACACTAACACAAAACCCCATGTCAAAACTCGAGGTATTAGGTGGCACCTCGAAATTTCGGCATGTTCTAGTTTGTTTATGTTAGCATTCCAAGGCGTTCAACCTGTACAAACGACATATAATCCTGCATATATATATACAAAATATAACAATAGCGGAAGCCTACATACATCTAATAACGAACGATAGATTAGAGAACAGAATGATAACAAAACACAGAATTATACAAACATCCTCACTCTAACAGAAGTCCTAACACTCAAGACAAAATTTATAATAGTCCTGGACAAATTGACACCACTAGGGGCTATAATCCCAATACTCACCAAGTGATGAACTCTGACTGTCTATCTGACCCACCAGATGATTTTCACTCGTTCTTTATACCTGCCTCGCCAAGTTTCGGATCTTAAACTAAGAAAATAGAGAAGGAAACGGTGAGTAACAATGGTTACCCAGTAGGAAAGCAAGTAATTTCTGTCAATAACCTCTCCTAACATAAACGAATAAACATACTGAATCATTTTAAAATATACAAAATTTTACAGAAGAAATTACGATGAACTGGTACATATAGTCAAAGATGAGCAACTAAAAATTTTAAAACTGATATTACATTAACCAATAGTACTCAGTATAACATTTTCTTTTTATACAAATCTAATTAATCAAATAGGAATATTAAACTTGCATTTCATTTTATATATTAAAATAAGGCAACATATACATAATACACATAGTGGAGTAATGAAATTAGAGAGTTGGGATTCACGACTGGATCGCTCCCAGTCGAGACATGATGTTACAATTCTTTACTGGCTTTTAGTTCCTGATTTTGTGGTCGGTCACTGCATCTTCCACTTTTGGTTGACCATTTATCCGGCTCAAGCTGGCCGTTTGACGTGATCATAAGTAATGGATCTCTTTTCGATGTGTCAGAACGTTCGACTACTATAGATTGTTAGTGATCACTGACTAATCATCTTCGTCTATACCTATCAGGCGTGCATGTGATTCCCAATTATACAAATCATTCGTATATGACCACCTTTACATTACAAGTTCACTGGTAAAGATAGAGATGAATAAACCTGGAATCCAGTTGTGACTTAACTCTTATACGCGTCCTATACCACGTATGAGCTTGGTGGTCTTTACCGTACATTCCAGGATAGTACACCACTCCGGATGATATGATGCACTATCCCTTCAGGCATTCACATACTCTTTAATAGCTCACAAAATAGTTACATATATAGATTATTTTCATTTGAAAACAAAAGAGAAATTAACAATACAAGGTTGAGAATGGATATCTAGTTTCCTACCATGCAAGTGTAGCCAAATGACCTAAAATAAATAACAGAACGGAAATGTAAACAGCGCCTTGCACTAATAGAAATTTAAATAAACATACAACCAACAATATTATCCTTAGATATCTATTCACAAACCTACACACAACACAACAACATAAAATGCAAATATCACCCCTCGGGTGTGACTCTGACATTTTACCGTTTCATACCCTTTTTCCCTTTTTTCGATTTTTACAGTTTTCAATCTCTTCAATAAAATATCCATTTTCTGATATTCATCAACAAATATGAGTTCATTGAATATTAAATCATATTTTCCAATTGAAGAATTTATTTTTATCAATAATTTTGAAAAAGAATATATATATATACATATATATAGGGAAATGTTCAACACCCTAAGCTTTACCCTACACTTTAACAAACGTGTTTTGTCCTATATGGATTAGAAGTTTTGGAATGGGCTGATTTTTGGTGAAGATGATCTCTATGATCAGAAGATCATCCTCACCAAAAATCAGTCCATTCCGAAATTTTTAGCCCCATGTTTCCAAGTTGAAAAATCGTGGACCGTCCATTTTTCGTAAACCATTTTTGATGGGTTAGAAGTTTTGGAATGAGCTGATTTTTGGTGAGGATGATCTCCTCACCATAGAGATCATCCTCACCAAAAATCAGTCCATTCCAAAACTTCTAACCCATGTAGGACAAAACACATTTGTTAAAGTGTAGGGTAAAGCTTAGGGTGGGGAACGGGACCCATATATATGTATATGTATATATGTATGTATGTATATGTATATATGTATGTATGTATATATATATATCTATATATATATATATATCTATATATATATATATATAATATATATATATATATAATATATATATATATATATAATATATATATATATATATATATATATATATATATATATATATATATCTATATATATATATATAAGGGAGTATTTGAAGGCCCTAAAGAGAGTCGAACATTGTGCCAAACATTTTTCAAAAGATAGGTTAGATGTTTCAGAATGAGCTATTTTTTAGTGAGGATGATCTAACCCTAGTTTACGAGTTGAAGAATTGTGAACCGTCCGATTTTTGTAAATCACTTTTGATGGGATTAGAAGTTTCAGAATGGGCTGATTTTTGGTGAGGGTTATCTCCTCATCATAGAGATAATCATCACAAAAAAAATAGCTCATTCCGAGAAAAGTGTTTGGCACTTTTTAGGGCCTCTGAACGCTACCCATATATATATATGACAACGTTCCGTAAATAAAATTGTAGATAATGTTCTAAACAAAGTTGTCTTATATGGTTAAAAAGTTTCAGAATTGATTGATTTTTGTGAGGATGATATCTATGGTGAGGAGATCATCCCAAATAAAAAAAATTCTGTGAATTCAAAAACTTCTAACCCCACAAATAGTGGTTACAAACTAATGGTAAAAAATTGATGATCCACGATTCGTCAACTTATAAACTAAGGTTGGAAATTTTAGAATGGGCTGATTTTTTGTGAGAGTAATTATAAAAGCACCCCATGAATTAATAAGGGCCTCCCAGTTATAGCCGAATTGTTTTGTCTTATATGGGTTAAAAGTTTGGGAATGAGTTGTTTTTTGGTGAGGATGATTTCTTCATCATAGAGATCATCCTCACAAAAAAAATAGTGCATTATGAAACTTTTAACTCCTATTTTGAAAAAAAATTGGTACAATGGTTGGATCTCTTTAGGGCCTCCAATTGCTTCCCTTATATATAAGTGGTGTTATCTGTGATGAATATGGTTGTTTTGTTGCACAATTTACCAAAACTTTCGGAAGGGATATATTGGAATACATTGACTTAGGCTGTAAGATAATGATTAGAGATTGCTACATGGATTGGGATTAAGAAAATATATTAGATTGAAAGTGATTCACGAGCTTGTAATATTGGCCCGACCCAACTTGAGCCCGTCGCCAGGGATTTAGCCAATTCAGGCCTGATAGTGGTTTTTGGCCCATCAAAGGGGCAGCCCATTTGGAGGGCACAACTTCCAAAGTTTGGACATTTGAGTCCTTTTCGCAACATCCTTCCCAAAATATCAATTTAATTTCACAGCGAAATTTCCTTTAAAATGCCTAGTACATACGGAAAAAGCTTTGAAGCTGGTGGCCCATGTCCTTCACCCAACATGCGGCCCCTTATGTTTTCAAACTATTATACCCCTCCTTGTTTTGGACTTTTGGTTAATATTTGAGTAACTCTTGCTTTCAAACTGATGACAAGCCTGAGCACGATTTTCTTTCATAGATTAGTGGAAATGACTTCAATGTTTCTTCCTTCAATGTGTAACAAAAAACCATTGATTCCACACACACACACCACCCCCCACCAAACAAACCCAGTCATATTCAATGTGGTGGTTAAGTTCAATACTATGTGATTCCATTGAGGGGAGGGTTATTGGTTACCTAACTTAGCATACAGAAAAAAAAATGTACCTAACAACTTACCAAAAACACATGTAAGCCAAGGTATCAAAAATCATAGGACTTTTGTTTTAATTGAATCTAAAGTATTTATATCATTTTAAAATAACTATAAATATAATATTTATTGCATTTGGGAATAATGTTTTTATAAAAATAGAGAATAGAAACTAAGTAAATAATTGCAAGTGAGTTTACTTGGGCTCAATAATTTTAGTCACCTAAAAGTTGTAAGGTATGATAAATACATGAAAATCAAGACTTCTCACATACAAATTGAGGCCACACAAACCCCTCAAAATAGAGGTCCTTCGTCTCACATAAAACTTGGCTCAAAGTGTCTACATGGTTTTCACCGAAAACATATATATCTAATTTGGTGTATTGGATTTAATTATAATTGAAGTGGTTTGGAATTATATTATTTGGTTCGGTGAGGATGACTGAATTCATGGAAGATGAAACATAAACCTTATTTCACCAAGTTGAAAGCATTAAGGAATGTCTTAAAATCATCAACTTGAGATAGTTGTGAATTTGGGACTATTGCATTTTGAGCTGAAACTTCAAGAAAGAAAACGATGCATCAAACCATGTCCATCAGCCACCAATTATTGTAAGTGCCCATAGGCCAAAAGAATTGCGGAAGATTTGGGTCTATCACGTTTTGAGCCGAACCTTCTTCTCCTTAATAGAAAAGTACTATTCTTCGAACCATGTCCAGCAAACACCAATTGTAGGTGCCCATAGTGTCTTGTATCGTGTTGACTGCCAATTTAGGCTTAACTTTACCTTAATTATATCGTGTCATTCGCAATAAGTTTGAATTTGAAACTTATGGGCATAGCAGATTACCTAGATATTTATTGAATATTTTACAGTCAGCTATATTAGGATTGTATCTCCCCTATAGCTATTTATTCATAAGCCATAAAAATCTAATAATAGATTACACCCTGGTCCTATTCAAGCCTTGTAACATGCATTTCTTTTTGTCTTTTTCACTTGGGACCAAACTGTTCATATCAAAAGAAAATGTCTTATTCGATATTATGAATGAGGCTAGTTATGAATCGGAGGTTTATTGTGAGCCGGGGCGTAATCCACGACAATTATTTCGCCTCCATCCATCCACTCGTTTTCTTTGGGTATGGATAGATCATCATGAGCTCTCCCGTTATCCGTTATCAAACCATCTGGAGTATTGGCTGGGCTTCCATCAATCCTCATGCTTAACGCTGCGAAAAAGATAAAATCAATAATGGAGGATTTATTTGAAGAATTTAGCTAACATTTTTACATTTTTCTGAGAAGTATAAATTCATTCGAGGAATAAGAAAACAAAGAGTAGGCAGAAAATAACTGGCTAAATATAGAGGAAACAATAAAGTGAAACAAGCAACAAAGCAAAAACAAAAAAAAAAACTAAATTATTTATTCAAGGTGAGAGTAAAAATTTAGTCTCATTTGGGTCCTCCAAAACGCATGAAGTCAATAGTGGTTTCAAGAAATAATTAGGTCATTCTAAATACCTAATCCCAATGAAGTTTGAAAAAGTTAATTTTGTAAGTTTCTTCATATTTTAATGCTTAATTTCATCACCAAGTCATTCATAGAGTTCTCGTGTGTGTTCTTCCAGGGGCTATGCCATATTTTGCTGTACAAATTTTAATTTTTAGCAATATTGCTTGGTTAGAAATTTTTTTTTTATGGAAGTTGATGTAAATAAAATAAATAAAAATAAAAATTACCTCCCATTGTGATGGAAATGAAGCAGATTACTAGAATTACACATTTGAATCCAACGAGAGACACCATAACTGTTTGTTAGAAGAAGAGGATGAATGATATGTTTAGAGCTTCCCCACCTCTGTACCTTATTTATAGATGCAAAGGTAGGTAGTAACATTGTACAACAGCATAACTGTGTTGTACAATGTTAATCTCATAGTAATTTTACGTGAGTACATTTTATGTCAGAGAATCCTTAAGTAGGGGGTGACTATTTTCCAACTGAGGTGGACTCAAGTCTAGTGAACCATAAAGGGTCTCTCAAGATTTTCACCATCCGATCGTTTTCCAGTGGTTTTCTATGCCAAAAATTATCAAACTAATTGTTAAGCTTACTTGGCCATATTTGTTACTTGCAACGGGAGCTTCAGACCAGAATTTTGTCATTGTTGTTGTCGAGCCTAGGAGTTCGATGAAATTAGCAAACCATTATAAAATGATCATGATGATATTTATGCCCTAGACCCTTAGAGTGTTTGATAAAAACCTTGAAGAATACTTTGTGTGCTTAGAGAGAAGAGGAGAGAGGGTGTTGTGTAAATATCTTGTATTTCTATTGGTGGTATGCAAAGTTGCGGGACTACAAGAGGCAACGCCCCCTCCCAAGAGGCTCAACGTCAAAGCCCTAAACTTTATTGGGTTATGAAAAGGGCAATTGTGTAATATGTTTTGTAGGATTTTCTATTTTTGAGAGAAAAAAATACACTTTAACAACTTCCAATTTTATAAGTAGAGATCTCTAGGGCTGTAAAACTAGAGAGAAAATTGCAATTGTTCTTTGTTTGATCTGTGGATGTAGGCACTTTGATGAACCACGTAAATTCTTGTGTTTTGTGCGTTTCTTTTTTGTTCTCTTTACTATTTAATTTTTTCATAAAAGGTAGATTATATAAATCTAACAAATTTAATAATGTCATCCTTTGTACATATCTTTCTTATAGAGGTTGAGATGGTTGTTGCCCACTCTTAGTACAAGAGCAACTCGCTATGCATCTAGGAGTGCTCTTAACTCCAAATCAAGGAGTCCTAACAATTAGATGTGTAATCGGTGTCGAGCCCATAGGAATGCCCTAATTGAACCAACACCAATCTATCTCGTAGTCAATCTAGAGTTTAATTATGCACTGTAAAATTATGAATAATAGTACACCAAATCATCATTTGAAGAAGATTATGATTAGATTACCTTATATGATCAGTTCGAGTTTACTTCTGATTGAAGTTTTTACCTTTTATGGAAAACCCATTAGGATTTATGTAATTTCAATCCAGAATCAACATAATCCAATTCCACTTCCTGGATATGCTAACAAGCATAGTAACTTATCTCCGGAAGAAGGGACTTGTTTTCATTGGTTGACATATTTCCACGACAACAAGAAGGATTCTAGTACATATAACCTTATTCATAATGATAATATATCTGGAAGGAGAGTTGATTCGATCACTTTTGATTGGTGAGGAGCTTATTATAATTAGTTTAGAAATGGTGAAATATCTTGTGTCGGTTTATTTTTTTTATGGAGCATCAAATGCCAACATCTAGGTTCTACACCAATCATAGCCTCATAGGCCAATATTACACTACATGCCACACTGGTTTCGTTGTTGCACCAATTATCAGTATCAATCTTAGCTAACAGTGGGTAATGTCTAGGATCAATTATGAAAATATTAATCACTCTAAAATGATTGGAGTTGCATGCTTTCATGGGAGGGAACAATGACTTAATTAAGGAGGTGAGAGTAAATGCTAGATAGTGGTGGGGCCGTGAGTACCTTGGACGAGGGGCTGTGAGGGTGTGCTGCAATGATATCTCGCTCCATCATTTACCTTAGAAGGTACGAAGGCTAATCACGTCTTGTTATAGAAAAAATTAGTAGTTTGGGAGAGTTAAGGCGTGTTTGGTTGTTAATTCGTTTCAATTTTGGTGTGGTGGGTGGTTGTTACAGTCAGATTTCCTGAAATAATAGTATTTGGACTTTGAAATTTCCTTCTGTGTTCATGGTTGTGTCCAATTTTCTTTTCCGTGATTTGATCATACTTGTAACATCCTGTCTTCATATTTTTACTACATTAATGTCATATTTTGTCTTATGTTATACTAATCAAATTAATATGGGTTCTTTTGGTCTTTAGTAGATACTAATTAAATTTGGTTGGATGGATTATTTTGGAGGATATATAGATAATTTCCGCAAGAGTAATTGAATATTTTGTTTCATTATGTATCTCGAAATTATATTCGATAAGTTTAATAAAATGGTAGGGTACTCCCTTTAATCCCGAGCTTTCCGTTTTAACAAAATAATAATAATAATAAAAGAAATCAAAAAATTTTGGATGGATGGAACCAGTTATCAACCCTTTATGATTTCATAAACTAATCCCCAGAGCCAGACCCTTGGCTTATGTTTGACACCTTATCCTTATTTAGCTTTATGTATTTTTAGGTTCTTAGACTATAACACTATGTACAACAATTCTACCCACCAGGGGTTAGCTGAGATGGTAAGGGCGACTGGGTATGCTTCCTAGGTCATACTTTGGAGTCTCTATATGCACCTCCACATAAAGTAGAATATTTAACTATTGTCACGTGCAAGTGGATGGTACATGCTGCCCTACCAAAGCCAAAACAAAAAAAACAAAAAAAAAAATATGTACAACAATTCTGGTCTTAGGTATACTCAATAAAATGGATCAAATTGCACTCATGTACCTTAGACAATAAAAATAGAAGGCCCAAAGGCTTAGACCCAATGCAAAGTTGACCAGAACCGAATTGATGGGGGGGAGGATCTAATTCGGATTTTCACTTCCACAACTTTCTTTTTATGATTTTTTTTGTATTTGTAAACACCATGAGCTTTTAGTGTTGGTATCGGTCTAGCATAGGATTGACATTGGATTGAGTCATGGGTTTGGGTTATGAGCTTGGATTTTGAAATAGGTTTTCAAGAGATTTTAGACTTGAGCTTAAGAATTGGGTTTGGGCTTCTTATGGTTATTCACTTAGATCAAATCTTTCTTCCACACACTTTCTTAATCTCTCGAGCTTGATCTAGGAGAAAGTCTCCAAAAGAGGACACATGGTGGTCTGTCACAAGTTTCAACGTCGAAGAAGGATCCTTATTGGTGGGCCAATGCTTCGGCCTCATTGGAGAGTCAACTCTCTTGAGAAATCACAATAATAATCCTCTAAAAAAGTAAGGTTAAACCAAAAAGGTGCTTTGGTCTTTGGTAACAATCTTCAAAGTTAAGAGAAGTTCTAACTGTTGGAATTTAGAGGGTTGAATTAGAAAACCCTTTAATATTCATTTAATTGCAACCATATGGTAAATCAATCTTTTAACCATAGGGTATTTAAATCCCATGTTTGCTTTATGCTTTATGCTTTTTACTTTATTGCTTTATGTTTAGTTGAATGTTTTGATTTTGCCTTGAATAATTTTACTCCCACATCGATTAGGAGAAGAATTGATTTGCAATTCTTAAGTAGTTGTGCTTCTAGTAACTTTAAAGTGGATAGAAGTAGTGGGCGGGCTCACGCGGGCACACGGGGGTCTAAGAGGGAAACCCATGGTTCTAATAGGAATTTGGATCCACCGGTCCGAAAATCTTAATGCGTGTGCGCACGTACGACGTGCGCGCAGGGGGGGTGCAAATTCTCGGATTTACACCTCACGTGGGTGCGCGTAAAGGCCCGTTTTTGCTTTAATTGAACCAGTGTGTTTATTCTGAACCAGCACAATGTGTCTGTTCGGAACCAGTTTGTGACTGTTCTAAACAGTCACTTTCTCTTTTATTTATATCAATTGTTTAATTGATTTTAACCACTTAACTTTCTCTGCTAATTTATATTTTCGAATTATCAGTAATTTATTATTCGTTGTGAGAGCACACAACATCGTCGAGTTCGAAGTTACGTTCCAATTTAGAGTACCCTTTTGGATACGTGGGTTGTTGAATCCTGCAGAACGAACGCCTACAGACTGTGGTACCGCAGCAGGGGCGAATTTCGTTTTAGGACAGTGCTTTGTGCACGTTAGAGTACCCTTTTGGATACGTGGGTTGTTGAATCCTGCAGAACGAACGCCTACAGACTGTGGTACCGTAGCAAGGGCGAATTTCGTTTTAAGACAGTGCTTTGTGCACGCCTCAATCATTTTCTTTTTAGGTAATATTTTTCTTTACATTCAATTTCGAAATTAAGATTTGTTTAAACTTCTTCTCTCTTTGCCATAAGAAATCAGTATTCAGAAACAACACTAACTCTACCGTCAAAAGACAAAAGCTTCAACTACATATATGGAGCTCTCCCAACAAGCACTTACTTCTAGTAGGGGCTTGCACATCATCTTAATTTACTATTTTTTTAGAAATAAACTATAGTCAAATTTCTTAAGATTTTTTATAACTTCCACTATCTTTAAAAAAAAAAAAAATGAGTTTCTAATTTCACTTTTGATTAATAATTAGTGACCATCTTAGGATGGGAGGGACAATGTACCTAACACTTTCCTTGTCCCTCAACCAAAGTCCCTTACCATAGAATCTCTAAGAAGATTTTTTCCTTATCCAATTAGATATGAGAGTCACTATAAGCCAAAAAAAAAAAAATGAATTTCAAAATCATTTTTATTGTGCCCATTCACATCTTATTGAATAGTGGAGACTCTTACATCCGTGTAGATGAGCTCAAAACCTCCAAAAAGATTTCGAAGCTCACGTATCTACATAATCAACAGTTTATCAAGATTTGAAAATTTTCTCCAATTTATAAAATACAATAAAATGGTACTAACCCTAATTTCCTTCCCAGTCAGATATATTTTGATTTCCTTTCCAAGGAGCATTTTTTGGCTGAAACCAAGAGACTAAGTTTGTTGTTTATCATAAAACAATGTATTATATAAGTAATGCTATCTGATGAGGAGGGTTTATTTTGTTGTCGAATTCACCAAAACCTCTGGTAGGAGTAGATTATTTGGGCTCTGATAAGATAATGATTGGAGATGACTATTGGGATTTGGACTAAGAAAAAATTTAGTTTGAAAGTGATTCACAATTTGAGTGGGGGCAAAGAATTGCACGTGCCCGAGGATTATTAATTTGGGTGCTGCTCTAAGAGGCCTAGATTGCTTGGTTAAAACAAAAAATAAAAAAATAAAAAATGGCTAGCTTAGGTTTAGCCAATTTGGGCCTAGTAGGGTTTACGGTCGATCTCTTTAGCATTGTGTTAGGGTTAAGACAAGGCCGGCTTGGCCCAGTGATAGCTTTAGGGAAAATTTTCTACACTTTGAAATTATTAATTTTGAATGTTCTAGCTTTGAAAACTTATTACTCTTCATTATCTATTTTGTACATTTTTGAATCCTTTTTGCAACATCCTTCCCAACCCATATTTTTCAATGCCACAATTGCCAAATTAAGGCCTACTACTTATGGAAAAAGCTTTACTTCAAAAATTGAAGAAGCTGTTCCCTTTGTCCAATACGGGGCGCCTTATGTCATCAAATTATACACACCCGTCCATGTTTTAGTGAAAATTTGAGGTACAACTATGTTTTCACTTCAGTCTTCTCTTATAGTTAGTGAAAATGATCCTGATGCCTTCCCGTTCAATCTGTAATAAAAAAAACATTAATATATTTTTCTTTCCAAACCAGTAATCCTTCATGTTTGGTTTCCTCACTTATTACTATATATATATATAAGACACAAGTGCCTCAGCTTACCAA
This sequence comes from Akebia trifoliata, assembly GCF_017979445.1. Taxonomy (NCBI): domain Eukaryota; kingdom Viridiplantae; phylum Streptophyta; class Magnoliopsida; order Ranunculales; family Lardizabalaceae; genus Akebia; species Akebia trifoliata. The sequence continues at coordinate 14,731,305 of NC_141376.1, read as the reverse complement.
AAAACCCATCTAACCCAAGATATAAAAAATCATAGAATTTTAGTATCAATTGAATCGAAACACCTGTTTATATAATTAAAAAAAACTGGTTATAAATATAATACTTACCACATGCATATGGGACTGATATTTATGTCAAAAAGAATAGAAACCATGTAAATGCAAGTGAGTATAATTGGAGTCAATTGTTTTGAGTGACCCAAATGTCGGATGGTATAAATAAATACTGTAAAATCGTCTCCTCACATCATAATAAACATAAAACTTGGCTCAAACACATAACAAAAGAGATGTTTACATAGCTAATTCGGCATATTTACTTTAATGTTATTAATTAAAGTGGTCTAAAAGATGCATTTAGAACATTAAGGATGACTGAATTCATGGAAGATTCAAGAAATTTAAACCTCACATTTCAACATGTTGAAAGCCTTATGGAATGGCTTAAAATTGGCATCACACACCAATTGTAAGCCCCATAAAAAATAAAAATAAAAACTGCGGAATTAATATAAAGACCACTTATTTTCATAATGTATTATATTGTTGTTCACAACTACACCGAACTCAAAGCAAGAAATTCTTAAATTTATATTATAACGTCTCCATATAAATCCTTTGCTTGAATTTGTAACTTACGGACATCACAGATTCCCCAGATGATTATTATATTTACAGTCAGCTATACTAGCTAGGACTCCCCCAATATCCATTTTCTTCGAACCCATGAAAACATAATCCTATATTATCCCCTCACCCTGCTCAAGCCTTCTAATATTCTTTCTTTCTTTTTTTTTTTTTTTTTTCATTTTAACCTAGGATCAAACTGTTCATCGTCAAACAAAAAAATGAACTATTCAATAATCTGGCCGAAATTAGTTATGAATTGGAGGCTTCTTGCGAGCTGGGGTGTAATCCATGACAACTATTTCGGCTCCATTCGTCGACTCATGTTTTTTGGGTATATTTAGATCATTATGAATCCTCCCGTTATCCTTTACCAAACCAGGAGTATTGGCACGAATACTATCAATCCTCATACTACGCGCTGCAACAAAAAAAAAAAAAAGACCGATCAATTAACTTCTTAATAGGGAGATTTATTGGAATGTATGAGCTAACACTTTAGATTCTTTTCAACAGGTATAAAAAAATTAGAGGAAAAAAACAAAGATGGTGTGGTAATGACCAAGATAAATGTAGAGAAAATAATTAACAAAAGAAGAAAGAACGAGGAGGAGGAAACCAAACTAGTCCTGGAAGAGAACTTTGTCTCATCTGGGCCCTCTAATAGGCACGAAATCAAACCAACTTCAAGAAAGCGTTTGGGCATTCTAAATACCTTATCACATTGAAGCTTGAAAAGATTAATTCTAGATGTTTTGAAGCTTTTATAAATGCTTAATTTCATCCCCAAGTCACTGTTCTGAAAGAGTTATGCCCCTTTTAATAGCACAAAATTTTAATTTTTTTATTAATAGCTCCATCGATCATAGTAATTATGTTACACGCATCATTAATGTGAATACTCATCTTTATTTTCTAAATTATCTCACATACAATCCGATTTTTTTTCCAAATCTCTTCGCATATTTAGAAGGAAAAAAACTATGGAAATTGATATAAAACATAGATAAATATAAAAATTACCTCCCGTTGTAATGGAAATGAAGGAGAAAAAGAACACAACTAGTAGAACTGCTCCCTTGAATCGCACAATAGACATCATAACTGTTTGCAAGAGGAAGAGGATGGAGGATATGTCTAGAACCTTTCCAACTTTGTACCTTATTTATAGATGGATAGGTAGGTAGATATGTGGTGCACTCATGTTAATATTGTAGTTAATCTTAGAAGAGTATATCTTGTTTTATAGGGAATTCTTAGGTAGAGACTAAGTTCCAACTGAGGTTGATCGAGTACATTATCATTGTAATGTAAGATCTGTGAAAAAAATGAAACAATACAGAGAGCTAAAAATCACAAGCGAAACACAAGGATTCACATGGTTCGACAGTGTGCTTATGTCCACGTATCAAATAAAAAATCCAATTACTATTTTCTTTCAAGTTTTACAGTCCTAGAAATCTCTAGCAAAAACAAGAGAGTAGAGAAAATGTGACTAGCTCCTCAAAACTTAAAATCCCTTAAAATAGAATATCATTAAGAAAATATTACATAATTGCCCTTTGTGAAATCCTAAAATTTTTGTTGGGGCTCCGCTCCAAGCCCCTGGGTTGGAGCATCCCCACAGCACAGCGTACCCCCAACAGAATACAACAGTTTTACACAACAAGATCAATCCGGCCAGTAGGAGAAGTTGATTAGATCATTTTGATTATTGAGATGCTTGTTACAGATCATTTAGGGTGAAAGAACAATCTAGTGTCGGTTCATTTTCTATGGAGCAACAAATGCCAACGGCCTATGTGTTGCACATCAATCATTGGCCAATGTTAAATCCTGCACTGGTTTGATAGTTACATCATTCATGAGAACCAATCTTACTCAACAGTGAGTAATGTCTGGGGCGGTAAAAAAAAAATCGGTTTAAATTGATTAGTATTTCTCTCATGGAAGGGAACAATGATTTAAGGAGGTCTAGATGAAAGCTAGACAATGGTGGGGCCGTTTGTCCCCTTAGATGAGGATGTGCTACAATCATTCTTGGACCACCGTGTACCTAAGTAGGTACATGGGCTAAACACATCTTGAAATAGAACTGTGGTAGAGTGTTAAGACTTGTTTGGATGTTACTATCAGATTTCTAGAAACAGTACTGTTTGCATTTGGAAATTTCCATTGTGTTCATGCTTGTGTCCAATTTCCTTTTCTTGTCTTCCTATTTTTTACTACATTAATTTAATGGCATATCTTGTATTATGTTAGACTAATGAAATTAACATGAACTAGTTGGGTATTAGTAGATACTAACTTCCGTTGGATGGAACCAGATCCTAACCCTTTCTTCTGGTTCCCATAAATTCTTCCCTAGATCCTAGTTTAGGTTTGAGACCTTTCCTTACCTTGCTTCCAGAGTCTGTTTTTATGTCTAGAACTTAGAACTAAATGGCGATTCTAGTTGTTATTAGGAAACTAATGTTACAATTTGTTGATAAAGGTCTTCCAAAAACAATTGAGTCTAGTCCTTTTATGGGTAAAGAATCAAGTGAAACTCCTAGTCAAAGTCAACTGTAAAGTTGAAGACCATTAGATTCCATGTATAGGATGGTAAGTGGCTTAGAGAACAATTAAATGAATGCCTCCTTGGTTCAGGAACGAACCCACATTTCCTTCGGGGGAGTGGAGATTCTATATATAGCTGATTAGAGTTTTTCAAAACAAATTTCCAAAGTTTGATTTTTCGAAAGAAAAAATCGGTTTCTACTGTATATCAATTGATCGACCTTCTCCATCCATACGATTGGATTGAGCTAAAAAATCTATCTATCAACCCTCCCACCTGATCAATCAGTCGTATTTATTTTGTCATGTGAAAATTCCGTTTTTCTAAACAATTTTAGTTCATGTAAAACTCTTTTACTTTTCTTTATAAAAAGAATTTTTCCTTAGGTTTTTAAAGACTGGAAAAAGATTACATCTTGAGCTCTGGGAAACTCAATAATTTCATAAATCAGTTCTTCTATTCATATTGATGAGTCTTTGAAAAATTATATCAGTAACCAAAAGCTGAATATATTATGTGGTTGCTTATGGAATCAAGTGTGTGGTTTGTAAAATCGGATCATGTTGAAGGTCAAGGCTCTAGGAGCGGTTTGTGGAGTATTACAAAAGGTGTGTTGAAACAAGGTTTGGTAGACCGTGGATTTGAGTCTGCCAGTCGTCTTGTGCATGGGTAATTTTTGTAAACTCATAATCATATATTAGATTGTTTTAGATGAGATTCCATGTTTTTTTTTTCAGAAGGATTTTTCAGATAAAAATCTTGTGTGTTGTGGATGCATGAATCTCTAATTAATATGCCTTGCTTTATTACATGCTAGATTAGGTTAATTTGATTAATTAATTTAATTAGATTAATTAATTTAATTAGATTCCTTAATCATCATTGAGAAAATTCTTTTTAAGACTTCAACAGTTGAGTTTGAAGAGTCAGATGATAATGCCTCTATCGACAATGAGGAATTGGCTTACTCAAGCAAACATTCTAAGAGAATCCTCAAGTCGAGAAGTGGAAAGTCCTTTATGAAAGGTCAACCTAATAAAGATAGGTCAAAACCCCATGATAAATCTAGCAGTTTTGAAAATAAAGAGAATTATGAATATAGACTTAAATCAATGCAGTGCTACAAACGCCTACGATAAGGATATATTTCTACAAACTTTCCCTCAAGGAAGTTGAAAGGGAAGTTCAAGGCATTGAATACTACATGGGATGGCACTGATTAGAATGATTTTGAGGAATCAAGTTCAGGAGAAGAGGTAAGTAATTTTACGACTTTTACTACCTCAGTTGACCTCACAAGTAGAGAAGTAGATTATCATCATTCATATTAGTGTTTGCATGGCTCTAGTAATTTCTAGTGAGAAAAATTCCTAGACTAAGAAGGCAAGTGAAAATCAATCATTCTGAATCAACTTCAAAGAGAGAGAAAAATATTCAAGAGAAGAAAAATTTATTGGCTCATGAACTAGTAGACACCCCACTTTATTGGGTCCGAGCCCGAAAGCTCCCAAAATCTATAAAAAGAAAAGTTGGGGGTGGTGGGGTTTATTTAGCCCAAATATATTTTCAAAAAGCCCAATGGCCCTTCAAGAGGAGACCTCAAGCCTCAAAGGCCTCCCAAAAAAATTGAAATTTTATCCTAATCATGGGTAACCCATGGACCATGCTATTTTTGGCCTGGTCCCTCACTCACCAATGGACCAAGGTTTCTTTGGCCTAGTCCCTCTATCACCCAATGACTGGACAATTAGGTTAATTTGATTGAAATTTGTGCACTTGGGTGCTCCAAATTCGCTTAAAGGAATCTTACTTTGAAATCCCTCCTAATCCTCTATTTTCCAAGAGATCTCAAGATAATGTTCCATATCTATCCTCACATTAATGCATGCTTGGCATTTCGTAATTAGTTTTCATATAACTGTGTAGGTCCTCAAGCTTTGACCCATGGTCCTCCTAAAGAGCATTTACCTTCCTATCCATCGTTCGTTAAGATCAAATTCAAGGTAATTGACTATTAAGGCCACCACTCTCTTGTACTTAATTCAAGGGCATCCTTCAAGAATTATTTGCAATTTAACCAAATTAAGGAACCAAGACCCTTTTATCCTTCAAAAAGAATTATCTAGAATCTAAAAATACCATTCTACTCTCAAGATTTTTGGAAGTCTATCCAAACTAATTGACTCTTAAGACCTTATGCAGACGAATTATTTGAGATTTCTCTTATTTTCATTAAAGCTTGACCATTTTCAAAAGTAGGGATACCCTTGCCTTTCTAAAAGAATTCTCTAGAACCTTGTGAGTATTTTTACACTATCATCCCTTGATTATTATTATTGGCACGACTCAAAAGTGTGAAAATGACAATCAAGGACTAACTAGGGGTAAATAAGGTCATTCTTTAAAGTTTTAGTGAAATTAAATTGACTTTGTGGAAGTTGAACCTTTATATCTCCATGGGTCTTCCAAATGTCTATAAGTAGACAACCACTTTAAGGCCAAAGGGATGAACGATCTATCTTCCCAAAATTTTATTCAATTCTCCTCTTCAGGCCTCTTTAAACCTCAAAACTCTGTCAAAATACATTATAATATACTTTAAACCTAGTTTGAAAGATCTAAGAAGGAAAAGAAGAAGAACCCAAGGAAGAAGAAGACCAAGGTGGAGATATAGTCTAGATTGCTTTATTTTTTTTACTTGCACCCCCTAATCCCACTTCTACCTCCCTTACTCTATTTTTTTTTTCAAATTTGCTTTAAGTTTATTCACGTCATTGCAGTCATGTAGTATAACTTTTATTTTCCATTGGCAAGTATGGGTTGGGAGTTAATACCTTTGTGGGGGGATCCTTACCAACTATAAGTCAATAACTATTTTCTTTTAGCATAATGCTCATCCATTCATCATCAACATGTAGTACAAATATCGTCAAATGATAAGGGTGGTTAGAGAGTAATCCCTCCATGTGAGGTAATCTCCCCCTCTAAGTTCATAATAAGTTCTTTAAAGGATATTAACATCTCAAATGGCAAGGGTGGTTAAAAGTAATCCCTCTAAGTCCATAATAAGTTCCCTATGAAACATTTGCATGTATTCACCTTTGCACACACTTACTCATCATCATATAAGATGAAGATTCCAAAGATACTTTCCAACTAAAATAAGTTTTCTTCAAACCTCACCAATAAAGAACAAGCTCACTTTGAATGCATCTCTATAAATAGAGTTTTCATACAAAAATGCAAGAGTTAAAAGAGTGTTATTCTTATGGATTAACACTTCCAACTCAAAGCAAACAAAAACATACCCATTAATGGGCACATTTCATAACACATGCACACACTTATATCTATCTCATCATGCATTCATGCACATGTTCGTCATTATTAGCATTCTAACTTTTTAAAAAAAAAAAAATTCAAAAAATAGTTTTAGTTTTCACTTTTGACTAATATCATGATAACCTCCAACTTGGTGGGTAAGATTGTTGTACAATACAAATGGACACCCCCTATTTGTGTCTAAAATAAAATACATTTTTTGCCATTAGTAAATGCTCAGGAAAGCAAGGATGAGAATTGAAGAAAATGAAAGGATATTAGAAGAGTAGAAGAAAAAAAGAAGGAAATAAATTGCCTTGATTGCTCTAATCAAAGAGTAAGAAATTTAATTTTTGTTTGGGTTTTTCTGTAATTTTTTTACCAAGACCTCCCTTGTGAGCCTATAAATAGGGGAGGATCAGAAGAGAAAAAAAAATAGGACTTTTATAAGGAAAAAAATTTGCTAAAATATATTTAAAACACTTAAAGCTTTGAATTGGATCTTTTCTACCCTCTTCACTCTTGATTGTTTAGTGTCCTCCTAAACGGTTTTGAAGCCCACGTATCTACAAAGATCATATTATGTTAATATTCACTAATAAATAAGATGATGATTTTTTAATGTGAAAAAAAATTTCATCAATTTTAGTGTAAATTGAAACAATTAATACAATGATAGTTTAATGTAAAACTGTCATCAAATAAGAGTTGAAAGAAATACTTAGAATAAATAAGATGACAGGTTTGTAAGAAACGTCATCGTTCTAAAAGAAATACACTTTTCTTACTAAATAAGAGTTGGCGCGATTTGGCATAATAAACCTTTCATGACGATTTTCAGAACAAACCACCACCATAGACTATAAATGACATTTTTTGAATCAACTATCATCTTATGTTCAAAACATAAGATAACAATTCCCCAAAAAACCTTCATCTAATGTATCCAATCTTGGCGCCAAATATTGGCTCAAACAATTTGTATAAATATAATGATAGTCTACAAAAATTGTCATCAAATGTTGTATAAATACGATGTCAATTTAATACAAAACTATCATGAATGTGGTAATTTTTTTGCTTAAATTGCAATAATAATGAAGATAATAGTTTAATGAACTAACTGTCATCTTATGTTGCTCTTCAACAATAAAGAAGATGACAATTTCATTAAAAAACCATTATGTTATGTATGCACTAAAACTTTTGATCCCATAATTGTAGGCTACATAAACCTCGAAAACTTCATATCTTTGACCCTCCTAATTTTGTGCTAACAATCCATGAATCTTTGCCTTTTGAATATTTGTTGATGAGGATATAAATCCAAAAGCCTTTCTCAGTTAATATTCTCCAACATAACTTTATCATAACCACCTTGTGGATATTTCAAAGAGTCCTTATATCCAATCCACTTTCCTATTTTTTGGTGTGCACACCATCTTCCAGGAAACCAATTAAGTGATGCTTTTTTTTTCATTTCCTCATCTAACCCCAAAAAAAAGTTTGCGAAAAATGATTCCAAACCCAAAGTAACTAACTTCGGTTGTAAAAGTATGGAAAACAAATCAATAGAGATATAGATTTTAAGTTAGTCACCTCCTTCTAAAAGGAATTTGAATTTCCAATCCTTCATTTTTCTAGAGATTTGAAAGGCTAAATGGCTACACACATCTCTCTAGTGACTCTGCTAGAAACTAAAGGGACTCCAAAGCCATCTCCTAAGTTTTTAAACAATCTTTGAATATCTTTGATTGCCATTAAAGATTTTCTAGTAGCTCTTGAGAATACAACCAGATCGTCTACAAATAATAAGTGTCTCGAATCCAAGGCATTACTTGAAATTGCACTCTAAGGTTAGTTACCCACGCATTATGAATTGTTGAGTGTTGTAGTAGTATTGAATGGTTGGACCGAGTCACGTGTGAGTTGACTTGTGAAGGGTTCTTTTGAATTGTAGTACACTTCACCCTTGATCTTGGGCCATGGGACATGAGCCCTAGATCGGTTCATGGAATTGGGCGTGACAATCCCGCTATGTAAAAACACCCTTATTTATTCATGTGCTTGTTAGCTAAAAAAAGGGGAAACAACAAAAAAAGAATTAAACTAATTATTAGGTTTAGTTGGGCGTGCTTGTCACATATATGCAATAGAGGATTCAAAGTGGACTTAATGTGTCATCATTTTTTTAAATCGGCATAGATTAATAAGACTCAAAGTATGTCTCCATTGACTCTGCTAGAACAACCATGATAATAACACTATGTGAAAACTAGTAAATTCAACAGGAACTTTAGACAAGTCTTGGCCCAAGAATTTTAAAAATCGAATTTGGACAACCCAGGGCTGTTGAAATTTTGATGTTCCCAAGATTTGATAGTTTAGAGCCATCAAATTTCTCTCATCCTCCTTATTTGACAATGATCCTTTGAAAAAAAATGATTCAACAACGAAAAATGACGCCTTGATCTGTCAAATATGAGCTTTTTTCAAGTTGTATATCTGCACCTTAGGTCCCCAAGATGCTTCATAAATATCCAAAAGAAAAACAAAGAGAATACAAACGAGAATACAGACTAAAAGAATCTAGCAAAATTTTGGCTCTCTCATATGTCTTCTTTTTTATAGAGCTTGGGTCTCTTATTACAAACTCTAGCTAGTGCAATAATTAAGAATTCCTTATACATTTAGGAATCTGATTGAGAAGTCCTAATTGGATGTATAATAGGTGTAGGGCCCACATGAACACCCTAATCAAACCAATACCGATCTATATATATCACAACATAAATTTAGAGGCTGAGATGTCATGCATTGTAACAAGATGAATACTAATACACTAAATAATCATTTGACGAATAATGAGATTAGCTTATCTTGTATAATTTTGAGTTTTCTTCCCATTATAGTAATTATTTTTTATACAAATCATCAAGGTTCATATAATTGTATTTTATGAATAATGAGATTATCTTATCTTGTACAATTTTGAGTAATTATTTTTTATACAAATCAAGGTTCATATAAGTTTTATCCAGAATTAGTACTATAATTCAATTCCACCTTATAGATATGCTGACATACTTGTGTTAGCTTAACTTCTGAAAAAGAGCTAACTTTGACTGATAGACACACTTACACCATAACGAAAACAAACATTTACAATTATATTTGTAGTACATCTGTACATTTAATCTTTTAATGATGATATATATATAATGAGAAGTGTTAGAATGTAGAAGGTTGAATTTGAAAACCCTTTAATACTCAATAGGTTCAAACCATAAGGTAAAAACCCAATCCCAACTGTATGCTTTATGCTTTATATTTTTTAACTTTTACTTTATGCTTTAGTTATTAATATTGATTTTGCCTTGTGTAATTTTAATCTCACATCGATCAGGAAAAGAGTTGATTTGCAACTCTTAAATAGTTGTACTTCTATTAATATAAAGTTAATAGAAGTAATGGGCAGGCTCACGCATTCATATGGGGGACCCAAGAGGAAAACCCAAGGTGTCAATTGGGATTTGGATCCATCGATTTGAAATGCATGTGCGCACATACGACGTCTGCACAGGAGGGGGGGTGAAAAATCTCAAATTTATACCTCACGTGAGTGCGTGCGAAGACTCATTTTTGTTTTAATTTTCTAAGGCCCATTTTATTTAAAAATCTAATCGTTTTAATTCGTTTGTATTGGTATCCGTTTTGAACCAATATAAAACATAGAGGTTTGTGATTGTTCTAATCAATCACTTCCTCTTTTATTTAAATATTTATGTTTATTCAATTTAATTACATATTTTATCTTATCTCTTAAGAATTTTTTATGTTTTATCGCCATCAGTTTACTTATATTCTTCATTGTAAATACACACAATGTCATAAAGTTTGAAGTTACATTTCAATTAGAGTACCTCTTAGAAACATGGGTTGTTATATCTTAGAAAGTGATCGCCCACGGACTATGATTCCGTAGTAGGGACGAATTTCATTTTAAGACAGTGCTTTGTGCATACCTCAACCACTACTTTTAGTTAATATATTTCTATTTAATTTAATACAAAAATCAAGAATTATTTCAAACTTCTTCTCTCTTTCCTTAAGAAATCAGTCCACATTTTAATAACAATCTAAAATGAAATTCAATATTGATTTTTATGGAGATAATTTCTAATTTTGTGTACAGTGAAAAATTCAAAAAATATTGATAATAAGAATTTCAAATTCTGACAATAGAAAATGTTGTTCTATTTAACAACATTACATTTGACTTATATTGTCACCCAAGAATTAGTTTCTTTGGATGATAATAAAAAAAGACCAAATCAAAATAGACGAATATCATAAATGGAAACACTCCACTTTCATGTATCGAAATTATATCTTAAATGGATTAAGTATTATTCTTTATAAGATTTACTCCTTTGTTGAATCTGTCAAGATTTTATGGGAAAATCTTGAAAAAAAAATATACTCTAGAAGATGCCAACACAAAAAAATTTGTTGTTGGACATTTTCTAAATTTTAAGATTGTAGATTTTAAGTTCGTAGTATCACAATCTAAAGAACTTTAAATTCTTATTCATGAGATTCATGACGAAGGCATGAGTATAAGTGAAGGATTCCAAGTTTGATCGATAATTGAAATATTACCACTATTTTAAAAAGACTTTAAAAATAATTTGAAAAAAAAAAAAAAAAAAAGGAAATGGGACTCAAGAATTTAGTGATAAGACTTATAATCAAGGAGAATAACCATGATTTTAAAAAAAAATATAGTAGAAGAAGAACCTTCCAAATTCTATAGAAAATTCATCATTGATTCAAAAAAAAAAAAAGAATGTAAAGAAGAACTTGCATGGTCCAAAAGACAATATCTAAAAAATCAAGGAAAATTATTATATTTGCAACAAACCTGGACATCATACTGAAGACTGTCGCAAGAAAAGAATCAACAATATCAGAACAAGCCAATGTGACTGAAACTTGAAACCTATCAATGGTTTTTTTAGAAGTGAATTTAATAAGAAATACCAATAATTAGTGGTTGGATACAGAGGTCACCAAATACATATGCTTTAAGAGAGGCATATTTTCCTCTTATAACAACGTTGGAGATGAAAAATTGTTCATAGCAAATTCATCTACATTCGTTGTGACAAGAGAAGGAAACGTGAATCTGAATTTCACATTTGACAAGGTTTTAACTCTAAATGAAGTACCTCACGTTCCACACATTCGAAGAAACTTGATTTCGGATCATCTTTTAAGTCGAAGAGGTTTTAAAATGGTGTTTGAGTCTAATAAATATATAATCACAAATAGTGAAATGTTTGTGGGCACATCTATGTGATGGGTTGTTAAAATTCAATGTAATTTTTTATTTTATTAATAATATTACGTCTGTTGCTTATGTTTTTTAGTGTTATAATATTTGGCATGTTAGATAAGGCAATGTTAATAATAAATCGATTATTAAATTAATGAATAGTGGTATGATTCCTAAAATGTATATTGATACATCTAAAAATGTGAAATTTGTGTTGAATCAAAATTTGCTAAAAATATCTTTTAAAAATATTGAAAAATTTATAAAATATTTAAAATTAATACATTCTAATTTGTGTGATCTCAAATATGTTTAATTTAGAGGCGATAAAATATATTTTATGACTTTTATTAACAATTGCACTAGATTTTGTATGATTTGTCTTTTAAGTAGTACAAATGAAGCATCATAAATGTTTACAATTTATAAATTTGAAGTTAAAAATCAACTTGAGAAGAAAATTAAAATTTTAAGATCTGATCAAGAAGGAGAATATGAATTTAATTATTTAATTATATTTTATTAAATAAATAGAATTATACACCAAACAACTGCTCTTTATTCTCCCCAACAGAACAATATAACAGAAAGAAAAAAAATATTATCATAAAAGACATGGTTAAGTTTTTACTTGTTAATTCAAGTGTACCTCTAAATTTATAGGTAGAAGTACTTTTGACATCTTGTTTTAAATAAAATTTCATTAAAGAATTCTAAAAAAATCACTTTATGAACTTTGAAAGATAAAACACCTACTTTTAAATACATGAAAGTGTGGGGGTGTTTAGCCAAACTGACTGTCCCCCTGCCTAAAAAATAAAATTAGGTCTTAAAATTATAGATTGTATTTTTATTAGATATGTTATTAATAGTAGTGCAAATAGATTTCTTGTGTATAAATATGATATAAATGATATTAATCCTAATACTATAATTAAATTCAGAGATGTTGAATTTTTTGAGGATATGTATCCTTGAAAAGATAATGTGGCGCTCCGCCAAACGTTAACACAAAGCCCCATTTCAAATCTCGAGGCACAAGGTGGTGCCTCGAAATTTCGGTATGGTTCTCTCTGTTTATGTTAGCATTCCAAGGTGTTCAACCTGCACCTGATAAACGACATACAATCCTGCATATATGCATACAAAATATCACAATAACGAAAGCCTACATACATCTAATAACGTACGATATATTAGAGTGCGGAATGATAACAAAATACAGAATTATACAACTATTTTCGCACTTTAACAAAAGTCCTAACGCTTGATAAAAAAACCCATAATACTCCTAGACGAATCTGACACCATTAGGGGTATAGTCCCAATACTCACCAAGTGACGGACTTTAGCTGTCCATCTGATCTACTAGATGATTCTCACTCGTTTTCTACACCTGCCTCACCAAGCTTCAGATTTAAAACTAAAAAATACAGAAGGAAAGGGTGTGTAACAATGGTTACCCAGTAAGGAAGAAAATAATTTCTGCTAATAACCTCTCTTAACATGAACGAATAAACGTACTGAATCATTTTAAAATAAGCAAGGTTTTATAGAAAAAACTACGATTAACTGGTATATATAACTAAGGATGAGCAACTAAATGTTTTAAAATTTATATTACATCGATCAGCAATACTTACTATAACATTTTCTTTTTATATATGAGTAATTGATCATGTGAAAATATTAAACATGCATTTCATTTTATATATCAAAATAAGACAATAGATATATAATACAAATGGTAAAGTAGTGGAAGTAGAGAATTGGGATTCACGACTGAATCGTTTCCAGTCGGGACATGATGTTTCATAATAAAATATTAGTTCCTGATTTTGTGGCTGGTCGCTGTTTACCACATTTGCGGGATCATTTATCCGGCTCAGACTAGTCGTTTGACGTGACCGTAAGCAATGGGTCTCTTTTCGATGTGTCAGAACGTTCGACTACTATAGATTGTTAGTGATCACTGACTAATCATCTTCGTCTATGCCTATCAGGCGTGCATGTGATTCCCAAATATACAAACCATTCGTATACACCACCTTCACATTATAAGTTCACTAGTAAAGACAGAGAGGAATAAACCCGAATTTTAGTTATGACTCCACTATTATACGCATCTCATACGACGTATGAGCTTGGTGGTCCCTACCGTATATCTTATGATAGTACACCACTCCGAATGATATGATACATTATCCTTTCAGGCATTCACAGACTCTTTAACAGCTTTCAAAATAGCTACATATATATATATATATATATATATTATTTTAATTTGAAAACGAAAATGAAATTAACAATACAAGATTTAAAATGGATATCCAGTCTCCAACTATGCAATTGTGGCCACCTGGCCTAAAATAAATAACGGAACAAAAAAGTAAACAGCGTCTCGTGCTAACAGAAAATAAATAAACATGCAACAAATAATATTATCCCTGGATATTCGTTCACCAACCTACACACAACACAACAATGTAAAATGCAGATATCACTCCTCGAATGTGACTCTGACATTTTATCAATTCATATATTTTTTTTTCCTTTTTTGATTTTTACAGTTTATAATCTCTCAAATAAATATCCACTTTCTGATATTCAACAACTCAATATGAGTTCATTGAATATTAAATCATTTTTTCAACTATGAAATTTATTTTTATCAATAACATTGAAAAAGTACAAAACTTAAATCAAAACGAGGTTCGAACGGTGTACAAGACCCAACTAGCAAAAATAATCCGATGAAATATCCTATCTACGTATAATTTGTTATAAAATATAATTAAACATATCAAATATGCAAGTTCTAGCATGAATTTGAAACAACGAAAGAAAATTCTATATTTTAGAAATATATAACAAATTTATGATAAAATCCTAAATGCAATTTTCATAAATCTACAGTTACCAATAGAGATTGAGAGTTCTTACTATCTCTATGCGAAAGAATTGAAACACGTACATAGAAATCGAAACGATCGACATGAAAATCAAGACGATGGTTCAAACTTCAAGATGGCTGATTTTCGAATCTAACCTTGTGATTTCGAAGATCTCGACGTCGTCGTCCTTTCTCCCTTCTGCGATAAAGGATAGTTTGATCTCGAAACGGATGAAATTCGAGGTCGAAGTTTCGAAACCCCCGTATATAAATACGGTTGATTTTTGACAATATAGGATGAAAAAGAAAGTGAAACGAAAAGAGGTTTGGTGGGTTTTGTAGAGAACGAGGACGTTTATCCCTTTTACGTCGGAAGTCTGTAGCGAATCTGAAGAGGAAGATTGAAAGAAATCAAATTTTTTTTCGTTATATCGTTGGCTAGTTTTGGGACGAATTGAGAAGATGAATAGTGAAACAAAAATAAAAAATTTATTTATATAAAGTCTTGGAACGAAATCGGTATTTTGCCTATTATTTCGATCGACAATAACTTGACTATCTGAACTTCAAAAGTGATGAATGGATATTCTATTTCGTCTAATTTGTTTTGTTCCAGATTTACTAGTGTAGTCAATTTCTACAAATTCTGTATCTAACAAAAATTTACATTTTTGGCCCAATAGGACCTTAAAATTGACGTCGTTTTCATTTTTGACGATAATTCGACTTTCTATGCTCCAAAAATGATAAATAGATAGTCCATTTTCAATAATTTTTTGTTATGAACACAATAGTATGATTAAATTTTAAAAATTCTTGCTCTAACAAAAAGTCATTATTTTAGCCTGATCTTATCTGACTCGGTAATCGATGATTTTATATTTTTTCTATTCGGACTCGTATTTGAGCTTACTTACAGGCTAAAATATTTGTTTTTATCATTTTGAATACAATGGTGAGTTCAGATTCTATTAAAAATGATCAGAAACATCCTAAAGTTTTACCCCTAAGTCTTACTTTCAAGATTTTTTCAAAATTCTATTATTTATTTTTCTCGAGATACGAATCTAAAACTTGAGGTTTTACAGATAAAGTTGAAATTTTTTGAAAAAAAATGATAATAAAACAATTGGTTGTATATGGATTTTAAAAAAAAGTCGATGGAATTATAAATAAATATAACGTTAGATCAGTAGTTAAATGATACAAACAAAAGGAAGGCATTGCTTTTTTGACATTGATTCCCTTGTTACTATAATCACTTCTGTTAGACTTCTTATTCTAATAACTTCCATTTATAATTTAGAAATTCATCAAATAAATATAAAAATTATTTTTTTAAATGAAAAACTTGATGAAAAAATATATATGGATTAATCAGCATAATTTGTAATTAAAGAACATGAAATAAAAGTTTGTAGATTAACTAAATCCTTATATGATTTAAAGAAGATTTCAAAACAATGACATGCAAAATTTGACAATGTAATGATATTAAATGGATTTAGAATCAATAAAACTGATAAATGTGTTTGATATAAAATTATAATTGATTTTTATGTGATTATTTGCCTATATGTAAATGACATGCTTAGTTTTTTTTTTTATCTAATATAAATGTTCTGAATCAAACTAAGAAATTATTGTCTAGAAATTTTGACATGAAAGACTTAGGTCCTACTGATGTAATTCTTGGAATAAAACTTTATAAAAATATTAATGGATTTGGTTTATGTCAATCTCATTATATTGAAAATGTTTTAATCAGTTTGATTGTATTCCTGTAAAAATATTTTTTAATTTAAATTGTCAATTGATGAAAAATATTAGTAAATGTATTTCTATATTAGAATATTTTCAAGTTATTGGTTGTTTAATGTATACTATGAATTGTACAAGACCAAATATTGTGTATTCAATAAATAAATTAAGTAGATCCACTAATAACCCAAAATATGATTATTGAGAATCTTTGGTGAGAATCATAAGATACTTAAGATATACCATGAGTTATAGACTACATTATAATAGTTATCTTACCGTATTTGAAAGATATAATAACGCCAATTGGATATCAGACTCGGAAGAGTTGAAATCTATCAATGACTAAAATTTTATACTTAAAGGTGCAACAATCTCATGAAAATCCACCACGAAATCATACATAGCTCATTCCACCATGAAATCTGAGTTTATTACCATGGATAAAACTGATAAAGAAGCTGAATAACTTAGGAATTTTCTTAAAAATATTCGTATTTGGCCTAAGCCAATATCTACTATATCTATTCATTGTGATAACCAAGTTGTCATTACAATGGCAAAACATAATGTATATAATGACAAGTCAAAACATATTAAACGGAGACATAACTTTGTAAAAATAATTACTTTCTAATGAGATTATTTCCATTGACTTTGTAAAGTTTAAGGAAAATTAGGTGGATCATTTAATTAAAGGATTATTTATAGAGTTTGTTACACCGATTTTGAGGGGAATGGGCCTTAAGCCTATAAATTAAAAATTACTTAAATGGAAACTAAACCTAATTGATTGGAAATCCCAAGTCTAGGTTCAATGCAAAAATTAGTTGAATATGATTTAAAAGAAAACACTAATAGAACATATTGTTCCAAGTTCATTCCTGTGAAGTATTTAGAGTGCCTGTAAAGAAAAAAGTTTAAGTATAATTTTTTAATGTTGTCTATACTTGCAAAAGATAATTATAACAGGATATTTCTCATAGGCTCACCTAAATGAATGTAGAATTGGGTTGATTTTATAAGAGTTTAGGCTAAGCTCTCTAAAGCACTCATAATACTAGGTTTTGTTCAAGGTCAAAATGAACACCATCGATAGAACTTGATAGTTGATTGATTAACTTGTGTGTATAATTTATTATTTTGATTTACACTAAAGGTTAGTAGTTCAAGGCATAAAATCCATTGATTGACTATTAATTTCGATAGACTTATATTAGGTAAGGTTTAAGTCTAAAATACACCCATACTAAATATGATTATGTATATATATATATATATTGTATTTTCTGCATTCATGTAGGGGGATTGTTGGAATTTAGAGGGTTAAATTTGAAAATCCTTAGATGATCAATCGGTTTAAACCATAGGTATATATATATATTGTATTTTCTGCATTCATGTAGGGGGATTGTTGGAATTTAGAGGGTTAAATTTGAAAATCCTTTGATATTCAATTGGTTTATACCATAGGGTAAAACTCAATCCCAAATCTAAGTTTTATGTTTTTCTTATTTTTATTTTATTCTTTATACTTTAGTTATTAGTATTGATTTTGCTTTGTATAATTTTAGTCTCACATCAATTAGGAAAAGAGTTGATTTGCAACTCTTAAATTGTTGTATTTCTATCAACTTTAAAGTTGATAGAAGTAATGGGCAGGCTCACGTGCGCCCACGGGGGCCCAAGAGGAAAACCCAAGGTTCCAATTGGGATTTGGATCCACAGGTTCAAAATGCGTGTGTGCACGTACAACATGTGCACAGGGGGGAATGCAAAATCTCATATTTATACCTCAAGTGGGTGCGCGCAAAGACCCATTTTTTACTTTAATTTTTAAGGCCCATTTTATTTCAAAATCTAGTCGTTTTAAATTTGTTTGTATTGGTATTTGTTCTGAACCAGTACAAAACGAAAAGGTTTGTGACTTTTTTAAATTGTCACTTCCTCTTTTATTTAAATGTTTTTGTTTAGTCGATTTAACTACATAATTTCTCTTATCTCTTACTTAAAAATTTTCATTGTTTTATCGTCATCAGTATACTTATATTCTTCGTTGTGAGAGCACACAATATCATCGAGTTTGAAATTACATTCCAATTAAAATACCATCTTGGAAGCATGGATTGTTGTATTTTGGAGAGTGAACGCCTACAAATTATAGTATTGTAACAGGGTGAATTTCATTTTAGGATAGTATTTTATGCATACCTCAACCATTACTTTTAGATAATATATTTTTGTTACATTTAATTCAGAAATCAGAAATTATTTCAAACCTTTTCTCTTTCTTTCCATAGGAAATTAGTACACATTTTAATAACAAGAAGTTGATTAGATCATTTTTTATTGTGAGAATGGCTTGTTATGGTTAGTTTAGGATGAGTAGTGTTGATTTATTTTCTATGGAACCTCAAATGTCAATGGCCTATGGTATGTACACAAGTCATAGGCTAATATTACAGTGCCACACTAGGTATTAGTGTTACACCTATCATCAATATCGATCTTAGCTAGTAGTTGGTACGTAATGTTTGGGATCAATTATGAAAAATAGTCTAAGTTGATTTGGGTTGCTCTCATGGAAGGAAACAACATAAATTTACCAAAACATGCACATCATATCGATTATTTACCAAAACGGTAAACTGTACATCTTATTTCCAAAAATAGTAAAAATAGTAATTTTCATATTTTTGCTATCAAAAAATACTGTTTTTGTCAGAAGGATCATTTTAACACAAGTTCAGAATGTATTTTATGCAATGTTAGAAAGAATCTTCTGATATAAGATTATGATGTATTTTATACAATGTTAGAATGATCATTTTGATAAAAAAGATATTTTTTGTAGCAAAAATATGAAAATTATTATTGTTATTGTTTTGGTAAAATAAAATATTTTCGGAAATAATAAATTATCATTTTAAAAAATAAGATGTACAGTTTACCATTTTGATAAATAAGTTTGAAAAGTTTTCTGTTTTGATAAATTATTCAGGGAACAATGAGTTAAGGAGGGTAAAAGCTAGACATTGGTGGGGCCATGTCTCACCTTGGATGAGGGGTTGTGAGAGTGTGCTTCAATGATTTCTAGGCCCACCATGTACTTAAGATGGTACATGGGCACTAAGAACCGTGGGATAGAGTTAAGGTTGGTTTGATTTTTAATTTCAAATTTTGGGTAGTTAGTGGTTTGTTACATTAGATTACCCCAAAATAATGGTATTTGCACTTTGAAATTTCCATTATATGTACATGTTTGTGTCCAATTTCCTTTTCCGTGATTTAAACACACTTGCAGCATCATGTCTTCATAATTTTACTAATTAATACCACGTGTTATGTTAGACTAACTATGGACTATTTGTACATTTGTAGGTATTAACTACATTTGGATGGAACAGGTGCCTAACTGCTTCTGTTATCATAAATTGATCCCCATACCCCTTGCTTAGGTTTGAGACCTTATTCTTATCCTACTTCCAGTCTTTTTTTTGTCTATAGATCATAAACTAAGTGGCGATTCTAATCTTAATCCTACCCTATAAATGGGTCATCAATTTGTACCCGAGGATCCTAGCCAGTGGTCAAAATAAATAAATAAAAAATGACCCAAAAGCTTGTAGCCGATGCAGAGCTTGGAATTTAAAGCTAACCCCAATTTACAAGTTGAAGAAATGGGGATCGTCCATTTTTTTGTAAACCAATTTTGACGGGATTAGAAGTTTTAGTATAGACTAATCTTTGGTAAAGATAATCTCCTCATCATAAAGATCCTCCTCAATGAAAAACAGCCCATTCCTAAGACAAAACAACTTTCACTACGTGAAAATATCCAAATATCGACGGTCCAAAACTGTTGAATTATGGAGCAATTCGACAGTCTCGACCGTCGAACCAGCCTATCGAATTGTACCTTGTCGAAAAAAAATTCGACGGTTAAAAACCATAGAATTTTCTAAAATTCGACGGCTTTAGACCATCGAATGGTATTAATTCGACGGCTTCAAAGCCGTCGAATAACATATTTTCGACGATTTTGGTCTGTCGAATATGGGATAATCACATATATTCGACGGCTATAGACCGTCGATTTAATTTCCAGACCAATCAGAATGTACCCAAATGCTAGCTTTGTCTTCAACCTATATTTGTGAAAAAAATTCACACATTAATATCAACATCGACATTCATATCCCATCCACTATCATCCCCATCCATTCACACCAATTTGCATTCAATTTATAGTATCAACGAATAATAAGATTTAAAAATTGTTGTCCATACACATTCATATCAACAATTTATATAACTAGGCAAAAACTGAAACCATAACTTGAAAATTCTACATATGTTGTAGACAATCAAAATTTCCAGTATTTAAGTTCAATGACATCCACTTCAAATGCTAGATTTAGAACTATGATCCTCTTTAATTAGGGGGTGCTAGCTGCCCGGTTAGGCGTGACCGAGTCCATGGATCCATGGCGGCTTTTTGTTCATTCTCTCTGTCAACAAACTTGCATGAGCAATGGGAATGTTAGGTCGGAATATCAGAAAAGGACTATTGATAACAACAATTCAATAAGAAAAAGATGAAAGAAGAACCAAATTTAAGAAAGTACCCTGTATGTTATAGGATTTTGATCTCCCGCATAGTGTATGTCCTCCAACTCCCCGAAGGGAGGAGGTAGAAGAGAATTCGGGATCTCTCCAAAATATAAGAACGTGCTTCCCTCATTTCGCTCAAACAACTCTGGGTGGTTGCATACCTACCATTATACGAAAGAAAAATACATTACTCGCAACGAATGACTGAAAATAGATCTAATACCAAGACACATCAAGAACTCAAGATGATCCTCATTTCTATCATCCGTAAAAGAAAACCTCAACACTAATAGATAGAGTACCTTCCTCAGTTGAATGACAATATTCATTAAGTGATGAATTTTCTTCTCATTAACCCGTCTGCCATCAAACAACTCAGCAAGAGATATTTTATTCTTTATAGCTTGATAAAAAGCTTGCTGCCACCAGTAAGGACATATGAACCATTGGTCTCTCTGCCTTCAATTATTGGGTTAAACAGTGAATTTGATGAAGAAAACAAATGAGCTATGTCACCCAGGTACAACAGAGAGAGTATCCTGATTCCTCAAGGACGCAACCTCTACTTAAAAGAAACGAAGTGTCCAACAGGAGACATCCATTTTGAGTGCCCAGGTAAATAACATGGTAGAAAGCCAATTCTCGCTGGCAACATAAACATCCCAATTGTACAAGAATGTAAAACAGAGAAACAGAATACGAATAACATCAATTTGAATAAACTTACTTCATTCCAAGACTTCCCTTGAGCAAGACGTGGATAAACAGGTGCCTTCGGATTTGCAAAAGATATGAAATTCGAAACTGCCACCAGTTTTGGCTGCAGACCCCAAATATAAAATTAGTGATAAGTATGCAATCATCCACATTCCTGGTAAACCATCTCCAAGTACAATAAGGGAGGAATCATGCAAAAGGTCTAATGTGAGAAAAATAAATTTTTAACAAATTTCATTCTCACCAAAAACTAGAAAATGTACAAAAGCATGAAAAGAGCCAATAGAGTTGGGAACATACATTTGACAACCCCCCTAAAAATAGAGCAAAGGAGAAGTCCGCCCGCTGATTGATCAATACAAACTTCAGAGAACCTTTTCCAGTTTTTGTATAATCTGGATTTGAGTAATTCGCATAGTGGTACTGAAAAAATAGATGCCCATGTTGATCTTATATATTCGATAAAGTTAAACCAAAAAGACGGCTAAAGTTAATTATAATTCCAATATAGCAAAGTAACACAGTAAAACACACCTTTATGGGAGTAGAGCATATAAATGGTGCTTTTACAGTCGAATTAACAACTTTTGGGGTACAAATTGAAAAGCTGCAAGATTAAATTGAATTACTTTTTTATTATCAAAACAATAAAATGAAACTATTGAAATATGCAGTCACAAGATATTGGATGTACACATTTGGTGCAAATATTGTGGAATTTAAGCAAATTACACGTCAAAATATTTGGTCAATAATTTGTGCTCTACACAATCATAGTTCGACTTCAAGAAAACTAACTCAAAAAATTATTCATAGAAATTGTCCTTACATTAAGTTTGCAGGAGAAAAGACTCCGACCCAATCGTCTCCAGATGGATCAGGGATTTCAAGGTCCACAGTTACCTATTGAGTATCTTCTCCCTGCAGAAGTAAACAAAAACATACAACATTACCTCTATAGGTCACACTCGAAATTGAGAACTTAGGTTCAATCTATTGAAAGATGAAACAAATGCCCAAGCTCTAATTGATTGCCCATAGCCGATGAACCACACCTAACAATGACACTAACTATCTTGTACTTACTTTATTTTGGGTTTTCAATGAGATTAAAGGTAACAGTTCGCAGCAAAATTCGTTAGTTGGGTGATTATGATCATTTGACATTTTCAACCTTGAGACTATATGGGCCATCATTTGGATGATCTGAATTAATTAAGTATGCCAAGTAAATTCAATCTCTAATGAATTTTTAACAGAAACAAAGCTAAACATTTTTTCCAATAAAAAGACACATTTTTAGTTGAAGGGAAAGCAAAAAAAAAAAAATGTGCAACTGGACCATAGAGTAGAAGTTAACCTTCTTCAATTGTTGTAACTTCCTCTACTGTTTCAGCACCAGATCTCTCACACTCCATTGACAATGCGGAATAGAACTGCTGAGTAGGCTGTTGTGTGTGATGCCCCTAGCAACCCGTAACTTCCAAGTTCACAAATTTTAAAACATTAATGGAGAAAAAGGAGAAAATCTGTCTATATAGCAAAAGAATTACTTAAAGGAGCGGTGCATACAATTGAAGCGTAAGTTTTCTTTGGTGGTTCTCCAAGAAATGTTGGTTCCTCAATAGGGACAGGAGAGGAGTCTTGAGTGGTGTTCATTTCTGTTGGGTATGAAGGGTTTGACTCTTCGACAGGAATTTCTTCCACCAAGTTGTCAGCCTCAGGAACTTGCAGTTGTGGATGCTCTGGGAGACTGTAATTGTCAAGTGAATCATTTTCTTCCACATGAGAACAGCTGGGTTCACAAAAACTGAAGTAAAAATCACATGATGTATACAATTAAAAGTAACAGTTAGAACACACCCAAGTTAAAAATGGAGAAAAAGTTAAATATAAAAGCGGTAGTCAAGGAACTTAGCTATGAAAACATGCAATGAAGTTATCAAACAAAAGGTAAAAAACCTTATTACCCCAAGCGTTGTCTTGACTTAACCCTCAAAATACACGACAATGGCTCCTAGGCCATCTAATCACCTCACCACAAAGAATATCAAGTAAAGTCCCTTGGGGTCCATCTCTATCCATTAGCTCAGCCGAAGAGTCAATGATCTCATTGATACAAATTTAATAATACTCCATATCTGGCTTCTTAGGATCTACTAGTGCTCCTTTGGCATAGATCACATTCCTTCTAAAGTTCATCAATAAGCATACCCTACCATTATTCAATGATGGTAATAATTCTGATACTGGTTCTTTACCTCCTCGTCTATTAGGAATTGTGGAATCTGATGTCGCCTATAAAATAAAATTATTGTTTATGATTAGATATGTATGCTGAAATCCATCTTTTATATGAATTAAATATTAATGAAAAATTAAATGAAGAATCTCTAAAGTTAAAGTGTTTTTACATCTTACCTGAGTAGAAGGACCTCCAACTTCAAATGTAGATGATTTTTTCTTCTTGTGCTTGTTCTTGTTCTTCTTTTTCTTCTTCTTATCTTTCATTAGTGCATGAACTAGTTGAGTTAAGTTAACCATGTCTATTTCAAACTTATCCGTATAATTTCGACTTTGAGTTGTATAACATAATGAAGTTTTTGAAACTCCACCCCCCATACCTCTTACTCTGCCTTTTCCATCTTTCCCAAACACCTATGCACAACTTTGATTAATATAATGTATGTAAATAAAAAATTAAAATTAAATAATATAAGTCATACATACAATGGAAATATGATCATGATCGATATCCTTATGGACAAAACTAGGATCTTCTCTAATAAGATTGTTTAATTGATCCTACAAAACAATGAAAACATTACGATGGTAAGTAATATTTTCAAAAATAAAAATAAAAAATTTGACTAAAAAATGACATCACTTACGAGAGATTTGGCCAACTCAGGAGTGAGAGCACTACCATCACTCCTCGTATGACTATCGATGAAAAGTTCTGTTCTTGTAGGCTGCCGACCATCCGTTGAGTATCATCTGTTGAATATCATGAACTTGGTCATCGTTTCTATCAGAACACTCATCCATACAAGTAACTTCATCTTCTTCGTTGGAAAAATGTCCAAGCGCATCATTCAACATGTCTGTCATTCTTGGGATCATATCTTCATCACACTGATGAACAGACGTACTAGCTCCGACTGTTACATGAACCCCATCCCTCCAATGTTCTCCATGGAATGTCCATCTCTTGTAAGAAGTATCTATACCGTCACAGACTAAATGTTCTGCAATTGTTTCTATATGTTTCCTCATCGATAAGGTATTACGACATTTGACACAAGGACAAAAATAATGATCATCATTACCCAAATTCTGTCTATTCGTTTTCAAGTACTCAATAAATGACACTACACCATCAATGTATTCCGCTGATAGCCTAGGTTTCGACATCCACTCTTTACTTGAACTTCAAACCTCTCCATCAAACATACAACTGATAAGTAAAAGGAAAAAAAAAACAACATATTTTTAGAAAGATGTCTAAGCTAATTATAAAATATATTGTTGGTACTGTCATTAATCATAGTCTTTCACATCATTTGATGTGATCATGACCATCAAATCAGTAGACTTCTATGAACTAATGATGTTGGACTTCTAATGCCGTTAAAAATTAAGGATAACCATTGGTTTCAATTCTCAAATGGGTAGTTAAATTATTAATCTAATTTGAGATTTAAACCAATACTAAAGCTATGGAAACCATAAAAGATATCTAATTGAGAATAAGAATAGAAGCAAAGACTACAAATAAATAATAAATAGTAAATAACAAATAAAAAAGAAAAAACGAAAATGAGAATGGTCATGAAATTTGTAAGTTACAAAAGTGAATATGTTGCTTTGATTAAGGTTTTTGAGAAACTAAATATGTTTGGTTCGAACCAAATACCCTCAGACGCCCTACTTGTAGAATCGATAGTTTTATTCTCAATTGGTTCAAATTTTTTAGATACAACTCTAATCATTCCGAAATAATACAATACATTCCAACACAAACCAAAACTTTAAACCATATAACAACCAATAAATGACCTTACTAGACCAATTAAGAGTAAGAAGGGAAGGTAATCTTTATAAAACTGATTTCATTCATGTTTTGATAATGGGTTTACTAGCATTTCTCATCTGTTAACTACATTAAAAAAACAATCTGGTCAGCAAATTACAGTGATTCAAATAGTAGTTCTAATTTGTGGTTTCACAATCACAAACCTTGAGTTTCCAAGTATGTTTGCTAATATTATCCCACATTCTAGCATTCTAGATATTCTAGTACTAGTTTTTCTCTCAAAGGAGCCCGGATTTGATAGCTATATATCTTGAAGCTTTTGCATTTTTTCTTGTGTAAGTTGGGGAATCTATAAATAGGTAGTTAACACAGGAAAATGTATATAATGTTGGAATAATTATGAATGCACGCGGTTATAGAACACAAGTATGGTACCGCCCATCTTTTTTCTTGTGCATCTTAAAGAAATTTTTTTATGATTATGCACTCTTAGCACATCAGCCGCTTAACAATTGGGTTTGGGTACCAAAACCGTGTGCATTCTTCACAGTTCATAATGTTAATGTTGGCTCTTTTATATTTTATCAAATTAAAGACTCACTTGATCATGATAGTATATTCGTATACATAATCACACGGTCAAAGATTCTAAGTAATACTATTAGAGAGAAAGATTGGAGAGTAGGAATTGAACAAAATTACGAATCCAAAATTTATTTATCAAATCTGATTAGAAATACTAACATCAACCGAAAGATCAGATCCAATCCCATGCTTATAAGATTGGTTTCACATCTAATGCGGTTCCTACCGAATTTATCCCACATTGACCTGACCCGAACCGATCCAAAGCTGATCATTGACAGCCATAGTTCATGGAGTTAGTTTACTGAAAGGATTTTGAATGGCCAATTTTGACTTGGATATTTATGTCTAACACCACATGTTTCCTTCTAGCAGTAATATTATACTTCTCAGTCGCAGCTTATTATATATAATACTGCCTCAGTTTTAGCCATAGATCTGATTCTAAAATATTAAAGTCAAAACGAATCAGATGAAGATTCTCATAAAGTCTGACATCAGCGTGGTAAGATATCTGACTACTTACTGGACCATAGCATCATATCCCTTGAAAACTAAGAAACAGAGTGTGTGTGTGTGTGTGTGTGAAGGAGATGACAGAACATAGGTGGGAGTGAGGAAGTGGGCAGCTGCCCTCTTCTCTTGATGTGACTTCTGACCACATGTAGTCTAATTTACGTGCATATGGGCCACATTCACAATAGCACGGGTACATGAATTCCATATTCATCCACTTAACTTTTTCTAAACATTCATCTTCCATTAGCTGCCTCATATTTGCTGGCTTCCATGACCTAGCTCTACATTAGATGATTGGACAGATTCAAATTTTATTGTTGGATGTCATGCTTGCATTGTCAGATCAAATCTATATGAAACAAGAATTCAAATTTGAATTTTTAGTTTCTTTTTAGATAGATTGATGAATGAAGAGATTCAATTTAAACTAATGGGAGAATTGGGTTTGGGCTTGGGTTGATATGGACCTTCCTAAAGCTGCAAAAATTTCAAGGTCTAGCTCAATGAGTGGGTGGGTCACATGTGTCTAGCTCAATGTGTAGGTGGACCATGCACATGGTACACATGACGGAAGATTGAATTTTAGTTGCTCAAGTGGGCATGGTTGTGTCATGAACTTGAACTCAAAGAGGTATTTAGGCATGGCTCTTAGGTGATTGCTGAAGAAGTGGACCAATTTTGTTGGTGTTGACATATCTGTGTTAGTAATGGCTTTTAATTAAAGTGCTTGCTTTTATATACAGAATCTGAGAGTACAAGGTGAGACATTTTTTGGAATGCTAAATGGAACTAGGAGGCTTGAAGCAGGAGTAACTATATTGTTGTTGTGAAATTATGAGAGTTTGATGTTTGGTTTCTATTACAAGAATAAGAGATGAGCAGAGGAGTGTGTCTGTTCAATAATATGGGTGAGATGGACCATTGGCATGTATAAGAGATGGACCATTGGCATGTATAAGAGGTCACATTATACATATAGAGGGAAATCACAGAGTTGACAGAGAGCTCCAAAAATAGACCCTTAACGAACTAAACTCAAATCAAAGAAACTACATTCATATCATCTAAGCTAAATTCATAGAAAAATGCATCCAATTAGATTTCTCCAATTTTATATCCAAATTTATCAGAAAAGCTCAAAAAAAAACTATAGATCACCATCAAAACATAATAATTAGAGAATATTAAAGTGAAAAATAGAAGCAGTAAAGAAACTAGAATACAAATATAAGAAATAAAAAGAAGTGAAGATGGCCGACTGGAAAATTAGGGTATTTACCAAAAAATTCGCTAATAACTCTACGATTAGACAAGCTCGGTAAACAAGATTAAAGCATCTAAAGTAGAATTTTAACAAGATTAAATTGAAATTACAGAGAAAATTATAAAATGTACCACTTAAAAGGCTAAAACGAGGCAGGAAGAAAATCTGATTTGCAGAAACACTAAAGATCTCTGGATTTGAAGCAGATCAAAAATCTATCAACGAAGTGATCGATCGATCGATCGGTTTGATCAATCGGTGTTCTCGAATGCCTCTCGAATGTCTGGTTTGATCGGTGATCAGTGTTCTCGAATGCCTCTCGAATGCAGCTCGAATGCCTCTCGTATGCCTCTCGAATGCCTCTCGTATGCCTCTCGAATGCAGCTCGAATGCCTCTCCACAGTCTATTTTGGTAAGAAATTCAAAGTCGAAGAGGGAGATTGAGAAGAGTAGATCGAAGAGGGAGATTGGAGATTGAGAAGAAATTTCGAAAGGATTGCAGCGCACTAAGGAGAGGGAGATTGAGAAGAGAAGGAAAATCTAAACTGTTGGATAATTTTATTAAAAATAAAAAATAAAATATAAATTACCGGTGGGTCGTTGGGCTGGGGCTGTCGAATACGTGTGTTGGGCTTAAATGCGGGCTTTGGGCCGGCAAATATAAACGTGAGATTTGGGCCGTCGAATTTACCGTTAAATAAGTGCAGAATTTGGGCTTTTTTGACGTAGTGTTTGCCAAATAGTTGGCTCTTGATCTGTGGTGCTATCAGGGCGTGTGCCTGTAGGAACTAGATCCATCCCAAAAGGGTGACGGAAATAATAATAATATAAACGATTAATGGCTACAAGGATTCACAATCCATAAATGACATCCCATAATTTTAAAGTTATTCACAATCCGACCATGTAATCTAGGCTTGAACCCAACTTGAGCCTGTCGGGGCTAAATCTGGGTCTAACCAATTCAGGCTTGATAGGGGTTTAGGGCCAATCTAAGGTTCAACCCATCCCTTTACAATTGTGTTATAGCAAAGCAAGCCTGGTCCCCCCGGGCCCAATGATAGCTCTAGGGGAAATTATGATCACTTTAAAATTCATTTTGAATGGTCTAGCTTAATTTCAAAGTTTATCGCAACAGTATGTTCTTTGTCGATTTGAGTCATTTTTTCAACATTCTTCCCAACCCATCAATTTAATTCCAAACCAAAATTAAATCTAAAAGGTGAATTACGTACCAAAAAGCTCCAAAATGGGCAGCCTAAACCTTTCACCTTTACCTAACATTCTTACCAAAATTAAGAATTACTTTTAATAAATAAAAATATTTATTTTCTATTTTTCACAGATATATTAATGACCAAATAAATTGGTCAAGTTTTTTGTTGGACTCCGTATATTTTTAGATCAACCCACCTTATATAGTTGCCAAAAGGGTATTTTATTTTTTTTTTTTAAATAAATCTTCAAAAGATCCTTAATAGGTTTATATTTTATTAAGTGGGACTTAATAAAATATGGACTATTCAGTATGGACTTAAATGGTCTGTATTGTTTATTAGAGGACTATTCAGTACATATTCTCAATAAAGGGTCTTTTACAATCATTGTCCCAAACACTTTGCTTAAAGAAATCTGGGATCCACCAATCACGTGTACCCATTTGTATTGAATGGCATTCCTAATTTACAAAAGTACCCAAAACTACCCTTGTATGCTTTACGTGCCAAACACTAAGGAGTCTGTGAGAAAAAAAAAAAAGACTTTTGGGGGGGGGGGGGGGGGGGGTGGTTTTGTATTTTTCAATTGGTTTTGATACCCAAAACCTATTTAATTGAAAATATTAAAAAAAAGTATAATTTTTTGTTTAATAGAAACCAAATCAATTTTTTAAGTACATTTTGGTCAATACTACTACTCGCTGACAAGTTGCAGGGTGTAAATAAGTACATGTATAAAACTTGGCTCAAACACAAGATTAAAATGTCTGAACGATGTTTACCAGCATCACATCTAATTTGATATATTGCTTTTAATCATAATTGAAGTGGTTTGGAAAACATTTAGAACATTAATTACGGGGACTGAATTCATGGAAGATGAAATATAAACATCACATTTAATCAAGTTAAAAGCATTTAAGGAATGTTTTAAAATTGTCATCAAATTTGGGACTATCACATTTCGAGCTGAACGTTCTTCCTGAAATACAAGTATGCTTCGGACCATGTCCATCACACACAAATTATAAGTGCCAATCAGCCAGAATAATAGTGGAACAAAAATGATCACTTATTTTCATAGGATATTGTATCACTTACATTGCATATTTAAGAGTAGAATTCACTTATGCCTACAACACGGATATCCTCTCTCGAGTTAAGGGGGTAAAAGCATAAAAAATAAAGTTGAAACATTATTATCAAAACAAAAAAAATTAAGGTTAAAATGGGTAAAAGATGAAAAACAATGAAGTTGGCTAAATAAAAAATATAGGAAAATTATAAGGGATGAAGTGTAAAGGAAATTAAGTGAACTCACAAAACTAACTTGATGAAAAGATTAAAGGAGTAAAAGTTAAAAGAGTATTATTAAAGAATTTTAAGATTAAAGAGGTAAAATATGAAAAATAATAAAGTAGATTAAGAGAGATAAAAGAAAAAATATAATAAATTTAGAAAGAATGAATAGTGAAATAAATAAAGTGAGTCCCACAAAATTATAGTTTTATTTGAAGTTTATCCTAATTGAGTTAAAGAGGAGATATAATAGAGTTTAAATTAGACGGAGTGAAGTGAGTCGTACTGTTGTTTTTAAATTTTTTTTTAAGATTAAAAGGTAAAAAAATTAATAAAATAATAAAATGGATTATAGAGGAGATATAATAGAATTAGAAAAAGTTATAAGGAAAGACAAAAAGGTGTGATGTAAGAAAATGGGACATATGTCCAATCACAAAACTATAGTTGTAGGAGCATTTATCCTAACTCAAAAGAAAAAATAAAAAACACAAAACTGTAGTTAAGGAGACATTTTTGCTCAAATTGAAAAATACAAAATTGCATCAACTTAGTTATGCTTTATCATATATAATACCAATACTACAATTATATCGTGGTTTTCATAGTAACTTTGAATTCCATCGAGAAAATTTTTTCAAATTTATATTTTTAATTAACTTCTCACTATAGAATTCTTTATATATCCATGCTTTGAATTTTCACTACAAAATAAACGGTCTTCCCCGGCGTTTTCAAATCGCCTCAATATGATAACGAACCGTCGGTATTATATATCAACGGCGGTTAAACTTTAGCTGGTAATTTTGGCGTCAGGGAAGGTTATAGCGGCGTTTTTAGTGGCGGTTATCGAACCGCCACTAATACTATATTTTTTCCAGCGGTTTTATAACTAATTACCGGCGGTTATAAAGTACCGATACAACTTTTTCGTCCACGTGTATGTTTGTTTTACCGGTAAATGGCTGGCCATACATACTATAAACGGCACTTGTCGAAAACCGCCACTAAAATAATGTATTAGAGGCGATTTAAGAACTGCTGGTAATATAATATATTAACGGCATTTTTTGTAACCGCCATTAAACGCTGTATTAGAGGCTTTTTAAAAACTGCCGGTGATATAATATATTAACAACATTTTCCAAACCACTGTAAAAGTCTATATTAGAAGCGCTTTAGAACTGCCAGTAATATGTAATATAAACGGCATTTCCTGTAAACCGTCGGTAAAATCAGTATTAGGGGGCGCTTAATAAACCGCCGGTAAAATAAGTATTAGGGGGCGCTTAATAAACTGCCGGTAATAGTATTACTAATATTAAAAAAAAATTGCCGTACATGCCTCTAATTCTAATTAGAATCACACAAACGATCGTCCATGTTCTAATTTCTAGTAAAAGAGAATAAGTGAACAAATTGTTACCATATAAGTGACTGGAAATACTTCCCTTGGGAATGTACTCAGTGATAAGCATTTGTTGTCCATTTTCTTGGTAGTAACCCAAAAGACTGACGAGATTCCGATGCCCCGAATGGATGAGAGATAGCGTACCCAATAGGAAATAGTCTCAATCATCCAAGACAAAACATGAAAAAAAAAAAAAAAAAAAACCAGGAATGAAAATTTATGGAATTCAAGGAAAAAAAAAATTCACCATTGGCAAATTTGCCAATACAATATGAAAAAAGTACAAAGGATTAATTTGTAAGAAAGAAAAATGATCAAGCCACATCAACTTGAAATTTAAGGGGAATTTGAAATTTATTCATACTAAAAAGGACTTAGAATAATAAATACTGCATCAACTTGCCTAATATGCAATGCTTATATCTTGTGAAGTCCTTAGATAACTGGCAATAGTTGTAAAGCATACAATGTGTTTATTACCTCTGTTGTAAATTCCAGAGTAGGTGCACCAACTCACTTTTTACTTGCAACGATCATTCCATCATGAAGCAAACCCTTATACACCTCTCCAAATTTTCCTTCCGCTATCAAGTTTATGTCACTAAAGTTCTTTGTAGCAACATCCAATTCTTCCAACATGAAAGACCTTGCTTCTGTCAAAGACATCTCAACCTTGATGTTTCTTCCTGCTGCAAATTACCAGAAAAAAAAAAAAAAACAAAAAGCAATGTAGTTGAAAAATTCCTATAAACTCAATAAACTTGAAAATTTCCTTATCCTTTTAAAGGCAATGTAGTTGCACACCTCCAAGTAATGCTGCGAGATTCCTTTACATTTGGTATGGGACACACTTCAACAACTGTAGAACATTGATCTCAGGGTATGTACTCATAAATAGTTAACCTGAAATATAAATTATATAAGCAAAAAAGAAAAGAAAAAGAAAGTGTGTGGTGGGAACACAAAACTACAATTAGAAAATAACAAACAATCAAAGCCATTAGATTTTTAACAAATGATTTGGGAAATACAAGTCCAATGGTGGCGACAAGAAGTTAGAAAATGCTTTAGAATTTGAAAATTCCAAACAATTTCTTAATGGGAGAGTGAACTTAGAATAAAAGGAGTAAATTTAAATAGGCAAGTTTCCATTAACAAATCGATGAAAAATCATGAAAAATAGGCAGCAAATTAACAAATCGATCTAGGATTCATTAAAGGGATGTGTTTATTCCCCAAACATTCAATGCTACATACAACTAAATATACATTGTAAGATACATGTCAACTATTTTCCTATTTGAGAAAGAAAAGCTTCAATGGAGACACATTTCACTATTTGGCTACAGGAATCTATGAAGTATGATCATGTTTTTAAAAAAAAAAAAAAAAAAGGAAAAAAAGAAGAAACAAGTTATCATCTAAAATTATTCAATTTCATTGTGGAATCTACATACCTGCTGCAATATCTACTGCTCCTTTAACCCATTATACATTTCCTTCTTAAATCATCTTCGGGTGGATCAGAACAAACATCCAAACAATCAATGAACGAGAAATGCCATGTTAAGAAATGGATATGGGGATCCAAAAATAGTTCCAATTAGTTTTGATTGTGACCAATTTTAGAACTTGTAACCAATAGAACAAGCCCGAATTAGTTAAGGCTCTGATTCTGAATCAATCCACCAAGTGATTGTGTGTGGTGGGGGGCGGGGGGTTGGGGGGACTAAACTACACTTAACTACAACTACACTAACTCAGTAGCCAATTCCCTCTTACCTTACCTCAGAAAAATGGCATTGCTACCATGCATGAATCAATATTAAAACTAAATGTTGAAATGGAAATCCATTCAGCTGCTTCTCTGGCTCAATCTACCATAACCACCTTCAACCAAGTGTCGCAACCTTCAAGTGCGCCAAACAAACAATGAAATGCAAATGAAAGCATGTGTTAGGAGGGACTTTGTCTACAATTGTATAGATGTTGACTAAGATATTTCCTACAAGATCTTGACTTAACCAATTTATTAGTATTTTGCTGAATTTTTAACATTTTTAAACCCATCCAATTGTGATGATGACAACGGAAATCATGGGCCATTAGTTAAACTTTATGTTTTATTTAGTTTATGTTTAGAAGGATCTATATTAGTGATTAGGATTAGTATTTGAGTCCATATTAGTGATTAAGAGGTTCATGTTAGTGATTAGGATAACTCTGCTTGTGCAGTATGCCCTTCACACAACATTGTCGAAGCCCACATAAATGTGGATTGTGTCAGGTTGCCAGCCGGTGTAAGAATCCACTAATTCCAACGTGCGGATCTCATATTAGGTTAGTGAACTTATTATTCAGTGGCGTTGCTTATCAGGGAGACCAATTTCATTGGATATTCTTTCACTGAGTTCTGCTTTTAACAGACATCTAGTGTGTATCAGTTACCAGCTTCACTCACAATTTACATAAATGAATGAAAGAAAGTCATACACAAAAATAAATAGTTTCCCGAAACCAATAATAATGATAATAATAATAATAATAATAATACCAGAGCTATAAAGAAATAGCTAAAAACGGTCAAGACTTTATAACACCCATGGTTTAAAATGTTGTATCGGAAGAATGTTCAAGTCAAGGAAAAAACCAATACCACATCTGCTGATACATTCCAAAATAATCTGATATATACCCGAAACATTGAATGTTTCCCGGTCTATGTTTTGTATTAGTCTTGGCTGATACTAATATGTATCGACCGTACATTCTAATATTTTGAACCATGATAATACCTCAGGAAATTCGAATGAATACAAGAAACATTACAATCTCATAAGCTTATCAAATAATGGACTTACCAAGATCTTTCGCCTTCTTCAGCTTCTCATTAATCAGTTCCTGGGTGCGAGGATCTAGAGGAGCAAGAACAGGCAATCCAGCCAATGGTGGAGGATTTAAAAATGGTTGGGGTAAGGAAGCTCTATCTTTATTGAAGGCATCAAGAAGAACAATGGACTGTCATGGAGAAAAATAACAGATTACAACATTTATGAGAGCACGGGGCACCCGTTGTGTTATGCTTTATGCCACTATTGAAAAATCTTTGAATGAGTAAACTACGTTGCAAGTAATGAATTCTTTTTAATTCAATAGAAACTTGAATCTGAAATTTTCGGTTCATGATTAACAACTATGAAATCGACACATTTTAACTCCAAATTTCATGGGAAAGGAGCTTCAAACCTTGATCAAGCCGATTAACAAGTGGTTTAAACCAGTTGGCTTTAGCAGAATGAATAATGTTGTCTTCATTATCATCTCAGAGCTTCAGCAAAATTGATTCCGCTTTCCTTTTTGAATCCGTATTCAGAAGCCTAACAAGGGAATTAATTGCCTTGTTTTGTTCTAAGAGTTTCTTGGAAACAGATTATTTCAAATATGTGAAAAATAAAGGTTATGGTGCAATGGCACTAGATTATTTCAAATATGTGAAAAATAAAGTTGAAAACATCCACTAACCAGGATTTATTGCTACATCAATCTGAATGCCCAGCAAGTTTGATGCACCATGAGCATATGATGTAACCTGATATGAAAAAAAATAGAACTCTCAAAAGCGTACCTCCACTTAAGCCGACCAGCACCAAAAATAGATGGAGAGAAGCAATTCATTAATAAAAGGAAAAATATATATATAAATAAATAAATTTAAAGGTCATGGTGCTTGGCCAAAAAAAGTTCGTGGTAACCAATTAGACCTCTATCCATGACACCACTCCCTTTGTCACTGATATGGTGTCTCCTCCAAATGGGTATCCTACCTTTGATATGAGAAAATACGATTGAAATTACAAAGATGAAGAAGATTTATAAAATAGATGGGATGATTGTATCACGTGTAATGTATTTTAACCGTTGTAGAACCAAAAAAAAAAAAGAAATTATATGAGATATTCCAATTCCAATCCAATGGTGTTGACATTTTTTATACTAGAAGCAATTAAATTTGGGTACTCCATCTAATTAATTAAATTAGAAAACTCACCGCCAAGGTCTGAAAAGCGATGACAGAGAAAAAATCATCCGGGACCTTTCTGGAGAAAGAAAGAGAAGCAGAGGAATTGTGGAGGCTGGAGAATTCGGAGAGTCCCTTGCCCACATTGGCCTGCCCACACACCACCCCATTAAAGATTAAACAAAACACAACAAATTTAATCATATAATACTAACTGAGCAACTAAAATAATTAAGAACAACACATTATAATTATAAGTGCAAAAAAAAAAAAAAAAAAAAGGACCTAAAGAGATTAATTGGCTACAAAGAGAGTAGCCGAAGCCATGTTGTTGATTGGTGATATCTGAGAACAGCAGCAACAGGGTGAGTTTGAAGCAACAGAGTAACAAAATTCAATATTAAAAACTACCTTCCAACTCTCGATCAATCCCGTTTGTGCATTCATGTTTATTTCCCATAAGTGTTGCTTGCTCACCCTGATGGTATCACCAAGACACTCACCAAGCAAAGAAGTATCTACCATTTTGAGAACCTAGAAAGCATGTACACTCATAATCTGTAAACAATATATGAAAATTTTATAACTTAATTGTAAACATCTATTTAAGTAATGAGAACAACACATACATAGGGAAGACATTCTCTTCTGGCAGGTAACTGGACTTGCGTCGAAGCGACGACGTGACCAACATCAGCCCAGCGTGTGGGGTACAAAAGTTTTCCGGTGAATGTTAAAAGTATTTCTGCTGCAGAAGATGATGCCCACAGAGGATACCATGGAGACGATTCCCATTCAATATCATAACTGCTTTGGGGTTCCATTGCTGGAAGAGAGAGTACCCAAGATCCAAGGCTGAGACCATCCCCATGAACAATCCAGCTAAACTCCAATGCATGTGTTGTCTCAAAAAAGTTTGCATTCGTTATCTGCAAAAAAAAGCATCTCATTGGCAGTTGTAATGATATTCACATGTTTGGAGAAGTTTCACAAATAAGAGAAATATGAATGTACCTTGAGTATGTTGTCCCTGATTGAAATCTTTATTGATTGATAGACATATTTAACTTCTGAAAACCGTAATTTAGTACATGAGTAATGACATCAGCAAACAATGTGATTAAAGAAAAGATAGTCAAAACATGTGCTTAGCTAAAAAACAAGTCGAAACACATGGACACACTTAAAAAATAAAAGTTACATTTATGCATAAATCTTATATGAGAAATATAAATTAAATTGGAATTACCATTTAGTGCAGGGTGAGGAGTTCAATCTGGCCATGTCAGGCCATTCAAACAGAAGTTCAAATCATTAGGGGTATCTCCGAAGTTCCCTCCATATGCCCAGTGCTTAGTACCATCTCCACCTTCCTTCAGTAGTCCCTATATAAAATTTGCAAATTTTACTTCGTTGAAATATGCATCCTTTATAATGAACCTGACATAACAATGCTAGAGTATCCCAGGTTCCAATTTAAATGAATTATTATGCAAACAATATAGCATCTATATATTACCAATATTGCATTTGTGTGAATATTTAATATGGGGCTAACCTACTAAAAGGCACTAGTTTGTGGCATATTTGAAATTGCTGGATAGCTCTCAAATGAACCTTTTTTGGTCAATTATCATCAACAAAAAACATTTGAACACCATTGGAAAAAAAAGATCTGTAAATGCCTCCAGTTTAATAGTATCCTTACTAGCAAAACACAGAAGAAACTCAATTTTCTTTGAAGACCAAAAGAAAAGTAGACCATGCTTAAAGGGATATAATGAGCTTTTCACGTGATTCGTTAAATTTTACTGACAGTACTAAGTCTTTAAAATTCGTTGCAAAATCTTCATTAGTCATCCCTGTTTAGGTCTCCGAGTTTCAAGGGGCTTGTGGTTGGATTCAGATCCTAATACCATAGAGATGGTTAGAACACAAGGGGGTGTTTGGCTGCAAAAATATGCCAAATCAATGGTGAGAAAGAGTGTGATTATAGTGTCTTATTTGGTTTAACCCACAAAGGAACAGTATATTTAGGCAGTGCACCTACCAACTTTGGCCTTTTAGGGACCACAACTCTGGAAAGGGGAGTCGAAAAAAAAGTAAGTCTTGCTACTGCATGTTCTAAAGGATTTAAGAGATTAATTCACCTGATCAACCCATTCCCATATAAATCCCCCTTGAAGACCAAATGCGCTATCAATTGCTTCCCAATATTCATGAATATTTCCACTGCTATTCCCCATTGCATGTGAATACCTGCAATGGAGTTGTGACTCAACTGTCAGCATATAGAGAAATAAAATTATCCAGGTAGAGTGCATACACTGTTATCGCAAACATAGAAAAAGAAACATACTCGCACAAAATTAGTGGTCTAGTTTCGGTTGGATCCTTGGCGATCTTCACTATGTCCCAGATACACATATACATGGGACAGACTATATCTGTAGATGTGGTTCTGGATCCACCTCCTTCATAGTGTAATAACCTTGATGGGTCCATAACCAAATAAATATAACAAAAATGATAATGAATGATAAAAAGAATCTGATACCAGCTAAAGCAGAATGATTAGGTCCATATCCAGACTCATTTCCCAATGACCAGGAAATAATGCATGCATGATTCTTGTCCCTCTCCACCATGCCTATGACATGCTCTAGCATAGAACAAGCCCAAATCGGTTCTAATGTGGGATGCTTGAAATGTCGAGAAAGATCAAAACCATGGGTCTCAATATTGGCTTCATCTATCATGTAGACACCAAATAAGTCACACAACTCATACCATCGCGGATGTTGGGGGTAATGACTATTTCTCACAGCGTTGATATTGTTTTGCTTAAATAAAACCAAATCCTACAAGCGAAACAATACATGGAAATCTCAACAAGATGCTAATATAGAATCATTTCACTCGATTGCATAGGTTATATGGCGTGCAGAAAAAATTACTAAGAAGAACAGGTAAAAAAGTGAAAGATGTCACCTTAACCATGCAGGACTCCACATTTGTCTTTCCTAGACGTGGATGGTGCTCGTGTCTGTTGACACCTCGTATTATCACCGGATGCCCATTAACTAGGAGTTGCTTTGTGGTTTTTGATATTTGTCGTATGCCTACTTGGCACGATTCGCAATCAACTAGCTGGCCAGATGCATCTTTGAGGATGATAACAATAGTGTACAAGCTTGACTGTTCACGAATGCAAACAGGCAAGTCTCAAGACAAGAATTGCTTTCATAAGGGAAACTAAATCATGGTTGCAAAAGGTCAAATCAAATGCATTAGGCAAGAGATGAAATACAACCATGAAATTATGAAGGAAACACAAACAATTTCAACATTAACGAACCAAAATAAGATATCTGTTCTGAACCAATGCTTACAACACGTGCCTTGAGGTGCATCCTTTGTGCCTACGCCTTATTAATCAAAGTTTAACTCAGCCTTTGAAGTAAGCACTCGTAAACTCATTTTCCTCCTTTTTCTTAACAGGACATTTAAAATATTGTATTTTCTTTTATTTTTGGTCTATTCTTCCCTCTTTTGGTTTCTTATTTGTTTGAAATGGTGAGAGGAGGTAGTTAGATAAAAAGGGGAGGGAAGAAATAGGGAAGAGCCCACATGGAAGCATGGGAATCAAAATTCTAGGATCTTTCCTTCTAAAATTCTGGTTGTGCTGAACTATGGACCATGGCTGAATGATTGTATGGAACTATGGTCGATTATAGCTGGTTGGTATAGGGAACTATATGATTTATCTGTTATGGGTCAGAGTGTCTCATACTTGCATCAATGTCAGCCATCAACATACATGCACATGCCTCTGTCACATAGCTTATAAGTACAAAAGATTTTATTCCTTTGTTCAGGTGGTTGGGAAATAGCAGAACACTTGGATATAACAATAGTAAAATAAATAATATCTATGTGATCAAGAGAATGTCACAGCAATGCACTCGCCATGTACTCTTTATGACAGGTTGATAGTTGTTATCTAACCTTTATTAAGAGGACATGGAAACCTCACCAATTCTTATGATTCTGATCCAACAACCCTTTATATAATATTAAAGTAATATATTTTACGAAGTATTGCTTAAAATGATAAAAGAGAATTTAAATTAGGGAAGATTCCACCTGCTCTGCAGACCAAAGCTTAGGCATTTCCAGTCTCCCCCCAAGTACGTATCCATGAAAACCAAGCCTTGCATTAGGGGATGGAATTAGTTCCATATGAGCTGCATCAGATGAAAGCAGATCAATGTTTCCATCACATTCAAACCACTTCCCAGAGTCGTATACTATAGCCTCAATGGAAAAATTGGCAAGCACACCCTCCTTGGACACTTTCCTCGAGTCATCAACTTTCACTTCAACCTGGATCATTGGTCAAGCAAAGGCAAATAGTAGGAGTTTTCCTTATAAAAAAGTGGCATATTTAAGTACATTGTTGTTGCATTTTCCATAAATGGTGATTCCAACCTTTAATCTCAATGAAAAAAGATACATGATAAGAAAGAGGTTGAGTCTAAAGCCAAAACAATAATAACCTTTCTGAAGGAAGAACATGATGGGAGATACCACAAAATACATACTTGGTTCAACATAAACTAGTCTCCAACACCATGCATATTCCTAGCTAAGCTTCACAAAATTGCCAAAGCTAGCTTTTAAGTTTTAACACGAGACCCCACCCCCGCCCCCACACAAAAAAAAAAAAAACTGATACAACCGTTTTAAATGCCAAATGAAGATATGAACTGCAATGAAAGAAGAATGTTAAAAGCAATGTGTACAGATGCATAACAAGCACCAAGGCACCCAACATATACAGACGTAAAGAAATCGATATTTTACCCTATTCCAGAAATTGATAGTAAGAGAAGGAATGACTAAGCAAGTAATACCATTAAACTGTCCTAGCATTATAGATGTTCTAAACTATCATAATTGAATACTTCAACGTTATAGTTACCTCTCCGAAAACCTTGTACTATCAATAGTTGACAACCGAAATTCTAGTTCCAATAGTCATCCGGGCTTGGGACCACCCTTTTCCCTCCTCCTTTATTCGGGCTTGGGACCGGCAATGTAAAACATATAATTTTACATTGGCGGAGTTAAAAAGGGGTTAGCTAACAAAAAAAATAGTTATAAAAGAAATTATAAAATATACGTAGGTAAAAAAGTCTATGTAGTAATCCATTTCATGCAAACAACTTACACACATAAAGGATGAGAATGTCATACCTACTGATTTGCTGAATCTTTCAGTCCATTTCATCTATTTAGGCTAGTAATGGACACAATCCCAATTTTCAATATTTATAGACCATTATCATAAGTTTTTTATAAGTAAGCAAACTAACAAAATCATAAGTTTGTCTCAAAAAGCAAGTATCACGGACCATTATCCAAAACACAAGATTCACTTAATAAAACTAATAAAACTAACTCATTCAGAAGTTTTTCTGACAAAAAAATGCATCACATTAATCATCTGGCGACTGTGTCAATGAGTCTGGTGGAGTTGGGAACATACAGCCCGGTGGAGTAGGGAACGTGCCGCCAAACTACAATAAACATATCAGATTATCAAATATATTATGTTTATATATCTAAAAACTAAATAAATATAATTTTTTTACTTACACATCGTGATAGGTTCATAACCATCTGTGCCAGATTATCAAACTCAACTTTATCAGCTTGTCTTTGTCGCTCGGCTTCATCCTTATCAACTTGTCTAAGCCATTCGGCCTCAATCCTATCAACTTCTCTAAGCCGCTCAAACTCAATCCTATCGACTTCTCTAAGCCGCTCGGCCTCAATCCTATCGACCTCTCTCTGTTTCTCTATTTCATTCCTAGCCATATCGAGTTGATGCTCCAAGGATGACCTCTCATTCTCACACTCCGCCCTTTCACTAGCCAAATTCTCCTCTAATGTTCTTATCTTCTCTCTCAACATGGCATCTTTTCACTATTCATGGAAGAGGATAAGTCCTGACTAGATGATGACCCCCACAACTTTGTGGGAGTCGGACCCAACCCAAATCCACGAACTCGACCGGGTCTCTCTGCACCCATGACTTGACTAAGTACATCATTAGGTCCACTTGTATCCTTTGAGCCCTCTGGTAAATTTTCGGGTATTTCTTGCATTTCCTTTTACAAAAAAAGTGATGATGTAAATTTTGTAATTATTATATAACTTTTTGGAGTTCTATAAAATAATGTAATTGCACTTACTATTTTGATAGCAGCATCATCATCAACATGCACCCCATCTTTATGAGAATGGGTCTTTATCCACATTTCAGCTCTGCTAGGGGGTATGCCAGTGCCATTTTTATCTTCCTATTAAGACATTGATGAGAAAATAATAGTTAATTACATGATTATACTGAATGAACAATGATAATGAACTAAATATTATTATGATTTATAATACCTCTTCGTGGCGAAAGCAAGCAAAGCTTTTTGAACCAAACGTATGTAACATTGTCTGCTGTGAGCGATTTTTCTTATTTGTCTCACTTCGACGCTGTATTAAGGAAAAATAATTAATAAAAATATCATGTGCAATGGTAACAAATCTGAAATATTAAGCATGTAACTGTCCTAACTCTGAATTCCAATAATCTATGAGTGCTACCCACTACTCAATAGGAACACCATCGGGATGATGCTCATATCGGATTGCATCATCATCGTACACATCGTAAATAGTACGTTTAAGACCGCACTTGTAGTCCTTCCATTTCCTACCCATTGTTTTCATGACAAATGAGCGATTCTCTCCGACAATTTTGAATTTTTCCTATATATAACATGCCAATCAAATATTATATCATTCTAACAGTTTCCAGTAAAGACAAAAATAAAATGTATTATAATTATGTTAAAACATATGTAACCTACCAATAGCATTTGCCATGCACGCTCTTGTCATCTTTATCAATCTTTCTCCACGATTGAACATCTAAACGAAACATACGTGGGTCTCTAGTTATAACCCCACAAAAGTTAAACATTTTTGGCACATGTTTTCCAAATGGTTGTTTTGCCTGATCAAATTCTATTCTTAGCCTTTTATTTGGTGGGAGAGAAAATAAGCTCAAGCACCTTATTGGACCCCTTCTTTTCTTGGTAGTGGATCCAGACAACCCCTCACCGGTCTCATACTGTAATGGACTTGACTCATCCTCTGAAGGGTCCATCTAAGACATACAATAAACAAAAGAGTTAGCACACAATATATTATATGGAAAATAAATTAAATAATTAGTTTTCATTTCTAACTAAATAAGCATACCAATTAACATTCTAAGTTTCAATTGATTGTGGAACCTTTATAAGCAACAACTTTAATTACAACAACTCAAATTACCAGACAAATAAGAAAATTTCAACCCTCAAGAAGTAGATACAAGTTCATGCTATAACATAAACTAGTAAACAATAATACCCAATACAAGTTGGGTATCTTTAAATATCAAATTATCAGAAACAAAACAAATCCCATAAAATTTAATCCTTAATTATTAACCAAAAATCAAAAAATTCCTCCATAGATTTTCTGAAACCTGTATAAGCATACTCAATTCAAGATTCTACACAAAACCTAGCATTCAAGTAAAAATTTTACCAAAAACATCCATGGTTCTATGAAGAAGATGAACAAAAACTCAAAAATTCACGAAAAAAAGAACATTCAAGACGAAGTAAATGGGATTTATCATAGTAAATGAGGTTTAAAGAGCAAAACCTTTACAAACCTCAAATCTAGAGAGCCTTGGTAAACAAAAACTACAATGAGTTGAGCTTCTACGCCTTTTGTAGGGATAAAAATTGTAACAAAGATGAAGAGGGTGTGAGAAGGAGAGATTGGGAGTTAGGACGAGAGAGTGAGATGGACAGAGAGAGTGCGTTATAGACAGAGAGAGTGCAAGTGGGAGATGGAATGAAAGAGGGAGATGTACAGTGTAAGAAGGAGAGGAAATAAAATGAAATGTTGGTGCCAAAAATTTGTGATTCTTCGACGATTTCCCGCAAATAGCCGGCGGTGTTGCTGTGTTGGTGGCGGTTCATAACTAAAACGCCTCTAAAAAAATAGATAATTCTTTACATATGAATTAGGTAACGTTAGAAAAAGTTGGTGTTGCAACAGAAACTCCCTTATTTACATATGAATTGGGTGGCATTAGCAAAAGTTGGTGTGGCAATAGAAACTCTCTTTTTTTATCTCATTTAAATGAGTTGAGATTCAACTCAATGTAAAGCTGTCAATGGATGCTTATTGGTTTGGAGGTAGTAATATCCAAATCCGAAATTTTTATTTAATATCTGAATTCGAATTCGAATCGGATATTATTCGATATCTGATAGGATAATATAATTATTTTCATTATTATTTATTATATTATTTATATAAAAAATTAATCAAATAAAAAAATATAATATAATATATTATTTTGATTCGGATATTATCAGATTCGAAATGTTAATATCTGAATCTGTATCCGATAAGGATTCGAATATATAAAACTATCCAAATATAATTAACATATAAGTATTTTTTAGATACATTTCCTAAAAAATATATATAGTCGATTAAATCGGATCAA
This sequence comes from Akebia trifoliata, assembly GCF_017979445.1. NCBI lineage: Eukaryota > Viridiplantae > Streptophyta > Magnoliopsida > Ranunculales > Lardizabalaceae > Akebia > Akebia trifoliata. The sequence goes on along the minus strand of NC_141376.1, from coordinate 14,686,487 downwards.
TTTCTAATCCAAGGTAGTTCATTTTTTGGATGACTTAGTCGAAATGAGGAGTTGAGTCAATTGATCTATCGAAAGAAAAATTTTGTCGCTTATACCCAAACAAACTAAATGTGTTAACGACGAATCATTAATTACTACCATTAAAGATTGAATTACCGACATTTAAAAAATGATGTAAAACATATTTTATAAATTTAATTAATTAAAAAAAAATGATCAGATTAAATTATCGGCGATTATCAAGAAAAAAGTCGTTGTTTCATGTGTATTAGTGGCACATGAAGACTGTTCCCATTGCGGTCAGTGCTACTGCAGTTACCACTGCTACAACACCATTAACCCAATAGTAATACACCTTCCACTCAACAGTTCTCTTGTAGCTTTCTTCCCAGCCCTTTAATGAAAATCAATATGAAAGGAGATTGATTGAGTGCCCTATTAAAGAAGGCCGATTGGTATACCCAATATCTATTTGTACTCGTGATTTGGGGAGTACCCAGGGAACTCATAAGTTAAATCTTTTTTATACATTAAAAATATTCGAGCAAATTAACGGTGTTTCCATAAATTGCCGTTATTTTTTAAGTATTACCGACGATTTAATAGAAAAGTGCCGTTGCTTCTTGTGTATTAGCGGCACATCATGCTTGCCGTTAAATCTTTTAATATATGTATATATAAAATATTCGATCAAATTAACGGTGGTTATAGAAACGCCGTTGTTTATAAGTATTACCCGCAGTTTTATAAAACTGCCGTTGTTTCTTTAGTATTAGCAGCACATCATACCCGCCATTAACTCGTTTTTATATATTTAAAAATTAATCTATTTAATTAACGATGTTTTTATAGGAACGTCGTTATTTGTTTAGTATTCCCAGCAGTTCTCTAGAAACTGTCATTGTTTCTTATGTATTAACGGCACAACATAACCGCCATTAACTAGTTTTTGTACATTTAAAAATTAATCGAATTTATTAACGGCATTTTTTGAAAACACCGTTATTTCTATGGTATTCCCAGCAGTAATGTAGAAACAGCCATTGTTTCCTATCTATAGCGGCACATAACAACCGCTGTTAAATCGTTTTTAATATATTTAAAAATTAATCGAATTAATTAACGGTGTTTGTATAAAAACGCCATTATTAGGATGGTATTCCCAGTGGTTATGTATAAACTGCCATTGTTTCCTACGTATTAGCGGCACATCATAACCACCGCTAAATCGTTTTTATAATTTAATAAATTAATCAAATTAATTAGCGGCATTTTTATGAAAACACCGTTATTTATATGTTATACCCGGCGGTTATGTTGTAACTGCCGTTGTTGGTTAACAATTAGAGGCGATTTTTTGAAAACGCCGTTAACGTTTTGCCGCAGAAAGTCGCCGTTTTTTGTAGTGTTTTAATTTGAAACTTGTCAACAACATAGACTAACCCAGAAATTTATTGAATGTACTTCACACCCAACAATATATAGTAGGATTATCTCTCCCCCAACAACCATTTCTTCATAACCCATGAAAAGCAAATACTAGATATCCCTCCCTCCCACTCCTATTCAAACCTTGTAATATCCATTTTCTTATTATATAACCTGGGGTAGATTTGTACATAGTAGAAGAAAGTGTCTCGCGCCATAACTGGCCAATATTAGTTATGAATTGGAGGCTTCTTGCGAGCTGGAGTGTAATCCATGACAACTATTTCAGCTACATCCATCGGCCCATTTTCTTTGGGTATGTATTGATCGTTGTGAGTAGTACTCCAGTTATCGGTTACCAAGGAAGGAAGATTGGCTCGACTATTATCAGTCCTGATGCTTTGTGTGCAAACAAAATTTGAATATTTGAGCTAACGTTTTATATATTTTTCTGGAAGTAAAAATTCATTACCAGAGGAAAGCTAAGAGGAGGCAGAGAAGACCTAGCTGAGTAAAGAGAAAAAAAAATCTAAGGGAAACAGAAAAGGAACAAGGAAGAAACCAAACTGGTCAAGGAGGAGAAGCTCTTTTCTCACCCGGACCATCCCACCCTCTTTAAATTTATTTTTCTTGATCGGTAAGTTGGGGGATAACGGACCACACCATTCATTTCATTTAAAGGGCATTCTCTAATCAGTTCACATAGTTACAAGCAGTGGCAGAGTCAGGATTTTCTTGTAGTGGGGGCAAACTATGGTTAGTTGTATAGTTGAAGAATAATAATGGTTTTAGGGAGAAATTCAGATGTTTTTGGTTAGCAGTAGAAGAAAGGATATTTAAGTCATTTTCAATTAATACATGAGAATTAAGGTCCCGTCAAGAGGCAATGTCATCAACAAAAAATTGAAAGGGCAGGGTGGGGGGAGAGAATTGGAGGGAGGGAGGTGAGGGTGTGGGAGCCAATGGGGAGAGAGGTAAGGGGGTGGGGGACAAATGGGGCATGTAATTAGTTGAAAATATAGGGGTGTCTCAAAGTTCTGTGGGAGCGATTGCCCCCGCCAACTCTCCGCCCCTAGTTACAAGAAAACATCCACGAATAAAAGACCTCGCTCAATTGTACAGATCTTAATATTTTACAATATCTCTTTGCCTTAGAAGAATATATGTATAGAAGTTGATACAAAGTACATGAATAAATATAAAAAGTATCTCCCATTGTGATGGAAATGAAGCAGAAGAATAACACAAATAGTAGAACTGCACCCTTGAATGTCACAAGAGACATCATAACTATTTGCAAGAGGAAAAGGATAAGGATATGTCGAGAGCTTCCCCGTGTTTGTCCTTATTTATAGATGGAAAGGTAGGTACATATGTGATGGAATGTTAATCTTGTTTTAATTTCCCATGACTATATCTTGTGTTATAGAGAGCCCTTAGGGAGAGAGTAAGTTCCAACATGTATCTTGGTATTTGTGGTACATATAGAGCCTTATTATAATGATAATATCTGGAAGGAGAAGTTGATTAGATAATTAGGTAAATTACCATTTCGTGACCAAATTTTGGCTAATTTATGATTCCAGCTCACTGTTCATTTTAATTACCAATACACAATTGTCTGAAATCGCAGGTTTTTCAAGTGAAGAAATCACAGGTTTAAAGTGACAAATTAGTTGGTTTTTTTCCAAAGTGACAATCTCGTTGGTTTGTATAGTGATGATCTGGCTAAAATCAGCATAACCTGCGAGATAGTCACTTTAAAACCTCCAATATCATACCCATTAATGTTTTGATAATTAAAATGAACAATGAGCTGGAATCGTAAATCGTCAAAGGTTGATCACGTTTTCATAAATATCTCAATTTTTTATTTGTTGAGGAGTATGTTACAGTTCATTTAGGATGAAAACATGATCTAGTTTCATTTCATTTCCTATGGAGCATCAAATGCCAATGACCCATGGGCAGTACACCAATCATAGCTAGGCCAATGTTAAACTACTATGAGTATCAATCTCAGCTACGAGTGGATATATTTCTGGGACGAATTAAGAAAAAAATCAGTCTAATTTGTTTGGGTTTGTTCTCATGGAAGGGAACAATGAGTTAAATGAAGATTAGGGTGAAAACTGGACAGTGGTGGGTGAGTGCTGCAATCATTTCCGTGTACCTATGAAGGTACATGGCCAAGCACGTCTTGTCATACCAAAAGTTAGAATTTAGAATTGTGGGAGAGAGTTAAAATTTGTTTAATTTGTTGTTAAGAGTCAGATTTCCCAAAATAATACTATTTGCATGCACTTCTAAATTCCATTATGTGTCCATGCTTGTGTTCATCTTGCAGGAACTTGTTTTCATTTTTTTATTTTCTACTAATGCCGTATCTTTTGTTATATTAGTGTCGTCAAATTAATATAGACTATTTGAACATTAGTAGATACAAACTTCGGTTGGATGGAAACAGTACCTAACCCTTTCTTTTGGTTCCATAAATTGATCCCAGGCCCTAGTTCACGTTTGAGACCTTAACTTTGATTCCGGCCAGGTCTATTATTGTTTCTAGAGACCTTAAAATTAAATTGCGACATTTTCTTATGTTTACACCTAAAAAAGGACCAATTTACTACCTATAGCACATTAAAATCAAAACAAGAAACCCAAAAGCCTGGACCCGATGCTAAGGCAACTATATCCAACATGTCTGAGGAGGATAAAATCTCGAATGTGCGCGATATAAATCCAGTATGGCCAAGTTATCCATTGTTTGGAAAAAAGGTAGGTAGAAATACGAATGTAAGCCATAAATTAGGTAAAATTTTTGTTGTCATTGCTTAAAATTAACTGGTTCCATTGAAGTCTTACAACTTGGTAAATTTAGTGTATAAAAGGAGATGCAGGTAAAAACCATAATGTCTACGAATTTATGTAAATTAGTAGTATCCTCTATTAAATGGACGAAATTAGGAATGATCTAATTCAATGAACAAGAATCACTGAAAAACAAAACCCAAACGAATAAACCAATTGATGTAATTTCAAGCCGAAATCATCATAATTCAATTCTCCTATATAGACATGTTGACATGCGTGGTAGCTTATCACAGGAAGAAGGGGCTAGCTTTCATTGGTCGACACATTTCCACGACAACAAAGAAGCGCCCACAATTGTTTATAGTACATACAACCTTACAATAATAATATCTGAAATTAAGGAGGTTATAAGATCATTTTTTCTTTATGTTTGAGGAGCTTGTTATAGCTAGTTTTAGGATAAGAAAATATCTAGGTTCATTTCCTGTGGTACATCAAATGCCAATGGCCTATGATATCTACATCAATCATAATAGGCCAATGTCACACTGCCACACTGGTTTTAGTGGTACACTAATTATCAGTATCATGTCATAGCCAACAGTGGACAATGTCTGGGATCAATGAAGAAAAAATCAATCTAAATTGATTGGGGTTGCTCTCATGCAATGAAACACTGAGTAAACGAGGTGAGGGTGGAGCTAGACAATGGTGGGGCTACTGGTCATTGGATGAGGGGCTATGAGAGTCTGCTGCAATGATTTCCCAGACCATCACGTACCTAAGAAGGTACCATGTGAGAAGCAAGAAGAAGGATCAGTTACTCTATAGTTACAGGTATGTAATCTTAACCAATCCCAATATGATTAGAGTCGGTTATTATTGTAACAGTCAGATTTGTTATTTCTGTTATGCCAACTATTATAACAGCTGGCTATTGGTTGTAAGATGACTCTATATAAATACTATTCATCTCTATTTCACATTATGAGTTTAGAGTTTCAGAAATACATTCTTTCATTTTCTGTCTTGGTCTCAGAGCAGAGATCTTTTAATCATGTCTTCTGCTAGCTCTCAACCTTCATCTTCCTCAGGTTCGATTGGTTCTGGTCAAGGATCAACAGTGGTGTCTATCCCTGCCTTTCAGATGCTTAATCATACCTTGCCAGTGAAGCTTGATCGATCGAACTACGTTCTGTGGAGATCACAGATGGACAATGTGATTTTTGCCAACGGATTTGAAGAGTTCATCGAAGGAACTTCCGTTTGTCCTGAAAAATAATTGAGTTCTGGTGCCATTAATCCTATTTTTGTTGCTTGGAGGAGATAGGATCACACCATCCTCAGTTGGATCTATTCCTCTCTAACACCAAGTATCATGGCTCAAATAATTGGCCACAATTCTTCTCATTCTGCCTGGGTAGCATTAGAAAAGATTTTCTCCTCTTCTTCAAGAGCTCGTATTATGCAACTACGGCTTGAATTACAAGTCACAAAGAAGGGATCTATGTCTATGATAGACTATATCATGAAAATTAAAAGTGCTGCAGATAGCTTGGCAGCAATTGGTGAACCTGTATCTGATCAAGATCAGGTTATGAATCTTCTTGGAGGTCTTGGTGCAGAGTATAACTCTGTTGTTACTGCTGACAACACAAGAGATGACACGATCTCTCTTGAAGCAGTCCATAGCATATTGCTATCCTTCGAGAATCGTCTAGAATAACAAAATTCGATTGAAAATATTTCTGGAATGACTACTAGTTTTTCATCATATTCTAATAACAGAGGTGGTGGAAGGAAGAATTACTATGGTGGCCGTAGTCAAGGAACTACTACAGGCAACAATACCAATTCCTATTCCAATAGAGGTCGAGGCCGAGGAGGCAGAAATGGATGAGGGAATTTCGGCTCGAATGATCGACCTCAGTGCCAATTATGTGGTAAATTTGGTCATACTGTTCAAGTTTGTTATCATAGATTTGATGTTTCTTTTCAAGGAGTACAGAATAACAGTCCTCAATCAGTTGGGACTCAAAATAATGTTCCTGCCATGGTTGCCTCTACTAACATTCCTGCAGAAGAGAGCTAGTTTCTTGACTCAGGTGCTAGCCATCATCTTACTCAGAATGCAGCACGTCTTAACAATGTTACCAGCTATACAGGAGCAGATTGCGTGACCATTGGAAATAGTAAGAAGCTGTCTATCTCGAATTTTGGTTCTAAAGATTTAATAACTAATTCTCATTCTTTCAAGCTTAGAAAAGTTTTCCATGTTCCCTTCATCTTAGTGAATTTGATAAGTGTGGCTAAGTTTTGTTCTGACAATAATACTTTGATTGAGTTTTATCCCAATTCTTTCTTTGTGAAGGATCAACTTACGAAGAGGGTTCTTGCTCAAGGCAAGCTTGAAAATGGACTCTACAGGTTCCTTGTTTTTAGTTCAAAAAAAACATATGTTGCTGTTAATAATTGTCAAGAACATGTATCTGATAGTTCTTCTTTTGTTACGAATAAGCAGCTTTGGCATCATAGGTTGGGCCATCCTCATTCTGATGTTGTTAACAGAATCATGAATATCTGTAACATTTCTTGTTCTATTAATAAAAATCAGATTTTTTCATCATGTCAATTAGCCAAAAGCCACAGATTACCTCTGCAATTGTCTAATTCTCGTGTTTCTAAGCCACTAGCATTGATATACACTGATATATGGGGACCTGCTCCTGTTAAGTCTACCTTTGGGAGTAAATATTTCATTTTTTTTGTCGATGATTATTCAGGATATACCTGGTTTTATCATTTACAAACAAAGGATCAAGCCTTGCCTATTTTCAAACAATTTAAGGTGCAGGTGGAAACTCAATTTGAAACTAAGATTAAATGTCTTCAGTCTGATAATGGGGGAGAGTTTCGTGCCTTTCTTCCTTTCCTTCGAGCTACTAGTATTCAACACAGATTCTCATGTCCTTATACTTCAGCTCAGAATGGTAGAGTTGAGCGCAAACATAGACACGTTGTGGAAACTGGTTTAGCTCTTCTTTCTCATGCTTCCATGCCATTTAAGTATTGGCAATATGCTTTTCAAACTACTGTCTACCTTATCAACAGGATGCTAAGTAAGGTCTTACATTTTGATTCTCCATACTCTCTTATTTTCTCAAAACAACCACACTACAAGTCCCTTCGCATATTTGGTTGTTTATGCTATCCTTTTGTTCGTCCTTACAACAACCATAAGCTTCAGTATAGATCTGTTCAGTGTCTCTTTCTTGGCTATAGTCCTAATCACAAAGGGTACTTGTGTCTTGATTACAAATCTGGTAGAGTTTATATTACTCCTCATGTTGTTTTTAATGAGAGTGTGTATCCCCTAAAATCGATGATTGGTGCGGCCAAACAGACTGCAGTAGACACCCAATCTTTCCCTCTTGCTCTTATATCTCTTCCATCTCAGCCTACTCATTCTTCAACATCAGTCTCAAACACAACTCTAGTCCCAATTATTGATACTACATCTTCTTCAGATAATTCTGTAGCTTTTTCACCATCTCAACCTTCTGTTCCTACACCTCCTCCAATTCAACGAATGACTACCAGGGCCATGAGAGGTATAACCAAGAAGAAGCAAATTCTAGATCTCACAGCAGTCAAGACCACAGAACCATCCACTTTAAAACAAGCTCTCAAGGATCCCAAATGGATTTCAGCAATGCAAGATGAGTTAGTTGCTCTTTACAAACACAACACCTGGAATCTTGTCGATTTGCCTGCTGGTTAATGTTATAGGATGTAAATGGGTTTACAAACTCAAGCATAAACCTGATGGAAGTATAGAGAGATACAAAGCCCGATTGGTAGCAAAGGGGTTTAACCAAACTCATAGGCTAGACTACTTTGAAACTTTCAGTCCTGTTGTTAAAACAGCCACCATTCGCATTGTTCTAACAGTAGCTCTCAGCTTCAATTGGATTATTCAGCAATTAGATGTTCACAATGCCTTCTTGAATGGGGACCTCGAAGAAGAAGTGTTCATGGCCCAACCACCAGGTTTTGTTCACTCCCAATATCCAACCAAAGTGTGCAGATTAAACAAAGCCTTGTATGGCTTAAAACAATCACCAAGGGCTTGGTTCACAAAGTTGAGTACTGCTCTCTTACAATTGGGATTTAATTTCTCTCGAACAGACAGCTCCATGTTCACTCATTTTGGTAAAACCTCAACACTTATTGTCCTTGTTTATGTCGATGATATAATCATAACAGGAAGCTCTCCGACCATGGTTTGTAATTTGATAGCAAAGCTCCATTTTGCCTTTTCCTTGCGAAATTTGGGGAACCTATCCTATTTTTTGGGCATAGAGGTGTCATATGATCAAGGATCAATGCATCTTAGCCAAACTAAGTACATCTCTAATCTCCTTTACCGCACTGAAATGTTTGCTTCTAAACCAGCCAAAACTCCAAGAGCAATCGGGAAGAACTTGTCTAAATCTGATGGAGAGCTGATGGAGGATGTTAAGATGTATAGAAGTATAATGGGTGCCTTACAATATGTAACCATGACACGTCCTGACATTGCCTTTGCTGTTAACAAGGCATGCCAGTTTATGCAACAGCCCACAACATCACATTGGCTTGCTGTCAAACGTATTCTTCGGTATTTGCAAGGCACTATGACTGATGGTCTTCGCCTACAACCATCCTCATGTCTAACTATTGAAGCATTCTCAAATGCAGACTAGGGCGCACATCTTGATGATAGACGCAGCTTTAGTGGGTATCTTATTTATCTTGGACAAAACTTGATATCTTGGTCAACTTCTAAACAGAGAGTTGTCTCTCGAAGCAGTGCAGAGTCCGAATACAGGGGGCTGGCCATAGCTACTGTAGAAATAGTGTGGATTCAAGCATTGCTGAAAGAGTTGAGTGTTAAAGTTGCTAAAGTTCCTATTCTCTGGTATGACAACATAAGTGCTTATTATATGGCCAAAAACCCAGTTTTTCATGCTAGAACAAAGCACATTGAAGTAGATCTTCATTTCATTCGAGATCAAGTTCTCAGGCAACAAGTTCTCCTCCAGTTTGTTCCAAGTGAAGCTCAACCAGTAGACTTGCTAACGAACCATCTCACAAGCTCCAGGTTCATTTCCTTAAAGTCACACCTTTGCCTCGTTCCTAGACCTTTTCGCTTGAGGGGGGATGAGAAGTAAGAAAAAGGATCAGTTACTCTATAGTTACAGCTATGTAATCTTAACCAATCCCAATCTGATTAGAGTCGATTATTATTGTAACAGTCAGATTTGTTATTTATGTTATGCCAACTGTTATAACAGTTGGCTATTGGTTGTAAGATGACTCTAATATAAATACTATTCATCTCTATCTCACATTATGAGTTTAGAGTTTCAAAAATACATTCTTTCATTTTCTGTCTCCACCTCTTCTCATATTTCCATTATTATGTGTCGATGCTTGTGTCCAATTAATCTCCTTTTCTATGATTTGGTCATACTTGCAGGAGTGGGTTTTTGCTCAAACTCCTCAGTGTTGGCCACGTCAAGCATAAAAGGGTAATTTTTTAACTGATGGCTCTTCTGTAAATTTGAGATGTCATTCAATACACGTGGGTACATGTGATTGGTTGATTATGAATGTCATATTTTTTTATTATGCCAGGTTTATTGAATAATATAAAATATTTGTGCATTACTAAATGTAACTTTGGTTTGGATGGGATCGGAGCTCAATCCCCTCTCGCCTAATTCATAACTTGGTTTAGTTTTTTATCTAGATTTTAGATTTTTTTTTTATTCTTAGACCATAAAATTAAGAGTATTTCTGGAGTGACCTCAAAATTGTACCTCATATCCCACAACTTGACATACCATAAATGCTTTTTCAAGCACATCTCTATAAAGAGCACAATGGTTCCCAAATCCCATATACACATTCGCGCCAGGATGTGCCACATGTGAGGTACAATCTTGAGGTCAGTTCAACATTATTCTAAAATTAAGTTGCAATTCTATTCCTAGGCGTATCCCATGAAAGGTCAATTTGCACTTAAATCCCTAGATGGTCAAAATAAGTGCAAAAGACCAAATAGCTTGGACCCACGATAAAGTTGACCAGATCCAACCTGATAAAGGAGGATCTGATCCAGAAACCCTCATTCAAGATTAGATCAGCATTGTCAAGGATCACTTAGGCAAATTCAGCATTCTTGGAGAGAAAGAAATGCATCGGCGGATGTATTGGCAAGTTTCGCAAACCAAAGTAGAACCTCTTCTGTTTTCTTGGATGTTACTAATCTTCCTCTAATTGTAAAAAAATGTTTGTTTGGGGGATAGATTGGCCCTTCCATAGTTTAGACGTGTACAGTAGCCCCTTGTAATTTTTCCTCATTATTAATATAATCTTGCCCCTTTAGCCACACACAAAAAAAAAAAGATGCTATAGAATCAATTTAAAACTATTGGAAAATAAATATTATAAATGGAGAAAATAGATGATTGTATTATAATTATAAAAAAAAAAAGGAACAAAACTGTAACAAATGTTAAACTCGTCTAGGATTTGAAAGCTCTAACATGTTACCCATGAATGCCTTACAAGCAACAAATGGATGAGAATTTACTAGAGAGGCAAAAAATTAGAGCAAGAATTGAAGATGCATCGTGCATGGACAGCGCACATACACCATTTGCTTCCCTAGACACATGTCTGACATCCCATTCTATGTGCTTTAAAAGATTCAAGCTTTCGCTAATAATCAAATATTCCTATCCCCAAGGAAACTGCTTGCACCATTTAACGCCTGAACAAGAATTTGAGAGTGATTTGGCGATTGGCTTCTTCCCTTCTAAATACCCTCCCTTAAAACGTGCATCATTTTTATTTATTTTTATGCTAAGCAAGCAAGAGTGTTTCTATTAGATATCAAAAATGTACATGGAGGGACCCTCTAGTTTATGACGGAGCAAATTTGCATTCTGGTGATAGATTTGCTAAATATGTTATGCTTCTCCGAACACAAAAACAAATCACATAACTACTTGGATAAACCAATTGGAAGATGACATGGACAACAAGTTTTATAACAAAAATAAGTATTCAGTTGGAAGATTACATATAAATCAATTCCCTTTGGTGAAAATAGGAAGGGAAGGCGGAATATTTAGTTGATGTCTAAATGATCTTTATTTCTTCAACAATCATCATTTCACTATTTATTCTTTTCTATACCCTTTTGTAGAGATTGAGATGTCATCCATTGTAACAAGACAAATACTATTACTCCAAATCATCATTTGATGAATAATGAGATTAGCTTATTTTGTATAATTTTGACCCTTTAGAGTAATTATTTTTTATTCAAATCATTAGGGTTCATATAATTTCATTTGATGAATAATGAGATTAGCTTATCTTGTACAATTTTGAGTTATTATTTTTATACAAATTGTTACAAAAAACTCACTTTCTTCACAACTTGGACCAAAAATAGCCAAGAATCAAATAATCAAAACAGAAAAGAAAACTAATGAATCAAATAATCAAACAATCACAAGTTCTAATCTTGATTGCTATACAATGAGATCAAAATGAATACCACACTTTACATTGGCTAACAGACCCTATATATAACATATGTTATAACTAACCAACTGAATGCTATTAACAAACTGCTATAACCAACTAGCAGTAATGATACCTCACTACAAGTCACCGCAAGATATGTGGCAAAGAACACATTAAATCCAAGCCTAATATTACAACAAATCTCCACCTTAGGTTGATTTAACTTGAATTTAGTTGTTTCCCCTCCTGAATACCAAGCAATTTTAAACAATGCTTGAACTTAGGAATTGCCGAGGACTTAATGATCAAATCAGCAATGTTCTCTTCAGTGATCACTTTCTCTCCCTTAGAAATTACATCTCTGATGTAGTAAAGTCTCACTGTAGACACCCCATTTTTACACTCGCCTGATTAATCAACTCGTTAACCCGATCGCAATGATTCCCAATGATGGATGTGTATTCCATTGCTTTATTTTGTTACCAGATGTGTTTCAGAAATCCGGATGAGGTATCTCGAACTGATAAAACCTTAGAAACCACGCTACGCTAGGAAAATATGACTCCAGAAACATAGAAATCATCATCTTGCAGACCCAAAAAGAAGTTTCACAATAAAAATCACTAAAAAATTATCAAATTACCAAAATACCCCTAACCTCAAAACAACCCTAGAGCCTACGTTACGATTAGGAAAATCTATTCAAACACATAAAACAACAAATTGAAACTAAATAAATCATTTCACCAATTTTCACAAAATTTGATAAAATTACGAAAATGCCCCTCATAAAGTTCACGACCATTTCACACAAAAAATTTCATAAATAACACAAAATAATATTTCCATTGAATTCCTTACGAAAAATCGATTCTAAAACATCCTAGAACATTAAAAACCGACTTAAAACGTGAAAAGTCCTCTCCGGGGGCAAAACGATAATTTCACAATTTTAATAATTAAAATTTTCAAAATTAATAAATAAAACATTAAATAATTAAAGTGAAACATTAATGAAATTAATTTAAAAAATTGAACTAAAAAAATCGATCAATCGGACTCTCATGAAAAATTGTTGAGGGTTCGTGAGATATTTCTTTAAGGACCCCTCCATTTGGGGGTCCAAAGAATTAAAGATATAATAGAGGGGGGTGTTCCAAAAATTTAAAGTCAATCAAGTAAGACTAAATTTAAGATATTAAAGTCAATCAAGCAAGACTAAAGTCAAAATTAAAGTCAATTAAGCAAGACTAAAGTCAAGATATTAAAAGTCAATCAATTAAGACTAAAGTCAAAATATTAAAAGTCAATCAAATAAGACCAAAAGTCATAATAGAGTTCTAATTAAATAATAACTCAATCTAATAGATTTCTAACTAAAACACAACTTTACCTAAAACAAGTCTAACTAAAACACAATTCTAATTAAAAGAACTCTAATTAAACACTAACTCCATCAAAATCAACCCCTAAAAAAATCTATAAATAGGGGTGCTCACACCCTATTTTCGTATCAAATGATAAACCCTAAGAGAAGTAGGTTAAAAAGCCTCCCTAACCTCCCATAAACCCTAGTTTTGGAACCCCAACTCCTTACCTAACACCCATACTTCAATTTTAGCCTAAAAAACACCTAAAAGCCCTTCAAAAGCACTCCAAAACCCATAACAAACTCGAAGAATTCAGATAAAAAAAAGATATACCTTGCCTCGGAGATCAGGAATCAAATTCGGAGACAGAATGAAACAAGGAGTACGGTACAAGGAGCAGTTTTTATCGGATCTGAGGGAACAAGGTCTTTACTATCGGAAAGGTATAATTTCTTATTTTTTTATTATCTAGGTTTTTTTAGCAATGTAACTTATTTGGAAAATTAGTAGAGACCGACTTTGGCCGGGCGGGGTTGGTGCCTAACACCTTCCAACCCCGTAACATGATCCCCGAATTCAGTTTCTTTTGTTGTAGATTACTTCTTTATCCGTTTAGAGTCATTAATCGGTTCCTAGACCGTAATAACTAGGTGGCGACTCCCAAACCTCAAGGGTCAAAAGCGGATCCGCGCACCCCCGCGGATCAAGGGCGCTTTCACTCACATCTATGTATTTGGTTCTTTCATGATAAACCTGGTTCTTAGCCAAATGAATTGCATTTTGACTGTCACAAAATACCTTCATAGCTTCTATCAGGACCATAAATTATGCTTCTGTACTAGAAAATGAAACCACATGTTGCAAGTTTGCTTTCCAACTCACCACATTTCCACAAAGCTTGAACACATAACCAGTTAAGGACCTTCTATTGTCCAAACACTCTGCATAATCCGAGTCTACTAAACGAGTGACTCCATCCTCACTGACTTCATTCTTCTTGTAGACTAAACCAACTGTAATAGAACCTCTGAGATACCTCATAACCCATTTAACACCTTTCCAATGCTACTTCCCCGGACTTCCCATATATCTACTGATGACACTTACTGCATATGCCAAATCAAGATGTGTGCACACCATAGCATACATCACACTCCCCACAACATTTGCATAAGGAACCCTGACCATGAACTTCTCTTTTTCTTCAGTTTTAGATGAATCTTCAAATGACAATCTAAAACATCGTGCAAGAAGCATTACAACAAGTTTTGAAACATCCATGTTGAACCTCTTAAGTACTTTCTCAATGTAACCACTTTGAGAAACAAACACGGTACCTTGCATTCTATCACGCATAATCTCCATGCCTAGAATCTTGTTGGCTCGTCTCATGTCCTTCATTTTAAATTCTCCCTTAAGCATCCTCTTTACTTCCATGATCTCAGATTTATGCTTGCCTGTCACAAGCATGTCATCTACATAAAGGAGCAAGTAAATGATATTTCCATTATTCATTGTCTTGTTATAAACATAGTTGTCATACTCACAATGTTCAAATCCATTCCATATCATAAATGAGTTGAACTTCTTATACCATTACCTCAGGGATTGCTTAAGTCCATGAAGGGACTTATGTAGCAAATAAACCTTCTCTTCATCTTCTTGTTCAATGAATCCTTCTGGTTGTGACATATGAATCTTCTTACTCAACTCTCCATACAAGAAAGTTGTCTTCAAATCGAGTTGTTCTAGCTCCAAATCATCTCTAGCTACAAGTGGAAGTAGTATTCTAATTGAGCTATGTTTCACAACAGGTGAAAATATCTCATTATAGTCAATACCTGCTCTTTGAGTAAACCCCTTAGCCACTAACCTAGCTTTGAATCTAGGTGGTTGAACTCTTGGAATCCCTTGTTTCAATTTGTACACCTATTTTCAGCCTACCACTTTCTGACCTTATGGTCTCTTCACCAAAGTCTAGGTCTGGTTCTCATGAAGTGACTTCAATTATTCCTTCATGGATTCCAGCCATTTTTTTAAATGCTTCCTTGTAACAACTTCCCTGTAACTTCTTGGCTCTTCCTCTTTAATCTTATTTGCTGCTATCAGTGCAAAATAGATCATTTCTATGTAGCCAAACCTCTCAGGTGATTTTACATTCCTTCTCACCCTATCTCTTGTCAATGAGCAATTCTCTATAAATTAGAAACTTTAGTACCAACTCCATCTTCTTCTTCATCATCATCTGGTGGTGTTGTAGACCTCTTCTCAAGCTCTACCTCAAACTGAATTCTTTGAACAGATTCTTCAATGTTTGAACTTGCCTTTTCCAGCTTGCTATAGAACATATCAGCCTCTTTAAACACCACATCCCTATTTATAAAAGTTTTGGAATGTCCCTTCTCTACACACCAGAGCTTGTAGCCTTTAACTCCTTGTGGATAACCAATAAACATGCACTTTATTGCCCTGGGTTCTAGTTTTCCTTGATTAACATGTACATAGGCAATGTTGCCAAAAACTTTTAGATTTGACAAATCTGGTAGCTTCCTTGACCATTTTTCTTTAGGCGTCAGCATGTCTATGGCCATTAATGGACTCCTGTTGATTAGATAAGTGGTTGTAAGCACAACGTTTGCCCAAAAATGCATGGTAAGATTTGCATTTGACAATAAGCACATTGCCCTCTCTAATATTGTCTTGTTCATCCTCGCGACTAAACCGTTCTTTTTAGGAGTCTTCCTCACAATATGGTGTCTAGCAATGCCCTTCTCCTTGCAATGTTAATTAAATTTATCTAAGCAAAATTCAAGGCCATTGTTTGTTCTAAGCCTTTTAATCTTCTTTCCTATTTGAGTTTCAATCAACACCTGCCATTCTTTGAACTTGGCAAAAACATCATTCTTATTTTTAAGAATGTAAACCCAAAACTTCCTTGAGTAATCATCTATCAAAGTTAAAAAATACTTAGCACCTCCATGAGATGGCACCCTTGAAGCTTCCCATAGATCTGAGTTGATATAATGCACTATGTCATTTATGCTATGAATGCCCTTTAAGAATTTCACCCTTCTGGGCTTCCTAAATATGTAATGTTCACAAAACTCCAAATCTGTCACCTTATCTCCATTGAACAGGTTCTAGTTACCAAGCTCCCTCAAGCCATTGGCACTCAAGTGCCCCAATCTCATGTACCAAAGTTGAAATTTAAAGATCTTATCACTTGCTAATGCAACAGTTTGTCCAAGTACTACTATCCTTTTCAAAATGTACAGTCAATTCCGCAAGCTACCTTTCATCATCGTCAACGACCCCTTTGAAACCCTCAAGACTCCACCTTAAGCCCTAATACTATAACCCTGGGAATCTAGTATATCAATTGAAATTAGATTCATCTTTAATTCTAGTACATACCTCACTGATTCCAAGATCCTGACCACCATCTTGAAGCTTCAATTTTATAGTTCCCATTCCAAGAACATGACATGCTTTGTTGTTTCCTAAAAAGACTTTTCCTCCATTGCATTCTTTAAATTATGAAAATCATGTCTTATTGACATGTGGAAAGAACACCCCAAGTCCAAGATTCATTCTTGATTAGTCTTGAATGTTGTAACACAGTAAATTAGAACTTTCAAACCTATCCAAGGCAATTTTTACATTTCCATTATCCCTTTGTTTCTCTTCATTTTTTTTTTCTGGACAATCATTCTTAAAATGTCCCTCTTTATGGCATATGAAACATTCCTTCTTATGCTTCTACTTTGATCTATTCTTTCTTCTCGAGTTGAAATCTCTTTTCTCTGTCCTTCCTTTGACATTAAGTCCCTCTCTTGTTCCATCATTCATTCTTGTTTCAGATTTTTTTCTTGAGATCTTTTGAGAACAAAGCAGCTTGGACTTCTTCCAATGATAATGAATCTCTGTCATATATCAACGTATTTGTAGACACCCCATTTTTGCACTCGCCTGATTAATCAACTTGTCAACCCGATTGCAACGGTTCCTAATGATGGATGTTTATTCCAATGCTCTATTTTGTTACTATATGTGTTTCAAAAATTAGGATGAGGTATCTCGAACTAATAAAACTTTAGAAACCACGCTACGCTAGGAAAATATAACTCCAAAAACATAGAAATCATCATCTTGTAGACAAAAAGAAGCTTTACGATAAAAATCACTAAAAAATGATAAACCTCAAAACAACCCTAGAGCTTACATTATGCTTAGGTAAACCCGTTCAAACACATAAAACAAAAAATCAAAATCAAATAAATTATTTCGTCAATTTTCACAAAATTTGATAAAATTACGAAAATACCCCTCATAAAGTTTATGATCATTTCGCACAAAAATTTTCATAAATGACACAAACCCATATTCCCATTAAATTTCTTATGAAAACTTGATTCCAAAACATCTTGGAACATTGAAAAATGACATAAAACACAAATGTAAAGTAAAAATAGTAATCTTACAATTTTAATAATTAAAAATTTTGAAATTAATAATTAAAACATTAATTAATGTAAAGTGAAATCCTAATTAAAATTAAAGTCAATCAAGTAAGACTAAGTCAAATCCTAAAATCAATTCAATCAAGTAAGACTTAAGTCAAATCCTAAAAGCAAGTTAATCAAATAAGACTTAAGTCAAAATCCTAAATTCTAGTAGATCAAGTAAGACTTAAGTCAAAATTCTAAATTCTAATCAATCAAATGAGACTTAAGTTAAAACTCTAATAGAATTCTAATTAAACTCTAAAACTATCTAAAAGAAACATAATTAAATTCTAAAATTATTTAAAAGAAACATAATCTAACTCTAACTCTATCTAAAATACTCTTAAAAAAATCTATAAACAGGAGTCTTTACAACCTATTTTCGTATCAAAAAGAAAATCCTAGAAAAAGTAGGTCAAAAAGTCTCCCCAACCTTCTCAAAACCTTAATTTTGAAGTCCTAACTCCTTACCTGACATCCATACCTCAACTTTAGCTCAAAAAATATCCAAAAATCCTTCTAAAATATCTTGAAATCCATAAAAAATTAGAAAACTCATAGATCTAAGAAGAAGATATGTCAACTTGGAGATCAGAAATCAAATTCGGTGACGGTCGAATAGTAAGGAAATACATACGAGGATACTCTCCGCCAATACTGAGGGAATCGTTGTAATCTGCGAGGTAATTTTCTTTTTATTTATTATTATTATAATTTATTTATTTTTTGTCTATTGTGCAATGTAATCATTTTTGGAAATTAGTAGAAACCGACGTTTGCCAGGCGAGGTTGGTACCTAACACCTTCTAACCCCGTAACGTGATCCTTGGACCCGTATTTTCTTTCGTAGGTTAGTGTTATTTGCCTTTTAGAGTCAATTTTCGATTCATAGACCGTAATAACTAGGTGACGACTCCCAAACCTCAAAAATCAAAAGTGGATTTGCATACCCCGCGGATCGAGGGCGCTTTCAGTATTAGAGAAGCTCTCAAACTCACTTGACAATGATTTCAATAGCAATAATGCCTGGTCTTCATCTTCCACCTTAATTTCTATGTTTCAAAATCAAGAATGATCTTATTGAAGTCATCTATATGATCTTGAAGAGACTTTCCTAGTGCCATCTTTAAAGTATACAACTTCTGCTTCAAGAACAGCCTATTTGCTAAATACTGTCATATACAAATTCTCTAATTTTAATCAAATAGCTATTGTAGTATTTTCTTTTGATATTTCTCTCAACACCTTGTCTCCTAGACTTAAGATTAGAGCACTATAAGCCTTATCTAGCAGGTCCTTTTTCTTTTTTTCGATCAATCTTGGAGACAAATTCTTTGCTCATATAAATGCCTCATCGGGCCTTTGATGAACAAGAAATGCTATCATTTTCAAACTCCAAAGGCTAAAATTATTAGTTCCCATAAACTTCTCTATGTCAAACTTGGTTGACGCCATTGTCCTTCCCCAAAGGCTCTAATACCAATTTGCTGCAAAAAACTGACTTTCTTTACAACTTGGACCAAGAACAACCAAGAATCAAATAATCAAAATAGAAAAAAAAAATTAATGAAACAGAACACAAAGCTATCAATCTTATTACATACTCACACAATCACAAGTTTTCATCTTGATTGCTATACAATGAGATCAAAATGAATACCACACTTTACATTGACTAGCAAACCCCTATATATAACATCTATTATTACTGACCAATAGAATGTTATTAATAGAGTGTTATAACCAACTAACAGTAATGACACCTCACTACAAATCACCACAAGATACATAACAAAGAACACATTAAATCCAAGCCTAATATTACAATACAAATCATCAGGGTTCATATATTTTCAATCCAAAATTAGTACTATAATTCAATTCCACTTTATAGATATGCTGACATACTTATGCTAGCTTATATTCAGAAAAAGAGCTAACTTTGACTGATCGACATACTTCCACTACAACAAAGAAGAAACATTTACAATTATATTTATAATACATCTGTACATTTTATATTTTAAAGATGATATATAGAATGAGAAGTGTTAGAATTTATAGGGTTGAATTTGAAAACTCTTTAATATTCAATGGGTTTAAACCATAGGATAAAAATTCAACTCTATGCTTTATGTTTTATGTTTTTTTACTTTTATTTTGTACTTTATGTTTTAGTTATTAGTTTTGATTTTGTCTTATTTAATTTTAGTCCTACATGGATTAGGAAAATGGTTGATTTGCAATTCTTAAATAGTTGTACTTCTATTAGCATTAAAGTTGATAGAAGCAGTAGGCAGCTCACACATTCCTACGGGGGCTTAGTAGAAAAAAACCAAGGTTTCAATTGGGATTTAGATCCACAAATCCGAAATGCATGTGCCCATGTACAACGTGAGCGTAGGGGGATGCAAAATCTCGAATTTATACTTCACGTGGGTGTGCGAAGGCCCATTTTATTTAAAGATCTAGTTATTTTTAATTCATTTGTATTGGTGTTTATTATGAACTAGTATAAAATAAAGAGATTTGTGACTGTTCTAAGTAGTCACCTATTCTTTTATTTAAATGCTTCTGTTTAGTCAACTTAACTACATAATTTATCTTCTCTCTTATTTAAAAAATTTCGATGTTTTATGACCATCAGTATACTTATATTATTCATTGTGAGAGCGCACAATATCATCAAGTTTGAAGTTACGTTTCAATTAAAGTACCCTCTTAAAAACATGGGTTGTTGTATCCTGAAGAGCGAATGCCTATAGATTGTAATATCGTAGAAGGGGTGAATTTCATTTTAGGATAGTACTTTGTGTATACCTCAACCATCACTTTTAGGTAATGTATTTATGTACATTCAATTCAGAAATCAGGAATTATTTCAAACTTCTTCTCTCTTTCCATAAGAAATCAGTCCACATTTTAATAACAATCTAAAACGAAATTCAATTATTGATTTCTATGGAGACAGTTTCTAATTTCATGCACAGTAAAAAACTTAAAAAATTTAATGGCAAGAATTTCAAATTCTGGCAATAGAAAATGTTGTTCTATTTAACAATATTATGTTTAACTCATATTATCACTTAAGGACTAGTTTCTTTAGATGATAATGAGGAAGACCAAATTAAAAGAAATGAATATCAGAAATGACAACACTCCAATTTCATGTGTTGGAATTATATCTTAAATGGATTAAATAGTATTTTTTATAAGGTTTACTCCTCTGTTGAATCTACCAACACTTTATAGGAAAATCTTGAAAAGAAATATATTCTAGAATATGTTGGCACAAAAAAATTTGTTGTTGGACATTTTCTAGACTTTAACATAGTAGATTTTAAATTTATAATATCATAATTCAAAAAGCATAAAAAACAAATTTAAGCAACAATCCTAACTTAGTCAATCTTCTTAAAAATCCATAATTCACATGCAATAATCTACTGTGTCAGACATAAAGTAACTCAAGCATGTAAGCAAAAGAATTAATTTTATTAATCTTAGAAACTTTGGGTACAATAATCATTACATTCATCTTAAATAGACCATCGGTCAAATAACCTTTGCCCACATAGATCCCACTTTTAGTAAGTACAAATATGTCATATTAAAAAATAACTTGAAATCCTTCTTATTAAGTAAAGATCCGAATACAAAATATTTTTTGATGTCGTGTATGTGCAACACATCATTTAAAGTCTGACTCTTCCCTGAAGTAATTTCAACACAACCTTTCATTAGCCTTCAACAGTAAAAGTAGAAGAATTTCCCATAAATAATAATTTCTTTCCATGTTCCACATTCTTATATTCTAAAAAAAAAAAAAATCTTATCAGAACATATATGTCAAGTGGCCCTTATGTCTACCCACCATTCTCTAGTATTTTCAAGTAAGTTGATTTCAAAGATAATTATAGAAAAATTGATGTCGAAAATAACTAATGCAGGAGTTTTTACTTAAGTTAATTGGGTTTGAATGGATTTATTCTTCGATGAATCTTATTCCTTGCATTTGCGATAGTCCTTTACTTGATATCCAAGTTTGTTATACACATAACAATTCCCCTTAAATCTTTTATGATCCTTGCCTTTAGGACCCTGAGTACCTTGATTCGAGAATTTTTTTTTTATTGTGAAAGTTCAACTTAGGCCTTTTATACTCCATAACATTGGCCTTAGATTCCATAGAATGATTCCCAACCCTTTTTTACTCGTATGGTTGTCTTCTTTAATCCTCAACCTTATACCAAGTCTTCCATCTTCATTTTTTTATGTCTATGTTTTAAAATCTTTTCATATTGGCAGAAAATTTTCAATTATATATGTCACCTAAAAAGTTTCATTAATTATCATATCTTATGCATGAATTTCTTACAAGATAACTTTAATATGTGGACTTGACTCATAACAATCTTAGAGTCCATCATCTTAAAATCAAGAAATTGGCGAACAAATGAATTTCTTTGTTCCAGTATCTTTTGTTTTGTATTTTTTATCTAAGGATTTTCACAACTCTTTTGTAGTTTGAATTGTACTGTATACATTGTACAATATGTTATCCAATCCGTCGAAGATGTAATTTCGACATAACAAATCAGAGTGTTTTCAAACCTCAACAATAGTAATAGTAGTTCTATGTATTACATTCTCTTGCAAAATCGGGGGGGGGGGGGGAGCATCATCTGTTAAAGATTTAGCAAGATTTAGTATTGTCAAGTAGAACAACATTTTTTATTGCCATCTCTTGAAATCAGACCCATCGAGCTTTTTGGATTTCTCATGATGGTTCACTGTAAAACTCATCATTTTTTAAAATCTATTTCACACAAAAATATTAATTAAAATTATATCTTAAGATTGTTATATATGTGATGTTAGATTAGGGAAAATAAATAGAAAATACTATAAAATAAAACAACACAATAAATTATAAATATCGTAAAAGACTATTTTAATATTTAAATGAGCGAGACTTGTATTAGACACAGTACCCTTAAGACAGATTTTACCTTTGTGACATGCTAATAGTCTTTGAACTTTTGTTTCTCAAGATACTGATCAAGGTCTAGAAAATCATTTCTAGAGCCCTAATTACATAGATTTTATCAGTAAATTATACACTAAACCCTCTAATTGCATATAAATTCATTGTTAGTCTATTATAATTCTTGTTTTTCATTTAATTATGCAATTCAAAACTAATTACTGTTATTTACGTGTAATAAGAATTATTCACAAAATTGAAGTTACCACTATGATCCAAGATCCAAAAAAAGATCGTGGATCAAAAATCAAGTCAATTTACCAAAATTTTACAGTGGCACCAAGGTCAACGATGGCAGCACGATCAATTAAGAAGGTCAAACCTCAAGATTTGTACTGAAACTTAGACGATTGAAAGACATTCGTATTGAAGTAGGACTTTGATATTTTTATAATCACGGAGTGTCTCCGAAACCCTAATTACCCAAGAAACCCTAATCTGGTCTCTCTATAAATAAAAGACCAGACCAAAGGGCATCTCATCTTTTGGGGAATCTCCAATTTCCCCCGGAGGTCAACTTCTCTTCTTATTTTAATTTAGATTTTTATTTTCTTTCTTTCTGAATTCCACGAAAGTTGTAAGGAGGCTCTACCGATTTCAAGTCAAGCAATAAAGATAATTTCTTTCTCTCATCTATCTTCTTTTTTCTCAGTTTCTTTATTTTACTTTTGCTTTATAGTTCTTGCGATGATTGTTGGCTAAATCTTCGTTAAATCCATTAAGGAAGCCAGAACAAGATTTGTCAGTGTTTTGATTATTCTCGAAATTGCTTCATAGTTTTATTGTGATAATGTTAGGTTTGTATTATTAGACTAACCATTGAATGTTTCTCAAAGTTCTGATATTTTTCTCTTCGATAAATTTAAGAAGAATCATACTTTATAGAGAACAGTCAATGTTTATCTAATAATATCGACCTGAGTTATTGAGATAATGTAGGTTTTTATTATTAGGTTGAATATTAAATGTTTCACATAGTTTGGATGGTTTCTTTCTTTGATAAGTTTAAAAAGAACCATGCTTCATAGAGAACAGTTAATGTTTATCTAATAGTCTCTATCTAAATTATTGCATATTTTTTATCTCGTTTATATTTTAACTGTTTGATTTTCCGATCTACAAACATTAGCTTTGTTTAGTAGATCGAGATAGAAAGAGAACCAGAATTCACTGATAAAGCTTGTGAATGTGGATCCAATTGATCTATGCTTCTTTATCGTATTTATTTTTCTTAGTTTTTACTTCAGTAGTTTATTTTAGATAAATCCCTTTCAAAAATTATTTTTAATCGTTTATCAAAAACTTGAATATGATTGGAAGAAATATATTTTGGATTAACGTTGTCTCTGTGGTTCGACCCTTGCTTGCCAAGGTTTTCTTTTGTTCTTTATGTTATTATCATCTACAGTTCGAACAAATTGGCGTCGCTCCCGGGGACAATGGTGTAATCTACTATTATTTTTATCCGAAAATCTTATTCGATTTTCTGTTGATCAAAATTTTTATTTCAGAAAAATCTGAAAAAAAAAATTGCTGGATTCCTGAAGTCAGTACGAACAAAATCCTAAAATTTGAATCAATTTCATCAAAATCCGCGTAGCTTAGATCAACTGTAGAGCCGTGGTCAAACCTCGAGATTCGTATTTCAAATTTTTGTAGAATTTTTCTTCAAACTTCTAGATATCAATGAACATATAATTTTTCTAGAATTCTAATTTTGATTTGTCTTCTATTTTCAGCCAAAGGATTCGACGAGGAGCAACATGGTTGGAAAATTTTATTCCAATACCCGGATCCGATTCTTTAACGAAGAGCAGGAATTTATTTATTTTTATTTTAAAGTAGAACTACAGTAAGAATTTCATTTTTAGAAGATTTTAATTTATTTTAATTTTAATTATTTCGAGAAGACTCGGATTGTAATAGAATTAAGGAAGGACGATAGTGGGACGTAAATGTCTCGACTCCTTGGGTTCGTACACCGAGTTTGGTATCGGTGGCCCAAGTCGACTCAACTTGATCAATGCTCATCTAGAACGAGAGGTAAAACTCTAAACCCCCACGCATCCCTTGCAAGTGGGTTTCTGTATTAAATTTGAGTGAGTTAACTGCACACTTCTGATTGCACAATAGTAAAAAGGGCACCCTTACGAGGATGGCACAAACAAGATAAGAATCAGATTTCATCACCGTATTCTTATCCTATTAGGAAATTAATTCATTCAAGTCCAACTTTAATTAAAATCTGATTAGACTTGACCATAGGTCCCATTGAGCTTAATAGGCAAAGTTAGCCTGAGTTGCACTAATTGCACTTCTTGATCGAAGTCAGTGCCAAAGCGCAATCCTACCCCACTGTATTATATTGTACAAGGGTGATAGACTACGTTTATTCTAGACGAAGAGGTGATTCAAGAGTGCTTTTACTCAATATCGTGCACCTCCTCTCATCTGAGAATTAAATTGGTTGATTTCAATTTCAGAAAATTGGGTTAGAGGCTCAAGTTATTCCTTTAAAACAGTTATGAGTTCTCTAGTCTAATATGAACTTATAACGCACGAGTGAATTTCTCCCTATTTTCTATGCAAGTTCATAGTGCAAATTAAAGTAGATACAGAACCTCAAGCAAACTTTGCATCATCATGGAGTTTAGAAGAGAATCGTGGATCTCATATATTTAATGTAATAATTATGGTCATTCTATCGAGTATTGTCTGAATCTACCCAAGATCCGTAATTCTCAAAATTCTTATTGGATGCCGACACCTAATTCGTTCAACCAA
This sequence comes from Akebia trifoliata, assembly GCF_017979445.1. Lineage (NCBI taxonomy): Eukaryota > Viridiplantae > Streptophyta > Magnoliopsida > Ranunculales > Lardizabalaceae > Akebia > Akebia trifoliata. The sequence continues at coordinate 14,660,955 of NC_141376.1, read as the reverse complement.
CCATACCACGTAAACAATTGGTTTCTATCGGATTCCATACCGTGTTAGAACAAATTCACTCAGGGTAGTCACGTAGGTAACCATGAGAATTTTTATATACATGACACCTCGCGCATGAATCCAACCATAATTCACAAACAACCCTATGATTATCAACAATTCTTCGATTATAGAGGTACAGAACCTGAGTCAACACTCATTCTCTCATATTTGTCCCTTCCCCCAACTTCATCATTAAAGTCCATGATGACTGAGTTCCTAATTCGACAACGACAGTCCTTACAACAACTCCAAGACATTAATCAAGCCTTCGTTAATTACCAACAATGACAACTCAACCAAAAACAACAACTCCAAGGCATTAGTCAAGCCTTAGTCGAAATTGAGACTCAGTTGAGTCACCCTAAACTATCATTAGAAGAAGGGCAAATTGATCAATTCGAAACTGAGGATAGCTCAATCTCAAATCCATCATTATTTCAAAATTACCTTAGTGACCAGTTCCAATCTTTTCAGGATTTCGATGATTGTCTATCAATAATTGATAATCCCGTCTCAATTGAAGTTCAAACTCAAACCAATGAAGTTATAGTTCCAACTAAAACAATGATGGAAATCCAACTAGGTCAGCTCACTATGCCTTTAGAAGAAAGAAAAAATGATCAAATTTCAAATGAGATAGGCCCCGAGAGTCAAGTTGTGTTTCAAATTCCCAATGAGCAAGTTAATTGTACAAATTTAGTTAAGGAAAATGATCCACCATTAGATGAGCTTGTTGACAAAGAGCCAAGGATGAACTCTAATTTGTTAGTCACACCAATTCAAACTACCATCGATCCAACTTCGTATCCTATCCAACTTATCATTTCGCAAGATTGTAAAGACCCTCCCTGTCTTACAACTGCCATTTTCTTTGGGAATATGTTGGATGAAAATTGTTTAGAAAAGGTGATGACACTCAGAACTAAGAACAATGAGGGATGTTGATCATTTTACAAAATCAGTTCCGTGTTCTAACGATGATCAAAATCTATCTGCCTATCATTTGAGGTGCGTGCCTATCATTTGGGGTGAAAAATCGATAGTTGTGAGCGTCAAATTAGATGTTAGGAAAAATTTTAGAAATCAAACTTTTTGATAGGTCCAGCTAAAAACGTTAAACTTAGCGATGCTTGGGAGGTGACCTGTGTTTTTATTTTTGAATAGTGTAGTTAGGATTTTCTTCTTTAAATTAAAATATTTTTAATTTCTTAATTAGGTTGTTTTTCTATTTTATGCAAAAGAATTACTTCGAAAATTATCATTGTTATAACTTTTACTCTTTCCAGATCAGTTATAATAAAAGTTTGCACATTAATGCCCAATCCATTTCAGGTGTGATCTAACATTTTTCTCATTCCTTATTGCTTGCATATTGAGGACAATATGTCATTTAGGTTTGGGGGTATTAGGTTAGCTTACAATTGCATTACATTTTATTGATAGTTTAGTTTGTTTAATTTCATATTTAATTCATTGCTAGTTTAGCTTCATGTTTTCAGAAAAAAAAATTGAAAAAAAATATATTTAACACTTTTGAAATATTTTCTTCAAATTTTTTCTATGTACTGTTTACATATGAATTTCAAATTTTACGCTCATGTCCTAATTTTTTATCATAAGTTTTTGTTGGTATTCCTCATAAAGAAAATCAGAAGAATATTTTAAAAAATTCACAACACTTCTGATTAAGTAAAAATAAGATTTTATGGAACAAGTGTTGACCTTCTTATTTGTCTAGAGTATTAGGGGAAACCTAATCTAATGAACTATGACTTCATTGTCATTTTGTTAGCTGGTTAGAAGAAAAACAGAATTTGAGATAATATGACTTGGACAGCAACCATAGGATTAGACAGGGTACCTTGAAAAGGGCTACCTGCTTTTTGTAAAAAAAACACCAGAAAAATGATGATGTGTGCAGAAGTTGAAAAATAAATTAGAAAAGTGGTGAAGTTGATAAAAGAAAAAAGCAGACATATATGGAAAAGACCAAATCAAAGTAAAAATGCTTGAGCTGAAAAAGTGTAAAAAAGAAAAAAGTTCAATGTGGCTAAATAAAGTAGTATCGGTAGGGTGAAAGCCGTCAATGGTAAAAACGAGAGTAAAATGGAATATCATAGATAAAGCCCCTTAGAGGTATTAAAGTGAACATCCACACATCTCACAATCCCAAACAGGATGCTTAGTTTCAAATTAGAACTAAGGAAGAACCGACCATTCTTAGCAGTTAGGAGGTGAAATCTTGTTCCTACAAAAGATGTTATTTTTTAAAGAAAAATCAGAAAAATTGCACGAGCACTCAAAGTTATCTTTGAAATTTTCTAAATTGAGGAGTAAAACTAGAACTTTCCTTAAATGTATGGACCTTTGACTAATTTGTGAAATATCGTTATGTTTTTCTTACATCCATTGAGTTTGACTTTGATATTTTTATAAAGTGTTAAAATTTTGTAGGTATATTCACTACAAATCCTCACGAGTCAAACTCGTCCACTAAGGATAACCTAGGGGTTTAAAGGCTTGCTGCATTCGCTAAATGCAGTCGTGTAACCTATGAAAGTAGTTTGTAACTTAGTTTTTTTTTATTTTTCCTCGAGACTAGCAAAATCTAGGTTTGGGAGTGTGATCAGGATCTAGAAAGTTATTTCTAGAGCCTTAATTATATAGACTTTATCAGTAAATTATACACTAAACCCTCTAATTGCATATAAGTTCATTGTTAGTCCATAATAATTCATGTTTTTCATTTAATTATGTAATTCGGAACTAATTATTATTATTTACGTATAACAAGAATTATTCGTAAAGTTTCAAGATGAATCAGGAAAAACTAAAATTACTACTATGATCTAAGATCCAAAAGAAGACCGTGGACCAAAAGTCAAGTCAAGTCAATTGACTAAAACTTTATGGTGACGTCAAGGTCAACGACAACGACGCAGTCAATTAAGAAGGTCAAACCTCGATATTTGTACTGAAGCTTAGAAGGCTAAAAGACATTCGTATTGAAGTCAAGAAACCCTAATCTGGTCTCTCTATAAATAGAAGACCAAACCAAAAGGCATCTCATCTTTTGGGAAATCTTCAATCACCCTTGGAGGTCAACTTCTCTTCTTATTTTAGTTTAGGTTTTTATTTTCTTTTTTTCTGAATTTCACGAAAGTTGTAAAGAGGCTTTGTCGATTTCAAGTCAAGCAATAAAGATAATTTATTTTTCTCATCTCTCCTCTCTTTCTTCATTTTCTTTATTTTACTTTTACTTTATTGTTCTTGCGATGATTGTTAGCTAAATCTCCGTTAAATAGGTTGAGGAAGCTGGAGTAAGATTTGTCAGTGTTTTGATTGTTCTCGAAATTACTTCGTAATTTTATTGTGATAATATTAGGTTTGTATTATTAGGCTAACCATTGAATGTTTCTCAAAGTTCTGATGTTTCTCTCTTTGATAAGTTTAAGAAAAATCATATTTTACAGAGAACAATTAAAGTTTATCTAATAATCTCGACCAAAGTTATTGAGATAACGTAGGTTTTTATTATTAAGTTGAATATTAAATGTTTCACATAGTTTTGATTGTTTTTTTTTTTTTTGATAAGTTCAAGAAGAACCATACTTCACAGAGAATAATTAATGTTTATATAATAATCTCTACCTAAATTATTGCATACTTTTGATCTCGTTTATATTTTAACTGATTAATTTTTCAATCCATAAACATTAGCTTTATTTAGTGGATCGAGATAAAAAGAGAACAATAATTCATTGATAAAGTTTGGGAATGTGGATCCAATTGATCTATACTTTTTTATCGTATTTATTTTTCTTAGTTTTTATTTCAGTAGTTTATTTTAGATAAATCCCTTTCAAAAATTGTTTTTAATCGTTTTTCGAAAACTTAAATTGGATTGGAAGAAATATATTTTAGATTAACGTTGTCTCTATGGTTTGACCCTTGCTTGTTAGGTTTTCTTTTGTTCTTTATTTTATTGTCATCTACAGCTCAAAAAGATACAACACTCCACATGTGTACAAGGCAACAATCCTAGTGTACACGTATAATTGAACTTGTATTGTGATTTGTACTCTCAAGGACATACAAAGAAATCTCTTGAAAATAGAAGGGGCACTATGCAAATTAAAAACTTGAAAATTAAATGAATTCAAAAGAAAGAACAAATGAGAATTTATAGAATTTAGAAGTGTTTTTCTAAATGGTCACCAAAAGTGGTGAAAAACTCTTTTAGAAGTGAGTATACGAGTAGACACCCATTTGTGTAGAAATTGTACTTAGATTTGTGATTATTTGAGTAGTCATGAGCTGTGACTATTTAAGCAGCCATGAACTGTGACTCAATGAGCTCAACTCATTGGATAAACTTTTAGCAAAAGTGGGCCTTTCACTCACACCCACGTGAGACTTGCATCAGATATTTGCATCTCCCTATGGGCACATCGCATGCGCACACATGCACTAAGGTTTTTTGGACCAACTCATTCACACTTACTACACTATGTAAGAACTTCCATATAAGAGTTACACTCTTTAGTGGTTTCTATCCAATGTGAGACTAAAGAATTTACATAACTTAAAAAATAAATCACTTTCACTTTCACTTCCATTCAAACATTGTGATAAATCCCAAAAATTTCCAACACATGGGGTATGAAGCAAAGGAGTGCAGAAAAAATAAGAAATTAAGAGTGATTCCATGCCATCATGACCAAGAAAGGCCATCACTTCCAACAAGAGGGAAAACCAAAGCAACCAAGGGAATTAGCTCTTATGGATATGAAGAGAGTAGAGGAAGAACATTTCAACTAATTGAATGAAAGAGAAGAAAGAAACTAGGAAATAATTGGACGTCAAGAAAAGGATATGGAGGTTCTGCACAAAGAAAATGAGAGGCTAGTAAGGAGGGAGATTAAGGGAATGGGGAATCACAAGCTAGTGCTTAACATGATTCTCTCCACCAAGGAAGAAAACAGAGTCCCACAAAAAATAGTGTTCCCCGTGGCCAAAAGGTACACTGGGGACAAATAGGTGATGGCCTCTCAAGGACAGCAATTCATCACTTTCAAAATTGTTATAGAAATGATGAATAAATTAAGAGAGAGAAACACAAGAGGAGATGACACTAGAGTTTAATCGAAGATGTTGAAAATAGATGATTAACAAACTCCGAAATTTATTTAAAATTAAAATTCAACCGAAAAAAAAAAAATTGTTTCTGAAATTTATTTTTTCAAAGTTCTTAGAATTTTGTCCTCCTAAACTCAATGACATCAGATCATGTTTATGGATGCCACAAGGTAATGTGGTCAAGAAACTTTCCTTACTAACTTAGTAAGATAAGTGTTTTTAAAATTAAATTGGTACTGGCTCTTATCAAATTATTATAACTGAATAGTCACTCCAAGACAGAAATATATATTTTTTTATTTTCTCTCTAATATAAGCTTTTATGTTTGGTTGAAACCGACAGAGGACATATTAACAAAGTTCAAATTCCGTAGTTATTTAATGAGGGTTCAATTCAGTTAATTCAGATAAATTTAGAAAGTTTCGCAAAAAAAACACTAGAAAATTTAAATAAAAAAAAAAAAAATTGTACAAATGATGTTTTTGGGTTTCTTACCAAAACCCATCATCTTCAACCTCCCTCAAGAGTTTGGCCTATCTTGTTCTTAAGATTTGAACATTCAAGAAAATAAAGTTTTTAGTAAAAAGGTAAATGTTAACATTTCCACTATTAATTCATAAATCACTATATAATTTATTGATTCGCTTAATTAATCGATGGATCCCTAATTTGTTTAATTTGAAGAATTTTACTACTGTGGGAGTTGAAGCTCAACATTGATTAATGTGGAAGTATGGAAAATCAAGGTCCAGATGAGATAGGGTGCAGTAAGATATTTTAATGAGGACCTGATAATAGCTTCTAGTTTCTTCTCTTGGGATGCCACAAATGATTTTCTATTTGATGGAAATGGATCAACCAACATGTGGTCCATTATGTTTTCAAACTATGAAAAGTCCCTCGAAGTTTGTGAATATTTGAAATATCTCCATGTTTTCAAACTGATGGCGTGCCTCTTGATTCAATGTGTGGGTAAGTTCTCTCCTTTGTGTTGGGTCCTAACATAGTCGACAAGAGACAACGTATCAAAAGTCAATTTTTGTTTTTATTGAATCTAGTTAATGCATTGTGAGTCGGAAAAAAAAAATTCTCAAAATAGAAGTCCTTGTCCCACAAAAAATTTTGCTCAAACCCAACATAAAAAATTCTAAAAGGTGTTTTCAGACCACATATCTAATCCACGGTCGACGACCGTCGCTATAGGGTATTTTTTTTTTTTAAATATTAGGTCTTTAGCTACGATTACGGCCATCGCTATAAGAAATTTTGAAAAAATAATTTTAATTTTACACCAACCCCCCCCCCCCCCTCTCACATGTTGCTGAATATTAGAGATACCCTTATGTTTTGAAATTGAGGAGCTAGACCCCAACTAGCAATATGAAAAGACCCAAACGCCCCTTGTTTTCAACTTTCAGATATATACAAGAAATAAAGCAAAGAAATTTCATTATGTCAAATATAAGTAAACTGACTCCTCAATGTGTTCTTCAAAATTCAATTCACCTCAATTCTCCCTTCTAGAATCTACCAAGAACACACCCATTAACCAAACTTCTCTCATCGACGGCAATGAAAAACACAATTTGCATGTGAAATTCGAATAATTTAAGTGGAAATCAATTTGAACACCTAAAATACAATCAATTGAAAATATATGAAGATGATGCAGTTCAAATTTAAACATAATAGTTCCACACAAAACATCATAAAAGAAAGTTTAAAACTACAAATTCATCGACCTAACTTGAAAGACCACTTAGTCATCTCAAAAGAGGAGTGTGATCTAATTATGTTTCTCTTATAATAATGTATAAACTACGAAAGAGCTCTTTCTCACCTTCGTATAGAGATCAATATCAGGATTAGGCTTGATATTTGCTGCCTTCTCCCTTCTTGATAGCTCTGCCAACATCTCTACAAATTCTTGATAAAGTTGAAAAATGAATTCAAAATTTTTGGAAACCTTGGACTGTGTTACGTATGTTGAAACCAAATATGTTTTACTTATTGTATCATGTTCCAGTCCCTTGACATCTCACCGAGAAAGTGAAGGTTTCTCTTACTGTCATCTCTCCTATATGGAGGTCGTGTTGGCTGATGTACACAAACGTCCTCTGTCGGACAAACTCGTCCATTCCATGACCGTTATAAGGTACTCTACCCGAAAACTGATGGTCCAGAAAGAATGTGTTACAATTTTTGAATCAGAAGACAAAACACACAAGATGAACAATTTAAATTAATGAAATTAACAGTACCTTAAGATCTGAATCAAGCCTTCCAGCCAAAGCCAATAGCAATGTAGTTTTCATAGAGCTTGGGGGGGCTAAGAGCAGTGTCATTCTGAGAAACTTGGATCAACAAAACAAGAGAAATGGAGATTTTTTACAAGAGAAATGAAACCAAAATTAATTAAAATCACATATGTGATTCGAATTGAGTAGGTCCTGTCACCTGCTTGGACTATAACAAAATCCAGAGCGATATCACAATCAATCTGCAAAAGATGACCAAAACAAGTTGTCATCTTGTATGAATGTATTGCATGTGTAGGGGTATGTGTGTGTGTGCATGCATACGAGAGAGGGAGAGACATACTACTTGCATTCGGTAAAATCAGGTATTAGTCTTTCAGAGCTATTTTGTGAATCATGGTTTCTTTGTGGATTTGGTGGCAACTCTTTTCAACAAGATCGAGCACTTTCTCTAAGTTCGTTGCCCATGAATTGAGAATTTCGTTGCTGTCCTTCGCCGTCTGAAAACACACTATTCTCATTGGCTTGTCTATCTTTGCTACCAGTGACATGGAGACAACCTTGTCTGAGAGGGGCTTCTTAGCTTCTTGAAATATTAAGGCATGAGGGAAGCGTGTTGTGCAGCCTCAAATCTCACACTGCCATCTCTTTTACAAAATTGTATAAAATAAGACAAAGAAATAATTATAAAATAGATTTGTTGCATAGGGTGGCAGATCCCAACACGCGATCCCTGTGACGTATTGGCTATTGGTCTTATGAGGAATCCTCAAAGGAATTTATGATTGTGCCTCACACAGCCTTACTGATACAATTACTATCCCAGACAAATTTTCTGACAGAAGAATCTCAAAGATAATAAGAATATTCAAACAATTTCCAAGTGACTCATCTAACAACACAATTTATTCATTGAAAAATGTCCCTGGTAAAAATGCTACAAACACAATTTATTCACCAGAAAGTTGTGAGATCAGCCCATAAGGTTCTGTCTACTAGTAGTAACGCTATCTACTTTATGGTATATGATACCACCATCCATCTCCTCTTGTTTGTTGTTTCTCTTGGTTGGTCGCGTGCTCTTTTGTGATAATCCAAGAGAAGCAAAAAATATAACACCAACAACTAAACAAAATGATGATTAAGCAGTATAGTACAAAAGAACAGCAGTGTTAAGTTTTTTTGTTTTATCAATTCAAGGCATTATGGATGATTTCCTCTTCACCTTCAAAAATCTTCCAAAGTCAGAATGTCTTCCCACTGTGCATCCTCGGCCTTAGAATCTGCTTCTTTTGCAATTAATTTCAGAGGCACATCTAGTCGAGGGGACCTCTACATGCAAATACAAGTTGAAATTTAATATAAAGCCCGTTCAGTGAAACTACATCTCAGGTTCAATCCGTGCAACTTTCTTTACATTAAAATTTTAAATGTGGGCAGCTTCCTCTTTGGAGCCATCTATTGTTTCAGAAGCCCAAGTAAAGCTCGAAAACTAAAAATTTCAAATAAAGTAGGCAGACAAATTTATTTAGAACAAATAGATGAGGGAGAATTAACTACCATGCTACGGAGAAGGGGCCAATTGATTCCATGGAAGAATGGGTGTTGTTTGATCTCATTGGGGGGCCAATGTTTGAACCTAAACGGTAGGTAGGATCTTTTTGCAATAGTCCATGAATCAGTTGCCTAGCTGCAAGACTTACCTGCAATAGTACACATTCGAATAAGTGACATACGTCTCATCTTTTTGCCAAACATGTCTTTGGCTCTACATGATCACCTTATAAGTTACAAGATCTAAAATGCCCTAGTGGGTTGAAAATCTGATGTTCTCCGAGTAAATGTTATGGTTCAGTACCATGAATTGTTTCTACTTTCTAGTAGAATTTGATCTATAGGATTGAAATGATAAACCATACATTATAAATCATATACGGGTTTAGAATCATGAACTAAAAGATGTATCTGATTTAGAGATATTATTTGCAGCTCTTAACATTGGTTAAGGTTAACAGGCTAAATTACATCTTTTTCAATTGCCACTCTATAGCTATGAATATGGGAAGGAACAACAAATCATGGATTGCCAAGTAGCACAAGGTCACATGCACCATTGTGAAAGAAGGCTTAAGGATATTTTGTATTAGTAGTAAATCACTCCCAGGTACTACAAATTGGTTAAAGGAGTTTCAGTATTTTTAATAAATTTATTAGTTTTTTTATTTTTTATTTTTCATCAGTTAGTTCAAAGAAAAGCTTGTTATTGGGAAAGAGAACATAACTAGAGTAAAGAAATCCTATCCAAATAAAAGAATAGGAAAGTTACTGATTTCTGTTTAGAGTAGAAATACAAATATGTGAGAACAATGTTGCTGTAGCCACCTGTAAATATCCATGTAAATATAGTCACCAGGTCGAGGTTTGGGAATAAGTCGGCAAGGGGAAAATTCGGTAAAATAGAGCTAGGCTTGGGCTATGCAATCGTGACTTTTTCAGTAAGTCAGAAACTTTGGTGACTATGCATGTAAACCTTCAATTTTAAGCAAACTTAGATAATATTTCTGAAAGTAATTGTGGCTGCTGTAAAGGTTATCTCAATGTGGGATAAGTGATTCCTTGCATGAGTTGTGTTCGGGCAATCCCTGGGTGGTGCTGATTCCATCCAATAAAAGACCGCAAATTGGTGTTGTTTCCAAGTCTACGACATCCATAGAAATAACTAATAAGTGATTTACCTCATATCTTCCCTTCCTTTTTTTTTTTTTTTAACCTTTCTTTATTATATTTATCATTATTACTCTTTTTTAGAGAATAATGAGAAGTGATCCTATCTTAATTTCAAATCATTATTTCTGATTAATTTGATAAACCCTCAATTCCAACCATCGGCCTTATATCATCCCATATCAATCTGGTTGATTTAATTTCCACAACAGCCCATTCAAACATTTTCCACCAATTGAGTTTGAAATAAAATGCATTTAAAAGAGTCTCTCCCAAATATTTGGTATAAGGCTTAGGCAATGATAACTATGATGATGATTATGTGAAGGAAGATAAAGCAATTATAGTTCTATAGCAAGGAATGTTTATTTTTACCGAGATGCTATGTGGAAAAGTGAGTTCATTGTGCAGAATAATGTTGGTAAATGTTTTCTGCTTGTTCTTTCCCCTGATAGGTGTACGACTTTAAAGTATTTCATACAGAAAAATACCTGCATTTCAAACATAAGGAAGGGTAATGACCAACAGATAGACTATCTAAAATTCAAATATAATTTAATCCAAAAAACGGAACATCAAACAAATAGTGATCATTTCTTAAAAGTGTGCATAAATGGATTATTTTTCTATTCATTTTATTCCTGAATATGGAAAGAAACCATTGTTTACAAGTAGGATTTATCATTTTGAAGTCAAGCCTGAATGATAAGAGTCGCACAAGGAGCCCTCAAGAGAAATACAAACAACAAGAAAAAAGAAGTAAAACAAAGCAACTAAACAATAGTTTAGAATTTTTGATGTCCCGACCATGTTTTTATTTTGTTGTTTAGTTACACTAATGATATATACCAGTTGGGTCATATGACTAGTTAGTGGAAAGGTAACCATGTTACGGATTAATCTAATGGCAATTACAAAACATGTATTCCTTTTTAATTTATGCATTAACTCCAAACAAAAAACACATGATAATTGATATGTGAAACAAGAGAGATCGATGCACGTGATGCTTATCTTCTAAAATTGGTTTTAAAGCGATGAACAATTTATTAAAATAAGTAAATTTAAAGTAAATATATTTATCTTTCATATAACATTACTAGAAATAACAACAACAAATGTTAGCTACCTTAAGAGAATTTCATATTAAAATAAATATCAATTTTTTGTAGGGAAGTGAGTAATCTAATAATGAGGATCTGTTTTATACAAAAATTATTTAGTAATGAAACTTAACAACAATTTAAATTGTTCACCTCGGATTGGTAGGGAGCCACTGAGTCTATTAGCATGCAAAGATAAGGCCTCGAGAGAAGTTAGAGTCTCAATTGGTTAAAGAATACTCCCTTTGAAGTAGTTAAGACTTAAATTTACTTCCTCCAATTTTATCAAAGAAGTGAATTCTAGAAAAATAAAGATTAAATAAAAATATGAACTAAAACTAAACTAAAAGTGGATTTTCTTTGAGATTTAGGACTAAACACCCTAATCCTTCAAACTTAACCAATAATATTACCCACAAACACAACATCATAGAAGAAGGCCTTATCCTACTACTATCCATGGTATATAAAAAACAATGCTTGATTGATTTTAAACTGAAAATCTAACCAAACCCAACATCCCTTTTATAATTTTTTTTCCTTGCTTACACAATGTTGATGTGGCAATGGACAGAGAACCCTTGATTTAAGTTTATTTGTTATAATCTCAAAGAAAAAAATATATGGTTATTTTATAAAAGTGAGTCAACTTGCCATAATATGGATAAAGATAATTAAAGGATGATCAAAGAAACAATAAAATTGATGTATGTATACCAAATTAGAGGCCTTCTAAACCATACGTCTGAAGATCAAGGATAAAGGGTCAGTTATTTGAAGCTAATTCATGATTAATGGTCTGAAAATCTATAAGTAGTTGTTTGAAGTCAATTTAGGATTCAAAAATAACTCTAATTAGTTATTTGTTCCTTACAATCAGGAACTTATTTGAAAAATGTGAAAAATAAATTTTCAACTCTTAAATTACTTCAAGAACTTGAAAAATTCTAACACTAAGCAGCAAAACAGACATAAATAAGTTAAATTCGAAAACCTTGAAACAAAAAAAATACTGAAATAACTCAATAAAGATGGAGAATAGTACTAGAAAACCCCAATTCAAGCTATGCAATTTGAAAGATGGAAAATAACTCAAATTCATGACAAACTTGCCTTTCGGTGTTGAAGCTCAACTAAGTTGATTCTCTCTCGATATTAAAAACCTAGAAAATAAAATCAAAATTTTAGGGGTTGCAATCGAACCAAAATTAAAATCAACACTATCGAGAGTTCAAACCCTATAACAGAAAAATCTAGGGTTTAGGTATCGATTCAATTGAAAAATCATCAAATTCGTTTTCGAGCTTGAAATGAAAGACAAAGAGATCGAGTTTGAGATGAAAGAGAGATAGAGAAATCAAGGTTAAGATGAAGAGGCTATTTTCCTTTGAGAGTTGAGACGAAGAGCTTGTTTTCGTTTCAGATGAAGAGAAGGTTGTTTTCGTTTGAGATTTGAGACGAAGAGACAGATAGAGTTTAAGGTTTCAGACGTTTCGTTTTCGACGAAGAGATAGAAAGAGACGAAGAAACAGAGAGACGTTTTCGTTTCAGACGAAGAGACAGAGAGAGACGAAGAGACAGAAAGTGAGACCGAATTCATCTTAAAGATTCTATAGCAACGGTCAAAATCTAACCGTAACTAAAAGTTATCGCAGTAAATCATTTTTCCTGTAGTGGTTCCTTGGTAGGCCAACTCATGAACCATAGCAATCCACACTGAATCATAATTGAAGAGGTTTGGAAGAAAACATTTGGATAAGGGTGATTGAATTCGTGGAAAATGAAATGTAAACCTCTCACATTTCAAGTTGAAAGCATTAACGAAAGGGCTTAAAAATGGCATCGATATGATCAGTTAGTAGAAAATTTGGGTCTATCACATTTTAAACTGAACTTCTTCTTCCTAAATGACAAGTATGCTTCAAAACCATTTCCATCAAACACCAATTGTAAATGCCCATTGGCCAAACAAATTGCAGAAAAAAAAAAAATCACTCATTTTCATAGGGTACTTTATCAGATTGATTACAAACTCAAGCTCAATATCACCACAATTATAAGGTATTGAGTCACAATAACTTTGAATTCCATGATTTTCAAATTTATATCTTTACTTCTCATTATTAATCTTTATGTATATCCATGGTTTGAAGTTGAAACATATGGACAACACAGGTATCCCCAGATATTTATCAAATACTTCACAGCCAACTATAGTATAGGACTATCTATCTCTCCCCCGACAACCTTTTCTTCACAAGAATCATAACCCATGAAAACCTAACATTAAAATCCCTATTCAAGCCTTGTAATAGCTAATTTATCTTCTTTCAACCTGGGGTAACGTTCAAACTATTCACATAAAAAGAAATTGTCTTATTCAGTAATTTGGTCGATATTAGTTATGAATCGGAGGCTTCTTATGAGTTGGGGTGTAATCCATGACAACTATTTCGGCTCCATTCATCAACTTGTGTTCTTTGGGTGCGTATAGATCATCATCAATTCTGTTATCCGTTACTAAACCAGGAGTATTGACTCGATTACAATCAATCTTCATGCTTCGTGCTGCAACCAAAATAAAATCTATCAACTTCTCAATAATGGACATTTAACCTGATATTCGAGCTAACATTTTAGATTTTTTTATTTTTTATGAGAAGTATAAATTCATTGGAGGAAGAAAACAAAGATGAGGAGGAAAAGACCTAGCTAAATGCAGAGAAATTAATTAAGAGAATCATAAAAGAACAAGCAAAAGGAAACCAAACTAATCAAGGAGGAGAAGATATTTGCCTCATCTGGACCCTCTAATAGGCAAAAAATAATTCTTACAAGATTTTTTGCTCACAGAGCTCAAGATCCGGGACCAAGCAATCACGTTAGCCCATGTGTATTGAGGAAATCTCAAATTTACAAAACTACCCTCATTAGGCTGCATGTGTCACAGTAGAAGGCCTGTGAACGCTGTGTCGAGTGTGTCTGAGCAAAATATTTCTCTTCTAATAATAGGCAATAAATCTTAAGAGCGGCTTCAAGAAAGCGTTAGGGCATTCTAAATAATTTCTCATTTAAATTTTAAAAAATTAATTTTGTATGTGTTGAATATAATTGCTTAATTTCATCTCCAAGGCATTCTCAATGTTCTTGTGTGTTTCATGTGTATGCCCCCGTAATTAGTTGTACAAATTTTAATTTTTATCAATATATCTCTTAGCTTGCTTAGAAATAATAAAAAACATTTTACTATGGATTCACTTATACAAAGTACTTGGATAAATATAAAAATTACCTCCCATTGTGAAGGAAATTAAGCAGAAGAATAAAACAGTGAGTAGAACTGCACCCTTGAATCGCAAAATAGACATCATAATTGTTTACAAGAGAAAAAGTATGAAGGATTTGCCTAGAGCCCCCAATGTTGTCCTTATTTATAGATGGAAAGGTCTGAAGATATGTGGTGCAATCGTAATCTTGTAGTTATAGAGAAACCTTAGCGAGAGGCTAAGTTTCAATTGATAATGTGGATATATCAAGTATTAATTTGTAGTTGATTGATTAGATACTTTTTTATTACTGAGAAGCTTGTTACATACATTCTCTTAGGACGAAAAAAAAAGATAGTGTCGGCTCATTTTCTATGGAGTATCAAATGCCAATGGCCTACGTGTATGTGTTCTAAACCAATTATAGGCCAATGTTACACTACCACGTTGTTTCATTGGTACACCAATAATGAAGATCAATCTTAGCCATTAGTAGGTAATGTGTATGGAGCCAATTAAGAGAAAATCAGTCCAACCTGATTGGGGTTGTTCTCATGGAAGGCAACAATGAGTTAAAGAGGCTAAGCAGTGGTGGGGCAGCTGGTTACCTCGGATATGAAGAGCTGTGAGGATCAGAGGGTGTGCTACAATCATTGCTTGGCCCACCATGTACCTAAGAAGGTACATGGGCTAAACAACTATTGTCATATAAAAAATACAACAGTGGGAGTTTTAGATTGCCCAAAATAATGCCATTTGATCAACTATGAAATTCCCATTATTGTGTGTTTATGATGGTGTCCAATTTCCTTTTTCATGATATGATTATACTTGTAACATCTTGTCTTCATATTGTGCTAAATTAATGTCATATCTTGTCTTAAGTTATACTAATGGTATTAATGTGAATTATTGGAGCAATCTTAAATACTAACTTTGGTTGGAATGAATCGGTGCCTAACCTTTTCTTCTGATAAAGATACGCACACGTTTCTTACTTATTGTGCTCACATTCTATTTCTTATTCTGTTTTGATTTTGTTTCTATTTCTTTCCTAAATTCTAGGAATTTCAATTGTAGATAGATATGTAATCCTTAATTCAAGGAGATTTAATTGTAGATTCGGTTGTAATTTGGTATATAAATATACACGATAATCAATAGAAAACCGAACATTAGAAATCAATCCAATCTCTTCATCTTCTGGTTCCATAATTGATTCCCATACCCTAGTTTAGGTTTAATCCTTATCCTTACGTTGTTTATGGAGGTTATCTCGGTTTCTAGACCTTAAAACTAGATAGCAACGTGTCATTTGTTTACACCTAAGAAAGAGACCAATTAGTAGTCAAGATCCATGGATGGTCAACAAAAGGCCTAAAAGGTTGGACCCATTGCGAAGGCGACTAGATCCAATCCAGATCGTCGCATCCACAGCTTTCCCTTTTTCCTTTTTTTCTCTGTACTACATTCCATCAATAAAGAGTTCACTTGATTTATTTATTTTTTGTTTAATAAATGATCAATATTTACTTTTTTTCCTGATTTTGGAATATGAATATTGATGGTTTATACATTGATTAAAATAACATTTACACTTGAAAAAAAAGGCAACAGCTTTTAGATGTAGTGCATTTAGATATGTTCATATTTTACTTTTAATTAGTCTGTTATATCAGTATGCAAAGTATGTTATAATTCTAATATAATACAATTTGGATCATTATATCTGTTTGGCATAACTTGAGTACTTCATAGCCCTTCATGAGAGGGATAAACTGGATTTGCCATTGGAGGTAGTTGTGATGATTGAGCTTGACAGAGATCAAGTGATGAATTTGGGTGATTTGAAGGGTAAGAGATGGTGTGGGAAGTCTTTTTCAGGGAAGGAGGAGATTGGTAGGTTGGATGATGAGTTTATCGGCTACCAATATCAATGATTCTTGAATTAAAATCAAGCGAGGGCTCAGATACCATACGAAAGCGCAATTTTATGTTAATTCTTAACCCTAACCAATGGGTTTAGGTGATCGTAGAAGTCGAAATTTAAATCGATCATTAAAAGTCATAAAAATGGGGCCCACACATTTAAAATGGGCCCATTGATTGGGAATGAAATTCCTACGATTTGGCTTTGAGTTTTCGCAGATAAAGCCTATGATCCAATTAAATCCAAATGATACACATTAAATATTGAGCCCATACACCCAACTAACGGGTTTAAATCCGAAATAGACACATCAATTTGTCTAAACAGACCCTAAAAACTCTCGAAGTCCAGCAAAAGAATCCTAATCTTGGGGCTTCAATTTTATCAAGTAGGGCACACTTCAATGGAGCCCAACTCTCCCAAGAGCAAGTTTTAAAAGCTTAAATCCAACTAGGCCATGGGAAACCCTTGGTGGGTGAGCTCAATAATAAGCAAAAATACACTAGTCTTTGGGTGAGACAAGGACAATGCAAAAAATTTCTTGATCCTAGCGTCACCCACGACTAGGCTGAAATCCATAATTAATAGCCTTTTGAGGCTTTTGGCTTATTAGATAATAGATAATGGGCTAGGGGTCAATCCCATTTCTAGAAGGTTCTAAAATGGGGTCTCTATACAACTACTGAAAAAGAGTCACCCAAATATAGAAAGAAATCAATGGGAATTTCTCCTTCTCCAACAACCTAACTTTTTTCTTAATGAAGGAAATTAGAATTTGATGATCTCTCCAATTACTTATAAGCTATATAAATGGAAAGTAATTATTCTAAAAGCTAGTTTTACACCATAAAAGGAAGAGCTCAAATCTATGGAAAAGAATGGAATAAGAGAATTGGAAGCATTGCCAAAGGATGCGATTGAAGTTGATTTTCATGACTAAGTAGGGTTCATAAGGCAAAATAGAAATTTAATTAGGTCTTATACGTGGAGAGCCCAAGCCGCATTGGACAAGGTTTAAGATCTCAGCAAGCTAGTTTGGCCAGTTAAAATCCTTTCTCAAACTTTAACTTAGCAGATTTTTTTTCCCCATTAAGCAGGCATATTTTTAAGGTTAAATTACCAAAATGGAGCATGAAAATCAATTGATTTCCAAAATGGTGCACTATTCAAAAAAATTCCAAAAATGGTAATTCACTGCTTTTCGAAATAAAGTTTTTTACCAAAACAGCAAAAAATAAAATTAACTATGTTTTTAAAATATAAAAATATCATACCAAAATTACCCTTTTCATACCCAAAAAAAATAAAGAAGGGTATTTTTGGAATGAAAATTGTAAAAAATACAGTACATTTTGTGTTTTACCGTTTTGGCAAAAAAAAAAAAAAAAACTTATTTCCAAAAATGGAAAAATACCATTTTCGGTGCATGTTTTGATAAATTTACCTACTAGTTTTAATCATCAGCATTTCATAATTTGGAACAGTAGCAAAAAATGCTCTTAACCCTACCTAATTTCAATTTTAGGTAGTTTGATCGAGTGACGGTCTTTTACCATCTTATTTCCAACAATATATAGTTTCTAAGTTTTTCGTATTAATGAATTTTGACATACATCGTAATTAATGTCAACAACTCACCTCAGCTTTTACCAATATCTATTTGCATGAACCCTGAGGGGGTTGGCTCAATGGCAATATCGGACAGATAAACGGTTAATGCCCCTAGGTCGTGAGTTCAATACCTAGTAGGAACATTAATTTCTCAGGGTCCACTTGCGAGGATGTACCTCACTTGCTTGGTGCGTGTGATGTGCGGGTGTTACACGTGCCCCAAGACTAGTCCTTGAACAAGACCATGGTCCATAGACTGGGCAAAACCCAAATACAGGCCTGGTATGCTGTCTACAGGAAAGTTGACCCCCCTATGGTTTGGCATAATTCCATTTTGACCCCTAACATGTTAATAATTGCACTTACCTCCCTTTCACTGACGGGGTTAAAATTTAGATGTTAGGTTATTATTTTATGTTATGTTTTATTAGAAAAAACAATAATTAAAATGTCCCCGCAAAGGCATTCATTGAACTCATTTTTTCACAGTTATAGTTTTGTCAATAAATAAAAATTATTTTAATTTGGGCAAAATGGTCTTTATAAAAGAAATGTTAACCGTTAATTTGGCCAAAATTTGACAAAAAGGGGGTAAGTGAACCCCTTAGATAACTATAAAGGAGGTAAGTGCAATTATCAAAACGATAGGGAATCAAGATGGAATTATGAAAAACTATAGGGGATCAGAGTGTAATAATGAATGTAGTAATGGCTTAAAAAATGAAGAAATCTGAGTTTATATGAAGAGGACTAACTTTTCACTATTTGATCATCAGATATTTAGAATTTTTTTCACTTGTAATGCTATCTAAAAAATAAAAATTAAAAATTAATGACATTTTGATCATTTCTATAATAAAGAAATGTTATTTTGGAAGAATAAATAAATTCAGTGTTAATTCACCCCTATCAAGGGTAGTTTCGGGTATTCCTAAAATTCCCTTAAATATCTAGAAACCTAAAAATACCTCAACATGGACAGAAGTGAGCGTGTAAAAAGAGCCCACGAGCCCAGCTGATACCAACCAGACTCAGAGTCAAGTCAAACTAGGCCTAAGCCTTAACTCTGGAAGCCCAGCTGGACCCCAATGGACAAGCTCGGCCCAATGTAAGTATGCTTCTAAAATCGATACTCGACCCTATTTCATATATTGCCTTGACTTTCCTCAGTTTTAACTGTCCAATGTGAGACTAAAACCAAAGAGAGCAGATTCTCTATAGCTTTTTATTTTCTATAGTGCCGTAAAGCATTTCAGGGAGCGAGAGAATGCTCTGTCCATATGACAACAAAAATTATATTATTTAAATTTGATATTTCAGTAACCATCGATTTTAAAAGCCTTTGATTTAGTCAAAAAAAAGAAAAAAATTTTATTGATCTGATCCATGAACCCTAGAAAGGCTAAGGGGTCTTTTTTTTTTTTATGTAACTCTTTCTCGACTGTAGAAAAAGTGTTATAGAGGTTCTATCAAATGGGATTTTGGAGATTTTGTCTAACAAAAGAATGTAATTACTCATTAGAAAATAACATTGAAAAATCTTCGAGATATAATCATAGTCACCAAGTTAGAATACTGGTGGATGATAAGATTCCATTGATATATAGCAAATTTCAATCGACTTATTGAGCGTTCTTGTTGATGTGCATCTAGCACAAATTGAACCAATGAATTTGCCAATTTTAAAACGGCAACGGAAACTTTGAAAAACGTAAAAGAAACAAGAACAAAACGGGGAAAAAATAATATAAAAATAAAAAATATATATTGAAATTATGAAAATATATATACAATATAAATAATACGTTAAACATTTATTCTAAGTTTTCAATATATTTTAAGAAAAAAAGAAAATTACTACTAAGTATCTATATGCATGATAACATGTTCCCACACATAATTATACATTTTATGATGTTAATAAAAGTTTAACCATCGACAAAACTTTTGAGCAAAACAAGATATTATTGAAAAAAATTAAAAATCATAACATCAAGACATTATTACTATACCATATATTAATTAAACTATATTAATGAATTAAATCACTAACAACCATAAGACTAGATAAATAAACCATAAGCCTATAAAAAATTGGGTTTTATAATTTTTATTATTTAAAATAAAACATGTTTAAAATGTTGAAAAAAAAATGTATTTAAAACTTTAAAAAAAAACATTTTAAAAAATAAGAAACACATGTTTTTGAAAATGATAGAGTTTTTTCTATTATTTTAATCGTTGGAATTACAAAACACGTTTTAAAAGAGATTTTTTTCAACAACAAAAAAAAAAAAAAATGGAGTTTTTTGTTACTGTGGATATAATTATGGTAAAAATATACGGCACTAGGCAAAATTCAAATTCTTAGGGTAGGGGTCACAAGTCAGGCTCGGGTTTGGTAAATTTGTATTAGGCAATCTGAAAGTCCAACCCAATACTATTTCCACTCCAACATGCCCAACCCGTATAAGATCAGGGCCAAGGACCGCCAACCCAATTTACATGTACATAAAAGCATAGTGACAATAAATCTGTGGTTTAAAAAAAAAAATTTAATCACAATTTTTTTCAAAAACTATTGATTAATGATTTTTTTTTAAAACAATCACAATTTATTTTAGTTTTAGTATATTTTAAGTATTATTTATTTTTACGATAGAAAATACATATATTTTTATATTTTTTATACTTAAAAAAATTTATTTTTAATTTTTAATTTATCTGATGTTTTCCCGATTTTATTGATATTTTGCTGACTTTTTCCAAAACTTTCTCTTGCCGAATTATTCGTGAACACCGACTTTGACGTAAGTGCATTCTGAAAATTTATCCAACCCATTTAATAATCATGTCAAAAATTTAAACCCGAACTTGACACATTTAACTTAACTTGATCTATGTTATCCATTCAGATAAAATTCTAATCACAAGTAGAAAAAATAAGTTCTATTTTCACAAAAAAAAAAAAAAAAGTCCAATGTTTTTAGAATTTTTTCCTCTACATCCTTGTGGTATCGGATAAGAGTCGTGGTAATTTGACGCCCCCATCACAGAATCATGGATCATTTGCCTCGAGATACATAAAAAATGATTTATGATTAAATTTATCCAAAGGCAAATGATCTATGATTCTGTGATGGGAGCATCAGAAAACCATTAATCATCGGACAAAATTTTCCTTATTAGCTAGAAGTGTAACCCTTTTATATATATATATAAAACGTATCTTTCTTTTAAAAAATTTTAATAAAAAAATGAAAAATTTAAAATTCTTAAATAATTATTGATATTTCATGATTTTAAATGACATATTAATAATACAATTATTAAACATGTCAAAAAAGATTAAGCGGGATTGACGTCCTTAAGCTTGATATGATGAATTTAATAATTATGTTATGTTAGACAAAATCGAATTAGACAAAACCATTAATTTTCGTGTCATGTTTATAAATCGTGTTAAGATTGCGACAGCTTAAAGCAAGTGATATTATACCCATGGGAGCATAGTAGTCTCTGGTACACCACTAGACAATTTTCAACTAGCATTTACTACCTTATTTAATTCGAAGTTCGGTAGGTTAAGAACAAGAGCTTAACATCTTAGAGACATATGGACCATTCGGTCCCACCACCATGTGGAGTTGTCTCTTCTTGGTGAGCCCAAGAGCAAATCAGAACTTTGGTACGACAATACACGTGTTTTACACACGACTGATGTCCCCTTTACCGCCAATATATCACGCTTCTTAACTTAATTCTTGATAACTTCTATTGACGCACCTAATTTTACTTATAACACATCAAATAATTAAATTATAGATCGCATGTCAAATACCATTAACGAGAAATTAAAGTCATCGTATTAGATTTCTTTAAATACTTAAGAGAAACAGTCGTGCTAAATTAACTCTTAAAAAAGACAATCAAATACACTCCATTGGTGCAGATTGTGCACAAAACTATAGATTTCCTCGAGATACACAATAAAAAATCTATGATTTTGTACATATTCTGTATCAGATGATTATATTTGAGTATTTTTTATTTTTTGGGAAAGTTTTTATTTTTTAACTTTTCTTTTTTATTAGTCTTTGACTTTTAGGAGTGAGCTAAATAGTCCATTTAGTAAATCTCTCATTTCTAATCATTCTCCGAATCCCACTTTAGGCATTTCTCACGATTAAAATATCAAAATTTTCCTAATCATTCAAACTCATCATTTCCATCCAAAAATTTTGGATTTCTAACATCCCGATTCATTTTTGAAAATTTCATTCTAATAAAAAAGATTTGAAAAGGAAGAATAAGTAATTTTCAAGCATTTTGAAGATGTGTGTAAAATAATTAGGATTTTTTTTTTTACATACATTTACTCAATTTTTTTTTTATCAAAATCGATCAAGGATGGTTCTTTTTGTTTGATATCATCTTCACAAGTTATTATGTCAAGTTTTTAAGTCGACCTTTCCATGTATTTTAGTTTAAGAAACACGAAAAAATGAAATTGGATAAATTTTATATTACCAAGGTCAATAATTTTTATTTTTGAGGTTGGTATTTTTTTTAAAAAATTATTATAAACCTCACCAGTTTTTATTATTGTTGAGGTTGACAATAATTAAAAAAAAATCGTCAACCTCGACAATAAAAATATTAAACTTAAAAAAAAAAAAAAAAGTGCTAATTTTTTAATTCAATTTGACAAGAAGACTCAAAAACTCACCAACATGGCATGAGCAAAGAACTGTAGACTCTGCCCCTTGGGATACATAAGCGACCTACCATCTGTAGTTGTGTATCCCGAGCGAAAGAATCTACGTATCTTTGCACATGACACGTTAGTGAGTATTTGCGTTCAGCTATCAAATTGAGTTCAAAAATCATTAGTAAAAAAAAATTGTCAACATTGACGTTGTAAAATTTATTTTATTTCATTTTTTGAGTTTTTTCAACTAAAATACTTAAAAAGATCGACTTAAAACTTGATCGATTTTTCGACTTTTGTAGATGATTTCAAATCAAAAGAATCATCTTTGATAGATTTTGATCCAAAAAATAAGTAAAGGAATAGAAAAACCCTAGTTTCATTGTTATAGATTGTTGAAATAAATAAATAAAATATATTTATAATGATTTATTTATAATGATTGGTGTGTTATAAGTAATCATTGGTGCAGCAATACAATTTATCTTTTTCAACCTTCACTTTACCACTAATTAAGGAAACCGTTGGTTGTTACAAACGCATCTCGAGGAATTTATTACAAGTGGACCAACTAGCGTCCACCAAGTTTCACATAATATATAAGGAGGAGAGTGTTAGGTCTTGTCTGTCCATCCAGAGATATATTCTACATGGAGAAGAGCAGATCATTGCCCGGGTACTCATCATCTTCTCTCTTTCGAAGTGGATACGGGTTCGGGTTCGAGAACCGACAAAATGGATACAGTTTCAACGGGCCAAGCAGAAAAGGACACGTGTATGCAACTCTGAATGATGCAGATCTAAAGAGGAAGAAACGCATCGCATCGTACAATGCTTTCGTCTTTGAAGGAAAGTTGAAATCATCAGTAAGGAACGGCTTTAAGTGGATCAAGACTAAGTTCACCGAAGTACGTTACGGTGGGTGAGCTACACTGGATAATTCCCCCAAACTCTCTTCCATATTTCTCTCCAGTCAACGGTTTGTTTTGATGATCAGAAGGAGATTTCTCCTGATTAAAATGCATCAAGTGGTGAACTTTATCGACATGTATGTAGTCGCGTTGCATAGGAACATAAATGTATGAAATTTAACTATGTATCATCGAGATGCTAATAAATCTCAACCATTGGATTTTACACGTACACATACACGGTTGGATCCAATGTCTTTTTCTCGAGTCAACAAAGCTCTGTGGATGGCTTAAAATTATGGCACGTAGCTTGTCAGTTGGTTCATTGTTTCGTTCAGTTTGCAGTACGTCACCGGTTCATTGGGGGGTACGAGTTGAAAATGAGTAATTTTGAAGATGAAAAATTCAGGATGATTTTTTTTTTTTTTTTTTCTAACCAAGTGTCCGGGCCAGCTCCCCATTTAAATCATGAGAAAAATTCAAGAGAAGAATCGAACCCGTGATGTGCGCTAACCCACACTTCACGTGCTCACCCTTACCACTTAGGCAACCCATGGGTGGATTACTAAGGATGATTTTAATAAAATAAAATAAAAAGAATTTTTTACTACATGGCTTAAGTAGATACAATTAAAAGTTGAAAATGACTAATTTTGAAGATGAAAAATCAATAATGATTTTAATAAATTTACAAATTAAAAAAAAAAAAAAAGATTTTTTGATTACATGTTGAAGATGTGGGTATTGGTTTGCTGCACACAACGAATTGCTTCATGTCAATTTGTGATTTGGCCTAATTGAAACAAATTGAGTAATGCCAACATCATGGTTTTAAAACTCATATTGACGTCTCGTTGGCTCTTTCTTGAACGAGACTGAGTCATCTAAAATGAGATATCCAATTTATTTGAGTTGTCTCGAATGAGATTTTTAAAAAGAGTAATGTTTCTGACTCCCTCACATGGCATACTCAAAATACTCTCTTGATGGGACATGTGCTAGAATCATAGATCTTTTTCTCTTAGGATAAATAATTGCACATATTTATGAGGACGTGTAGATGTGTATCCTGAGACATAAAATTATGGTTCTAGCACATGCCACATCAATAGAGTGTTTTGAATATGCCATTTGCGAGAATCAAATTATCACAACTCTTCTAAAAAAACTTTAGAATTAGATTAAATCTTGTCTTTGAGATGACTTGTCAACTCGTCTCATTAGTGGACGATACTGATATGACTTGGACGAGTCATCTCAATCTTGAACGAGATTTAAAACCATGGCTTATATGCATTTTTTTCACTCAATATGCTCACGTGACAACAATAGGACTATTTCAATAAACTTAAAGTGGAATAAATAGTCTAACCTATTCAAGAATGAATACAAGATCTATCTGAATCAATTATCATTAACAAACATATAATAATTAATTTAAGCAGAGTAAATAATTCCATACTTGCTATGGTTGCCATAGCCATTAGTCCAACAAGAATGAGTAGAACCATCTCTTTGACTATGCCTTTAATAACTAGATTCCCCTTCTTCTCCTTGATCTATCTTCTATGGATTAGAAAAACCATCATTGATGGAATTTGGATTATCAATGTTCTCTCATCGATGCAATTTCTTGCCCTATAGTTGTTGAGAGTACTCTTGATTTTCTATTGAAAATTTGTACCTTATTGGAGAGCTGGTCCATATATTTTAGAGGACCTAGATCCTTTTTGTGGACACGGGATTTTCAATATTTTCGAAAACATCCCTCCACTTTGGGGTGTTTTGGAGTCGCCACCATTCAAATTGGTAAAAGGGGTGGAATGGTCACCCGATGTCACATTTTTGAAAAATCATACATTTGTATGTTTGATGACTCTCGTCGGATAATGCACGTGGTCCAACCTCGATTCAAGGTAAGGGGGTCCATTTATGGAGTAGGGAAGGTGTTAGGCACCCTACTCCATCCACGTAATGTGGTAACCTCGGATTCGGTTTTTTTTTGAAATAAAAAGAAAATGAAAATGAAAAAGAAAGAAAATCGATGTGTACCCTCAAATATGAGGGACTTTCAATGTTGGATTCAATCATTAAGGGCACCCTTATGTAGAAGGGGCCCTTTGGTGATTTAACCCATGGTGGTGTGTGCAAATGTGTGGGAAAAGGGAGAGTAGAAGAGGGGATGTAGAGGGGGTGTTCCTTTTGTTGAACCCACCTTGTCTTTGAGTTGATCTTCAAAGCTTTTCTTGATGTTCTTCTTTTGAGTTGACTTGGACTTGCTTGAGGTTGTAGAAGATTGAGTTGAGAGTGAGGTGTTGAGAGTAGAGTAGAGTAGAGTAGAGAGTTGTAGTTTTTGGAGGATTTTTTATCAAAATTTTATTAGTTGTTGTAAGAGGAGAATGGAGGGGTTTTTATAGAGGTTGGGAGGTATTTTAAGGGTATAATAGGGTGAAGGATGAGAATAGTGGATAATGGCATGGGTTTGAGAGAAGAAGGGTATGAAATTTGAGGGAGAAATAAGGGTAGTTTTGTAATGAGGGAAATGGATTGTGTTTTAACCCAAATGATTTGGATCTTATCCAAATCCATTTGGGTAGAGTGTTTGGTGGGGTGAGATGAGTGATGGTTGATGGGAGGAATGGTGGTGTAAGGAAGTTGTTTAGAGAAGGAGTGTTGAGATGGTTGAAGAGGTATGGTGTTTGATTTGGAGAGATGAGTAGTGATTGGTTTGATTTTGAGAGGATTGAAGGGATGATGACATGTGGCAAATGTAGGGATGAAGAGATTAGTTGATTGGTGATGGTGGTTGGATGATTAGAGAGAAGAGTATGGGAGGTATGGGTTGAGGTGATTTTGTGGGAGTGTTTTAAGGGAAAGTGATGGTTTGATGTGTGGGAGATATGGGTTATGATGTGGGTGGTTGATAGTATTAGAGAATGGGGAATAGGTTAGGGTGTGTAGGGTATGGGTTGTGATGTTGGTGGTTGATGATGAGAGGATGGGGAATAGGTTAGGTTAGGGTAGGGTTATGGGTTATGATGTTGGTGGTTGATGATGAGAGGATGGGGAATAGGTTAGGTTAGGGTAGGGTTATGGGTTGAGTTGATTAGATGAGGGAGGTGGGAGGAGATTGTAGACATGAAATGTTCACAATGAACCTCAATACTACATTGTTTGGAGTCGCCACCATTCTTTTTTGAAATGGGTGTGAATGGGCACCCGGATTGATTCTTTTGAAAACCATTTTTTTTATGGCATTGTAGTGACTCTCATATGTTGGAAAGGGTACGGTCTACCTAAGATCTAGGTAAGGAGGTCCGGTTAGAGAATGGGGAAGGTGTTAGGCACCCCATCCTCTCCACCAAAGGTGGTTACCTTGCTTGGCCATTTTATTTTGTAAAAACTTGAGAAAATAAATATTAAAAATGCATGAGAATGCATGACAAGGGTGGTGTGTGCATTAAAGTGAAATGTTCCCTTTTCAAAAGGGTTTTGATTTCAAAGTGACATTAGGGGGCATTCTATGGAAGAGAATGACCCATGTAGTCACATTGTATTTATGAAATGAATGTTGGTTTAAGCTCTTAGAGAGACTCCATGATGAAGTTCCCTTGAAGCCACAACCTTGATGCATGTATGCATGGCTAGAAACTTAGTGTTTCACCCCATCAAGAGGGTGACACATTTCTTCATCATTGCCATGCATAGGTGAGTGTGTGCATTGTGTACAATATGATGCATGAACTAAGGTTAAAAGGACTTCAACCCCCATCCTTTCGATCGAACCTTAGTCCAATCTACCGGGGATGGGAGAGGGTATACATTACATCCTAAGGCTTTCTAAAAATAAAATAAAGAGAGGGTTAGAAGAAGAGAATGCAAACTTTGAAATAAGTAAACTACATCTTAAACCCTACCTTGTCCCTTGATGGTGAACTTGGACCTTGAAGAGTAGGCTTGAGAGATGAATGAGATAGTTAAGGGTTGAGTTGAAGTTTAGAAGATGAGAGAATGAGTAGGAATTTTTGTAGAGTTTTAGGTTGAGAGATGGGGGCTTGAGAGCATGAGTTGTTCATGGAAATTGAAGGTATTTATAGAGTTTTTGGAAGACTTTTGGGGATAAAGTGGTCCAACCCTAAAAATGAAGAAAATGGACATGAGATTTAGGTTATTTCTTTTTGAATTTTTCATTTGTATGGGGGTAAAGATGACATTTGTGAAGAAACCCTAAAAGCATGCTTTGATCCTTGGTTTTTTGGTAAATAGAGGTGAGAGAACAAAAGTACTTTTGGGAGGGTGAATGGGGGAGTGACATGTGTAAAGGAGGAGTGGTAGGTAAAAAGTAGATCTTGGTTTATTTGTAAATAACTCATAAAGCAAGGGTGGAAGTGTAGTTTTGAAATGGACCAATGGGAAAACAAAAGCACATTTGGGAGGGTGAATAGGAGGATGACATGAGGTGAAGTGGTAGGTGAAAAGTAGACTTTGGTTCATTTGTAAATAACAAATAAAGTAAGGGTAGAAGAAGTATAATTTTGAAATGGACCAATGGGAGAACTCCATGTATGTACTTGAAGATTCCCACCTTTTGAGGGTTATAATGGGAAGTTCCCTCACCTTTATGGATTATTACCAAAGACCAAACAACTTTTTTGGTTTGACTAAACCTTTTGAGAAGGGCATTCTTGAGTTTTCACAAAGGGAAAGTTGACCCTCCAATTAGATGATGCATTGGGTATTGGGGGCTTATGAGGTATCAACATGTGTCATCATATAAGGGGTGAGAGAATGGACTTGGGTTTGGGTTTGGGATATGGACTTGGATTTGGGCTTAGGATGGACTTGGTTTTGGGTTAGGGATGTGGACTTGGGTTTGGGCTTAGGATGGACTTGGTTTTGGGTTAGGAACAAGGCATGGGCATGCAATGATATGAGATGATGCATGTATGCATGAAAATGATGCAAAATAGCAATGTGGGTCCGTCGAAGAACTTGAGTTCTAAATCGAAATTAATTCGAGAAAATTTGGATTTTCCTATGGGTTCGTGCAAATTGGGGTGTCTACAGAGATGATGACATGTGTCATCTCTTGGTGATGGGTTTGATGTGATGATGATGGTTGGATTGGGTTTGGGTAGTGAGTTGGACTTTGGTTGGGTTGTGTTTAGGAAAGTAGTTTGGGTTTTATGTGATGGGCTTGGGTTTAGATTGATTGGGTTTATGATGGATTGATTTTTTTGGATTGAATTGGGTTTATGTTGGATTGGGTTTAGGAGAATAGTTTGGGTTTTATGTGATGGGCTTAGCTTAGGTTGGGTTTGGGTGTGGGCTTGGATGAATAGTGTGTTGGGTTGAGTTGATTCGGATTAGGGTGATGGATTTAGGTTGGGTTGGGTAGTATAGAGTAAAGGTGGATTCGGACTTATATTGGGTTGGATTTAAGGATGAGAGTGGTGACGTGTTTTTAGGTCCATGGGCTACGTGAGTAGCCTTAGACATTTATTGACGGAAAATGCAATGGATTTTGTAGGTTTGGACTTTGGGGTCCATCCCAATTTTTCGGTTTTTGGGGAATCTTGCGTCGAGGGCCCGCTCAAATTCGGGTGTCTACAACTGCCCCTCTTTGCAGGAATTGCATGCAAAGAACTGCAAAGAATAGATGAAACCTTGATTTGTGCGGGTCCGAGGATTTTGCTCAGACAAGTTTTTGAAAACACTGATTTGATTTGATGGATAAGAGATGGCCACCCAAGCACGGGGTCTAACAAGGTGCCGGTTGATTTCCTCAACCTCGTGGTGCGGAGCTCGTGTGAGGTCTTGGATTTGTGATGATTTGAAAAAAAAAACTTTGACTGAAGTATTTTCAAACGAGTCTTTAAGCAATTGATTTTGGCTCTTGCAAGAATACCATTTTGATTTTTTTGATTTTTTTGATTTTTTTTTTTTTAAAATATTTATTGGCTGTCCGTTCTTGAAGCACGGACTGTTTAAATCTTATTCGGTCCGTGCTTTAAACACAGACTCTATTTTTAATATTTTCGGTCCGTGCATGAAGCACGGACTGCGCAAAATTAATTCAGTCCGTGCTTCATGCACGGACCAGAACATTTTTTAAAAATCGAACGTCCCGCCTAGACGTTTCACTTGGCTATTCCCCTTCGTTTTCTCCTCTGGTTCTTCGTCTTCTCTTTCTTCTTGCTCTCTTGTGATCTTGGGTGGTCGAAGAGGCTTGTTGGGTTGGTTTGAAGGTTTGCAAGGTATGCCAGATGAAGAGATACGTTGGTTAGGCATATTCCAGCCTTCGGCTTCACCGGTTCTCTCATTTTCAAAGAGTTGTTTTACCATATTGATTGGATTGACTGGGGCTACTCACTACATCCATCTTCGTGTGTTGCGGCACTTTTGGTGAAAAACAGGGCATAGTGTCTCATGGAGACTTTAAAGAGTTGGTGGGACCTTTTTCTCCGTCTTCACCCTCATGGCGATTGCGTAATCGGTTAGAGAAAGCTTGGAAGAACGTGGTGACTCTTGATCATCCTGTATTTCCGAGTTATTCTTTTCAAAACTACCAACTTTGGATGCAACAACAGATTGCTGAGAGAACTTGTGCCACGCCTTCAGTTCAAATGAGGTCTTCTGGTTCTCATTCCTCTGACCACCGTGATCGACTGGCGGAGATGAAGGTGTCTCATAAGCGGATTGAGAAGATTTGATTGCGTTCTGAGAATGATCTGAAGAACCAGATAGCTCGACTCGAGTTTTTGAAGAATGAAGAGTCTTCTATCCTGAGGGCGGAGATTGATGATCTCCGGGAGAGACTTGCTCAAGGTCCCTGTTTTGATGCCTTTGCATCTTACCTGGTGAGTCGTGATGCTTCCGACGCTGAGGTGGTAATGATGGGACAAGCTGCCCGCATTCGCGCCTTAGAAGAGAGACTCGATTCCTTCTTCATTTCTCGACGAGATGTGTGATTGGCACCATTTTTTTTTGTTTTGTTTTGTTTTTTTTTTTTTTTTGTGTTTACAAAATGTAACGTGAAACTTTTTGGAAGGAAAATAGGTTTTTTACTTACTTGGCATCAGGTATATCTATTGCTTTGAAAACATGATGTTTAAATAAGTCCTAGATTTTTCGTCATCGGCCAAAATAGTAGTTTTGAAAACATTTGAATTTTTGATACTTTGTCTTTGTCGAATAGGTATTGTAGATCCAAAATATGAAGATTTTCGAAAAACCTTTGTTATCTCGATGATATTGGTGTTTTTGCCAACTACTGAAGATATAGATGTCAGCAGTTCTCAGGCTCTTTTTAGAGTCATCCCCAGTGCCCCAGTAGTACTGGGTGAAATGAGGACTTAGGATTCTGGAAAATTTTTGCCGTTCACAGTTTATACTCGTGCAGGTCAGGAGTTTTGTTTTTTTTTTTTTTTTTTTTTTTTATGATTCCCTTATTGCCCCTGGTGCCAGTTACGGTTTTCACCAGACCCGGTTTTCACATTTTTGCGCATCGACGCCTTTTTGGGTTTTCATCGTGCCGGTGATTTTGATCTTGCCATAGTCTGATTCTTTTACTCATAGCGCCTTTTCAGGTTTTCACTATGCCCTTTCAGACTATGCTTGTATTTTTTAGATTTTTACATTACAAATCTTGTTTGGAGCCTCTGTGTCTCAGTGGCTTGGTGACTCAAGTTGAGCTGCGAGATCGGCGACTCTACTCTTGTAGTGGCACTCTTTCTTGAGTAACATATCTAGATTCCCCTCTCGAGTGTGCTGACGATTATTCGTGGTTCGGCAACTCAAGTTGAGCCGCGAGATCGATTACTCTACACTTCGAGTACTCTTTTTTTCGAATATCCAACCTGGACTCCCCTCTCGAATCTTCCAAAGACTAGCAAGACTTTGGGGTTCGGACCAAGTCGCAAGATCATTGGTGCTGCCACCGTCGTTATGATGCTTTAGAACATTCCCTGATCCGAAAGGACTTTTGATGGGACGAAGTGTTGGCTAAGGCTGAGTGTAGTGGAAAGGTACAAAAAGGTTAAAGTAGGTTCGTCTAGAGTGGGTTAGACTTGGGGTTCGTTTATTTTTGTTTCGAAAAGGTGATCTATGTCTCCTCCCAGCGTCTCTCGAACTTGTTTAGGTTGGAGATTTGGGTCGAGCTCAGATCAAGTGTCTGAGTTTTTTTGAATTTTTTGATTTTTTTGGTATTTTAGCCGTTCACAGTTTATCCTCATGCGGGCCAGGAGTACTTTGACTTTTTGACTTTCTGATTTTCCTTTTTTTTTTTTTGTAACGTTGACTTGCCCCAATCTTAGGTTGTGAAATGAACGTGATGGCTCAAAGGGGTTGACTAGGGTTAGATAGTTGTTTTTAGGATAGCAAAGATGGCCTTTCGTCATCTCAGGGTCAAATCTTAGGCGTAGTACTTTTTAACGGTGTCAACATTGATCGGTTGAGGGAAGACTTGTCCGTCCATCTCTGTAAGGATCAAAGCTCCTCCCGTCATCACCTTCTGCACAATGAATGGTCCCTCATAGTTTGGTCTGAATTTTCCCCTAGCATCTTCTTGTATTGGTAAAATCTTTTTCAAGACAAGGTCTCCTGGTGAGAAATTCCGAGGTTTGACTTTCTTGTTGTAAGGCCGTGCGATTCGTCTCTGATAGATCTGTCCGTGGCAAATAGCTGCAAGGCGCTTTTCTTCAATCAGATTTAGTTGATCAAATCGAGCTTGAACCCATTCTGTTTCATCCAACTCTGCTTCTTTTAAGATTCGGAGGGAGGGAATCTCAACCTCGACGGGTAAGACTGCTTCCATTCCATACACCAATGAGTACGGAGTTGCCCCAGTTGAGGTTCGAAATGAAGTCCGATAAGCGTGAAGGGCGAAAGGCAACATGTCGTGCCAATCCTTGTAAGTGACTGCCATTTTCTCGATGATTCTTTTGATGTTTTTGTTGGCAGCTTCAACTGCTCCGTTCATTTTGGGTCTATACGGTACAGAGTTGTGATGAGTGATTGGAAGTCTTCGCACATCTTGATCATGTCTCTATTCTTGAAATTCTTGGCGTTGTCGGTTACCAAACCACTAGGGAGTCCGTATCTGCAGATGATATTGTTCTTAACAAACTTCAGAACAGTGCTCTTGGTGACATTTGCATAAGAAGCTGCTTCTACCCATTTCGTAAAGTAATCGATAGCGACTAGGATGAAGCGGTGCCCATTTGAAGCTTTTGGCGAAATCTGTCCAATAACGTCCATGCCCCAAAGTGAGAAGGGCCAAGGAGTAGTCATATTGTGCAACTCTGAAGGTGGCGCGTTGATCTTATTGGCATAAATCTGGCAGAGATGGCATTTACGGACATGTTGATAGCAATCACTTTCCATTGTTGTCCAGTAATATCCCATTCTCATGATCTTCTTAGCAAGCATGTGACCATTCATGTGAGGTCCGCAGACTCCACCATGTACGGTTTCGATCAGTCGTTTTGCTTCTATTTCTGCCACACATCCGGAGTAAGACTTCATGATGTGATTTCTTGTACAGAATGCCATTGCTCAGGAAGAATTGGCCTGCTAGCTTCTGGATAGTCCTTCGATCGTTAGACGTTGCGTCTGATGGGAGAGTTCGATCTTCGAGATAGGCTTTGATGTCTGAATACCATGGCTTTTCTTCAGATTCTTCAACTTCGACGGGTAGGCAGTAAGCTGGCTCGTCTTGAAGTCCAATCTCAATAGGGTCAATGACTAAGTCCTCTGAGATACTGATCATGGAAGCGAGCGTTGCTAGTGCATCAGCAAATTGATTCTTAGCTCTCGGCATATAAGTGAATGAGATTCTATCGAAGCGTGAGCTTAGTTCCTCTAGATACTCATGGTAAGGGATCAATCTTTTCTCTCGAGTCTTCCATTCTCCAGTCGTTTGATAGACCACTAAGCTTGAATCTCCGAAAACATCGATCTCATCTACCTCGAGATCCAGTGCTACCTTTAACCCTGCTATGCACGCTTCGTATTCAGCCTCGTTGTTAGAACATTGGAACTTTAGTCTGATTGCAATTGGCACGTGGGACCCATCTGGTTTGATCAAGACTGTCCCTATTCCGTTTCCCTTCTGATTTGCTGCCCCGTCAAAGTACATTTTCCAGCCTGGTTCTTCATCATCGTTTCAATCTCAGTGAGCAATATGGCTTCGTCAGGAAAGTTTGTCTTCAATGGTTCATAATCAGGCAATGGATGCTCGGCTAAGTGGTCGGCGATGGCTTGCCCTTTGATGGCCTTTTGAGTGACATAGGTGATGTCAAACTCAGATAATAGTAATTGCCATTTCGCAGTACGACCTGTTAGTGCTGGTTTTCGAAGAGATACTTGAGCGGATCCATTCGAGCAATGAGCATGGTCGAGTAGCTGAGGAGAGTAGTGGCGTAGTCGTTGAGATGCCCAGACCAATGCGCAGCAAGTCTTCTCGAGTGTCGAATACTTTGCCTCATAATCAGTGAACTTTTTGCTGAGATAGTAAATGGCTTGCTCTTTTCTACCTGACTCATCGTGTTGCCCCAGTACACAGCCCATAGACGTTTCTTGCACCGAGATGTACATCAGTAAGGGTCGTCCTGGCGTAGGAGGAACCAAAACTGGTGGATTGAGCAGATATTTCTTTATCTTGTCGAAGGCTTCTTGACAGTCTTCGTTCCATGCTTTCGGCATATCTTTTCTGAGTAGCTTAAATACTGGTTCACAGATAGGCGTGAGTTGTGCGATGAATCTGCTGATATATTGTATTCTACCCAGAAATGCTCGGACATCCTTTTCTGATACCGGTGCTTTCATTTCAAGAATGTACTTGGTCTTTGCTGGATCTATCTCAATGCCTCTTCTACTAACGATGAAGCCCAATAGTTTGCCTGATGTTGCCCCAAAGACACACTTTGCTGGATTGAGCCTTAAGCTGTACTTTCTTAGCCTGTCGAACAGTTTCTTGAGATTTATCAGATGATCTTCTTCTATGCCTGATTTAGCGATCATATCATACGTAGACCTTCCATTTCTTTGTGGATCATATCGTGGAATAAAGCCGTCATTGCACGTTGATAGGTTGCCCCTGCATTTTTAAGCCCGAATGGCATGACTTTGTAATGAAAAGTACCCCAGGGTGTAATGAATGCTGTCTTCTCTTGGTCTTCTTCTGCCATTTTTATCTGATTATATCCGAGAAACCATCCATGAATGAGAACATACCATGCCCCGCTGTGCTATCGACTAGAGTGTCGATGTGAGGTAGTGGAAAATCGTCCTTAGGACTGGCCTTGTTCAAATCCCGATAGTCGACACACATTCGTACTTTCCCGTCCTTCTTTGGTACCGGAACGACATTGGCTAGCCATTCGGGGTACGTGGAGACTGCGAGAAATCCTGCTTTGAAACTGTTTCATCACTTCACTTTGACTTTGAGTGTCCATTCTGGCTTAAGTCTTCTTAACTTTTGCTTGATCGGCTTGCTCCCAGGTGCGATCGGCAACTTATGAACAACAAGATCCGTGTCTAAACCGGGCATATCTTTGTAGGACCAGGCGAAGATGTCTTGATAGTTACGCAATAGTTCAATCATTTCTTTTTTGCTGAGGGGTTAACAAGGCTCCGATTTTTACAACACGTGGGTCATCTTCAGTGCCGAGATTAACTGAGTCTGTATCCTCAATGTTTGGCTGAACACCTTTTTCATGTCGTTCTAACAGGTCCTTGATTTCTTTAGGAGGGTATTCCACTTCGTCCTCAGACTCTTCTTTCAATTTCCTTGAGATCGAAGTCATACTCATCCTTTTCATATTCTGTTCTGTCCAAGGGTCCATTCGATTGAGACAAATCCCTTAAATTCTGAGAAAACTCTTTTTTTGGTTTTTGGAATATATCTATTTTTTTGAGATTTTGAAAGTTTTTTGATTTTTTGTTTTTTGTAGACTTTTTGATTTTTTTGATTTTTGAAGAATTTTTGATTTTTTTGATTTTGAGTGCTATTTTCCGGACATCTGAAATAAGAAGAACAATCATGCATTAGTAAAGATAGGGAGCCCTCAAAACAGTCTTTACCCGAGGACGAGGGCTCGTTATGATCCTCGGGCAAACTGATGTCGCCTAACGGCGTTTTTTTTGGAGGCTATGGTAGCCTCAAGGGTTAGGGGAATTCTTCCCAATTGTTCAGAGTCTCCCCTTCTCTGAGGGGACGAATGAGATGTGAAAGTGATTTGTTGGGTGATTGGGTTGGTGGTTCGGAGATAACCATGATCTCCGATTGATCTTTGTTGTTGTCAGGTTGGGGCACAGTCCCTCCCAAACTCGGTGGGATGACGACTGATGCCCAGTCAATGCCGTGGGAAAAGGTGATTCGTTCCCTTGGCTGGTAATGATTTCCACTTTGATGGATTTTGGAGCGGTCTCCGATGGACTTTCCTCGGAATCCCCATTGAACAAAACGTCAATGCCTTCTACGAAGGATGATTGGGACTCGACGATTGGTCTCTTATGCATTGGTGCGATATTTACCTTTTTTGGCCTTTTTGCCCGTGGTGGTTCTGATAAGTTGTCGGGTCTGATATGGGACTTTGAGAAACTAACACTAATGTGAGGGACTCGGCCCGGGTTCCAAACATTCGATTCCCGATTTTGCTTTCTTGCTAGTCGAAGTTCTTTCTTCTTTTCTTTCATTTCTGCTATATCCTTCTTTGTGGGCCTGAACCCTAGACCAAAATAAGGAGTATATTTGCTTGCTTCGACTGGTGTAGCTCTTCCTCTTCCCCCTGGTCCTAACCCTTGCTTGGGCCGGTAACCTCCCCTTTTCATGACCCGACCAACCATAATGTTCGCTCTCGATAGCTTTGCCTTTACCTTCTCCTTTCCCTTCTCGATGTGGTTGACAGCCGCGAATTGGTACGAATGGTAGAGTGCCTTGTCCTTTGTCATTTCGATATCAATGAAAGGCACGTCTGGGGCTCTCCCAGCTGGAATAAGGTTCTCTGCCAATACTGATATCATCCTCTGCCCCATGATAAATTTGACTCTTTGGTGCAACGAGGAAGGCACAGCCCCGGCAGTATGGATCCATGGTCTACCCAATAGTAAGTTGAATGTCGTTGGTATCTCCATGACCTCGAACGTTACTTCGAACGTACATGGGCCTATTGTGATTGGTAGGTCTACTTCGCCCAGCGAGTCCCTTCTCGAACTATCGAAGCCTCGGACGACCTTGTTATTGGGTTTCACATGCGACCAATCGGCGTTCAGCTTTCGGAAGGTCTCAAGTGGACAAACATTAAGCGCTGAGCCGTTGTCAATCAGCACCCTGGCGACCATCATGCCCTTGCATATGACCATAATGTTTAGTGGCTCGACGTGTGCCCGTTCCTTCAGGTGTAAACTCATTTTCTGTGAAGATAATAGGATTGGAGGCCATGATCTGGCTGACCGTTTGCTCTAACTGCGCCGGTGTCGTGGTCGAAGGTACATGTGATCCCCCTAGGACTTTCAACAATGCCTCTTGGTGCTCTTCTGATTTTTGTATTAGTCCTAGGATGCTGACTTAGGCTTGCTGCTTGTTCAATCTGTCTACTATGTTATGCTCTCTCTTGAGGATGAGCTTAATAAAGTCTGTGGCTTCTTTGTCTGTCACTTTCACCTTTTCTTCCATCTTCTCATCCTTATACAACTTGCCTTTCCCCTTTGCTTTTCTTTTGTCTTCGTCGGTCACCTCTTCTGCAGTCTCTTTGCTTTCTTCCCTGATTTTCACCCCATTTTCTGACAATTTCTGGCACTTTCCCGCCCTGGTTATACGGCTGATATCAGCCACCATTGCTTTCTTCATTGTTTCGACCCCGACGGTCGTGGTGATGGTAGTCTCATAGCTCCAAGGAATTGCCTGATCGGAGCTATATGGGAATGGTTTAGGTGAGTGTATGGTTATGGGGGGTGGATCGGGTTTCATATTGAGAATGAGAGGAGGTGGTGGTGATTTGGATGTAGTGCTGGTGGAAGGTGGTGGAGTCGATGTAGTGTATGGGATGACGAGTGGTAGACGTGGAGATGAAGTGTATGGTATATGGAGGGGGGGTCGAGTTGATCCTTGTGGATATGGTGGTATGTACGGTATGACAAGAGGGGGTCGAGTCGAACTTTGATGATGGGGTGATCCATAAGGTATGACAAAGGTGGTCGGGGTAGCGGCATTTTGGTGAGTGGGATGGATGGTGAGGTCGGCCAATCTGAGTGGTGGTAATGAATTTTGGGATGAATTTGTCGTATAATGGTTGATTGTACTGACTGTTGGCGCTTCTGGTCCCTGAGTTAAATGTACCCTGATTTTGGACCCGACAGGTGCTATCAAGACAGACGGATTGAAATCGAGTTCCTTATGATGACATTTACCCTGTGTCCACTTCCCCCTTCATTGTGGGTAGGTAGGGGGTTTGATTGATATTTTGTTGTTGGGGTGGGTTGGGAGGTCCATCCAGGATAAGAGCCTTCTTATCAATCAAGTTCTGTACCTGATGTTTGAGTTGCCAGCATTGATCCGTAGAGTGCCCCGGTGCACCCATATGAAATTCACAGAACAAATTGGGGTTGTACCCTGGCCCCTTGACAGCCTTAGGATTTGGCGGACGTTTTGCGAGATATTCACCCCTAAGCAAGATTGGCAGTAACTCAGATAGTGTCATGGGTAACCTGGTAAATACTCTATCTACTCGGTTCGGTCTTGCTTGCTGATTCTACCCATACTGTTGTGCTGGCTGTGCTGGCATGGCTTGTGGAGGAACTGTTCGGAAGGGATTCTGCGGTGCTGGAGCCCAAGCAGCTCGAGGTACTGGCGCCCAAGGTGCCTGAGGTGCCTGTGGCCTTTGAGCTGGTGCCTGAGGTGCCTGTGGTCTTTGAGCTGGTGCCTGAATGATGAGAGGTTGGTTGGGTTGTACATTATTGACCTGGGTATCCTCTTTCTTTTTGACAAAAGGCACTGATTTCTTTTGTGCCGAGGTCCCCGCTGCTGCACTCAAGGCTGTAAAGTCAAATATTAGACTAGTTCGGATCCCGTCCTCGACCCGGTCTGCTACTTGAACTAAGTTTGAGAAGGTGCCTGTAGTGTGTCCAACCAAATGAGTGTAAAAGGCATGCCCCAGTGTCGAGATAAACGTAGTGTTCATCTCTTGTTCAGTCATCGCAGGCCGAACTTGTGAGGCGGACTCTCGCCATCTCTGGGCATACTCTTTCACTGTTCCTTTGTGTTTTCTTGTCATCTTAGCCATATCGTTTCGATCCAGACCCACATCTGTATTGAACCGGTAATTGTGCCAGAACATTTCAGCCAAGTCCTGCCAACTCTTGATGAGTGTATGGTCCAATCCTGAGAACCACTTGAGAGCCGGTCCTATTAAGTTTCTTTGGAAAAGTTGTACCAGCAATCTGTCATCTTCGCCATATTGGCACATTGACCCACAATACAATTTGAGGTGTGACAGAGGACACCCAACACCATTATATTTCTCAAATTCCGGGCATTTAAACTTAGCCGGCAGCTGTGCGTTGGGATAGAAGCATAGTTCCCTGAATCTTGTTCCTCCCAGAGTATTTGTGCCTTTCATCCGCCGCATTTCCTCCTGGAGAGATTCAATTTGTCGGGCCATTTTGTCGTCGGTAGCACTCTTAGCTTCAGGAGCCCTAAAGTCACACTCGTCATCTAGGATCATCACCGGAGGTGGTGGGTTCTGTGGTATATAGAGCGGAGGACCCTGATATATTGGCACAGTAGAAGGTGGGGTGGTTTGTTGGTCTGGTCGTATTTGCTCAGGGGGTTCGGGGTTTGACCCGGATGCTTGATGCTGAGTTGCCTGTGCTTGCAGAAAATTAGTGCTACTCAAGACAGCCGCCAAGATTTGTTCATGCCTTTTCGTTGTTTCTAACAGCTTTGCTATCATTGCATTAGCTTCAGCCAGTTCATTTGTAGCAGGTTGTGGTTCATCTGAGTTACTCATAGTTGATGAAGATGATCGGAGAAAGTATGGAGGCTTCTCAGGAAGTTTGTACTTTTTTCGTTTAGCCACCTGTGAGTACAGAAGACCAAGTGTTACTATCTTATTTACAAAAAAAGGAGAATGCATGATGTTTTATTAGGTCCGGTGATTATTATGGGATGGTACTCAAAAAGGGAAATTTAGTTAGGTGAGCTTGAAAATACGGTTCGTCAGCGCGGAGCTGGATTGTTTTTGAGAGAAAATAATTACATTAGCCTGAAGCTGGCATCGACACGGGGTCGGTAAAACGGTTTTGAAAAGAAATTACATCAGCACGGAGCTGACATCGACACGGAGTCGGTAAAACGGTTTGAAAAGAAATTACATCAGCACGGAGCTGGCATCGACACGGAGTCGGTAAAACGGTTTGAAAAGAGATTACATCAGCACGGAGCTGGCATCGACACGGAGTCGGTAAAATGGTTTGAAAAGAAATTACATCAGCACGGAGCTGACATCGACGCGGAGTCGGTAAAACATTTTGAAAAGAAGTTACATCAGCACGGAGCTGGCATCGACGCGGAGTCGGTAAAACATTTTGAAAAGAAGTTACATCAGCACGGAGCTGGCATCGACACGGAGTTGGTAAAACATTTTGAAAAGAAATTACTTCAGCATGGAGCTGGCATCGACACGGAGTCGGTAAAACATTTTTGAAAAAGGTAATTTCATCAGCACG
This sequence comes from Akebia trifoliata, assembly GCF_017979445.1. Lineage (NCBI taxonomy): Eukaryota > Viridiplantae > Streptophyta > Magnoliopsida > Ranunculales > Lardizabalaceae > Akebia > Akebia trifoliata. The sequence continues at coordinate 14,620,531 of NC_141376.1, read as the reverse complement.
GGGCTGGCATCGACACGGAGTCGGGAAAACATTTTGAAAAGAAATTTCTGAGATAAAACTGAGTTAGAATAACCCATATTTTTGGCAACCCCAGATTCAGTTCTCTGAAATCATCGTCGGCCAGGCAGATCTCCAAGGAAAAGGCGGCGCACAATGACACTCTTAAATCACCTTGTTCCTTGAATAGACATAGTCTATCCCCCTCGTATCAACAGGGTAAGATCTTTCTAGGCACCGACTTTGATCAAGGACTGCAATTGTTGCTTGCTTTTTTTTTATTTATTTATTATTTATTTATTATTTTTTACGTTGAATGCATTGGAGTTGATTGACCAGTTGTTATCTTTGTTAGATCATAGATGGATCATGAACTTGATTTGCTATGGGTCGTGGACTTGATTTGTTGTGGATCTGGGTTGTGGACCCAGTTGAAGTGGATCTGGGTCATAGACCTAGTTTGATTGGATTTGGGTCGTGGACCCAGTTGACATGGATATGGGTCGTGGACCCAGTTTGATGCAGATCTGGGTCGTGGACCCAGTTCGATTGGATCTGGGTCATGGACCCAGTTGGATGCGGATCTGGGTTGTGGACCCAGTTTGGAAACGGATCTGGGTCGTAGACCCAGTTGGACATGGATCTGTGTTGGGAACCCAGTTGGAAATGGATCTGGGTCGTGGACCCAGTTAGACGTGGATCTGGGTCGTGGACCCAGTTGGAAACGGATCTGGGTCGTGGACCCATTTTGGAATGGATCTGGGTCGAGGACCCAGTTGGAAACAGATCTGGGTCGTGGACCCATTTTAAAATGGATCTGGGTCGGGGACCCAGTTAGACGTGGATCTGGGTCGGGGACCCAATTGGAAACGGATCTGGGTCGCGGACCCAGTTTGGAATGGATCGGGGTCGGGGACCCAGTTGGAGATGGATCTGGGTCGTGGACCCAGTTTGAAATGGGTCTGGGTTGTGGACCCAGTTGCACATGGATCTGGATCCGGGACCCAGTTTAGTTGGATCTAGGTCGTGGACCCAGTTGGAAATGGGTCTGGGTTGTGGACCCAGTTTGGTTGGATCTGGGTTGTGGACCCAGTTGGAAATGAATACTCAATGAAGGATGGGTTTGGTTATGACCAAGATCAATAGCAAGCCACGTTGGGCAAAGTCCGTTTGAGTAGGATTGATTATGAGTAGTAGGCCCTGAGTTTTCTAGTAAAGTAATCATTTGATCATTTTCAAGCTTCAAAACTCAAAATAAAAAAAATTTCAAGAAGAAAAGTTGTTAAGACTGACGTAAGGAACAAAATGAAATTTTTTTTTTTTTGGGTCCGTTTTCCAAGTACGGACCTAAGACTTTTTGGCTGGTCCGTGCTTCAAGTACGGACCAGAACATCAAAATTTTTTTTTTTTTTTTTTGGGTCCGTTTTTCATGCACGGACCTAACACTTTTTGGTTGGTCCGTGCTTCAAATACGGACCAGAACATAAAAAAAAATTTTTTTTTTTTTTTTTGGGGGGGGGGTCCGTTTTTCATGCACGGACCTAACACTTTTTGGCTGGTCCGTGCTTCAAGTACGGACCAGAACATCAAAAAAATTTTTTTTTTTTTTGGGGGTCCGTTTTTCATGCACGGACCTAACATTTTTTGGCTGGTCCGTGCTTCATGCACAGACCTAAGAAAATTTGCCCAGTCCGTTTTCTAAGCACGGACTTGACAATATTTCTTGAGTCCGTGCTTCAAGCACGGACCAGAAACCTTGCTCTGTTTTTTATCCTCATCCCATTTTGGCCCGAAATTCCTAGGTTTTGAGGCACATAGCCTATGTTTTTTGGCTTGGGCCACAAAAAATGTCACTTTTTTTTTTTTGATGATGCAATTATAAACAAAACGACTTCCCCCTTTACCTAGGGGGACATAAAACAACATGTAAAACGGGAAACTTCCTAATATCTATACAACTTGCCATCATGGGCTACAAGAGAAGAAATAAAATTACAACACATACACGTGGATGGATACGGAATTAAATTTTTGGGAAACCTTAGTGTCCTTTGTCTATTAGTTACGCTTTGATACATGCGGTTTGTAGGTAGTTTTTTCGGCTACCCATTCTTCAAACCTTGATGGACACCGAAGTGCACACATCTTGGGTTGGTGAATGGGGTGGATGTTCTCCTCCCAGCCACCCAAAATAGCGATCTCGGGGGCTTGAGAGTACCGACATCCGAGGTTAGAAATATAAAGAGGAGGGGGGGTGGCTTATGCATAGGGGTGTGAATCGCATGTGCATGTGCGTGCATTTTTTTTTTTTTTTTGATCCGTACCCATCCTTACATCCCTTGTCCAAAAATAAAAATAAAACAAAAAACATATGTAAATAAATATTACAACCATTCCCATGTGAAACTTGTGAAATAAATAAAATAAAACAAACCAAGCGAACATTAGTAGATAAACAAAAAAAAACACAACAAAAGGGAAGGCAAACATTTTTTTTTTTAAATAACCGAATCGAAGAAGAGGGTCGGACCCACTAGTATGTAGTCCCCAGTGGAGTCGCCAAGCTGTGGACACGGGATTTTAAATATTTTTCAAACATCCCTCCACTTTGGGGTGTTTTGGAGTCGCCACCATTCAAATACGGAATTGGGTGTGAATGGTCACCCGAATTTGTATTTTTTGAAAAAAATGTCGCTTTGACACTTTTTGATGACTCTCGTATGGATAGAGCACATTTGGTCCAACCTCGATTCAAGGTAAGGGGGTCCATTTGTGGAGTAGGGAAGGTGTTAGGCACCCTACTCCACCCACACAATGTGGTAACCTCGGATCCGGTTTGCTTAAAATAAAAATGAAATAAAATTGAAGAAAAACTTGATGTGTGCCCTCAAGTGTGAGGGACTTTCAATGTTGGTTTCAATCATTAAGGGCACCCTTATAAAGAAGGGGCCCTTTGGTGATTTAACCCATGGGGGTGTGTGCAAGTGTGTAGGAAAGGGGAAAGTAGAAGAGGGGATATAGAGGGGATGTTCCTTTTGTTGAACCCACCTTATCCTTGAGTTGATCTTCAAATATGTCTTCCCTTGAGTTGACTTGGACTTGCTTGAAGTTGTAAAGGATTGAGTTGAGTTGAGAGTGAAGTGTTGAGATGAGAGTAGAGTATGGAGTTGTAGTCTTTTGGAAGATTCTTTCTCAAATTTTCATTAGTTGTTGTAGGAGGAGAATGAAGGGGTTTTTATAGAAGTTTGGAGGTATTTTAGGGGTATAATAGGGTGAGGGTTTAGAATGAGGGGTAATGGCATGGGTTTGAGAGAAGAAGGGTATGAAATTTGAGGGAGAAATAATGGTAGTTTTGTAATGAGGGAAATGGATTGTGTTTTAACCCAAATGGTTTGGATCTTACCCAAATCCATTTGGGTAGAGTGTTTGGTGGGGTGAGATGAATGATGGTTGATGGAAGGAATGGTGGTGTAAGGTAGTTGTTTGGAGAAGGAGTGTTGAGATGGTTGAAGAGGTATGGTGTTTGATTTGGAGAGATGAGTAGTGATTGGTTTGATTTTGAGAGGATTGAAGGGATGATGACATGTGGCAAATGGAAAGATGAAGAGATTGGTTGATTGGTGATGGTGGTTGGTTGATTAGAGAGAAGAGTATGGGGGTGATGGTGGGAGGTATGGGTTGAGGTGATTTTGTGGGAGTGTTTTAAGGGAAAGTGATGGTTTGATGTGTGGGAGATATGGGTTATGATGTGGGTGGTTGATAGTGTTAGAGAATGGGGAATAGGTTAGGGTGTGTAGGGTATGGGTTGTGATGTTGGTGGTTGATGATGAGAGGATGGGGAATAGGTTAGGTTAAGGTAGGGTTATGGGTTGAGTTGATTTTTGGAGGGAAGTGATGGGGTTGGTTGATTAGATGAGGGAGGTGGAAGGAGATGATGACATGTGTCATCTCTTGGTGATTGGTTTGATGTGATGATGATGGGTTGGATTGGGTTTGGGTAGTGAATTGGGCTTTGGGCTTTAGTAATGGATTGGGTAAGGTTTTAGGTTGTTGGTTGGGTTGGGTTTATAGAATAAGGTAGTTTGGGTTTTATGTGATGGGCTTAGCTTAGGTTGGGTTTAGGGGTAGAGAGATGGTTTTGGGGTTCATGGGTTTAAGAAGAATTGTTGGGCTTGGGTAGCATGGTATTAGATTTGGGAGTAGGATTGGATCATTGAGAGAAGGCTTTTGGGATCTTGGGCTTTGAGGGCCCGATGCAAATTTTATTATTACTTTGGCATTTTTACGTCGAGGACCCGCTCAAATTCGGGTGTCTACACTTTTAAGATTAGAATCCAAACCATCAAAGGATTCTAATCCTTTCCAAATAGAGCTTTCTCAAATCAATTGAAACATTCAATTGGAACCTTCCACTTATTGACATTGCTTCTTTAACAAGAAAACCCTTTCAAGATAATAAAAAGAGTTGTGATAATATGACTAACCAAGTGGCATACTCAATCTTCTCCTTGGCGTGACAAGTTCAGGAATCGTAAATCTATGTGCCTTGGGATACATGATTGCACTTTTCCATTAAAAAAATATATATCCCAAGACATACAGATCTACGATTCCAAAACTTGTCCACATCAGGGAGTCGATTGAGTATGTCACCTGGCGAGTCATATCATTAAGACTCTAATAAAAAGTGGGACAGTTAATAGTCTTAGGAGTACAACTAGCCTTACTAGGGGTCCTTGGGCTCACCTTGTGGCGTCCAAAAACATGATCCTATTTTTCAAGGTTGTAGAGGACAAAATTCTATGAGCGTTGAAAAAAAAATTCAAATTAAAAGTTCTTTTTCACATTGAATTAAAATTTTTAGTCTGGAAATTATGTGGAAGTTAGGTAGCCGTCTATTTTCAAAACCTGGAATCAATATATATCTAGATATTAGGTTTTCAATAAAACCTATAGGGCTGTGGTGTTGGATTGCTAATGTGATAATCTGTTTGAGCAAAACCATCATTAGTAAGACTTAAAATCTGTTTGAGCAAAACGACCATCGGTAAGACTTAAAATCATTATTAAGTTTGTAAGGAAAATGTTTCTCAAGGCTGAGAGGGCCACCTAACGGACCATAGGACCAATAATCCATGCCTGTAATTAATAAATGGACAGTAAAATTTGAGGTTGTATTTCCAAATCATCTTTTTATTATAACTCTACACACACACACACACACACAAAACTTAAAAAACAAAACATTTTAAAAATTATAAGGATTTATGTGCCACTACAATAACAGAGATGGAAAATTACATATCCGTTGCTACTATCCCCACAAATTATAATTTGGCGTAACTCCATTTTGACCCTAATATTTGATAATTGCGCTTACCTCCCATTTCACTAACAGGATTAAAATTCAGATGTTATTTTAATGTTTTACCCTCTTATGTTATATATTTTTTATTTGAAAAAAAAACAATTAAAATGCCCTGTCGGCCCATCTAAGATTCATTGAACCAGTTTTTTCACATGCATAGTTTTATTTATAAAAAGGAATTACATTTTTAAAAGGGCACATTGGTCTTTATAAAAGGAACCTAACAGTTTAGTTGATGGAAATTTGACGGAAGGGGGGTAAGTGAACCCCTTAGCTAACTATGAGGAGGAAAGTACAATTGTCAAAACATTAGGGGTCAAAATTACACCAAACTACAGGGTGTCAAAGTGTAATTTACCCAAAAATTTATAATATGTGCTACTAGGTCTGATAACAGAGATGAAAATAAAAAATCCGTTGCGACTATCCCACAAGGATTTTTAAAAGAGTGGTGCGCTGGAGACTGGAGTGACCTCAGAGGGGAAACATGGGGGACATCTTGATGTGTGGTGACGCACACATGTCCATAGATGAGTTTTACTCTTATCTTGGAGAAAATGCATTTACGGGCATGCGAGTGCCACCACGTGAAGATGTCCCCGTGTGTCCCCCCCTGAGGTCACTCCAGCATTAATCTTTTTAAAATTTACAAAAGTCTTAGTTAGCCCAACTTAGACAAAATCCTGGCTCTGCCCCTGTCCTCACACCCCATTCTTGACAAAATATGTTTGTATCTGGCTAGCTAATTTGGCATGAACGCCACTCCTTATCTACCATTTTCCTCTCCGCTTAGTATTTCTTCTTTGCATACCTCATATTGTTATCTGGTGTGTGATGAATAATTTGTCAATTAGTCTTCAATAATAAAAAGTTGTATGGCACAATCTTTTGTATGAATGTTTGGCCTATCCCTTTATGGATTTATACCTACAATGTAAATTAAAAAAAAAAAAAAAAAATTTCAATGAGAGAAGATATAATTTTAGATAGACTTGAATGCAAAATAAGATTCATAAATAATTATGTAAAAGACACTAATTGCCCAACCACAAGATTTGGAATGATGATCAATAATTACTGGACTTCAAAATCTTGTCTGGTATTATTATATCAAAAGAAGAACCATTCACACATGGGACCAAACACCTTAAATATGTTTCTTAAGTTTGAGCATAATTTTTGTTTTGTAAGAGCCTCATAAGAGGTCGGACATATGTGGATGTGTGCGCGTGCTATTTTATGTTACGACATCCAAGCTTGTGGAGTATCTTCATGTGATTTATAGGTATATCTTGTGCTTCCTCTTCTGCTTGCTTCTACTTGCTTCTGTGATTATCATATGCATGTGTGCCTCCTTAGTATATATTCTATGTTGATATTACATTTGGGTTGATCTTCTCTCTTTATCATGCTTTATAGTTATAACCTTTTCAATTCCTGACAAAAAGGGGGGAGAGATATATCCAACCTGTGTGTATGACATGTCTATTGTATGCAGAGAAATATGTTTTTGCAGGTACAGATATAGGGGGATAGGCTTTAGTTTTGGGGGAGTAAAGTGAGTTTAGTGTCCTTATGTTCCTTAAAGGGCATTGCTTCTCATGTATTGTGTCCTTGTAATTTTTATTTTATGGGTTAGGTCTTTAAGAAGCGAGTTTTGTCCCAAAATTGACAAAGGGGGACATTGCTAATTTCGGAGTCTTTGTTGTCAATTCCATTACCAAAGTGTGTGCGAAGGACTATTTGTGCTTCTAAAGAATCATTCGGATTCATCAAAATTGTTTTCAAATGGTAAAACTCAGGTTGTGCCTTCCTAAGAAGACCTTAAGACCTCCTTGGACTCAAAACAAGTAGTGCCTTCCTTGGGCTCAAATTGTTTGGGTTAGAGAAGCCCGAAGGTCATTAGACTTAAAATTGAAAATTTCATGTTCCTTCAGTTATCCTCTCGGTTAGTTTTAGCTAGCCAAAGAGCATTGTTCGGCTAACCAAAGGTTGTCCTTCGACTAACTGAATATTTCTTGGTTACATTTCTAGGGGTAGTACAAACTGCTTGAAAATCCTTTGGTCAGTTTCAGTTAATTGAATAGAACTCTCGACTAAACGATGAACATTTCTCATGCGGGACCTACATCTAAATCACCCTAAAAATACTGTTTTAATTTTAAAAAACAAAATATTTATCGCACAAGAAAATACTTGGGTATTTATAGGGGAAAAAATTTGGAGCCAAAAATCATATATTTGAAAATTTTGTGTATTCAAAACTATAGGAAACCATAATATTTCTATTTTGTAGGGGTATTCATATAATTCTATCTATCATTATATATTCCACATAGGGTTGGCAATTTTAACATGACTTGAAAATGACACAAAATTAGCAGGTTTGGGTTAATAAGCCTAATTGTTTTTGGGTCATAATCATGTCAACCCGTCTAACCCGATTATTAAATGGGTTGTGTCTAGGTTAGGTATATCAACATGCTTAAGCTGTTTTGACACGTTTAGTAATCGTATCATTGATGGTCAGGGTGTAACCACTATCGCAGTTCACTTAAGCCTAAAAATGTTGAGGCTTTGATTTGCATTCGTGATTTATTGTTTGACAATAAAGGTAAATTTCATCTAATTTGTATGGTTTTTTATCTCAATATAAACACTAACAAACTCAGTTTTTTTTTTTGGTGTGACTATATTGTAATGTATCAACATAAATGAGTCTCAATCAACCCAATGCATCAAATACTATTGGTCTTGATGCAGAGTACCTCATGAGAGATATTAAGATTTAAAAAAAAATGAAGTTAATTTTTAACTTCTCTATTTCTTGTCTCTAATTATTATTTTTTTATTTAATTATTTTATAGCCTTTAATTTAGAGGGGTGACAATAACAAGAATGGAGATATATTATAGAAGGATGGTTTTTATTATTATTATCTTTTTTCTTTTTGTAATAAGTAGAGATATGTGTTTTTTTTTTTAGGTTATAGAAACGATTTATTTTTCTTCCCTTTAATTGGTTGTGGTACATTTTTTGTTGATGAAATTTTGTTGGTGGATATTGGCTTATGAATGGTTGTGTGACTTTAGTTTTAGGAAAGATATTTTATTTTTGGTGGTGGAAATGGAATCTAGTTTTTCATTTAATATTAAAATTTTATTGAACGGCTTAAATAGTTGCAATCAGGTTATCTCTTTAATAATGTGTCAAGTTCAGGTTGAAATTTTTGACACAGTTATTAAGTGGGTCGGGTGTAAATTGGGTAAATTTTCAGAATACTCTTACCTTAACACGACACAACATGACCCAAGGTCGACCCAACCCTAATCCCACATATCCCCAAGGGGCTGAAAGAAACCTCGAAAGAGTTTCTATTTCCAGCAATTTGCCCATAAGCTCTAATCATAAGAAATTTTATTGAGAGAGAGATTTGCCTCTCCCCACGTCCAGAGAACCTCAATCCCTTTGTTCTTTTAGCATTTACCCAAGCACATGCAAGTCCTTGCTCTTTCTCTTTGTTTATTTATTTTTATTTATTTTTTATTTTTTATCTTTTAATTTCATGTATGAATAGATTTCAATTTCTTCAACCCTGTTTAGAAGATATATATTAGTTATTATTTTATTTTTTTCAATATTTGGTAAAAATATTTTGATATTTGTGATATGGGTTTTGACACTTTTGTAAATATCAAAATCTCATTAGTGTTTTTAATAAGTGTTATAGCATTTGCTACTTAATATTCAAAGATCAAATTATCCTTAACTTCTTCAATAAAAGCTCAAGCACATATATACATGGGCATTTTTGTGGGTTTCCTTCATAGGCATTTCTATGTATGGTTTACATGGTTTCATGTAGATCTATTATGTGTATGAGCATGTTATAAGTATTCATCATGACCTATCATACATGTGGGTTTAGGCTAAAGGCTGAAAATTTTTAATTTCATTTTTATTTGAACCAGTATGTTCTCTGTCTTCCTTCTGTTGAATTAAACTTAGAAATATCCCACATAAACCCATAGAGCATAAAAAAACCTCAAAAGAGTTTCTATTTCCAGCACTTTGAACTCACTCGGGAGCAAACCAATCAGTCCTTTCACATTGAACCCATTGAATACGGACGGAACTGTGAATGAAGAACTAAAACATTCTAAATTATGAGTGGAAGCATCATTAAAATCTAGAAATTAAACTATTTTATGTTTCAAGAAGCACAATATGTTAAACCATACTATCATTTGCTAATACTAAATAGAATCTAATGGCAATTACAAAAAATGTAATATTCCTTTTAATTTATGAATTAATCCACACATCTGAAATCTGAAACTAGAAATCAGACTTCAGAAGTTTCATCCAGCATCCCTCCATCGTTGCTTCAAAACTTCTGAATTTTGGTTCTGAAGTCTGAAATCTGAACCAAAACAAACGGAAATAAAGCTTCTAAAGTCTGAATTTTAGAAGTGGACCACCTCCCTTCAGACTTCTGAAGTGTTATCAAACATACACTTAGCGTAATGGGTTCTCTTCACAATATCTAATCATCCAAACCGTATCATTGAGGCAAATTTTGTCCTTCCAGCAATCGAAAATCTCTAGTGGAAGCCGATCTACGCTCAAGACTCAATCTATATATGTTGACGTTCCCTTCATTGTAGTTGGTGGTGCTTGTTTTGGTGGTGGGTAATGGAGGTATGTTCTTAATGTTCCTCAAAGCGTTAGGATGGCCTTCAGTCCTTGGTGAATTCTTTCGGTGAGAAGCCATAGCAGGGTACATTGTAGGAGGTGAACTCTCTTCTTTGCGTCTTCTTGGCTTTACACTTGATGAAGTGCTACCACCTGTATCACTACCCATCTCTTGGCTGTGAAAATTTGATTCTGCATTCTTTTCTTGATCCTGACATAAAGAAAATAGTGCACAAATATGATTTACGACCTTTTATTTTGTTCATTGGTAAGTTGGGATTATGGTCGCAACCTCATAAGGTTGCAAAACAAATTGTAAACCAATCGAGCTACAACTTTCAGCCCACTACAATTTGTTATAACAAACCAACTACTCCATAAGACCAATATTTTGGAGAACGAGAGACCGATGAATATAATAGGGTCATGGGGGTTAACTGTAGTATGACACGCCCGAGAGTGGAGGAAAATATACACTCAACACTCCCCCTCACCCATAAGGGTGGAAAGAATCAAATCCGTGACCTATACGAAACTAATACTCTGATACCATGTTAACTAACCAACTACTCCAAAAGATCGATCTTTTGGAGAGCAGGAGAACGATGAATGTAAGACGGTCACAGGGCTTAACTGGGGTATGACACACCCGAGACAGGGGCGGAGCCAGGATTTTCTTGTAGTGGGGGCAAACTATGGTTAGTTGTATAGTTGAAGAACTTGAATGGTAGGAAATTTTTTTGTGCTGGAAAATACGATTGGAGGGAGGTGAGGGTGTGGGGGCAAAAATTGGAGGGAGATGTGGGTGTGGGGGCAGATGGGGAGAGAGGTGAGGGAGTGGGGACAAATGGGGCATGTAAGTAGTTGAAAATATAGGGGTGTCTCAAAGTTCTGTGGGGTCAATTGCCCCCACCAGCTCCTTACTAGCTCCGCCCCTGCCCGAGAGTGGAGGAAAATATACACTCGAAAAATTAACAATTAGTATAGGTAAGTGTTATTCATAAACAAAAACATAAATATTAAATTTTAATTTTTTTCCTAGGTAACAACCTCGTGTTCCTATGGTTCAACCCCAATTTAAGAGTTTACTCCAACCTTATGTCTTGTATTTGTAGAAATTGCCTCATTTTTTATTCTTTGCATGGAAACACGTCTGGGTTTGAACCCATTCCTCCAAATCATGTTCTCCTCTCATTGTTGTGGATTTGCGATGTGAACCCATCACCATTCCAAATTATGAACTTCAAGGGCGTAGGAGAGGGCTCCAAGTTGCTTTAAAGAAAAAAAAAATACTAAGAAAGTGAAGGCAATTGAATTGAAGACTTAAAATCACCAACTATTTCCTCAATTTGGTTGTGAACTGGCTCTAGCACATAGATTCTTCCTTAGAGACATTGAGACTCATAAACCTTCTTTTGAAGTATTATCATTTCATTTTCACAAACAGGTAGCTAATTGAAAGTTTTAAATCTTATTTACTAGGAACTATATGTATTTAAGGTGAGATTACCTCTTTAGAAGATTCTGAATCTCCTTTTGTTTTTTCAGTAGTTCGCTCCTTTTTCCTTCGAGCCCGTTGTTTCATTTTCAAGGCCTTGTGCCTATGATGCAGAAAAGCAATCAAATATTTAATAAACCCACACACTCAAGAATAGAAAATGTCTAATAGAAGCAACTCAAGTTAAATAGAATCCTCAACTGAGAGGGATATAATAGCAAGTATAGAGTTAACAATTTTAATAATGCAAGGTTATTTATATTCTAGATAAATCAAATGTGATTCATTTAATCAAAATCTAGATAAAACTGAGTTTATTTTTTAAAGTAATAATTGTAATTTCGTCTATATATTTTGTATCGGTTATATGAAAATCCATAAATTAGTCTGTGATGAACACAACCATTTTAAGATTCGGGTACTCTTAGTGAATCTGGTGAGTCAGAATGCAATTTTGACACTGATAGGAAAACTAAAAGATGCATATTTCGCAGCAAACAGGATATCTATCCAGCAATATTCTTCTTTATACAAGTAGTTAAGAAAACTACTATTAGAACACAGAAGAAGCTATACCTTTCATATTTCTCCTATACATTTGAAGCATCAACCGACATTTATTTATCGTGAATTATGATCATTTCTAAGCATATTAAAAACAAATTCAATACAATAAGACACTATTTAATAAATATTTCCAATAGTAATTTATCGCAAGTAAAAGTGATAACTAGTGACAAGGACAATGAGCTTGACATTTTTTTGTAACTCTTGAGGGAGAAAATTCTTCATCAACATAATGATTTTACTTACTTTCTCTTGTCATAAGTCTGATCCAGGTCGTCTTCCTCCTTGTAGATTACAGGTAGGCCTGAAAGGTCGCATGCCAATGGGCTCGTAGTAAAGAACTGTAAACAAGCATCTCTAAGTGAACAATATCGAACAATTATTTTTCAAAATCAATTCCTTGATGTAAAATCTTTTTAGTGAAATAATCCATAAACTTACAAATTTCTCACTAAGAATGATTGACCACGTACATTTCAGTAATCAAGTTTGAAAGTTAAAGAAAAGTATTCAAAGTGTTCTAATTCATTCAAATAGTCGAATTATTTCTTGTAATACATTGAGCTGGATATTTGTTCTCTTCCAATGAGTGCTCTGAGGTAACTGTGACATGGAAAGATTTTAACTAGAAAAAACTTGGGACACCAACGAAATTTTTTAAAAAGTTCCATTATTAGTGAAACTTCGTGGAAATAAATTTTTTTTTCTAAAATAAGCATTGGTTGGCCCTTGTATTATGCAGGCTCCATACTAATCTCAATCCTACTCCCACTAATTTCATAGTTCTTGAGCCTTTTCAGTTGTAGAAAAATTACCCACAAATACTAATAAGAAAATACCAATTAATAAACAATGAAACATGATTGGGTACAAAAGATATCCATTCCATTCAAAACCATGAACGCCTAGTTTCTTGATTGCCCAACATAATAAATAAATAAATAAAACTACTCTTAGATTGAGCGTAGCATAGATTAGAATGTTGAGATGGTTGGATGAGTAAAAGTCTAAGAAAGATAAAATTAAAAATGAACTTATTCTCGAAACTAAATGATTCATCCCAATATGATTGAAATTGTTTGGTGATCTGTAACAAAGTCCAATATTAGTCTCAAAAGAAGTTAACATGCTGAAGTTTCTAAAAGAGTTGGAGGAAGACTAAAACAAACGTGGATTGAGAGAGGAGATACTAACACATGTGAATTAATGGGAAGCATGGGTTTAGAACGTTCAGCTAACCCCCCAAAATTTGGAATAAGACTTAATTAAAGAGATTTTATTGCCACACCAACTTGTGATAACGCCACCCCAATTCATATCTAAATCACCAAAGAATTAGCACACATCTTGGGGCGGCATTCGTAAAAGTAGTTGTGGCAATAGAAGCTCTTATTAATTATGATGATGAATTAGATAAGCAAGTATTCCTCATTCATGTTTCTAAAATTTATCCGAAGTTTCACAAAGGGGAGTAAGCATTTGAAATTACTTCACTTTGGAGAGCAGAAGATGAACTGCCACGATATGAGGGATCGAGAGCTAGAAGTCTGGTCAAGAGACCCAAAGAAGAGATGGGAAAATCTCTGAAGGTTTCTAAAAGACTTGGTTTGTATGGTTGCGGTGGGCGGAAGCTTGTAGGCAACTTCAACTTTTTCCAATAATCCTCCGATGGTGACCCACATAGCTTGAAAATCCTATGAAGTTGCTCAACCTATATGAATAAAAAATTAATGATTAAGTGAAGAAAAACTTACAATATTAAACTTACCATATTGAGATTTATTAACTAGGATCAAAGAGGCGTCTTACCTCTGTTCTACCGGGCATAATTGGCCTTCCTGCAAACATTTCGGCCATAAGACATCCAGCACTCCAAAGATCAATGCCAACTCCATAGTCCGTGGCACCTAATAACAGTTCAGGAGCTCTATACCATAGTGTCACAACTCGGCTTGTGAGAGGTCTCTTTAAGATAGGATCGAAATAATTCGCGAGCCCAAAGTCAGCAATCTTTAGCATCCCATTTTTATCGATCAACAAGTTGGACCCCTTAATGTCTCGATGTAAAATTCCCCGTCCGTGACAATGTTGCAGGCCTAAAAGCAGCTGCTGCATATAACACTTGACCTGCATTAAGAAGACCCATTAAATATTGAGAACAAATGGAACTTTTGTTTGAATAACAAACCCCATATCAAACCATGAAAGTAAAAGAAAAATAAAGGAAAAAATACAGAACACAGCAAAATTTAACGATTCGGCAGTGCTAAGAGAATTTTTCTATGTTTGAGAAAGAAATTACAACATGGGATTTCTCCCAATACTTCTCTCAAACCTCCAAACCCTGAAAATCTAGCGCCCCTTTTTATTTCATTCTCCTATAATGTTAGACGAAATGCTAATGTCATGCTTCATGTTGACATTAGCATCCTTTTTAAAATTTGATTTTTCAAAAATTCTCTTGAAATGCATGTATGGTTGTTTTTTGTGCAACAAGTAAGCACATATTGATTATTATACAATAAATATTGTAACAAAACTATACTTTTAAAATGTTCAAATCAAATCACCCTTAATATGATTTTAACTCTTACTAAGGGTCCTTGAGCTCAAATGGATTGCCAGTGGCAATCTAACACCACAGCCCTCTAGATTTCATTGAAAAACTCAGATCCCAAAAAAAAAAAAAAAACCAATTTTTTTTTTTTTGAGCCCATCCAAGGTTTTGAAAATGGACAGCTACCGAACTTCCATGGAACTTCCAAATTTAAAATTAAAATTCAACAGTGATATAAAAAAAATGATTTTTGTTTATTCAAAGTTCATAAAAATGTTTCCTCTACAAATCCTGCGGCATCAGACGATGTTTTTGGGTACTACAAGGTGAGCTCAATGACTCTTAGTAAGAGTTGAAATCTTACTAATTAAAGTTAGTCAGACTCTTTTTGAAAAATCAAAATTGTAAAGAATACTAACGTCTGAATGAAGTATTGGGTGTTTAAGTTCCTTAAATACATTTTTTTCTCCGAACCCGAGGTCCAAAGGTCTAAAAGAGAGAAAGTAACCTGTGGTTCAGTGAGCCTTTCGTCGGGCCGGGAGATAATTCTTGACAAGTCTGTCATCATGATATCAAAAACCAGATAAAGACTATATTGCATTCTTGATGTGGCGAGTCCTTCGAGCTTTAAAACATTAGGATGATCAAGAGCCTGTAATATCATGATCTCTCGTGCCATAAATCTCACACTCTCAGGCTCTGAAGTGTCGAATCTGACCTTCTTTAGTGCAACAATCTTACCAGTGTCACGATCTCGAGCTTTATACACATTGCTGTAGGTTCCTTGGCCTATCTGTGACAACAAGCACCCGATCAGTTCAGTTTAGTGTTTAAATTTATTGCCAATTGCATAATTTTAGTCCCAATTACAAAATAAAGTTTCGGAGAAAAAAACCATCAGTTGAACTCGAATTACTGAACAGAGATCGATATGTCTACTTTAGTCTAACCTTCTGAAAATTGTGAAGGACAGACATCCAACTTTCCAAGTTTTCTCATTCAGGAAAAGAAAGATTCAATAGCTTTTATCAATTGTGATCATATAATAAGTAAAGTTATAATCTGTAACGCGCCAAATCTAGCTGCTTATTCAGGAAGAGAAATACTCCACAGAACAAAAGACTACTGATTTTACAAAAAAAATTTTAAAAAAAATGGATAAATATAAAATGAGATCAAATAAATTAAAATTTTGTTAAACAATGAGCCAATTCTTCCAACTTTACTCATCCAAAACCAGAAACAAGCTTTAAACTCTTAAGAGTATTGGTAATGTTGCAATTTATTATGATGCATCGAGATATATAGAGTCATATAGTTAGGATAGTTAAATTGCATTTTAATAAGATGTATCGAGATGCACCGAATCAACTTGATGTAGTTAGTGTAAAAATGGAAATAGCAAAGATAACACAATCGCACAAAACACAAAGATTTACGTGGTTCGACAGTGTGCCCAGGTCCACGGAACAGAATAAGAACAATAACTATTTTCTCATTTGTTTTACAGTCCTAGAGATCTCTATTTATATAATCGACAGTTACTAAAACATGTAGATCTCCTCAAAACTGAACTCTAAAAATAGAAAACCCTTAAAAAAAATATTACATGATTACCCTTTTCGTATCCCTTAAAAAATTGGGACCACAATTCTGTATAACGCAACAAAATACAAGACATTCACACAACAATTAAGGTATTTAAGGTAACAATGTTTCTTAGACTATAATGAAAATAAAGAGAACCATAGATGGACGATTGGGCCATTTGAAGCAGTTTAGCAACAATAAGGATGGATGATGGTAGACATTTTTTTGTTTGTTTGATGGTTATAGAATTGATGGAGGTTGTGAAAGGAACCCATGTAAATTGGGTTTGTAGTAAGCTGGCAATAGGTCGAGTGTGGGCCGGGTAAGACTTCTATGAATCCATACCCAAATTGAAACATACACATCCATACCCGCTTTCTTACCCCAAATTTTAAGATAATACCCAAATCCAAATTTTTACCCAAGTTTTAGGTGAATAACCATACCCGATTTTTTAACCGATTCTTAGGTGACCCAAATTTTTATCCTCTTCTGATTTTTTTTTCCCTTTAATAACAAAAATTATATAATAAAAAACTAATTATTTACATGTATTTATATATAGAATACGAAATTATACTATGGTTGTTTGATAAATGGGTAATCAAGTAGGATATGACTTATGTTCATACCGAAGCCTACAGAACTTTTGGGTAAATGTTTATCAGGTAACATTACCCGAATTCTTAATTGGGTAGAAAAACCGTGCCCATATCCGATTTATTCGGGTCGGGTAAATGGGTATTATCCGACCCATTGCCTTCATAGTTTTGCTCCTACAACAACATGGTTGAAGAAAGTCCAATATAAACTGAAGTAGAGAACGTGGTTACAGATTAGTTAAAAATACTCTTAACTTTATCGACTTGATTCAGTGCATCTTGATACACCTTAATAATATGGAACCTAACTACATGATCCTATATATCTCCATTGATCATAGTAAATTGTACCATAACTAATACTCTAATATATATAAACAACATCAAATTGCTATCCATTCCAATTTCATGCCTGGTCACCAAGTCAAGATTCGAAAAAAAATGGAAAAATATATATAAAAGTGGTTAGGATCAGGGTTATGTAATTATTCCTCTTAAGTAGTTTTTCATACTAGATCATCAAACATATATTAAGCTATAATAATAAATCATCGATTGTCATATTATTATTATTATCCATACATCCACAAAAATAACCAATTAGTCAAAAATCATCATATTCAATCTAAAAATCCTCATTTGTATCTTCACTCTATGACGTTTCCTCGATAAAAACAACAATCATCATCTTCACCAATGTCATCACCTTTACTAGTACATCATTTGAAATTTATATGAGAAGGTTAAAATTTTATCCCGGATTACTAAAACAATATATACCAAAATACTCATTTTTTTGTTTGATTTCTTTTTCGATTTAATTGCAAAAATTTCCTTATCAAAAAGGTCATAACTAAATCGTGATTTAAACTGTGAAGAAAAAATCATGATTTAATCTCAAATCAATAAATTGCAAAATTTTGTGACTGATTAAATGCAATACAAGTTTAAATAGAAATAAATTCTTTATCACTCACCTTATCGAGCTTATCATAAGATTCAGCACTCCTAGGGGTCAAACCCACAAGAGCTGCTCCTGGAATATTATCCGTAAGCCATTTCGGCCAACCATCAACAAGTTCATCCCCTCCAACTTGCTTTTTCGATGAAACCCTCCGCGAAATATTTCCAACTCCACCACCCTCCTTCTCTTCTTCTCTACTAATCAATTTCCCTTCTTTGCCACCACTGATAGCTCCGACATTCTTATTATCATTCCCTTCTTTCCTTAACGGCTTTTCAGGATCCTTCACAAACGGCTTCTGACCCGTCGGTCGCTCACCACCTCCTCTTCTTCTTCCACTTCCACCGACATACCCATTCGCCAATTTCATTTTCTCTACTCCACGAGGAGGCGAGTACGTCGATGGTTTGGTTTGAACACAACCCATCATATAACCTTAGCACTCTTTTATGATTTTGGTGACATGAGTGAAGGAGAAAGAATCAATAAGCCTCTTATTGATGAAGTTGTTATCGAAATCGGGCTCGATACAGAGGCCTAGAGATAGAGAGGGAAAGAAAGGTAGGAGTGAAGCCTGCATTTGGAGAAGAAGTGTGAGAAGAAGCCAAAGTGGCCGTCCATGGCCGGCTTCTTGGAATTATTACTTAAGATCCTTTATAGTTTTCTCCGCTGAGGACTGATGGAGTTTTCAGAGTGATTTTTTTATTTTTAATTTTATTTTAAACATTAGAAGTTGGCGAGAAGCCACTTCTTCCTTCTTCCTCTTCTTTTTTTTTTTCCTTTTTTTAAATCCTCTTGAGTGAGTGATTAAGTTTTAGAGGGAACATATGGAATCAAACTGACTTAACGACCAATGTCTCCAATAACCATGATTTGAAAACTCAGACGAGTCCCAGTCGACTCGGGTGAGTTGAGTCGGACTCGAAAGCCTCCTACCGAATTTTTACTGAGAATCAGCTGAGTTCAATCTTGGTTATTTTATATAAACATAGATTATTTTTAAGAATTTAAATGTTTATGATCTGCATAAAATGAAATTTAATGATTGTATTATGAAATTTTATGGTTTTTAAAAATATTAAAGATTATTCATATAAAATAAGAATGATTTATCAATTATTTTGCAACATATATATAAACTTTTAACCCCAGTTTACAAGTTGAAGAATCGTAGACCGTCCAATTTTTATAAATCACTTTTGATGGGGTTAGAAGTTTTGTAATATGCTGATTTTTGGTGAAGATGATCTCCTCATCATAGAGATCATCCTCACAAAAAATCAGTTCATTCCAAAGCTTCTAACCCATATTTTGAAAAATGTTTGGCACCAACCTTGGCAAACTTTAGGGCTGCTGAACCGTCCTCATATATATATATAGGGAAATGTTCAACAACAAACATTTTGGCAAAACATTTTTCAAAACATGGGTTAGAGGTTTTGGAATGGGCTGATTTTTGGTGAGGATGATCTCTACGGTGATGAGATCATCATCATCAAAAATCAGCCCATTCCAAAACTTCTAACCCCATAAAAAATGATTTACAAAAAATGGACGGTCCACGATTTTTCAACTTGTAAACTGGGGCTAAAAGTTTTGAAATGGGCTGATTTTTGGTGAGGATGATCTCCTCACCGTAGAGATCATCCTCACCAAAACTCAGCCCATTCCAAAACCTCTAACCCATGTTTTGAAAAATGTTTTGCCAAAATGTTTGTTGCTGAACGGGACCCATATATATATATATATATATATATATATATATATATATATATATATATTTTGAAATCCTTGTTGGGTAATTTGGGATGGGTTGAATCTTCTAAGTAAAATCATACCCCATAACTATTTTAGTACTGTAACCAAACTTAGTTTGTTGGAATTGTTTTCGTACAAATAGATTTTTGTTTAAGGTAAGCTGGATTTGAACCAAACCCTAAGAGATTTGGGCTTTATTTTCTGCACTACTAACACGTAAATATTTTGGCCTATATGTTGGGTTTGTACCATTTGGTATAGGGTTGATACTAAAGGCTCAACTTCTAACCTCGAAAGGAATGACTTGGGAAAAATACTTTTTGAGAGCTCAAAAAGAAGCGTACAAAGTGAAAACTCTAAGTGGACATCATAGGCATTAGTGAAAGGGGCAACATGGAGAAAAGACTACTAGAAATCCAAAAAAAATGCGCCAAAGTGAAATTAACCACAGAGTGAACCGTTGCAAATGTCTATTGTGAAACATGATATATTACATCGCAAAGTGATTAGGCTTAACTAATACACGTATCCTTCCTTTAGGGTTCTCAAATCATCTCTTTTACTAATGCACCTAATGCCTATTTTATGATAGTTTTTACTTTGGTACCCTTCTTTCTAAACCCTCAAGTAACCATTTTTCCTTGACTTTGATACTAAATAATGCAAATGTGATCAATACACCACACCTCTTCGAATTCGTGACACTGGTCATGTCACTCCCCAAATAACACGCATCCTTGTGATTAAGTTTTGGAATCTCAAGGTTGAGATATTTCCCATATAGTAATAAACACATATAACTCAATAATTTTAAATAATTATATCATATATTGCATCGGAAACATAACTAAATATGATACATAAACAAAAACAATTGTTTTATCTTACAACTCTCATTATGTGTATACAACATAAAGAAACATTGGCACCTACTGTCAATAATATACTAACCTACTCTCTCAACATAAACAGACCACCACTATGTCATAATGCTTTAAATACAATGCTCAAATTGTGGTATAAACAACAATTCGTATTAATCGATTTAAGGTAAAGAATTACATTAGTCGTTATAATAGAAACGACCCATTAATTAGGTAAGGTTACTGCCATCTTTAACCATAGGTTTTTTCCGTCAAAACCATCATCTTCAACATCCCTAAAATCCCTTTCTTGTTCTTGTGATTCAAAGGTTGTTTAAAATAAAATTGAGCTTTAAGATTAAATATGTTACTCGATTCAACAATTATCCAATAAATTATTGATTAATTCGTCATTTTAATTGACTGGTTCCTTACTTAGAGAATTTTACTAATTTTTTGTAAAAATTTCAACCACTTCATGATCTCAGATTTTTACCTACTTGAATATCTAGGCCTCCTCACACATTATGGTCTGTTTGCTAGTATTTATAATTTAATCGTAATCTTGACTGATGACATCTTAGTAACTTTGATATATATTCAAATGACATCTTAGTAATTTTGATATATATTCAATTTGCATTTTTTTTTTCAATTTCAGATAAAATAATATATTCTTGAGACTTCACATCATAGAGAGATGAGGGGTTGTTCTCCGTTAGATCTATAATTTGACTACTTGCACATTATAGACTTCTTGACTTCCTATCATTTGCAAATTCAAAGTTCATTCTATTGAATAATTTTAAAATAAAATTCAAGTTTTTGTAATTTATTTTTTTTATTTTTCTTAAGTTAGATTTTGGGAATTTTTGTGTATATACGGTTTAGTCCCACATTGCTCACAAGTAAGAAAGTGATGTACCTTATAAGAAGAAGTCAACATAGTTGTATTTGTGTCACACCTTTAAGACTTTAATCCAGTACTTCGAGGTGGTACGAAGCACCACCCACATACATGCACATCATCTGAAAGAGCGATTGGACGTTTTGATGTGCACTTTGCATTTTGCATCATCACGAGGAGTTGGGGAGCCTTTACGTTTTTAGGATACGAAAACATCCAATGGTTATGGTTGATCCGTCATGTGTGATGGATCGAGTGCACGATTATGCTAGTATTAGATTGGGAATCGATCGGATACGATGAATCAAAATAATAACTGATTGAGAATGATCAGATGTGTTGGATCAAGTTAGTACCCGATTAAAATCGATCAGGTGTGTTGATTCATGATTGGTATTCGATCAAGGTCGATCGAATTCATTAGATCAAGTAGCAACTGTAGACGCATGATTTTCGATTTTTCAAAAATCACTTTTACGAATGTTTGGAATCGCTACCATTCATTTTTGTAAAAGGGTGTGAATAGTCACCTCGAATGTATGTTTTCGAAGTAAAGTTGTTTTGGCGTTTAGTGACTCTCATTTAGATAAAACATCGATCCACCTAAGATCGAAGTTAGCGGTCTAATTAGAAAAAATTAAGGTATTAAGCACCCTTTTCTCTCCACCAATTGGTAATAAACTAAAAAAAAAAAAAAAACTCGATCATTTCGAATGAAAACGAAATAAAACAAAAGTATCGCATGTTTGACGACTTGTACCCTAAGAAGGAATTTACTTTCGGTTTGGATTATAGGATCATCTCATTGAAGGAAATGATTCTTATAAACATCTAGCCTTGAGAATAACATGTATTTTTTAAAAATGTTGGCTAATAGTTATGGGTCCATTCTCATGGGTTGAAAAGGACCCGAATACCGATTGCTTCAAAATGAGTTGAAAGGTTAAAATGATTTTGTTTTTAAGGTAGTTACAACCCTATACTTTCAATTGAATCGAAATCTAATCTACTGGAGATAGAGGAGGGAGGGTATCACATTTTAAGTCTTTATAAAATAAAAAGTAAAGAGGTGAAAAGAGAGAGAATGGGGGGTATGTTTTCCTTTAACCCACCTTGAAGCCTTAACTTGTTCTTTCTTCTTTTTTTTCTTCTATGCCTTCTTCTTTGAGTCCTTAGTGAATTATGAAAGTGTAATTTTTTTTAGAGTAGGTGAAGTGAGAGGAGTAAAGAAGAGATGAGTAAAGAGTTGAGAGAATTAATTTTTTCTTTTTTAGACTTAGACTTGGTACCCCTTTTTAAGAGGTGAAGGGGTGTATTTATAGGGATGGAAGGTTGTTTTTTAGGGTAAGATAGGGTGAAAAGGTAGAAAAATAAAATGAGATGGGATTTGAAGATGAGGGGTGTGGAATTTTAGGTAAAGAGAAGGGTATGGAAGGGAGGTAAATGAATATTTTTTTATCCAAATGGTTTGGATCCTCCCTAACTCATTTGGATTGAGTATTTGATGAAGTGAAATGATGGGGTATTTGATTGAAAAAATGAGATTGAGTGTTAGTTGAGACGAGAAGATGTGATGTTTGATTAAAAGAATGGGTTGTGTAGAGTTAGGTGATTAGGTTTTGGGAGGATGAAGGGGATTGTGACAAATGTAAAAAGGGTATAGAGATAGAGTGTTTGGGTGAGTTGATTAGAGGAAAAAAAAATGTAGGGATAACTTTTGAGAATGTGTTGAGGGTAAATGATGAAAGGATGTGTAGGTTGGTAGTTGTGTTAGAGAAAGGTGATGGGTTAAGTTTATGACATGGAGTGTGCGGGTGATTTTGTTAGAAAGAAGTGATGGGTTAGGTTGGGTAGAATGATTATTAGGAAGTGAGTTGTGCTAAGAACAAATGTCCATTTGATGATCAAAAGTTGATTGGTTGATTAGGGTAATGGTTTGTGAGTGATGGTTTGTAGATTATGGATGTGAATTTGAATTGATGTGGGCTTTAACATGTTGGGCTTAAGGCTTTGAGAAAATTTTAGGTTATTTGGAATTGGTTATGATTTATTTTAGGATGGGACTTTATGGGTTGGTGATTTTTAGAATTTGGGTGATATGGAATTAGGTTTAGGCTAAATTGGATGAGGTAATGAATGATTTTTAGGGAAAATTGATGTTTTGAGGGCCTTAAGTAGGATTGGGATATTTTTGATTCCGAGGGTAGAGCAATGAAAGGTTGGGAAGGTGGGGATATGCCAAGTCCTTTTTATAGGTCTATTAGATCTTTTGGGGTTTTAGGGACCTTTGAATTAAGCAAAATATCACGTTTCGACGATTTGGACTTTTTAGGACCGTTGGCAAATTTTATTGGGAAAATATATTTTTTGGGTTTTTTCGAGTGGGGGCCCATTCAAATTTGGGTGTTTACAGCAACCGATTGGACGTGATCACAACCATTAGATCATACAGATTCAACTAATAGATGTTGATTAAAAAGCATGAGATATATACCTTTGATAATATACAATCTAGATCGTTAGATTTGAGATCAGACACAATCCAACGGCTCTTGAACCAAGAAACATTAAATCATGACTTTTGGTCAACAAACACAAAAATGACTATAGAAAGCCAATTAGAAATAAGATTTTTTTCCCTAAAAATTTATGTGTTTTTCTTTTTCTAAGCTTAAGAACTATGATCAGGTGTGTTAGATCAAGTTAGTATCCGATCAAGTGTGTTGATTTATGATTGGTATTCGATCAAAGTTGATTGGATTCATTAGATCAAGTGGCAACTGATCGGACGCGATCAAAACCATTAAGTCACACAGATTCAACTAATAAGTATTTATTAAAAGGCATGAGACATATACCTTCGATAGGATGCGATCTGAATCGTTAGATCTAAGATCAGACACAATCTAATGGTTATTGAACCAAGAGACATTAAATCATGACTTTTGGTCAATAGATACAAAAATGGTTATAAAAAGTAAATAAGAAATCAAATTTCTTCACTGAAAATTTATTTGTTTTCCTTTTTCTAAGCTTAAGTACTTGGCATTGTCAGTTTCGAATTATTCAAGTATTATAAATTAAATCGGATTGTACATATTCCGATTTAATAATTTAAATGTAGTCTTCTTTGTATCTTAAAGGCATTTGATCATTGACCTTTTGTGTACTGTGATTCTAATTAGTAAAGGGGAATATTTGTCTAAAAGAGATCGAATTTGATTCGAGCTTTGAAGTCCTAAAAAAGTAAATTTCTAACAATTTTAGACAAATAATTATTTCCAATTCAATGGAAGCTTCGAATTTTCATTATCTTCAAATTATGAATCAAGATCTGCCTCTCCTTGACCATTTCGATGGATAGCACTTCACCTGATGACAACAAAAAATGTAATTCTTCCTCACTATTTTGAATATTATTTATGTTCTAGAAGATGATCAAGAAGTCATTCATAATGATATTGTAAAAGACAGCACTGAATTAAAAGAAAGACGTAAGAAACAAAAAGAGGACGACTTTTTGTGCAAAAATAATATTCTCAATGCATTCTCAAACTCGATTTATGATATCTATCGTATTGCCAACTCGGCCAAGGAACTTTGGAAAGCTTTGGAGAATAAGTACAAAATTGAAAAAGCAAATAACCGATGTTCAACAATAAATCGGTTATGTCCCAAGAATATGAACTACAATTGATCGTTTGAGATTTTAGAATTACAGAAATTGATATTCTACAAGATTTTCAAGTAGGGGCTATCATTTCTAAACTTCTCCATTCTTGGAAAGGTTGCAAGAAAAAGATGAAACATGAGGAGAAGAAGTACACATTGAAAATTTTATAGCGTCACCTTCGTATAGAAGAAGATGCCCGTAATAGAAAACATAAAGATGACCAAAAAGAGAAAATCAAAGTGAATTGATTGAAGGTGATGAGCCTAAGAAAATTGATTATAGGTTAAAACCTAAGAAGCCTACATTTATCAAGAAAAAAATTGACAAGAATAAGAAGAAGAACAATAAAAGTTTCTACTATAATAAGTCAGGTCATTATACACGAGAATGTGGAAATCGAAAGAAGCAATTAAAAAATAGGCAAATACGGTAGTAATTGAGAATGCAATGGTTGCAACTATTTATTATGCTCGTTCACTAGCAAATGTTATGTCAAACAACAATAGTTGGTGGGTTGACTTTGGAGCAACAGAACATTTCTATAATGATAGAAGTCTTTATATAAGTTATGTAACTTGTGGAAAAAGTGCACAAGTGAAGATAGCCAACAATGAATTTTCCAACAATCTAAGAAGTGGGTTAATAAAGCTTAAATTCACTTCTAGGAAGACTATTTATATTGTCAATGTCTTCCATGTTCTAGATATCACTAAGAACCTTATTTTAGGAAAACTGCTTAATAAATCAGGTTTCAAACTTATGTATGAATCAGATAAACTAACATTGTCCAAGAATAATATATTTGAGGGACATGGTTATTTTTATAAAGGCATGATTCGCCTAAATTTAGATAATGAAATTTCTTTTGTTGTTTATATTATTGATTCATTATGTTTATGACATGGTAGATTAGAATACGTTAATTATAGTTCAATTAAACGTATGACTAATCTAAGACTTATTCTTAAGTGTAATTTAAAGAATTTTTCTAAATGTCAAACCTGTGTTCAATCTAAGATAATTAAAAAATCCTTTAAATCCATTGAAAGAACTATTATCTTAGAAATTATTCATAGTGATGTATGTGACCTTAAAAGTCAAACACATGAAGGTAACATATATTTTGTTACCTTCATGGATGATCACTTAAGGTGCATATATATTTGTTTAATGAAAATTAAAGATAGAATTTTCGAGAAATTTCAAATCTTTAAGGGAGATGTTGAAAATCAACTTAATCATAAAATTAAAATTCTACATTATGATAGGAGTAGTGAATACTATTCAAATGAGTTCATTAATTTTAATGAAACTCATAGCATTCTCCATCAAGTTACGGCTTCTTCCATACCGCAACAAAATGGAATTGCAAAAAGAAATAACAGAATCTTAGTTAAAATGGTAAATGCTATGATTATCAATTCCGGTTTATCTTTTTCATTAGTGAGTGAAGCAATTGTGTCTTCTTATTACATTCTAAAAAGAGTTTTAACAAAGAAACAAAATGTTACTCATTATGAACTCTGATTCAAAAGGAAGCCTAATATCAACCATTTTAAAGTATGGAGGTGTCTTGTCTATATAAGAAAACCTAATCCTAAGAAACCAAAATTAGGAGTTAGAACTTACAAGTGAATATTATTGGTTATTCTAAGAATAACCTAACTTAATGTTTTCTTAACTAGGATACTGGTCATATCATTGAATCTGTAGATGTAGAATTTTTTGAGGATTTGACTAAGTCAAGTCCTCATGAACATATTTCTAAAAACCTTATTTCTGAACAAATTCCTCAACTTGTTCAAGATAACATTAGTGGTGATCAAAGTTTTGATCACAAATAAGATATTGAACCTAAGAGGAGTAAGAGACTTAGGGACCTGACTTTCTGATTTATTTCGTTAAAGGAGATAAAAATGAAGAAAAAATGTTACTAAGTTTATATTAAATGTAGAGGGAGATGAATCTTTCACATTTTCTAAGACTATGAATTCTAGAGATTCATCATTTTGGAAAGAAGTCATTAATGATAAGATGAACTTGATTATCTCAAATTAGACTTGGGCTCTCTCAAACTTACCCCCATGTGCAAAACATATAGGGTGTAAGCAGATTTTTAAGAAGAAATTAAATGTAGATGGATCAATAAATAATTTTAAAGTTAGATTAATTGCTAAGGGCTTTAAACAGAAACACGTGATATATTATTTTGACACATATGCTTTAGTAACTCGAATCTCATCTATTCGACTATTTATTTCTCTTGCTTCCATTCATAAAATGGTTGTCCATCAAATAGATGTAAAAATAGTCTTTTTAAATAATGATTTAGAATAAGAAATTTATATGGAGCAACCGGAAGATTTTGTTAGACCTGGTCAAGAGAAGAAAATTTGCAAACTAATAAAATCTCTTTATTATTTAAAGCAAGCTCGTCTTCAATGACATGAAAAATTAGACAAAATAGTCTTGTCTCATGGTTTCAAAGTTAATAACGCTAACAAATGCATTTATTATAAATTTGCTAATAATATTGGTGTCATTGTTTATCTCTATATTGATGACATGCTAATCTTTGGAACTAATCTTGATTGTGTGAAAGAAACTAAACAAAATTTATCAACTAATTTTGATATGAAGGATTTAGGGGAGACTGGCGTAATGCTAGGAATTAAAATTCTAAGAAAAGACAATGCAATGGTTTTGTCTATCTCATTATATTGAGACAATTCTAAAGAAATATAGTCATTTTGATCATAAACCAACCCTTATCCCTATGGATCTTAGTGTCAAGTTAATAAAAAACATTGGTCTTACTAAAACTCAACTAAAATATATTAGTGTTAGTGTGAGTTTTATGTATGTTATGCATTGCACAAGACCTGACATTGCATATGTAGTAGGTGTGTCATGTCGTTTTACTAGTAATCTAAGTTTCGAGAATTGGAATATTGAATCTAAAATCTTAAGATACTTGAAAGGGACTTTAGGCTATGGACTACATTATCAATGATATCCAAAATGTACTCGAAGGATACAATAATGCAAGTTGAAATAATGTAGAGTCAAATTCAAAGTCAACAACTAACTGAAGCTTTACATTATGATGAGCTACTATTTCTTGAGCATCTAAGAAGCGGACTTGCATTTTAGACTCTACCATGATATCAGATATAATAACATTGGTAGACTCATGTAAAGAAGCAAAGTGACTTAGAAATCTTTTAATGGATATAACACTATAGAAAAAATATATTCCAATTATACTGATCAACTGTGATAGACATGTAACATTGTACAAAGTTAAAAATAAAACGTACAATAGAAAATCAAGGCACATTAGACTTAGACATAATTTTGTGAGACAATTACTCAAAAGTGGAGTAATTATAGTCGACTATGTGGAATCTAATAGGAATTTAACAGATCCTTTAACTAAAGGACTTTCAAGAAATATGATATCTAAAATTACTAAAGGAATGGAGCTAAGATCTAAAAAATAAATCAATCACATTTAATGGGAACTCAACATTTATCTTGAAAAAATATATACAAGATTCAATAGGTAAACAAGTCAAATAAGTGGTTTAACAGGACACTAGAACTAAGTTTACCCCTTTTTCTATATCTAGTGTTGGTCTTTACAAGAAAAAATGATGGATACAAATCCTTAATAAGTTCCAAAAATCTCTAGTATTGACTCGTAGAATCATTCCAAGTAAACTTATCTATATGAGTACGGAAATCAAGTCATTTTCTATGAAAATTAGACTATTTCTAAAAGCACTCATGAAAACAGGATATAACACATGGCCATTAATGTGCAAAGTAGATAGAACTCTCAATCTTATGGAGAAAAGTATGTGTGAAAAAATATGGCTTATCTTTAAGGGATCCTTGATTCAAAACAAGTTCACCACAACACCGTAACAAAGCTTTGATTATTTATATTAAGTGAATGTTCAAATCCAAAAAATGCCTCTAATCTATGTACTAGTCATGATGATGATGCCAATTTTTTTTAAACTGATGTAAATGTTTAAACGTTCTTTAATTGTAAAAACTATGGAAGCTTGATCCCTGTTTGGATATATATATATATATAATATATATATATATATATAATATATATATATATATATATATATATATATATATATATATATATATGTATGTATTATTAAAACACTGCACCACTTAAGTGGTTGCCTACGTACTCAAATAGGAATCAAGCTTCCATAGTTATATGGGTCACGTTCGGCACCCAACCATTTACCCAACAATTTGCCCAACATGTTTTGTCCTACATGGTTAGAAGTTTTGGAATGGGCTGATTTTTGGTAAGGATGATCTCTATGGTGAGGAGATCATCCTCGCCAAAAATCAGCTCATTCCAAAACTTCTAACGCTATCACAAATGGTTTACAAAAAATGGACGGTCCACGATTTTTCAACTTGTAAATATGGGGTTAGAAGTTTTGGAATGGGCTGATTTTTAGTGAGCATAATCTTTTAATTGTAGAGATCATCCTCACAAAAAATCAGCCCATTCCAAAACTACTAACCCATGTAGGACAAAATATGTTGGGTAAATGGTTGGGTGGTGAACATTTCCACATATATATATATATATATATATATGGGAAATGTTCAGCACCCTAAGTTTTACCACACACTTTAACAAATGTTTTTTGTCCTACATGGGTTAGAAGTTTTGGAATGGGCTGATTTTTGGTGAGGATGATCTCTATGGTTAGAAGATCATCCTCCCCAAAAATCAGCCTATTCTGAAATGTTTAGCCCCATGTTTACGCGTTGAAAAATCGTGGACCGTTCATTTTTTGTAAACCATTTTGATGGGGTTAGAAGTTTTGGAATGGGCTGATTTTTGGTGAGGATGATCTCCTCACCATTGAGATCATCCTCACCAAAAATCAGCCTATTCCAAAACTTCTAACCCATGTAAGACAAAACACGTTGTTAAAGTGTGTGGTAAAGCTTAGGGTGCTGAACGGGACCCTATATATATATATATATATAGGGAAATGTTCAGCACCCTAAGCTTTACCACACACTTTAACAAACGTTTTTTGTCCTACATGGGTTAGAAGTTTTGGAATGAGCTGATTTTTGGTGAGGATGATCTCTATGATTAGAAGATCATCCTCCCCAAAAATCAGCCCATTCCGAAATGTTTAGCCCCATGTTTACAAGTTGAAAAATCGTGGACCGTTCATTTTTTGTAAACCATTTTGATGGGGTTAGAAGTTTTGGAATGAGCTGATTTTTGGTGAGGATGATCTCCTCACCATAGAGATCATCCTCACCAAAAATCAGCCCATTCCAAAACTTCTAACCCATGTAGGACAAAACACGTTTGTTAAAGTGTGTGGTAAAGCTTAGGGTGCTGAACGGGACCCATATATATATATATATGGGTTAAAAGTTTTGGAATGGGCTGATTTTTTGTGAGAATGATCTCTACGGTGAGGAGATCATCATCACCAAAAATCAGCCCATTCCAAAACTTCTAACCCCATCAAAAATGATTTACAAAAAATGGACGGTCCACGATTTTTCAACTTGTAAACATGGGGCTAGAAGTTTTGGAATGGGCTGCTTTTTGGTGAGGATGATCTCCTCACCGTAGAGATCATCCTCACCAAAAATCAGCCCATTCCAAAACTTTTAACTCATGTAGAACAAAAATGGTTGGCTAAAATGTTGGTCAAAATGTTTGGTGCTAAACGGGACCCATATATATATATATATTAGTGGGGATTTGTTGTATAATTTTAAAATAAAATTCAAGTTTTTGTGGTTTATTTTTTTATTTTTCTTAAGTTAGATTTTGGGGATTTTTGTGCATATATGATTTAGTTTCACATTGCTTACAAATGAAAAAGTGGTGTACCTTATAAGAAGAAATCAACATAGTTAGTTTTATTTGTGTCAGACCTTTAAGACATTGATCCGGTGTTTCTAGGTGGTGCAAAACACCACCCGTACATGTGCATGTACACGCGCGTCGTACGAAAGGGCGATTCAACTTTTAGGGCGCATTAGGCATTTTAAGGCGTTACACCTCGTCGTGAAGAGCTGGGAAGCCTTTAAGTTTTCGGGATACGAAAACATCCAACAATTGTGATTGATTTGTCATGTGTGATGGATCGGGTGCATGGTCACCTTAATACCTAATCAAGAATCAATCGAATACGATATATCAAAATAGTACTTGATCGAAAACAATCAGGTGCATTGGATCAAGTTATTACTTGATAGAATTGATCAGGTGTGTTGATTCATGATTAGTATTCTATTAAGGTCGATCGAATTCGTTAGATCAAGTGGCAATCGATCGGACGCGATCAGAACAATTAGATCACACAGACTCAATTAATAGGTGTTGATTAAACGGCATGAGACAATACCTTCGATAGGATGTGATCGGGATCGTTAGATCTGAAATCAGACACAAGCCAATGCTATTGAACCAAGAGACATTAAATCATGACTCTTGGTCAACATGCACAAAAATGACTATAAAAAATCAATCAAAAATCAGATTTCTTCATTGAAAATTTCTGTGTTTTTTTTCTAAGCTTAAGTACTTGGCATCGTCAATTTATAAGCTTAAGTACTTGATTGAGAATGATCAGGTTCATTGGATCAGATTAGTATCCGATCAAAATCGATTGAGTGTGTTGATTCATGATTGATATCCGATCAGGGTCAATCGAATTCATTAGATAAAGTGACAATCGATCGAACACGATTAGAACCATTGGATCACACAAATTTAACTAATAGGTGTTGATTAAAAGACATGAGATACATACTATCGATACTTTTGATAGGATACAATCTAAATCGTTAGATCTAAATATTATACACAATCCAACAACTATTGAACCAAGAAACATTAAATCATGGTTCTTGGTCAACATGCACAAACATGATTAAAAAGTCAATCAAAAATCAGATTTCTTTACAAAAAATTTATGTGTTTTCCTTTTTCTAAACTTAAGCACTTGGCATCGTCAATTTCTAATTTTTCAAATATTATAAATTAACTCGGATTGTACATATTCCGATTTAATAATTTGAATATAGACTTCTCTGTATCCTAAAGGCATTTGTTCGTTAACATTTTTGTGTAGTGTGGTTCTAACTAGTAAGGGATAATATTTGTCTAAAAGAAATTGAATTTGATTTGAGTCTTGAAGTCCTAAAAAAAAATCTCCTTTGTCGAATTTTTTCTAGTCATAAAGTAAATTTCTAACACCTTCTAAGTTCACAAATTTTATTTTATTTTTCTAATTTTTGTAGACTGTAGCTTTGATGACGTGGATCACCTTGTTTTGTGGGAAGTTATCATTATCGACTCTAATGGAGAATCAACAATCATATTCTCATTCTTTATACTTTTTTCTTAATCTATCTACAAACATCTTCAGCCTCATCCATATTTGTTGGACTCTTCCCAATTCAGTTATTTCTCTCTTTCTAAAGTTGGCAAACCATACTTTCAAATCTAAAATAGAGAATCGTTTGAAGGCGTCCGAACCCATTTTTGTTCGTTGGGGTCCTCTAGTTGTTCTACGTAGGTCTCCATCAACCTTCTTGAATGTATCGCTTTAACATCAATGTAAGAAGATGGGTTGCTCTTAGTAAATCACCAAAAATTTCCTAAGAGCACCCCAATCCTTATTTAAATCACCCTGGAATTAGCACAAATCTTGGGCTGCTATTAGTAAAAGCTGTTGTGGCAATAGAAGCTCTCTTATTAAAAATTTAGAACTAAGAGACGTTTAATTAATGAAGATCAAATCTAACAAGATGAACAGTCTCGCCTTTCAAATTAACTTATGTTCTGACTGCATCAAAATTCCATAAATTAGCCCAAAATCGGGCAATAAAGAATGCCTTTAAAGCCGGAGTAATCTACTATACAGGACAGAACCATCAGCTAATCTTACAACAAATTCTACCAATACTCCCCACATGAACACTTCCCGTCAACAAAATGATGAAACCTATTTGAATCCCGCAAGACTATTTGTCGCCCAACAATCTTAGAAATGTATCCAAACGCAGAGTGACAATCCCCACAAACACGAAGATTTTTCATGATTCGAATAGGCAGTCCTGATGTCCGAGTGAGAACAAAAGCCACGGCAAGCTTCTCACTATGGTAACTCAGGATTTCTTCCTTGTTTTCCATTTCAAGATCATACAAAGCAAATTTCGTAAGAGGCACGTAACCAACATCCCTCATTTTCCTATTCAGCTCCCCTAGCTTCTCATAGATCTCCTCTGTGTTGGGGTGCGATTTATCTCCAGCTACAAAAACATGAACACTGTCCTTCATTGAGACCCAACTACACCCAGCTTCCTTCTTCACAAATGCATCTCGCATTGCAACCCGAGCCTTCGCCATGTCATCCCACCTCCCTCCAGAGGCATATAGATTAGATAGAAGCACATAGTTCACAGCGTTTTGAGGCTCGAGCTCCAAAAGCATCTCCGCGGCTTGCCTTCCTAAATCCGTGTTACCACCATTTGATCGACAACAAGCTCCTAGTACCGTCCTCCACATCAAAACATTAGGCTTCATGGGCATCGTTCTAATGAAGTCTCCTACCTTATCAAGCTCACCGGCTCGCCCTAGAAGATCCACCATGCAAGAAAAATGCTCCATTCGAGGAACCAATCCGTATTTCTTGCTCATAGACTCAAAATGTTTGAAACCTTGGTTTACTAACCCTACGTGGCTACAAGCCGATAAGACCCCGACAAACGTGACATGATCGGGTGGTTGACCCACCCGACACATCTCTGTAAATAGCTCTAGTGCCTTCTCACCATGCCCATGTCGTGCATAACCCGATATCATTGAATTCCAAGAAAACTCGTTTTTTGAAGGCATCGACACAAAGACTCTTGAGGCGTAATCTATTCTTCCACATTTGGCGTACATGTCAACAAGTGTACTTCCAACTACTATATCAGATTCCAAACAAGCTCTTATTCCACGAGCGTGAATTTCCATCCCACGCTCCAATACGGCAACAGAGGCGCAAGCACTGAGGACCGTGGCGAAGGTGAAGCAGTCCAATCTCTGCCCCTTCTGCATCATAAACCAAACCAAATCCATGGCCTTTGGGACCAAACCATTATGGATATATCCAGAAATTAATGAGTTCCAAGACACTTCATCTCTTCTTTCAGCCATTTTAGCAAATATTCGCTCACAATCTTCTATCTCTCCACATTTTCCATAGAAAGTTAGAAGTGCGTTCTCAACAGCCTTATCATCTCCAACACGGAATTTTAGCACTAACGCGTGGACCTGTCTACCCAGCTCAAGAATTGACAGCGAAGACACGGCTGAAAGAACATTTATAAATGTTACTCTGTTTAGAATCCACCCATCTCGCATCATATTCAACAAATACTCTATAGCTTCAAAGGTTGACACCTCAACATCAGCCAATGCCCCGATTATAGAATTCCAAGAAATTAGATCGCACTCAGGGATCAAATCAAAAACTTTCCGGCACTCAGTGAGATGCCCAGATTCTGCATACAACATAAGAAGTGAATTCGAGACAGAAACGTCCAAATCAAGAGCCAATTTGATTGCTTCACAATGTAATTGTGATCCAAATCTACTATACCCTAAGCTTGCACATGAACTCAGAGTGCTAATTAACGCAAAATTTGATGGCATGAATCCACTTCTCCTCATTCTACAAAAGTTCATTAGTGTCTCTTCAAAGCATCCATTCTGATCGAGACCAGAGATCATGGAGTTCCAAGAGACCAAATCTTTAAAATCCATCAGCTTAAAAATCCGGGAAGCATCAACAATAGCACCACATTTCGCATACATGTTAACCAACCCATTCCCAATTGCAATCTTTCCATCCATCAGACCATTCCGGACTAAAAATGCATGAACCTCTCTACCCTTCTTCCTCCCTTCCTCATGCGATGCAAACTCTGCACAAGCACTTAGAAGAACGACATACGAATCATGGTTTATTCCAACCAAATCTCTTGTCTCCCTAAAAACCTCTATGGCTTCTACTCCTCTCTTCTGCTTCACCAACCCAACCATCAACCCATTAATAGAAACAGCATTTCTCTCTCCCATATCTTTAAAAACCTTCTTAGCATCGTCAAGCAATCCAAACCTCGAAAACCCACTAACCAAAGCACTACCCACATACAAGTCACTCAAGAATCCAGATTTCACAACTGAACTAAGCATCGATTCAAGTAAAAACAGACCACAAAGAAAGGTGGAAGAATAAGTGGCTGTTATCAAACTGCCCAAAGTATACTCATTTGGTTTAAAATCGAACCCAGCACTCCCATGCTGCATTCCAGAAAAAAGTGCCAAAGCAGAAAGAATGTCTCCACGTTGACAATAAACGGAAATCATTGAATTCCAAGATATAGAATTTCTCATAGGTAACCCATCAAAAACCCGACGAGCACATAAGACGGATTCCACGCAACAACTCCCATACATCAAAACTAGAGCATTACACACTATAACATCAAATAAATACCCAATTTTCAAAATTAAAGCATGAATTTGCATCCCAAATTTAAGCCCCTCGTACCGAGAGTCTTGGCAAGCACGGAGTGCACTACCAAATGCATAGTGTGTAGGTGAAAATCCTGCACAAACCATAGATCGAAAAAGAGAACACGCCTCTTCAGGCATATTCTGCTGGGTATAACCAGATATCAAGCAATTCCACGTGACGGAATTTCTCTCTGACATTTCATCAAACAATTTGTGAGCCGAAACCAAATCTCTCGCTCTAACATAAATATTAATAAGGGTATTAGACAAAAAGAGATTTCCACCAAAACCCATCTTGATGATTCGCAGATGGAATTGTTTAGCATCTTCAAAATTACAAGAACCTTCATATCGATTAACGAGGGTGTTGTGAGTTTCAGAACTCGAATAAGATCCATGAACTGGATTTTCTGTTCTATTGGATGATGGGTTTGGGAATTTGAAACGAGATCGTGATTTCTTATAGTCCTCTATAAGTTTCTGTAATGGAATCAGAGAAGAATGTGAATTTTTGGAAGGATGATTAGGGTTTCTATGATCGAACAAAAGAATGTTTTCTGCTTGGATTGGTGCAGAAGTCGAGAAACTGAGATTAGGTCCCGTGTTGTGTGGATTTAATCTGTTGGCGACCGTACGAAACCCGCGAATCATAGTAGGATAAAGAGAGACGTTGTGTTCATGGTTTTCGCGCCTTTTTTCCTTATTTTAAAAAATATAAATGTAGGAAAGTTTGTTATTGTTTAGGGACTTTGTTATTACGGTGCCGGAACTATTGTATTTTCTGTAGTAGTTTAGTTGGACGTCTAGGATCTCTCATAAGAGATCCGAAATATCTAGGGTTCACTTTTTTGGGCCCACATTCCACAAACATTTGGCCCATTTTTGGGGGGTTTATATTTTATACACCTAAAATCAGATTAATTAGTTGGTAATGTCCTGTCATTAGATCAAAAGAGATGCTATTGGCACCCCAACTTTTACTCTTGTACCCAATTTCTTTTATTATTTATCACACTCCAATTAAAGATTAAAATACACTCAGAGACTCTTCAAACATTTGGCTCAAATGATAATCTCAACATTATCGCTCAGAGGAAACAAGTTTCATATCATGCTTGCCCTTTCCAAGTGAGAGGATCGAACAACCTGCACGCCTAATAGAGTCTTTACGAAAGCCAATTACGAGAGACATAGTGGGAGGCCCCTCACTCGATTGAAGATAGTTGAGATAGATTTGATTCCGTAAAGCAAATACAAACAATTTCAATACTTGTTTACAATTATGATTAGGCTCTTGTATATTCTTAAACCCAAAATATAGAAATCTAGTCAAATAAAAAAAAATGAGAGTTTTTTTTGACACTCCAATTTTTTCTTATTCTCAATCATTCACTTATTTTCTTTATTTTTAATTGAAGTGTAATAAGTAAAAGTTGGAGTGCCAATAGCACCTCTCTAGATTACGTATAATTTTATAATTCCATTCGCCCATCGAGTTGAGTCAACTTGAAAACTTGTGAGTTTACTCATATGAGTAAATATTTTGAAATATA
This sequence comes from Akebia trifoliata, assembly GCF_017979445.1. Taxonomy (NCBI): domain Eukaryota; kingdom Viridiplantae; phylum Streptophyta; class Magnoliopsida; order Ranunculales; family Lardizabalaceae; genus Akebia; species Akebia trifoliata. Next base: position 14,583,339 of record NC_141376.1, on the reverse strand, counting down.
TATATATATATATATATATATATATATATATATATATAATATATATATATATATATATATATATATATATTAATTTTGTAATTACTTACAAAATAATTGTACAAAAATCTATATAATAAAACACAACAATGAAACCCATCTGTAGGGGACTAACATCTCATCTAGCTACAATGACCCACTTTATTACTTTCCTTTTAACCCTACTACTTTATTATTTTTACTCTCCTCCTCCCTCGCACCCCTTCTATTTTTCAATGATACTCTTTCAACTTCACTATTTTTTCTCTTTTATCCCAAAATCTCTTCAATACTAATTTTATTATTTTCTTCTTTTACCCACTTAATCCCCACAAAAAATGATGTATGTGGCATAAACACGAGTGAACTATAATCTATGTAATAAAACACAATTGTATGACCCACTTTTGCGAGGTGGGGGCAAACTTTCATTCAATTATGATAAACATCCCATCGCACACAAATTTTTGTAGAACACACTTTATTATCTTTTCTCTTAACTCTCTAACTTTACAATATTTCTTCTTTACTCTTTAACCTGCTTTATCATTTTTCATCTTTTACCCCTTGTCATAATTTAAAAAAAAAAACCCTAATAATACCCACATCTTTATTTAATTTTTTTCCATTATTCCCAAAGAAGATGCGCATGCATGCCGTGGTCACATGCAAATTATAATTTTATATAGACTAATACTCTTCTAACTGATATAGTGAGGAAAACAGCCTTATTTAACCTCATCCACCGTCTAAAAGACCTCGAGAAGTGTAAAATAAGACCATGATCTTTGTTACATATCTCAATGTCTTTTTTACTGTGGATGGCGCTTTGTAAGGCTATATATATATATATATATTTTATCATCATTATATTAGTAAGGCTAGTCGGACTCTATTATATAACTTGTTCAAGTTTCTGACCCAACTCTAGTGCATTTTCCAGTTGATGATTGAGTTCAAATGATGATTTACTGAGTTAACTCAATGAGTTGGTTCCATTGAGTTTTGAGGACATCAACTCAAATTCCAATCGGAGTTGAGTTGACACAAGCAGTTTTAAAACTATGGATTCAACTCAAGTACCCAAAATAAAACCAACTCAAATCCTATCGATGGAGAGTTTCTAGTTATAATGGACTTCGGTCCCTCTTGAATACTCAGAAAACTTTGCTCCAGAATAAAATAAAACCAAGAATGCTCATAATAATAATCTCTTTAATCAAATTACTCATGACCTTCAAACATCCAACAATTCCTCTCCTTCCAGATAATCTCATCTACCCAAGAAATCTTTTTTTTTTTTTTTTTTAATTATCTAAAAATTATTTAAATTACTTTGGCCAATAAAATATAGCCTAGAATTGAAAAAGTTAAATATTAACCAACTCAACCATCACAAAGAAGATCCCACTTGAACATTAAATCTTCAAAGAAAAGATTCATCTAAACTCTTTAAACAGCCCACTCCAAGAGAAAAAAAAAACCCATGAAGAACAGTAAACCAAGAAGCAATAATACCTAAAACATCGACAGAAACTGCACGAACAAATGCAATTTGGAAATAAGAAGAATCTGTAATCATGTAGAAAGAATCTGCTATAACGGAGGTTGAGAAATCTTCTTCAACTTGGGTTAGTCACTTCATTGTCCCAATTCTTTGCAGTAATAGCAACAAAGTTTGCAATACCATGTGTTACAATAGCTAGATAGAACATGAATAGCTCACAATAGGAGAAAATCAAGGTTAGTGTGTGAAGAAATAAATAATACGAAAACAGATTACTGTCGAACTAATCTAGAACGACAACCATGGTAAATAAAATCTATTTATAAAGAAGATTTATGACCCAAAAAAATAATTTGTTTAAACGGGCCTCCTAAAAAATGCCATCAACTTTCAACATTGGATAGATAAGAATGAGCTTATCCCAAACATACTTTGTGGTTGCGTAAAATTTACACGGTCATGGATCACCTTGGAGAAGTGAATGGAGCTCTAGCTCCAATTTATATAATAGGGACAAAATAAAGAAAACATATTAGGAATTTGAAGCAGGAGTTGAATTATCCAAATATTCTGAATTAGCTCTGCTCCAATTATATGATAGATTCATAACAGAGAGAACACTAAAGGAATTTGAAGTAGGTAGAATTATCCAATGATTTTGAATTTGACCCAGAATTACTTACGTAGTGAAGTAGCGGTAGCGTGTGAATCAATAGATTCGAAAGGATTTAAAAGATTGTGTTCAATGGAAGACACAAAACCAGTTTGAATCAATAGATTCAAGCTTGGAAAAGAAGGGAAAATAGAAAATTAAATTGAAACAAGAGAAATAGCTAAATTTGAAATTTATTGAATGAATTGATATCACAAAATTCGTATGTGAATCTCCTGATATAGATAACTTCGTCATAATAACTTAGAAACCTTCTAAGATTCTAAAAAGTAACTTGGTAATCTATCTATAACATAATAACTACTTTCTAAACATATTATAACTCAATCTGGACACTTATAAGTACTTACAATTATAACATAAGTAATAAAAACGAAAGACAAAAATGAAAACTAAACAAGGAATAGTACTCCTAAAATAATAATAAAATAGAAATCCTGTTAAAATTAGAAAATAGAAATCCTACTAGAACTAGAAAATAGAAACAAATCCTACTAGAATTAGGAAACCACTTAAGATTCTAACTAGAACAATAGATATCCTACATCCCATAGAGAACATATAATGCAAGAAAATCTAAAGTCAATTACATTTCATTAGATATGCCAACATGTCTGTGAAAACCGGTCAATAATGGATGGGTCTTTTGTTAACAACTATGTCAAAGAGAGTGAGAACAATAGAAATATGGTTGCTTTCTTGAACAATAAAAACATGTATCAGAAACGAGAATGTCACTTGGTTTGATAACAATTTCTTTGAGTTTATGGCCGAACTAGTCTGTGGTTAGAGATTGAATGATAAAAATCTCTAAACTAAGAAAAATACCTTTGAGAAAACATGCAAACTTAAATTCTCATTAGTGAGATGAGAAAACATCACCAAATGTGCATATCCACATAAAAAACCCAAAGAGGTCTCAAGTTTTCATCCACCAAGCCTGCTTGACAAAGTAAAAGTGTGAGCGTAAAGCCCTAGATCATACCATGAATGCAATAAAAATAAAAGAAACCAAACACATAATACATCAAGAATAATGTGGTTCAGCAGGGCCCACAGATGAGATGAAAGAAATTCACATAAAATGAGTTACAATTTTGCCCAAACCTGAAACCCTAGTTTCCCCATTTGAATTCTCTTTTGTGACCCTAAAATGAGTTACAATTACTTTTCCATATTCGCCCCCGATTTCGACTAGAACCACCGAGTATAAGTGAACAGCACTTTTTTGGTGTTCAATCACCAACTAGATTCAAAACATTTAACACAACAGAAAGAAGAAAATCCATGGATAACCAAAGTAAAAATATTTCAGATTTGAAAAGAAAATATAAAGAGCACTTACATTCATAGAGTTGAAGAGAATAATGAAGATATAATATATATGATATTTGACATATTTAGCAAAAGGAACATACAGAGAATAAAGAAGAAACATTAGATATGACAACAACAAAGGTGATGGAGAGGACAATCAAGGAAAATAATCAATCCAGGTCAACTATCCCAAAATTGGAGAGGAGGATCTTTACTTGATCAACAAAGTCCGATCCTGTCGCATACTCTGTCAGCAGCCCAACAGCAAAACCAAACATTGCCCATCTGCATGCATAACAACCATACAATGTACAGCAACAGAAATCTCTCCAAAAACCCAGACTCGACAGTACAAATCACAGTGACACAAACAAATATTAAATAAATAAGAGACAATTGACCAATTCAAACTCTATTTCTCCCTTAACAAAATCAAGTTAGCCTCTAGAGTTTTATAAATAATAATGAATAACACAAATTCATTTAATCAAACTCATTCATGTTTAACAAATGATTAGATCAATGTATATGTTTAATTATAAATCTATACTAGAGTACATGACCAATTTCCATTGATCATGAGCATAGTCACCTAATCTGGGTGCAAGAATAAGTCGGCAAGGGAAAAAGTCGAAAAAAATCTGGAAAAATCGAGAAAAAATTGAAATAGTGTTAGGACAATGTATTTTTTTCTACTAAGTGGTGTTCTCATTTATATCATCAAATCCTATTTTAAGCTATAAGAATAAATGGTCTATGAAAAAACCAGTTTAAAAAATGACGATTAAATCCCATTTTTTTGTTTAAATCATGACTTTTTGAAAAAGTTGTGATTTAATTGGGATTTAATTACCAGTCTTTAAAATAGCGATTTAATCACAACTTTTTAAAAAAGTCGGCAACTTTGGTGACTATGATCATGAGATGATCAAATAGGTATAAGATACCGTAAAATCCTCAGGATATATTGTAGATTGACTAAGTGATCAATTTTGGATTAACACAGGAGATGGGATGAATTGTGTTGTATCACACGAGATTAATGTCCTAGTAATTTGTTTTCTTGCTTGGTTGGCCATCTCGTCCGACTTTGCCCAATTTTAATGAAATTCTCTTGCTTATCATTAAAAAAAAAAAAAAGAATTGGTCATGTATGTCCCTTACACCAGAAACTATCACACTAGGGATGGAGTATGGTACTTCATTTATATGGCTGACACAATGTTTGTGTGGTCTCATTAGATAACATATAGCTAAGTCTCAAGCTATCATAATAGTGATTACTTACAAAATATTGGTGCTTATTGTACATTGACTGATTGCATGTAATGGGATTCTAATAAAAAACCACTATCAAGAAGAATCCACCGAGCCAAAAACTAAGTTTAAAAATTCCTTAGACCTGAAAGAACTTATTAATCACTAAGTGGCAATCTGGTTGTTTTGATTGCAAACTCATTTAATCCAACTCATTCATGGTTTACAAAGCTTACTAGTAAAATATATCATTACATGGTAAACCCAGAAACAATAAATCTACGAAAGAAGAAGAAATCCTTACAATGAAGAAGAAGCAATCTAATGGTAAGGGTTTTAGTAAAACAGAGAATTAATCTCTATCCCATATATATATATATATATATATATATCTACGAAAGAAGAAGAAATCCTTACAATGAAGAAGAAGCAATCTAATGGTAAATGGGCTTTAGTAAAACAGAGAATTAACCTCTATCCCATATATATATAAATATATATAAGAAAAAAGAAATAAAAAGCGATCCCACAGAAGTGAAATACAGAAGAATATAGTTACCAAGAAACAATCTTTTTTTTATGGAAAACCAAGAAACAATAAATCTATAAAATCAAGAAAAAAACAAACTAATTGTAAATGGGTTTTAGTAAAACAAATTATTAACTTCTAGCCCAAAAAAACAAAATTTCTAAGTTTAAATAGGTTTTAGTAAGATAGATTATTAACCTCTAACCCAAAAAAAATAAAAAATAAGTCCACAAAGTGAAGTAGAGAAGAATATAGTTACCCAAAATACAATCTCTTTTTTACGAATGACACTTTGGTTTTCCTGGATCACTCGAGGGATCAAGTGAGGGCGCTTCGGGTTCTATTGTGTTGCTTTGAGGCTATTTCTGGGTTGCATATCAATTTGCATAAGAGTAAGCTCTTTGGGGTGGGAGACGTGAGGGATATTCATTTGATGGTTGTTACGTTGGGTTGCGAGCATGATAGTTAACCCACGTCTTATTTGGGCTTACCTCTGGGTGCACCCTACAATAATATCAAAATCTGGGAAGGGGTGATTGAGAGATTGGAGAAAAGATTGAGTATGTGGAAGGCCAATTATTTGTCTAAAGGAGGGAAAGTAACATTGATAAAAAGTACCTTGATGAATATCCCAATCTACTTTCTCTCCCTCTTCACTCTTCCTAGGTCAGTCGAAATCAAATTGGAGAGGTTTATGAGAAATTTTTTGTGGAATGACAATAATGGGAAGAGGAAGTATCACCTAGTCAGATGGAAGGTTATCTGTATGCCCAAGAAAAATGGACGGTTGGGGATTAGGGGTCTTAGAATAGCTAACAGAGTACTTTTAGGAAAATGGCTTTGGAGATTTGGGGAGAAGAGGGGTAGACTCTGGAGGAGGGTCATTATGGCCAACTGGTGAGGCTAAAGGCTTGTATGGGTGTAGTGTTTGGAAGGGAATTTTAAAAGAGAGAGTGGAGTTTGAGAAAGGGATTAGGTTCAACGCGGGTACGGGTGATAGGATTAGATTTTGGGAGGATAGTTGGTGTGGCACATTGCCTCTAGCAATTCAATTTCCGTCCTTGTACGCCTCTTTTCTGAAAAAGAACTGTTCAATCCAGCACTGTTTGATTCGCAACGATCTCAGCTCTACTTGGGATTTGGGGTTCAGGAGAAATTTTAATGATTGGGAGCTAACAGAGGTAACATATTTCCTTGATCTTTTGCATTCGTGTCTTCTCGACGGAAGTGTACAGGACAGGTGGGAATGGACGAGGGCTAAGGACTTGAGATTCTCGGTCAGATCTTTTCAGAAGTGGCTCAACCCCTATGCTTAGCAATCCTTCCTGGAGTCCATTATTTGGTCCAAATTAGTCCCCTTTAAAATCTATTTTTTTGTTTGGTTGGCTTTCCTTAAGAAGATTCTTACATTGAACAATTTGATTGCTCGAGGTTGGATCACACCTAATTGTTATCCCCTTTCCTTGAAGGATGGGGAGTTTGTCGACTATATCTTAATACATTGCCCCTTTTCTTATAAAATTTGGTTGAATTTCCTTGGTCTTTTCCGTATTCAATGGGTCTTTCCTCGTAATTTCTCCTCATTGATAGAAGGGTGGGCCAATAATACTTTCTCTCTCAGAAAAGGATTCCTTTGGTCTATACTTCCCTCGGGCTATTACTTGGGGTGTGTGGAACGAGAGAAATAACAGGGTGTTCAATAGTAAGTTGAGAAACTCGCAAGGCGTCTTCTTGAAAATCTTGGGTTTGATGTACCTTTGGTCTAAACAGAACATAGAATTCATGGGGTTAACTTTTGATGACTTTGTTTTTAGATGAAACTCTTTATGTAATCATTGATGTACTAGTTGTTCTTTATTTTGTTGCTCTTTGAGAGGCTTCCTTGGCCTCCTTTGTTCTCCCCCTTTTTTTGCAATATATTATACTTATCAAAAAAAAAAAAAAATTACAATCTCTTTTTTATGGAAAACCCAGAAACAATAAATCTACAAAATCAAGAAAAAAAAACAATCCAATTGTAAATGGGTTTTAGTAAAACAGATTATTAACTTCTAACCCAAAAAAAAATATATATATATATATATTATATATATTCAAAACCCATCCCACAAACCAGAAAAAAATCTCTCTTTTATGGAAAACCCAGAACAATAAATCTATAAGATCAAGAAAAAACAATCTAATTGTAAATAGGTTTTAGTAAAACGGACAATTAACCGCTACAGTAAAACAAAATAAAAAACAATCCCACAAAAAACTGAAGTTTGAGAAGAATATAGTTACCTTCCATTGGAAATCTCGTTCTTTCCAATGAACCCAAAGAAGGGTCCTTGATTTGCTTCTTCAAGCTTCTTCTGACGAAAGTAATCTTGAAGTTCCTTAGCCATTTTTCTCTGAAACTCCATGGTAACAACATTCTGGGTCGTCGTCTGAGACAACCCAGTAACACTTGAAACTGGCTTCGATGGAGATGAACTTGGAGACGGAGACGGAGATGGAGATGGAGGGGTGGGTTTAAGAGGAGGTGAGGGTTCTCTTACAGGAGGAGCAACTGGTCTTCGAAGAGGTCCATCGGCTTTGGAATTTCTAATGGTGATGGAAGGTTTGGAAGGATTGAACTTGAATGAAGAAGAAGAGGTTTGTGAAGAAGAGTTGGAAGAACAAGAAGAGGAAGGTGAAGATGATGAAGGAAACTTGATGTAAGGGATTGTAGACGCTATTGACATTTTTTTTATTTTCTGTTGGGTTTTGTTTTGTTTTTGGTGAGATAAGGAGCAGAAGATTGAGGGATTTGTTGGGTTATTATCAGAGATATCAAAAAGCTGTGGTTAAGGTACAGCCAAGTTTTTCAAAGAGATAGTTTAGAAATTAGAATCGGAAGGGAAAATAAAAAAGAGGGTTGCTATTGCCACCCCAACTTTTAGTTATTACCTCCCAATTTTTTATTCTTTTATTTATTTTTTTATTTTTTTATTTTTTTAAAGATTAAGAGGGGGTTAGGCAGACCCCCAACTAAAAGAAAAGAGATTACAATCTTTCATAGGCATGCCCATTGGAATCCTTACATAGAATGTCTTTTAGCTTCCGAAGAAGGTTCATAGGATCCAACAAAATGCTACTTCAGGAATTTAGGTAGTAAGCTAGAAAATTAGTCGCTTGGTTGCTTTCTCTCAAACAAAAGGTGAATTCGATCCTTTGGTAGTGAGCCGCTCTTGCCTTGATAGCTCTAGTGATTCTTTATTCCCTCCAAGGCACAATGGCCTCACTATTGATGCAATCGATAACCACTTTAGAGTTAGCTCTAACCTTTAGGTAACCAATATTTAAGTTGGCAGCCATGGTCAGACCCTTAAGGATAGCTCGAACCTCATGAAAGAGGACCAACTTCCCAGTTGTACTTTCAACTAGAACTCTTACGGTGTTCCCTCTGCTATCTCTAATGATAGCTCATTCTCTTCCAGTATTTCCTCTATAGGACCCATCAGAGTTCAAAACGTGGAATTCTTTAAGATGTTTTTTCCAAACATATTTCACAGGAGAGCTCAAACCTCGGGTTCAAGTTCCAAGAAGCTCTTGTTGAGGCATTGTCTTCAGTGTTGGCCTCTAGACTTTCAACTTTGAAATTGACATCCCTCACTATGATGTACTCTTGCAATTCCAAGGAGAAGAACTTGTTTTTAAACACACGTCTGCACTTTTCCAACCAAACATGGTGGATAAACGAATTGAAAGCCAGCCTCTTCATTAGGGAGCTCAGAGACTTTCCCATTGTGTTGGTGCTAAGCCAGTCAACTTTAGTGTTCCACTCCCTATTTGCATGGTTGATGTTGGATCTTCTTAACAGTCTCTGCCATAGATTGTATGAGAATTCACATCCGAGAAACAAGTGATCTTCAGCTTTAATGGCATTTCTGCAGAAGCAACAGCTTGACTGCTGGATTAGGCCCGTAACTATCAGTTTATCATGAGTTTTAAGCCTCCTGCTTAGCCCCAGCCAGGCAGTAGCATTGTGTCTCTTTATGTTGTTCTGGAACCAAACCTGAGTGTGCCTCTTACATCTGGGTTGGGCTACTGTGAGGTCTTGTAAGTTGATCTTGGAGTAAAATTCCCTTTAGCTTCTAGCATCCATATTACTTTCTCTCTCTCAAAGCCCTTGAGGTCTAACGAACTGATATCCTCCCACCTTCTACCCAAGCTAGTTGTAAGGTGCACAGGGAGGACCCAAGTGTCCTGTTTGATTAGGGAGCTCACTTTGGCTTCTCTGTGCAATCTTGAATCGTAGTCGTGTTTATGTTGGAGGTTGTTCAACAACACTCCATCATATGTTCAGGGAACATGCCAAATGTAGGAATCCCTCCCATCCCCCTGTCTGTGATTCACTATGTCTTGGATGCCCCCTAGACTATAACATTTTCCACCACATCCAAGAAGCATCAGTAGGGATAGGAATGGTCCAAAAGTGCCCTCCCCCTCGCCGATCAAGCTCCTCCGAATCTAATTAACCCAAATGTTGCTTCTATTCGAGGCAATGCCCCATATCTGCCTTGTTATCCCTACTCTATTTTGGAGTTCCACGTCATGGAAACCCAGCCCTCCTCTTCTGCCTCTAGCAATTCTCTTCCAACTGATGCAATGCCTTTTGTTGCCCATATGAACCTAGCACAATTTCTCTCTAAACCCTTAAGGACCTTTTTCGGTGGCGTCAGGACACTAGTCCAGTACACTTGCATGCTGCTGAGCACGGATGTGATTAACTCCAAACGGCCTGCCAAGGATAGGAATCTAGCCTTCTAGGTCTTGATTTTGTTGGTGAGCTTAAAGATTAGAGGTTGACAATCTTCAAACTTGAGCCTTGTGGAGATGAGGGGAAACCCAAGGTATCTCACAGGGAAAGTTACTTCAGAGATCTAAAGGTCTTGGATGATCCTTCTTTTATCATTTTCCCTTATCCCAGAGTAATAAACATTGTTCTTGTCAACATTGATCTGCAGGCTTGATCTCTTGCCAAACCTGGAGATAGCTTTACTGACAGCTTCAGTAAAGAAGGTGTTGTGCTACATGCGGCAATTATGATGAATAATACGAAAAGAGAAAAAACAAGAAAGAAAATAAAAATACATAGATTTAACATGGTTCGGCGGTATGCCTACATCCACAAGAGCGAAAAGCTGAATTTTCACTATATGTCAAATTCGGGTTACATCATAAGAATTTATAATAAACCCTAGTCATATAATAAGTATGACAAAATTCCAATAATACCCCTGTACCATATCGTGGGGGCGTTGCCCCTGCACCCCCAACCAACAAATTCGTCCCTGGCAAACATATGTTTTTAGCAGATGCCGTCGTTCGGTACGTTATGCGTTCCTCACTCCGCTCGAAATGCAAAACTCTCCTCTCCACTCCGACATCTGCCTACATTCTTTATATACGTGTTCCACTCAATATGAGCTACATACATGAACAGAAGGGGACTCCTTTGAAGACCATGAGGTCATCAACAAAGGTGGGTTGGTTTAACTCTGGGTCCTTGCACTTCTTCATTAATTCCAGGTAGCCTTTGTTGGTGAGATCCTTTAGCTTAGTAGAGAGCAACTCCATGACCAACACTAACAGGTAAGGGGAGATGGGGTCTCCTTGGTGAGTCTCTCTCTTGTCAGCAAATGAATCTTTGATACATCCATTGATAGAGAGAGAATACATAGGGGAGGAAATGCAATCCCAAATCCAAGCAATGAAGGCTTACAGAAATTTCATCTTCTCAAGGTGGTAGATGATCACCTCCCAAGACATTTAGTCATAGGCCTTCCTCAGGTTCACTTTGGCCACACATATTGGTTCCCCCTTCTCTTTGGAAATTTTTGACCAGCTCATGGGACTGCACGATGTTGTCCCTGATGGATCTCCCCTTGACGAAGGCAGATTGAAATGGGCTAACCAAGTCATTCAAGGTTCCTTTGAGCCTGTTGGCAATGATCTTAGAGATGCACTTGTTGAGTACATTGCAACAGGCAATGGGCCTGAATTCCTCAACCTTTGCAGGTCTCTTTATTTTGGGCACAAGTGCAATAGCAGTAGCATTAACCTCTAACCATTTTTCCTTTCAAGAAATACCAAATAATGGCAGCAACAACATCCTCATTGATGATGCTCCAGGTCTTTTGGCAAAAAGTTTTTGTGAATCCATCCAGCCCAGGGGTCTTGTCTCCATCCATGGAGAACATGGCAGCTCTTATTTCTTCTTCATCGACAAGGTTAGTCAAGTTATAGGCAGGAACTGCATCAAGCTCCTTAAGCTGGACTTGCTGGTCTCCAGTGTCTAAGTTAGCATAGGACCCATAGAGCTTCTTGTAATATCCAGTGATTTCATCCTCTATCTCCTCTTCATTTTCAAGCCAATCCCCATTGTTGTTTTGAAAGGAGGTTATTTTGTTTCTAGTTTTCCTAGCAAGCAAGGACTTGTGGAAGAAGGGGGTGTTCGAGTCTCCAAGCTACAGCCATTGGATACTGCATTCATGGCTAGTGGAAGCTTCCTCTCTGCTAGCCACCTCTTGATAGCTCTGAGCTATCCTCTTTTCTTTATTAGCAAGGTCTTTGTTTAAACGCTACTCTTGAATATCTCTTTGCACATTCTCCAGTTGGCTAAACATGCTTTCTAGAAATCTTCTTGTTTTTTCCAAACTGTTGGGAGCTCCAGGCCTTTAAGAAGACTTCAGTCTCTTGAGCTTAAGGACTATTTTGTACATGCAATTCCCCTTTACTGGTTCTTCCCAGTTAGTCTTGACCACATCAAGGAACCTCTTATCTTCCACCCCAAAGTTGAAGAATCGAAAAGGTCTCAACCTGGTAGTTTTGTCATTTCCCAAGGAAACAGTCATTGGGTTGTGGCCTAAGATCCCAAGAGGATGGGACTCAGCTTCAGAGTTGTTAAAAGCTTCAATCCAATTGATATTGGACAAAACTCTATCAAGCTTAGAGAAGATCCTTCTATCATCCTGCTTATAACACCAAGTCAAGTGGCAGCCCCTGGCTTTGAGGTCCATTAAACTAATCTTCTGAAGGTTATCTACTAGGCCCTTAACATCTGCATTAGTGACTTTTCCAGCTCCAATTTTAACCCATAGACCATAGTTTGCAAGAAGTGGAGGCCATCTAGGTGTCTTCCATGCATAGTGATCATCTGGTCTTACTTAAATACCAGCTCCAGGTGAACACGATTGTTGTTTCACCCAACCCATATTCTACCCTTCAAAGCACAGCTGTAGTTGTCCTTCATCTTCCATTCAGGCCACACCCTCCCGGCAATGCCTGCCTTGTTAACTTCTCTAACTCTAGTTTCCATTATACCCTTAAGGTTCAAAGAAAGTTAGAATGTTGGTTTGAAATCCTCAAGATGCAAAGTTTTTTTTTAAACTCAAAAATGTTTTTAATTTTGTGTTTGTTTTGCCCCAAAATATAGTTCATTACTCTTTCACCCGGAGTAGGTAGAGTAAAACCCTTCATCCTCAGACTATGCTCAGTTTATCCTCTGTTTATGCTCATATTCTAAGTTTATACTCGGTTTATGCCTAAATTATGCTCAGATTATACTCAGGTTATACTTGGTTTATGCCAAGATTATGTTTAGATTATACTCAATTTATGCCCAGATTATGCTCAGTTTATACTCAGATTATACTCAGACCATGCTCTGCATATAATCAGTTTATGCTCAATTTTATTTTTCTCGAACTTTGTGTAGCATTTATTCAAATTTTTCTCAGGTTTTGCTTAAACCTTTCTCAAATTTTGGTCAGTTTTACTTAGGTCGTTTTTCTCAATTCTGTTCAATTTTTTCTTTAAGTTTTACTCATATTTTATTTAGATTTTGCTCAACCATCTTACTCAATTTTTCATTACTCTAAATTCATCAGCCCCCCATCATGAATGCTTAAAATGGAGGTATGCATTTTCAAAATCATGTTTTCATTATTACATCATTGCACACGTACACTCTCATTACCTTTGTATTAGTTAGAGAGAATTTTTCAAAATTCAAGGATCTGACACCGTCGGTGAGTGCTCATACTCAGAGATCTAACAACTTTTAGTCTAGGGAGAGCTTCACTCTCAAATATCTGAACACCCCGACGAATTGTCGAATCGGGCTGCAAAATGAATTGTCACTTGCTTTGATATTCAAATGTCACACTATCTATCAAAGTGAATTTGCTATCTAATTTGCTTACACCTTCTGCCAAAGAAGGGCATCTGTAGACACCCCATTTGTATCCACCTGACTCAACAATCCGTCACCCGATTGCTGTGGATTACTAATGATGAATGCAAAATAATTCAAGAGATAAAAAGCTTATGAGTGACCTCTTCTAATTTTCTTCAACTCTTTTCCATCATCAGATTTCCCAAGATTTTCTATGAATTCATTCTTTCCTTTCTTAGTGCACTCAACATAGAAATTACATGTTTATGATCGTCACATTTTACACTCGATTTAGCAAGTACGTACACTTAGGATCACTTCGCATTTCGATAACCTAGAGACCTCGTAACGCTAGGGAAATGAGACTTTAAGATTTAGAAATAATCATATTGGAATTAAAAGAAACCTCTCGTCAAAATTTACACAAATTGACAAAATAACAAAAATACTCCTATTAAACATACAACTTAGAAATCTTGCTTCGATAGAGAAACGCAACTCTAGGACAAGGAATAAATCTTTCGACAAACATTTGCACCAATCTACTAAACCTAAAGACTTCTGAAGTGTAGGAAAATTGAAGTTTTCACATAAAAATAACAAAAATCCACATGAAATGATAAAGTTTTCATATAAAATGATGATTCCTACTCATTTGGAATGACACCCATCACTGCATAAAATGATAAAATTTAAACTACGATCGAAAAATCAAAACTCTAATTCAAAACCAAAATTAAAATATTAAATTCGTAAAATAATCTTAAACTAAAAAATTTCAAAATTTAAAACTCGAATGTGGTTATTGAATCTTCATCACCTAATTTTAAGTTTTTACTTATTACACCCCAATGTAAAATATGAAGTGAAAAATCAGTTTTAAGCCACGTGGACCTCAAGATAAAAGAGGGGAGTTCCATAAAAAAAATTAAATTCCAAGCCACTAAAAGAAGAAATATATATATATATATATATATATAAAATATATGGGGGCGGATCATGGGACATATGTAAAAACAATGGTTTTTCAAATTATGGGTTAGAGATTTTGGATTGAGCCGATTTTTTGTGATGATGTTCTCTATGATGAGAAGATCATCCTCACAAAAAATCAGCCCAATCTGAAACTTGTAAGTCCATCAAAAGTAGTTTACAAATTATTGGTAAAAAATCGACGATCCACATTCTAAATCACTTTTGATGGAGTTAGAAGTTTCAGATTGGATTGATTTTTTTTAGAATGATCTTCTCATCATAGAGATCATCCTTACAAAAAATCAGCTCAATCCCAAATCTCTAACCCATAGTTTGAAATTTTATTAGTATTACATTGTTTTTAAATAAGTTTTTACAAAATTAGTGTGCTGACCCACTAATTTTTATGATCATCGAATCGATCAATTTTTTTTATAAGTTAATAGTTAATAAACTCAGTAATTTATTTTTTTGGTACTTTCATCATTCAAATTGATTGATTTTAAAAGGGGGGGGGGGGGGGGGGGCTGAAGAGAAACATAGTGAGTCAATCCCCTCATTTTTGGTAGCATGTTCATCACTCAAGTTGAATGAGTCAATCCCCTCATTTTTGGTAGCATGTTCATCACTCAAGTTGAATTGACCTTCTTAAGGTTTAATAAGTCAATTCACCAATTTTCATACCCATTAGATCAATTTTCATTTTTTTTTCTTTCACAAAAAATATTCGTTGTGCTAACTCATTAATTTTTGGAGGTTTCGGATCAATTCTTTTTTTAGCAAATCAATTGATCTATTTTGGGGTGCACTAAGCAATTTTCATGAAATTGTGCACATCGATTCAACATATTATTATGTGCCACGTGAGCCTGGCCACATCAATAGTGGGCGTTAAAGCTTTTTCTAAGAATCCCTGATGCACGAGAATTGGGAAGTTCTATCTTTTGAATAATCTGTCATAAGGTTTGATTGGCTAATGTGGCATGAAATAACAATGAGTGAACCATAACCTTGTCTTTAGTTTTTTTTAATCTTCTTCCGTTGACCCTAAGATTATTTTTTATAGTAGCATAAACCGATCACCTTAATCGGGCGGGTTTGGTGCCTAACACCTTCCGAAACCCGTAATTCGACTCTTTTTCCATTTCCCTTACCCGTGGACTATTCCAGGTCCATTTGGAGTTATTTTGTTTCCTAAACCTAAACTAGGTGACGACTCCCTATTCTCATAAATTCCCCAATTCCATACTTTTTTATTACAAAAAAAAAGTGTCAAAGCAGTTTCACATACCATCTTCTATGCTTCAGAAAACAGGTTTTTGCATTCCTGGAGAGTTTAACCAATCAAGGAGTGCAGACCTAATCATCGCCGAGGCTGAGAGTGGTACCTGAGGCGTGAAAGGCGTCAATAAACCCTTGCTGCAGACTGGATGCTTCGACGTGTGTCAAACACTAATAAGAAGAAGATTAAGAAATACTTCGGCAAAATATCAATGTGGACCCATAGCTCAAATAGTTGGAGTTCTGCATCACAACCATGAATGTCACAGATTCTCTTGCAGCTTACCAACTGAAATAATGAATTTACCTCCAATGGACTTGGCCTGGATTCTCAAATTTCAAAATCATTTCCGCAAATCAGGGGGCCAAATTTCCCTCTAGATTCCACGAGATAAATATCAGACAGTAACCCATACGGATCGAACAAGACTACAAACCAGTAACTTAGTTCATCTCTGTCATATCTCCTCGAACAACAATTTCTCATCCTACAGAAACTTCTACTGAGGATTTCTAACAGTTGAGCAAATTTTACAGGCTAGCATGGATTTTGCGAACATCAAGGAATCAATTTCCTCCCATACATTTCTTAATTCTATAGCTCCATTTCCAGAATCAATGTAAATTACAACCCAGTAAACAGTTGCCTTAGACTGAGCTCAACCATCCATGGTTGACGAACAGTGTATATGTCCCTTCCTGCAATCTGGACTAATGTAAGGAAAATATCACACAAAAGACTCCTCAAACCCGAGTTAAAAAGAAAGAAAAGGTGTGTTAATTGAGGTGAAACAATGGGCAATATACACACGTGAAGCAAAAAAAAAAACGCAAATATTTTATCAGCATAACAAATGAATAGACAGAAGACTAAGACCGAGAGAAGCCCGGATCAACAAAATTGAAATACTCAAGTCAGAAAGACAATTACTAATCAATCTAACCAAGAACAGAAGTTGCTTGAGATGATGACGTCAATTCATAAGCCCCCTTATCTTCTCCCAGAACTAAATTGGACCTGCCAAAGCTAACTTTGTAACACCTGACATCAACATAATCAGCATCACTAAAGCCTTAACACAAGACTCTGGAGTCACACCTGACACAACATTGCATTCGTATTTGTGTGTTTGCTCGTATAGAAGAATGGGGATGTGACCGAACCTTCCATAGATGTTTTGGTGAGCCAAAATTACATAATCACACATGCACAATTCCGTTCGTTTTCCCCATCATATTCGTCTTCTGATCCACCCACATCACTGTCATCAAGTCAAGTTTTCTTGTCAGCAACATAAGGCAACAGAGAACCACACACTCAAGTATTGCAGAGATGAAAAGCTATGAGAGGAGAAGAGACATGCCCACCCACTCACTCACCCATGCACACACACACACAAATGCTCAAGTTCATACTCAAAATGAAAGTTCATTCAACATAGTGTTCATGAATCTAAAACAGGTGAGAGGAACTAGTCAAAAAACAAAAACAGTTGGGAGGGGGAGTCTCAGTTGAGGGTATCAAAGTGGGCAAACAAATTTACAGAAATTTATGCGAAACCCCAATCCACAAAAGCCTTGTGGTACTTGTTATAGCAAGGGATATGCAGATATCATTCGGCAGTAGTAATAGTAAGAAACCCCCAATGGAGAGAGAAAAAATATCACGAGTCATTCGACAAGTTTAATGATTGACGTGTGATTGCTTGAAGTAAGTCTCCTTAATAACATATTATGGGAGTGTTTTCTTACGTGTTCAATCCGTGCACCAAAGGATTGACCTTATATGCATGCAAGTGGAAACCAAGACTCGGTCAATTTTCATGAGAAAGGTATCATTTATGCAGAAGTACTAAGCAATCAATATGCCTAGTGATGTGGACATGTAACATGTTAGTCATCGTCGTCGTCATCATCATCATCATCACCAAAGCCTTAACCCAAAATTGAATAAGAAAATATGACATAAAGTGTCCCACCTTTTCTGTCCCGGAAAATGCTATCAATTAGGGTAGTTATCCTTTCCTTAGGTCCAGTCGTCAAAATACTCTCTAACCACAAGAAGTTATCCATGTAATTCTAATTAAAACCCTAACATACGAAGCTACATGTATTGCACATCTAAGACGGCTTTGAAAAAGTTTCAAAACAGCCAACATAGTCAATAAAAATGATTATATCCTCCCTCCTCTCTAACTCAATTATTTCTCCCAAAACCATCATTAGGCCACATTGGCAATCCAACACCACATCCTTCTAGATTTCATGATAAAACTCTCAGAATTTTAAAAAAAAAATGATTACTTAGACCTGCCACCCAGCCCCAAGTTTTGATTGATATTAAAGATGCTCATGCGTTTTTCAAACTGATGAAATGTATTCCTTGGCCTAGACGCCTAGATCTTCTTAGACACTAATGTAAAATTACTTGAGGGCCCTCACCTTCAACCTCTATCAAACTTTTTGAAGAAAAAAATCAGTGATTAACGGTGTTCAAAGCAAGAGGAAACCAAACCTGGAAGAGTTTAACTATTGCTGCAATTTTAGGTGTTGTTGGCATGATATCCAATCATATGTTTTCATGGTAAAGCACTTCTTACCATTTTAGCTGTCAAAAAGATTATCTTGATCTCTTAATTTCTTCACCTCCAATCCCTTAGCGATATCAAGCCTAAGGCCACTTTTTTTTACAAGTCCAAACATCTATGTTTTTTTGTCAGAATCTTTTGCCACTCTTATAGAGATTATTGGTCAACTATAGTTTGTAAGGCAGAGCCCAACATTCGCATATAAGGAAACCAAGATTACCGATCTAACATCGTTAGCACTTAGCCCCCACTGACCAAAAATCCTGGCTCTGCCCCTTATTGAGTATGTGGGCTGGATTGGATGATGTAAGATTTCAAAGGGAAGGGCATCCCCACAACCATCAAAAAACTAGCTTTCAATGCCTTTGTATACCATATATGTGGCTTGAGAGGAGTCGAAGGGTATTAAAAAATGAATAGGCCTGTCAGAGACATAGAAGGACTTATCATAATGGATGTGAGGCAAAAGAAGGCTATGTCTAGGCTGAAGATGGAAAACACAAGCTTCAACAGGGACTTCATGCACTCTTGGGGCTTGCAAACTGAATACTTCCACGTTATCCCAAGGAAGCTTCATTGGGTCCACCGAATGGAACCTTCATGTTGAACACAGACAGATCTTAAGGTGATCAAAGAGGAGGAGAAGGCACTATAATCAGGGACTCTGAAGGCAAGCCAGTCATTGCTACAGCAGATTGTCTCGAAGGTCAAACATCTAGCTCATGAGCTGGGGGCTGTATGTACTGGTCTGAGAACAGCCTTGGGCCTCAATATTAGCACTCTAAAAGTAAGATCAGACTCAAAAGTAGCTATGGACTGCTTTAATGGAGATTGGGTGGTCCCATGGAGAGTCGAGAGGCAAGTCAAGAGAGTTAATCTCCTGATGGAGAAGTTAAAAGATGTCGAAGGAATTCAGCTACAGAGAAATCAACATGACATCAGATTTTTTAGCTTACATGCTTCCCTCTATTGGTCATGTACTCTTGAGCCTAGTAAGTTTCTTGTAGAACTAATGAATATTGTGGTTAAGGATACCAGTGGGCACTGCATTGAGAGAGTGAAAGTTTTTGTAGGTTTTCTGGTTGGGGGTTTGACTAAACCCCCTTATTTGTTTTTTAATGTTGTTGGGCCTATTTTTGGGGCTGGTGTTTGGATGGGTTAGATATGGGTAATAAGGTTGATAAATGAGAAAGTGAAGCTGTTGTACAAATGGTGGCAACCTAAGAATGGGCCTGTACGTGGGCTAGTTTTATAGAAGGGCCAATAGTCTAGGACTCCAAGAAGTAGTTGTGTTTGGATAGGACTTTTGAAAGAAGTGGAATGTGATCTAAATTCCTAATACAATTTATATATAAAAGAAAACTTAACTAATAATATCTATAAACTCCAACCAATGTTGTTAAATAGCATATGCGACCATGTGCGACCAACACATGTTTTTCGCATATGCAATTTCGCACAACGCATATGCGGTGGCGTATGCTGAAAAAAAAAACAATATAATTCTGACCATTGGACAATATGCCATCGCACACAAAATATGCCATTGCATATGCTGCAAAAAAATCCTGACCATTGGATATTATGCCATCGCATACTACAATATGCAATCTCATATTGGCAATTAGCATATTTTTGGGGTATGCGACCGCATTTGACAACACTGACTCCAACTCTTAAAATAGAAAGCAACTGAAAAGAAACTTCCAAAACTAAACTAGGAATCTTAATTCCATCGTACCAAGCCAAAATAATAAAGTTTCTTAAACTAAAACGCCCTCCAAGCTGATGAGAAACTAAATCAAATAAAGAAAATTCAAATTCTACCCTTAAGTAGTCGGCCCACTCAAGTGATCTAAAATCCTAATTAAATAAGAAAAGTCTAATCTACCCCACATTAATAAAACAAAGAAAGAAAATAACTCCTAACCCCTTAGCTAAATGGGTCTTGATGTCCTCATCACCTTTTAAGTGTCATGTTATTTTTATTTTGTGTAGATATTATAAATGGGATGTCTTTTAGGTTGGACTTGTTATTGGTATGTATAGGATGTGTGGGGGCAAACTGGTGTTTTCCAGTTCCACACATCCCACTTAGCATTGCCCCAATTCTCTTATATAAATATAAGAAAGGAGGCTCATAGAATATGTTTTTTCTATGGAGTCTCTCTCAATGCTTCTCCTCTAAATCTCTCTTTCTCTTATAAACAATAACATGGTATCAAAGCAAGGCTTAGATCTTGAAATTTGAAAACTTACTCTTATCTTCCTATTTTCCTTTCTTCTTCTTTTTCTTCGATTTACTTGGTATTAAAATCTTAGGCTTCTGATTACAACCTAAGGTTTTAATCTTCTAGTTGGTGAATACTCACAGTATGTGAATATATTTGAAGTTGGTGTTTTGTAGTTTGGTGGTGCAAGTTGTGGTTTGGTGGTGTGTTTTTCCCTAAGAGGTTCAGATCTACTTTCCGAATATCCGTGATTTATAAAAAAAATAAGACTTTAGTCATCTGTGATTTGATCTGTAAGTACATAAACCATATTCGATCAGATCTAATTATTGCGATCTAGCTTGTAAATCAGATCTGTTATATATCTTTAAAAAAGCAGATCTGATTGGTATTTCAAATTTGGTTTATTTGGTGTGATCTGTTTACTGTGGAGTGATTTTTTATGGAGATGAAGTCCAACGTTCTATCTCCCTTGTTGTACGTATTGTCATCTCCCTTACTGCCCACTTTCAGTGGCCTTTATGTCAACTGGATGTTAAGAATGCATGTTTGAATGGTGATTTGGATAAGCTCGTGTACATGGAGCAACCTCCTAGTTTTGTTGCTCGGGGGGAATCTGACATGGTGTGTAAGTTGAAAAAGGTCATTTATAGCCTAAAACAGTCTCCACGAGCTTGGTTTGGGAGATTCAGTGAAGTAGTAGTTCAATTTGGGTTGAAACAATGTCAAGCAGATCATTCTGTGTTTGTTCACTTCAGTTCTTCAGGAATTATCATTCTGATAGTTTACGTTAACGATATAGTTATCACAGGTGATGACACTAATAGAATAGAGGAGCTGAAAGCCTTCCTTCAAACACAGTTTCAAATAAAAGATCTTGGCAAGCTACGTCATTTCTTAGGTACAAAAGTTGCGAGATCTAAGAAAGGTATTGTAATGACCTGAAAATCCTAAAATGTATCTCGAGGAAAGAATTTTAGATCCGTGCATTGATTTAAAAGTTATCAAATCCTCGAGTTTCGCGTTAGATATTTTACAATAGGTAAATGACACCTTAGAGACGTAATTTGAGGAAACCGATCATATCATTAGATTCGTGTCGAAAAATCACCCGAAATAGAGTATAAGTTTGTCCAATTCGGCATTTGGGAAAAACAATTCCCAAAATGACAAGTATGTCCCAACTTAAGTGATATAAATATCTAAATTCTATTAGAAAAATCAGATTTTTCTTATTTTCCTCTCTAAAAAAATCTCAACCCTTTTCCTTCAATATTTGAAACTCAGATCTACACTAAACGAGAACGATCCGAGCTTAGGCGCAAGAAGGAAAGTTGTTCCTCTCGTCGAGGGTTACGCGTGGACGCAAAGAAATCTGATTTTCGCCGGAAGAAAAATTTGAAGATTGGCCGGAGGCGATTTTAAACTCCGTTCAACCGTTGAAAATAGCTTGAAGTAGGTTGCCTTCCCTTCTACCTTCTAGTTATGCGATAATTTCATAGAAAATCCATATGATTGTTGATAAATCGATTATTTCATTAAGTTTATACATATTTGAACGATTTGAATAATGTTTACATGCTTATTTATGATTGGTTTTAGTTCATTTGATGTAATATAAGCATTTCATAGTTAATATGATATTTGGATCGAGTATGGTCGAGTTTCGACGAAAAATCAGCAATTCGGAAAAGTATCCGAATGTTGAGTTTTGTTCAAATTTGTTTTGTGTTACTTCCATATAGTATGTATACCCATTTCCTACATTTATTTCATTAAAAACAATTAAGTATTACTTTAAGTTCTTTAATAAATAAATAAATAGTTCGTTTTCAATTTTGACTTTGAAAAAATTATTTTTCAACACTTAGTTAAATTTTCATAGATTTTCAGCTTTTATGTCTTATGGTTTTATCTTTGTTTTCGAGTCTCTCGACTCAACCAAAACCATCGAATGAAATTGGTTGATGCTTTATGGATTTCGAATTGCTTTAAAAGTAAAATTATTTTAATAGATATGTAGGAAATTAGATGATAGATTGATTGATTTAATCGATGGATGGATAAAGAGAACGTATGTTCTCGACTGATTGATGGGATAGTGCCTCCAGTTTTACGTAGTGGCCATGCCACGTAAAACGTGATAGATGGATAAAGGGATGAGATGGTTGATGGATGGATATGACAGATAACTGTCACTGGAGGGTACTACCAGATTTTTGTTTGTATTTTCGATTAAAAGAAATGATATATTATATAAAAAATAAATTATTTTGTTTACCAGTAAAGGTTTGTAGAAAACCCATAAAGAGTGACGCGTTGCTATGTATCCGGAAGCGGCGAGTCAATCTAGGATAACACTAGATGTCATATGCTCTTCGGTAGTATGGGATACCTTAGAGCATATTACAGCTTATGAAATCCGGGAATTTCTCCTACTTATTTCCTGGGAAACGTTGTGTGTAAAGGCGGTCTCTGTATAGTGTAGAGCTAGGCGGGGTTCACATGCATTGCCTCTTGATAGGCTTCGACGCGAGGGGTCTCCTAGGCTAGTTAGTGATCACTATTAGTCTGTAGTCGTCAAACGGTCGACCTCACCGTTAGTTGAACTCAGTATTGGGTTCTTGGTCAACGGCCAGTCTGAGCCGGATAAATGGTCATCCAACCGTGGTATGCTAGATCGGCCACAAAATCAAATTATAACGATGGGATTCCACATCGGAGGTTAAGTTTGGAATATCGTATTGCCATAGCCGAGGCGGTTATATCGGCGTGTTCCTCTGCTCTCTTATCGATTACACCGCCGTGTTTTTATTATGTATCTTTTTCTTATTTTGTAATGATTGATAGATGTTTTCATTTAAAAGATGCATATGCTACTTTAAATGATAGAAATGATAGGTTGAAATTATTTAACTGTTTATTGAATATGCTTAGACATTTATCGTATGTTACATTATGAAAAACTTACATTATTTAACTGTTCAACTGATTACTCGTGCATGTATGACTCGTTGTTAGAACGGCGTTCATCCTGCTGAGTAACATTCCCCTGTTACTCACCCTATCCTTCCCCTTTCAGATTATTCAACTTTTGAAAAACCGTTCTTTGAGGAGTCTTTTGAGGAGGTCCTTGAGGAGGATCAGATTGATGTCTTGCCGCCGCCATGTCTTTGAGGACTAGTAGAGGATCTTAGCGGTTTTTGGTTGTAGATAAGAAACATGGTAGTTTAGAAATTTTTGTAACCTGATGAATTATGAGATTAAAGATCTTGACTTATATCAGTGTTTGTCGATTTCTTCTGTTTACTCTAGACTCTCGTATAGATGTTAGTTAAATGTTTATTCCGCTGCGTATATTTTCTTTTCATAAGTATTATTATTTATGAATGTTCTATCAGATTGTGTGATTGATTACCTCACACCTCGAGATTCTAACCGATGAATCATAGGGATTCGTGTTGGGATTTCGGGGCGTGACAGGTATTAACCTGACTCAAAGAAAGTATGTTCTTGATTTGCTTGATGAGACAGGTACGTTGGGAAGTAAACCTATGAATACTCCAATTGACCCTAATTCAAAGTTGATAATAGACAGTGGAGAATTGTTTGATGATCCAGGAAAATACAAAAAACTAGTTGGTAAACTCAATTATTTGACCATCACTCGTCTAGATATTTCTTTTGCAGTAAGTGTAATGAGTCAGTTTATAGAAACTCCAAGAGTTCCACATTGGGAAGCTGTTGTTCGGATCCTTCGATTTCTTAAACGATCTCCAGGACGTGGTTTGTGGTATAAGTCCAAAGATCATTTGGACTAGAGGGGTATTGTGATGCTGACTAAGCAGGTTCTCCATCTGATAGGAGGTCTACATCTGGGTATTGCACTTTCTTGGGAGGAAACTTGATTTCCTAGAGAAGTAAGAAACAAAATGTTGTTGCAAGGTCTAGTAAAGAGGCAGCATATAGAACAATGACTCTTATGACATGTGAACTGACATGGGTTAAGAATTTTCTCGGAGAATTGGGTGTTAAGATAGCTACTCCTATGCGATTATATTGTGATAATCAAGCTGCAATTCATATTGCTTCCAATCTAATGTTTCATGAGCAAACAAAGCACATTGAGACAGATTATCACTTTATCAGAGACAAGGTTTTATGTAGGAAAATTAGTACACCGTTCGTGAAGTCTAAAGATCAGTTGACAGATATGTTCATTAAGGCACTTAATTGTAGTCGCCTCAGTCTTATTTGCTCCAAACTAGATTTACTTGATATTTATGCTCCAGCTTGAGGGGGAGTGTTATTTTTTTATTTAGTTTCTTTTATTTTCTTTTCTTTAATAGTTTATTTTTTGTAGTTTCTTTAGTTTATTTCCTTTAGTTTTTTGTTCCTAGTTGGACTTTCCAACTTAAAGGGGAGTGTTATTGGTATGTATAGGACATGTGGGGGCAAACTGGTCTTTTCTAGTTCCACACGTCCCACCTAGTGTAGCCCTAATTCTCTTATATAAATATAAGAGAGGAGACTCATAAAATATGTTTTTTTCTATGGAGTCTCTCTCAATGCTTCTCCTCTAAATCTCTCTCTCTCTTCTAAACAATAACAGTACTCATAGGTGCACTAAGGTGAACTCTTACGATTAAAAGTTTTATTTTTATTTCTAATTCATCCTCAATTCTTTGAAAACATATGTCTTTAAATTATTCTATGGTAGGTCACATCTATGTATGTCCATCAAACACACCACATATATCCTTTTGTATAAATGGAAATTATTGCAGCTTTTTCAATGAAAATGATTGGGTCTCATGATTGCCCATAAAACTCATTGATTTACTAAATTTTTCGAACCCGCACAATGTGAGACATCAAATTTGAACAAAACTCCATTTTTTCAATGACCATGGTCGTTGTGCTTAACATTGTGCATGAATTATCAATTTTCATTATGACTTCCCAAGAACAATCAAAGAGCAGAAAATTGATTTTCCACATAATTTTCCATCTGCGAACAAATGTGCGACAAATACACCCTTAATTGAATAATGTAACTATATACGACAAGAATAAAAAGAACATCACCAATCATTCACAATACAAATGCACGAAACAGTGAGAAATGAATGAGGACACATCCAACGTAAGAATTGAGTTGAATTGCACAGAATGTAAATGCCCTAAAATTTAAGAGCTCTAGTAAAATAGTTCTAAGATGTAAGAACCATATTAGCAGTGCACATGAAAAGCCAAAAAGAGAAAAAGATGGACAGCTTGATTGCAGACAAAAGTGCACTAATTTGAAAATCAAACCACCAAAAATTTCCAGTAAGCAACCCTAGTAATTAGAAGCAATTTTAAACCTGCTAGAGAATTAAGTTGGCATTCTTCAATTTGAAATGCATGGTGGATAGCCATATATATCTTTATATAGATAGGAATAATGTATATGAATCTTGTACAGATTCCTAAGCTACACAGAAGAAGAATCGGGATCGACAATTACAGACTCAAAAGTATTTATGGATTGTAAGAGCAAAAGAATGTCCAGAGACAAGAAGAAATCAATATAATAATACACAACGGTCGGTCCCACTGTTGTTATAGTTTTCTAGGGGGATAAACGTCTCATCCAAGTACAGTAAAGTGGGATCCACACTACCCCCTTCAACTTTATTGTCTTTCCTCTCCTTCCCCCTCCCTTTTTCAATAATATCCATCCAATTTTACTATCTTTCCTTTTTTAATTCAATAATATTCCTCTATTTTTACTATCATTCCTCTTTTACCCTTTTAACCCACTTTATTGTCTTTCCTCTTCTACCCCTTTCTTAATAATACCTCTCCAACTTTATCATTTTTTCACTTTTACCACCTTAACCCCAAAGAGGATGCTCGTGCCAACATGCCATAAGCACAAGTGAATTCTAGAATATCACAAAAACAGAGAGAATTTAGTTCCTAGGCATGCTTACAAATAAAAAGGCACTCTAAATCATAAAATGCCAAAAATAGTAAACAAATTTACTTGCATATTTTCAATCTAAATTAAGATATACAATACCTGGATTCAAATTCCCTGACTTCAACAAGCTCTTTTCCACACGTATCCGTCCATTGCACTTTCCTCCTCTCAGTAAAACCTGGGAGTTCACTTTCATTTTCACCCGAAGTCCCACGTAGATCACCATCACCACAAACTGTTGGACCACGATCAGAAGGCGTCCTCAAACTACTCTTCGGGTGGACTCTCTCTCCCTTATCGTCATCTCCAAGATCAGAAGGCTCCGATAAGACATCTTGCTGTTGGACAGGACCCACTTTTGGAGGGGAGGGGCCGTCGAGTCCTGCGGAAGCGCGACCAAAGCAGATGAAGGCAGCGCAGCTGCGGGAAACCCGATTCTTCCCGGAAGCCAGTTGGACGTCAGGGTAGGTTTCTTGATTTACCAACTGGTACTGATTCCACGGTGAAACTCTCATGGGTTTTTCTTCGTTTTTCAGACCCAAGAGAAGAAGGGTTAGGCCTTTGCTATAGCCAGTAGCTGAAGATGAGAAGAAACCGCCTCCTTCCACTGCTAATAGCATCAGTTCTTCTCATCTGGGAACCACAGAAGAAATTCTTTGTTACTCTCTTTTCTTCTTTCAACCCAAGTCAACAGTTCTTTACCCAACTATAACTCGGTAAGGGAGGCTATGAGAAATACCAGAAAACAGAGAATTCGGCAATGCTGATGCTTAATAGAGAAACCAAACTTAATAATGCCTTCAGGAACTGGTCTCAAATTGCCAAACTGTATAAATTTATAGACAATATCGCAAATAAGTTATTAAACTGTTGAGTTTCTTACAAATTAAATTGTAAGAAAAGAAAAGAAAGGATGTGCTATTTTAGAAGAACAAAAGTTTTACAAGAAAACAATTTATTCAAACAACAGTGAATCAAAAAACCAATCATCCAGAAATGGCTTTAAAAAAAGAAATCAAAATTAAAGAGAAGAAAAGGCCAAGAAAAAAACCACAAATTTGTTAAAAATGAATAACTTACAAATTTTTCACAAAAGATGTCTAAATTCAAAAATAAGGGAGTTAAAAAGAAATATTAAGATTTCACAATATTTAAGAAAAGTAACAAATCATCAGAAAATGGGTGTATGATTTTTCTTTCCAGAGTACTTTTATAAATTACATCAACAAAAAATCACCAAAAAAAAAAAATTGAGTGCAAAAGATAAGGGCTTGCTTTAGTTTCAATTTGCCACCAAAAAATATGTTTTTAAGTTTTTTATTGGATAAAGGA
Organism: Akebia trifoliata; assembly: GCF_017979445.1. Taxonomy (NCBI): domain Eukaryota; kingdom Viridiplantae; phylum Streptophyta; class Magnoliopsida; order Ranunculales; family Lardizabalaceae; genus Akebia; species Akebia trifoliata. The sequence goes on along the minus strand of NC_141376.1, from coordinate 14,555,460 downwards.
GAATCTTTTTATTTTCTAAGAGAAAAAAGGTTTACTATGACAGATTCTAAATCACAAAATATGGGGACAGCTTAAAGGCTTTTTTTTTCCATAAAAAATAAAAAATATGGGATTTAAACAGTCTCTTTCAGTGAAAATTGTCACAAATAACGACTTTTCAAATGGATTAACAACCAAAAAAAAGTGCTTAAAAAACATTATGATAAATAACTTGGAAAAAAAAAACATTAAAGACCGAGTTAAAATTTGGAGCTTAAAAAAGGGAAAATATTATAATTATTAATTTACACAAAAAACTTGGAGAAAAAAAAAATAGCTTCTCACGCTAAGGAGATTTTTCAACAAGTTAAAAAATGACTTTTTTTAGGAAATTTTCTAAGCTTCCACACTGGGGCTAAGGACATGTTTGATTACCACTTTTGCGCCTTATTTTTTGATTGCTTTGCTTAAAAGAGAACATTTATAAATATATTTTTTCTGGATGAATGCGAAATTTAATTCCAAACAGACCCTATATTTGGCTCCCAAAATATTATTTTTAAAGCATTAACTAATAAATAACCTCTTCTCTTCGTATTGATTCATTTCTATTCAAAAAATTATACTAACTCCATTTTCAAAGGGCCCGTTTGGATCACCATTTCTTCCCAAAAGAAGACTTCTTTAGTGTAGAGAGAGAGAGAAAGAGAGGTGAAAAAGAAAAAAAAAACACACACACACACACACAAATTTTACCTAAAACTAAGCATATTTGCTAAACAAATACCAATTCATCGACCCTAATTGCAGTTCTTCTTCAATGTTTTTGCTAAGATGCGCCAAAACAGCAAAGTTTTTTCTAAATTTTCGATTAAAAAATACTAAGTAATGTGTACCTGACTCTGAAACTCTTGAGAGAGAGAGAGAGAACAAGAGAGATTCTCAGATCTGTAAGAGATCTCCAGCGATTCAATCGTTGATCACATCCTGATGAATCGGCGTCTCTACAGTTCCCAAATCGTTCAGTAAAGTATTAATCGGCGATTAATTGAAATTGGATAGCGATGAGGCTTAACCTTCACCTCTGTAAGTGTGTTCCCAAAGGTTTTAAAGAGGAGGGAGGCATGATGACGCGACGGCGCATGATATCGATGGTCGTGGGTCCCTCTCATTTCTGTTTCTCTTTTTATTTTATTTTATTGTATCTCTTTTCTTCTTTTTACGTAAAGTGTGTGTTGGAGTTGGAGTTGGTGTTGGAGATGGGCCACCTCACTGCCCTAGCCTCAAAAGTTCATATTGACCCTAAGATATGAGTTGGAGTCAAATTTGTATCCAAAACTTACCTCCCTCAAAAGTTCTTATTGACCCTAAGATATGAATTGGAGTCAAATTTACATTAGGTTCAAATTGACCCTAATATATAAATTAGAGTCAAATTTGATTTCTAAACCTAAATTAGGTGATAACTCTAATCCAATCCTTTAATAATTAAGAAAAAAAAATTCTGACTCTATCCAAACACTATAAATCAAAGATTCGACCCAAATTGGAATATGGAATGGGCTAATCTGAAATCCAAATCAAGGCTCTTATGGTACAAAATCAACTTTGGGACATTTTTGGATCACCACCTCGGCTACAACGTGCAAAGGAAAATTTATAGTAGAGACTTTCTCTATACAGGTGTCAATGTGTCGGTTCTGGTTTAATTCCAATTAAACCTTATTGGTTTCAATTCTTATTTATTATGGGATTCTCAAATTAATAGGTTAGACCCACGGTGGACCTTCTTTCCAAAGACTATCACATCTTCAACATTTTTGAATGAGATGAGATGCCATTGTTTAGATTATCTTCTTTGGTTCCTCTTCTTCTACTTTCTGGTTCATAGATATAAAGAAAAAAAAAAGGTTTGTCTCGCCTAAAATAATGATGAACAAGCCGAGTCATCTTGGTATTATATCATTCTAGATAAGATGAGAATCCAAGGTTTAAAATCATAGATTTTTTTTTGCTAAGAAAGCAAGGGATCAGTGGTTAATGGGGTGAGGATTTGAACCTAGTTCATGGGATCAACTCTTCTCAAACCTGTACCACTTAATATATATATATATATATATATATGGGAAGCGTTCGGAAGCCCTAAAGAGAGCTAAACATTTTTCAAAATAGGTGTTAGAAGTTTTGGAATAGGCTGATTTTTTTGTGAGGATGATCTCTATGGTAAAGAGATCATCCTCACCAAAAATCCTTTCATTCTGAAACTTCTAACCCTAGTTTACAAGTTGAAGAATTGTGGATCGTTCGATTTTTGTAAACCACTTTTGATGGGTTAGAAGTTTTGGAATGAGCTGATTTTTTATGAGGACGATCTCCTCATCATAGAGATCATCCTCACAAAAAATCAACCCATTCTAAAACTTCGAACCCATACATTGAAAAAATGTTTGGCTCTATTTACGGCTTCCAAATGCCACCCTATGTATGGATTAGAAGTTTCAAAATAGGCTGATTTTTTTTTTTTTTTGTGAAGATGATCTGAATGGGCTGATTTTTTGTGAAGATGATATCTTCATTATAAATATCATCCTTACACACGCACAACTAATTGAAAAAACTTATAACCCATATAAGACAAATGATTTTTTATTATATTGTCAAATAAGCATTCTCACTAGACACTTTTATAATATGTTAATAGAATCTCTAAAATATAAATACAATCTGGGTCAAATTCTTGATTTGACTCTATGAGTTTTTATTCGACTTGATCGAATTGATGACTCAACTCAATGATTTTATGGGCTGATTAGAGAGTTAGTTCCATCAAGTTTTGGGGTTGATGTCAAATAACCTCGAAATCCAATTGAATCAAGTCAACTCGCCCAAGTTTCAAGTTAACCTGACAAGTTTTAAAACTGTGGGTAATACGATAACATCTTTACTATTATAATGAGAGCAGGTGGAATAGACGTGGTTCAACACCAAAATATGAGTGGCTATAAATGCACCCACTTTTATATTTAAGTTTAATATAATAAGGGTCATTATGGTTTTTTTTTTTTTTTTTTTAACAAGAAGATCGTATAAATAAATAATTACGCTACTTAATTTTCAAAATTACAAAAATATCCCTTTTATATGAAAGCTTCAAAAATTCTTTAATCAATATTGTAAATTATAAATAAGCCTTTTTGGTATATGTTTGTTTGCACATGGCACCTTCTAGTTGTTTCATAACTTAAGCATTGGAGTTTCTTTAATAGATATCGCATTGATCACAAATTTAAAAAAAAAAATTGAAATTAAATATTATGGAGTGTTTTTTAAGTCCCACTCTTTAAGATGTGTAATGCCCTTAATCATGCCTAGAAGATCTTGATCCATTGCTCTTCTATTCCAATTGATGCTTCTTTAATCTTGCACCTCAGCAACAAGTGGTGAAGTTGGATTTGAGCTTTTAGTGGTGTGAGTGATAATGCCCTATTGTGGTGCCTACCAATGATTCTCTGAAGATTAAGTTAGAAATTAGAATGATGCTAAAGTAAAAAATTATGAAATTAGATAGTTAGAGAAAATAATGAATAGTTGATCTTAGAGGAATAATTTGTGTTGAGCTTTCCTTAGCATTCCAAAACTATGAACCCCTTGCCTTACTTTTAGAGGAAGGGGGTTTATAGCCTCGAGTTTAGAAAGGTGTCACCACATGTGTATAAGCAGAGTAGGTCATGATCTGGCTGTGCTCTTGGGTTCTACTCTCACACCTCATTAATACTAGCACTTGATTTTTATTAAAAAAATATTAACGCATTAATTGTTAAGTTGAATCAATTTTATCGTTTTGGAGTTGGTGAGTTAGGACATGTCATTGTCAACTTTGTTTTGATAAATATTAGTAGATGTCATATTAAATGCAAAGATTTCTTTTCTAGGTTTACAATTTAGATCGTCTTGAATTCTTTGTCGTATTGCATTCGAGGTAAGAGCTCAAATAGTACATTGGTGAGTATTTCCCACAGATGACCTATGTCGGGTATTGTAATGGATTTTTGTAGGGACACATGTCATTTCCGTGGGCTGTGACTGAAATAGACTCTACAAATACTTTATAGCATAGATCAATGTTTTAAAACTCGAACCAAAATTTTGCAATTGGTTAGATCGTAGACCGACCAAGGCTCAATTTGGTCGGACCGATTCATAATAATTTAACTATATATATAATTGAGATTTAAGAAGGTTTTTTGTATTTATTTAAGGATCCCTAAAAATTAAAAATAATTTAGTAAGTTTTCAAATTTTATTTATTAATATAGTTGTTAGAATTTGAGTTTTAGTAGATTTTTATAATTATTTGATATTAAAATTCAATATAAATTTAAAATAATTGACTTTCAATATTTTTTAGGATTTTCCTGCTGGTTTTTTGCAATAAAATTAAGAACGAGAATGAGAGAATCTTCAATCTCGTTTTGCAAGAGAATCTAAAAATCGACAGTTCTTTGTTGAGTAATGTTTCCTAGAGAACCCGAACCAATAAAGATTAAAATTCTAATCGGATCGATCCGATTTTTAAAACACTGGCATGGATATTGATATATGATATTATTTATTAATATAATTGTTATAGTTTTAATTTTAGTAAGTTTCTATAATTATTTTATATTAAAATTCAATATAAATTTAAAATAATTGATATCGACGATTCTTTGTTGAATAAGGTTTCCCAAATAAAGATTAAAACTCTCATCGCGGTCCAATTTTTAAAACACTGGCATACATATTGATATGTGTGGGTTTTTATAGAGAACCAAACCAATAAAGTTTAAAATTCTGATCTGACCCTCGGACCAATCCATTTTTTAAAACACTGGCATTGATATTGATATGTGATATTATTTATTAATATAGTTGTTAGAATTTTAGTTTTAATAGGTTTCTATAAGTATTTGATATTAAAATTCAATATAAATTAAAAATAATTCACATCGACGATTTTGGTCCCCAATTAAGATTAAAATTCTGATCGGACCGTCGGACTGGTCCGATTTTTAAAACACTAGCATAGATATTGATATGTGTTGGTTTTTCTAGAATCCCCACCCATTCACACCAACCAACACACACACCCACACAAAAGTGCCTAAGGAGGCTGGGGGCAAAGTTACAATCCAAATGGAATTTGATCTCTAGAGACTTGTTATCTTCTTGGTAACTTCGAAAGTGTTTCATCTTTGGGAAATGTATGCCTTTAGCCGTTTAAACTTCAATCCAACCCTTCATAATAACTCTTTCCCAAAGCATAAGAAGATGGATAGGATTCGGTAGCCGAATTGAAGTCATTTTCAAGGAGGTATTTCAAATTTTGGCAAATATAAGACCATGAAAGAAATTCAAAATGCCACTTGTCTTGTAACGAGAAGGGTTCCTTCTAGGGGTGCAACTTGGCTTGATTCGACTTGATTCGATTCGATTTGAGGCCAAATTGGAACTGAACCGACTAGATTCTATTAAATGAGAATCGGAACCAAACCAAATTACCATAGAACCAAATCAACCCGAATCGAGCTAAGGTTGGTTTGATTCGGTTTGGTTCTATGGATTGCCAATATCTTAAAAACTTAATTGAATCAACATATTTTTAATAAAAATAAATAGATATGAATATGAAATCTTATATAATGAGTTATTTATCCATCCATCAATAATAAAAAATCATGTATACATTATATAAAAAAAAAAAGGTCAATAATTTTTTCATCAATTAAAAAAGGTCATTAATCTATCTATAAAAAAAAATAATCAATTTATCCAGAAAAAATGGGTATAGTTTATTAAATAGATTAATAATATTTATTTATAATTTTCTTATTGTAAGGATTCTGTTCTCAGTTGGTTTGATTCTTATAAGGCATGAACCAAGAATCGAATCAAATTGGTCGGTTCTCTATTTTGTTAACCCGGAACCAAACCTAAGTTTATTATAAACCGAACCAAATCAATCCAAAGCTCTCGATTTGGTTTGATTCTCAATTTGAACTAGATCAAGTTGCACCCCTAGTTCCTTCAAAGAACTATCAATAGCGATAGCGCCCCAAGTTTAGATCCATAGATTTAAGGGGTAAATCTTTGTATTTATTTTAAAGAGCTGTTATTGCCACATCAACTTTTATTAATGGCGAACCAACCCCTATGTAAATTACTAGAGAATGGCACACAATCGGTGCGGCATTGATAAAAATTGGTGTGGCAATAGTTTAACATAGATTATTTTACTTACACCACACCAATCCTTTTTTTTTAAAAAAATGGTTGTCTACCCATAATTTGGTGTTATAAGTAAAAAATTGTTGCTAATAGAAGCTCTTCACTAAATTTGTAAAGATTATTATTTATTTTAAAATCTATTCTTTTAAATATTTACAAATTTAATATATTTTTATAGACTCATCTGAGTTGACATATGAGTCGCCAACCTAACCCGATTAGGTAAACATCCAAGTCGAGTCAAGTTTACAAGTTTTAAAACTATGATATTACAAAAAATAAAAGGGATGAATCAATTACTTTAATTATAGAGCAATTCTATTGTCACACCAACTTTTGCTAATAACACCCCAAATTCATATGAAATCACTAAAGAATAGGACAAATCTTGGGGTTCTCTTAGTAAAAGTCGGTGTGGCAATAGAAGCTCTCTAATTATATTATTATTTATAGATTTTTTCATCTTTCTTTCTTGTTACATCTCATGTAAGAATTTTTACTAGGTGGATCTAATAACATATTTTATGTTGTCTAGTATTTTCTTCTTTTGTAATTTTGAAAATTCTGATTTTGATCAAACTTGCCAATGTGATTTATGGGATTATAAGTGATCTCCTTCTATCTTTAGTCTATCATTAGTTGTTACCATTCGATCTCTTCTTGATAAAGACTTCTTCACAATGATTTTCATCGGCCCATGTCTTGTCACTCACTTTGGAGTTTATGAGAGAGTTTCATCTGACCTCTTTTTTTTTTTTTTCTTTGATAATATCAATTATATATATCTCGAGGTGACAAATGTACGATTTTTCTATTCTACCTGACAAAATTACAAAATTTGATTGATGATTTACACGTATGAGATTCAGAGTATATTTATCATAAGTCAATTGCAAGTTGACTGATTGGTGGGCCAATCATTCACATGTAATTGGACTCGAAAGAATAAAAAGGGAGCTGTATTTGAGCAAAAAGATTTATGGTTAGAAGGTCGGTAATAAGACCTTGTCGGCTACTAAGGGTTTCTAGCAAATTTAAATTACACATCAATCGTTTTCTTATATTATACTCTAAAAGCCAAACAAGGTGCATGGGATTCCTTAAGGAAGTGACATTTTATGTGGAAAAGGAAAATGCTAATGAATTTTGGTAGGTTAGGTACATTACAATTTCTTTTTTGTGTTGCATTATTCTTGTTTGGACCCACCGCCACGTCTTCGTGAGTATGTTGATATTATCTTACTATTGAGATTCGATAAAAATCCTATATGGCAAAGGCCAATGCTTATTGGATTGGTCCCAAATCAACCCTAATTCTATCAAAACCCTGATTCCGGTTTACTAGTTAATGTTACGATAGATTTTAACGATGGCAAAGAGAAACCCATAACTTTGTTTTAACTATTAATGTCTCTTTAGTGTCACGACGACCGAACGACCATAAACTTGTTCAGACTGTAGTCAAAGTCACTCTACTCGTAATGACATCCACTCAAAATCTACCTACTACAATTTGTTATAGGATTCATAATCCCAATTTCAATATTCACGATAAGATTTAGATAATGAGATAATCAATTTTCATATGATCTAAAGGTCTCGTTCGCCAGTACCCTTACTTCATACCAGAAAAGGAAGGAAATATTTGAATTATATTTGTGATTTAAAGGTTAAAAGGGATTTTCGAATGAGGTCAAAAGAGGCATGTGAAGATTATCAAGTACACACATTAGTGGGTCTCCCAACTTCATAATGAGTTGTTAAAGCTTATTGAATGTGGATTAATGAATGATTTATTCAGCATCAAGGACCACTAGACTTCGTCCAATCCTTCACAAAGTGAATTAAAAGAAACAAAAAAAATTTAGTTTTTATAATAAATCATAGAAGGCCAAAAGAGAGTCCAACCCATTTGTTTAATCCTCATACTTCAAATGTCCCCAAAGAATTCAATTAAATGGGCTTTTTAGTCGTAGAAGGATTAATTAGTAGGTTGGGATAAATTAAACAATCTCATTGTACACTTAAAAAAAAAGAAGAATAAGTTGGATGATAGAACTATAGATTTTTAGTACGATTTTTAATTGAAAGAAGAGGATAATAACACAAAATTCTATTATACGTTTTCATAATTAGAAAGAAAATCTTAAGGATAAGAGGAGAATCTTATGGTTGGTATTCAATTCTGTGAAAGGCATGTGACTTTATTTTGATTGGACTTTGCAAAAGTGAATTTCTTAAAGATGAAACATACAAATGTGATGAGGCTATGTGCCCAAATGGGTTGAATCATTTGAGGATAATCAATCATGAACAGTGTTTGCATGACAATAAAGTATCGATAGAAAAAGAAAGCTTGTATGTCTCACACCAACTTTTTATAACACAACAATTAGTGAAAGAAAAACTCTAGGCCTAGGGCTCCCACCTTAGCCAACACCTACAGGTGTCGTGGGGGGACATCGGTTATACTTGGTTACCCCACGTATTAGGTAATAAGTTATGGAGTCAAGATCCCATATGGTGTTATGTTTCTATAGATAGAAATGTTGTTGATGTGGCACAATTTTATTAGGAAATAAATACATTGGATTACGTGAATGACTTGATTAGAAGCTCAAGGTGTTTTTAAATAACCAACTAAACCATGCTACATACACTCTTATTTTATTTTATAGGAATGGGACATCGTTTTGAATCTTAAGTTTTTAAGTTATATAGCCAAACCCCCATGGTGTGCCTACAAGTGTGTGTTAAGCTAATCAAACTCAATGAAATTATATATCATACGCAAAATAAGGATGTAAACACACCTAAAAGGATTATAAAAAAAATAAATAAAAGATTTTATTACCACACTAACTTTTGTTAACGCCACCCCAATTCATATGCAAGTTACAAAAGACTTAGCACACATCATGGGGTGGTGTTAGCAAAAGTTGGTGTGGCAATAAAAGCTCTAAAAAATAAGTAATCCTCACCTTTGTAGAAGAAATCCAAATCCAAAGAGCTTTTTCTGAGAAGAACAAATGAAAATGGTCTGCATTTACTTTATCACCAAAATATATATATGAAAATGTTCGGCACTCTACTCTTTGCCCTACGTGTTTTATCCTACATGGATTAGAAGTTTTGGAATGGACTAATTTTTGGTGAGGATGATCTCTATGGTGAGAAGATCATCCTTACTAAAAATCAGCCCATTCTAAAACTTCTGGCCCCATGTTTACAAGTTAAAGAATTGTGTACTATCCATTTTTTGTAAACCATTTGTGATGGGGTTAGAAGTTGAAGAATTGTGTACCGTCCATGTAGGATAAATAGTATGGTGGACGGATCATGGGACATATGTAAAAATAATGGTTTTTTAAAATATGGGTTAGAGGTTTTGGATTGAACTGATTTTTTGTGAGGATGATTTCTATGATGAGAAGATCATCCTAAAAAAAAAAAATCAGTCTGTGAAACTTCTAACCCCATCAAAAGTGATTTAGAATGTGAATTGTCGATTTTTTACTAATAATTTGTAAACCACTTTTGATGGACTTACAAGTTTCAGATTGAGCTGATTTTTTGTGAGGATGGTCTTCTCATCATAGAGATCATCCTCATAAAAAATAAGCTCAATCCAAAACCTCTAACCCATATTTTAAAAAACCATTGTTTTTACATAATCCGCCCCCATATATATATATATATGGGACATGCTCGGCGTCTTACTATTTACCCTACGTTTTGCCCTATGTCTTTTGTCCTATATGGATTAGAAGTTTTGGAATGGGCCGATTTTTTGAGAGGGTGATCTCTATGATGAGGAGATCATTCTCACAAAAAATCAGCTCATTCCGAAATTTCTAATCTCATCAAAATTGATTTACAAAACATAGACGGTCCATGATTCTTCAACTTGTAAACATGGGGCTATATATATTATTAAAAATGTAGGCTCTCCATTGCATGACACGTGCAGCCTAACGGGCTAATCTTATAATTTGGGGATGCCCTTCATACACACGGGCTGATGTGATTGGTCCGTCCTGTGATAAAAAACATTTCACCATGTTCATTGCTTGGTGAACTTATAAAAAGTAGTTGCAATGCAAACTCTACGCAACCAAAAAAAAAAAATTTGTTGTACCAAAACCCTAGTTTTATGACTGAATTCTATGAGCCTTACCCCTAATAAATGATCTACTTAGATAAATACACGCCAATGGGAATCTTACATAAAAAACAATGGAATCAAATACATAAGCCTCTTTTGAGTGACAAAATTATTGTATAGAAGAAGAATGCTTTAGGGAGCGTAATCAAGGAGAAGGGTACAGCCATCATTGTCAGCCATTATTCTAGCCTTTGAGTACCTTCTTTCCCATGAAAATCTCTACTTTATAAGCTTATCAGAGCACCCATCCCACCCAAATTCAGAACTAATGTAACATCTTAAACACTTATGTTGGTTCTATCAATATTTGGGCTTCAACCTGAGCGACTTGAACGGGTAGACCATACTCAGGTCAAGTGGCAGAAACCCTTAGCCCAAGCTTAACTCAACCTGATTATCGAGCTCATTAAACCAAGCTTAGCTCAAGCTTCTAAACTTGAGTTGAGTTGGCCCCGGCTTATCTAGTAGGTGTAGTTTGTAGGGTATTGCATGTATCTGGAGAATTTGGACGAGATATGGTTTTCTAAGAGGTCAGTTGCTTTGCTCATGCTAATTGGGCCTATGGTCCGGAACCGTCATCAAAAAGAAAAAATAAAGTAACGTTAAAAAAAAAGTTTTTTTTTTTTTTTTCAACAAATGCATGTTCCAAGAAATAATTAAATAACACTTCAAAAATAAATATAAATGAACAATAAATATAAAAACATTTGTATATTATTATATAGCCCCTGATTGAATTGAGTTGCCCGAGCTCAACCCAAATTAAGGTCGGGTTTAGTTACCAGGCTCAACTCATGTTTGATGTAACTTGAGGGCTTGCCCATCAATCAGGTTGAGCCTAGACCAGCCTACCCAAGTTGCAGCCCTAGTCAATATTCCCCTCGATAGGAGCTAAAAGTTTCTCGGAATAGAACCACCTCACACACTTTGGCTCCTCCCTAGCACCACTACCCCCCTTGGCACCTCGGTACTTCAACTCCATTCGAGGGCCAAAGCTTGCTGCAAGTGGGAAGGAGCTCTCTCTTCAGGTAAGACCAAGCCCTAGTCCCATTGATGTAGTGAGGATGTTAGGAGGGATTGAAGACGAGATCCACAATTATCCCTTATTTTCCCTCCTAGCTTATAATTGATCTTTGGATCTGAAAATTCTGTGACGTGCACCGATCAAATAGGCTAATTGACTGTAACATTATTGGGGATATACGAAAACCTGCAGAACCCTCTAATCAATTTGGTTTATCGCTTAAACATCGTTCAAAGTAATGAATTGGAAATCTCTTTTCAGTTGGCACCCAGACCTCACCCAACCATCAATCAGGTTTACAAGAACAATGTGAGACCACAAATCTTTTCTGGGGACACTAACGTAGTAACTGTACAGAACAAGACTTCATTCTATTAACTGGTTAATGTATAAGAATAATTTTTGAGTTAATGAGATTTCTGTAATTATTTGATTAGCCAATGCTGAATGAAGCCTTTACTACCAAGTTGATTCTAGGGTTTGCAGAACAGATCCTTACCAATTCCAGTTGTTAGGAAGTCGTTAAAGGTAACAAACAGTTCATCATACATCAGTAAATAGGGCCTACAATGAAATGTTTTTAAGATCCATTCTATGAAAACAAGCTAACCATTTATATCTAAAACAAGGAAAGCAAAAGATCGAAAAGTAAAAGAACCCTTGACGAATTGGTTGATGGTTTTGTGGTTCCACCACGCTGCATTCTGCTCCATGAGAAAGCACGGCCATGAAGCTACGTTTTTCAATCTGTGTGTTGTCCAAACCAAGAATCAGGCATCAGAGACACGCTCGTTCTTCTGAAGGTTGCAATAAATGATAAATGCACCACAACATGCCTTAAAGATTTCTGACCCACGAATGGAAGCAAGCCTAATATCAAGGACTCAGTACGAAGAATTGGGTCCGGGACTATCTGCATGCATGTCCATGGAGAAATCGTTAGAGCCCATTGAATTAGAATCTCTAGTTTGGTGATGCAGAGAGTTGTTTGGATAATAGCCTCCCTGAGCCAAGTGATAGTGCTGAAGGCTCTGACGAACAGGGCTGGAGAGGGCATTGGAGAAGACTGAGTTCTTAGCTTGATTATTAGAGTGCACAGATCGAGGAGCCTGACCAATGGTGGATGGGCCTAATGAACCTGAAGAGACTTGGACACCTGTGTTCATGAAGTGTGTGGTAGGTTGAGTGTGTTGATGTTGGTGTAGAAGCCTGGGAGACATAGGGGGCTCCTCTCCACCATAGGCGAGCTCATTCTGCAGAGGGATAAAAAAATTTGAACATCTGGTATTCAGCGGCATAGACACAGATCATTAGATTGAGACTGGTTTTTCGGCCAAATATTTCAAAATCAACAAAAGAAAACTCACTACAAATTTTTATACAACTAGGTTAGTAGTCTAGTATGTAAACAAAGGAAACCACAACAGGAAAAAAGGGAGACGAGACGAAGTAATAACTTCCTCCGAAAAGACAAGATCCCATCTAAATACAAACTCCTCAAAGAATTAAACCCGAAACTCTCTGAAGAATTTGGAATAATGAAGATGGCGGTTTCACAATGTGGGTGATATCATGCACTTAGTTTTCCTTCCTCTTCAAAGATCCTTATCTTCTTCCTTTCCTTCCATTGACACCAACAAATCATGCACAAAATCAATATCCACAAAATCTTCCCTATAGAATAAAATACCACAGAATGCCAGCTTTGTAATAGGGATAAAAAAATATTGGAGAAGTAGTAGGGAATACCAAAGGTGCTAAAGAACTCCATTACATAACCACATGACGTATCCAACTTCTACATCATAGAAGCGCGACTACCAATACTTCCTAGAAGATGATATGTGCTGACAAGGATAAAGTTTGGTGCTTCACTAGTGTGCGTATCCAAGTATTTGCTCATGTCCCTTTTTCTCATTCTTACTTGGTCATACTTCAAATCACTAGACATATTATAGAGTCCGGTATATCTCACCCAATTGTTTGAGCCATCTCCTCAACCCTATGATACTCAAGTTTAACAGAGGCCAAGGACAACCAAAAAGCCCAATTTATCACTCTACACTCCCTTCTCTCTCTTTCCCTCTAACCAAGACAAATATATTACCTTCTCTCTATCTCCATCTAAAATTTTACCTTTTACAATGATAGCAGACAAATATGGTTCCAACAAAGCTCATCCTTGATATGGAATCTTTAGCTTTTTTTCCATCAGTTTGAATTACTGATTTCTTGGCAATAATGAGAGGATCAAATATCAGTTCTATATAGGGGAAAAAAAGGATCAAATATCAGTTCTTATTTTGTATTGAACTTGACTATAGGGGGGGGGGGGGGGGGAATCTATGTATCAAAGGCATGTACAACATTCTTCTGACCCAAAAAACACATACCGAAAAAACAAAAACAAAAAAAGAGAGAGAAAAGTGAAAATCAAAGAATAATCAAGCTTGACTGAGAACCGGCATCTTCTATTTGATCTTGAAGATCAAACAAGATTTAAAGTTGAAATCCACTATTCATGAGCTTGCACCTTGAGGTCATTATTATGAACTGGCTTCTTGTGCTCTCCAAACCCTAACACTACATATGAGGCTTTGGCTACGATGTTATTCTAGGGTTTCTTTTGTGGGAGCAAGATTATTGAGATCATATTTTTTTGTTCTTGCACGAAATTCTTCAAAGAAAAAAGAGGAAGAGAGAAAGAAAAAAAAAAAAAAACTTGATCAATATAGAGAAGGAAAGAGAGAGAGATTAGAATGAAAGAAACATAAGTGCAGAATCCTTAATTTATTAATTTTTCTTTTCTTTCTCTTTATCTTCAAAGGGTGTAACAGATCCCCTTATATACCTATAATACACGTGTTACATGACTAACGGGAGTTGAGAAGATACCTCAAGCCTAGTCGGCAAGAAATTTTTTATTTATTTTATCACAATCCTCTCGTTCTCTTTCTATGGATCCTTCGTAAGAAGCCATTGGCTCATCAACCACTCCTATAAAACTCAGACGCATGTCATTGGACTGCTAATTGACTCCAAACATCTAACCATCAAACCTCATGGGCTTTGAGGTGAAATCTTTTAGAAATCAAGCAGACACTTCAATAATTAATTCCTCTTTTGATGATAGAGACATCAAACTCATGATGGAATAAGTTAATATGCATTTTTCTGGAACATCATCTCCTCCTTACCCTCAATAGACATTCCTAATTAATAGTAAAGCTGCAATTCAGTAAGAGTAACAGTCAAAGGGTTATGCAATGCAAAATAGAATATAAATATCAAAATCAATTAACATAATCAAGCTCAAAAGGAAAGGACATAAAATAATAAGTACAATAGACAGACAGGTGAGAATCTAATTATTTTCATAGCAATGATAAACGCTAAAGCTCATAGATAAATGTTGACAACATGGAGACTCAAAACTCTTGAAAAAAATGGCAAAACGAGAAAACCTGCAAATAAGCAAGTATATCAGCTGTTGTTACTCTCAATCCTTCCTCCTGTTGTCGCAAGATCGATTCATAAAGTTTCTCCTGCAAAACCCAAAGATAAGACAAGAACAATCAATAGAGAGCCCAAAAAGACTAATTCATTAAAATAGATCTTTGAATGCAAGATGATAAAAATAAAAACCTAAGAAAAGACAGCAAGAAAGCTTGTAAACGTAATAGAGTATGAATGATAAGCATGGAGACGGGGCAATAACTATTGCATGAGTTTTGACCTTTGTGCGTGTGCGTGTGCGTGTGCGTGCGTGTGTGTGTGGGGGGAGGGGGGGGGTTCCTAAGATGTGTGCTCAATCTCAAGGTAAATGAAAAGCCTACTATCAATAACACCAAAAAAAGAAAGCCATCTATCATATGATTAATTACAATCATACTTATCAAAAAAAGAAAAAATAATACAAATTTTACAATCTTGAAATGCTCAGTATAAGTTTGAGGTCAAGGTGACTAGGGGATAATCAAATACTATACTATACGTGATCAGCCAAAAGTCAGTGGGTCACACTTTTATAAATAAAAAATAAATAGACAAAAGAGGTTCTTACTTGTGCAAATGTGTACCCATATATGAGAAAAAGTTACAAATTTAGGAATTATTGAAATGGTAACACATATGAAGGTTATGTCATAGTAACTATGGAATCATTTGATGTAAAAACTTGTAACGATCAGGGGCAGAACCAGGATTTTCTATATGGGGGCTAAGTGCTAACGAAGATTGATCGATAATTTTGGTTTCCTTCTATGTCAATGTTGGGCTTGTCACTGCAAACATTATGAAAGAAGATAAAATTTGTTTTCCATTTGATTTCATTAATAATAGAGAATTAAAGACTCCCAATACAAATGAGATGCACAAAAAATAATTTGTATAAATATGTCAATACATTAATATCATCTATAAAAGAGGATTCTCAAAAAGAAGCCATTCCTCAACTCTATTTCCAATGCTCGATCAACTCGAAATCAACTTCAGGATGATTTCAAAAGGCCAATATTGAGATCTAAACGATTGATTTCTATGCATCAACATTAGTCACATGATCAATATCTTATACTTGCATCGATATGCTTCGGGAGCACCTTAGCATTCAGGAAAAGATGGATATCCATGTAAAATAAAATATTGATCTCACATAATGAATCAATCCTATCTGATTGAGCAGAATTTAACTACAAGAAGTTTAAAAGTTGGAAAGTACTTAAAATACTTTGACCTAAATTATTTTGAGTCAGTTTTATCAGTCAACTCAGAAATCTGGCAAAGGCAACTAAGAAATTTTCTAAGTGGACTCGTAAATTTCCCACTCGAAATTACCAATTCATGGGCCAAAGATCTTGAAATTACCAAGACAATACACATTCCCAAAAATTACCACATCACAATTTTTTAAACAGTATACTTTTACACTGAAATACCCTCAATACTCCTACCCTCTGCATTTACAATAGGGGAAAAGTTGGTATGTTTTCACCTTATAGCCTTTAATTGTTTAAGGGATCTACATGAATTTATGCCAAATCAGGTCAAAGTGTAATTTACTCTCTTTTTTGGGTGATTTAGACATGCCCTTTTACATTTTGGTTAATATTAGAGATGCCTTTGTGTTTCAAACTGATGACATGCCTCACTTGAGCTAGGTCTTCTCTGGCACGCATGCATGCTTGATTTTCACACACCCACACTTGATTTTCACCCCAAAACCAGTCAACTTCAGCATTATAAGTGTAAAAGATTTTACCCTTAGTCTTCTAACTTAAGATTTTATCTTCTTTAACCTTCAAATCAATTATTGATAAAAATAAAAAATAAACCTTCAAACTAGTCATACTCAAGCTCTTCAACCTCTAACCAAAATATGGTGATAATTTAAAGTATCAATCTATTCAACCAGGGCCGGCTCGATACAAGTTGAGGCCTAAGGCGAAACCTCAATGTGAGGTCTTTTTTTATATTTATTATTTTACTGTAAATACTAATAATTATCTATTTAAATAATAAAAATTATTTAAAATTTACTTTTCTTGCTTTTTGAGACACAAAAATTGTTAATTAAATTTTTTATATTCAAGTTTTGCTAAAATATCTTATTCAATAAATAATATTGCTAGTCCACTTAAATCTTTCTTGGGATATAGTTGATAGTAAGTAAGATTTTATCAATTTCAATTTTGAAAAACTTTTTTTCTGCAAAAGCAACTGTTACATGTATTGTTAATAATATTCTATAGGCAATGTATGCATTTGCGAAAAAATCTAATCTTTTTATGTAATTCAATGCCTCAATTGGAGTCTTTATTTCTACTTGTAAGACTTCCCTTAAAACTTTTAGTTCTAAAAATAAATCTAAACCATTAATGTCAGAAAACATATCTTTTTTATTAAAAATTCAAGATTAAGGCAATAGAATGATCAATAATCAATGCCAGCCACCGTTCACCACTAGTTCACCAACGATCTTTAAAATAAAACCTCGAATCCAACATCCGTCAAGGATTTGTAAAGAGAAAGAGAGGGAGATTATAAGAGAGAAAAAAATAGAGATTTGAGAGTTAGAGAGATGGAGTCTTGTAGAGAGATGAATTTTGTAAATGCAATTTTTTTTATTTTTTATTCTTTAAAAGGAATTTTGTACAGGTTTTTTTTTTAAATTCTTATTTTAAAATTTTCAACGTACAAGTTCGAAATAATTGGAGATAGTGTTTTAAATGTCTAGGAAACTATATATATATATATATATATATATATATATATATTTTTTTTTTTTTTTTTTTTTTTCTTTTTTCTTTTTTTTTTTTTTTTTTTCTTTTTTTTTTTTTTTTTTTTTTTGGGGGGGGGGGGGGGAGTATCCAATGTGAGTGGGTTTCATTTATTTATTTATTGTTTAAACTTTAATTGAAAAAAATTAAAACGTACAAGAGAGAAGATATTTAAGTAGTTAATTAGTTTTGGGAAACTAATTAAGAAATCCTAGGAAACTAGGAGATTTTGGGGATCTCCTCTCTTTTTTTGATTATTTTTTATTTGGAAACACATATTTTCGATGTGCAATGCATTACCAAACTCAACAAATTTTCTTTTTAGGGCCCATGGATTTAGGAGATCTTATCTTCTTCTTTTTTTGGTTATTTTTTATTTAGAAACATCTATTTCCAACGTGTAAGTTATTAATGAATTTAAAAAAAAAAAAATGGAAATCTACCCCTAACATTCCAACATGTAATATAAAGGGGTTCAATTTTTTTTTCTATTGTGCGGTCGAAATTCAGTGGACTGCCCTGATGAATCCAACCACACTGATCTGAAGTCGTTCCTAACAAAATCACTCTGACACTCAAGTTAAAGAAGCAGAGGAATGGTCTCCAGTATTGGTTAAACCTCTGATTCCCCCCCCCCCAAAAAACGATCCCCCTCAATAGTGTTTCCTGTGTTATTTATCCCCCCCCCCCCCCCAGCTGTTCATATGGCTTCCCCTTCTGTAGGCTATAATCATGAGATATCCACTGATTTTGTGGAGTTGTTTACTTAATCGAGATCTCTTGGATTGATCATACTAAACTGCAGAGATCTCTTCCAGAATCTCTGGGATTGACATGCACGCATCAGCCTTACGGTTGCCTTATGACCTGACCTACCCTGCTTGGTAGACCTGGTCTTGCTTAATGCTATGTTGCCCTGCTAGCCAAACTAGGGAAGTCCCTGCTTTGACTTACCCTGCTTGTAAGGCAGTGCGTCGTATGCTAATTTGTGCCTGGTACCACTTAGCTGGTTTGGGCACGTATACGGCTTAGATTAATACGCAATTATTTTCCTTTACATCTATTATTAAAAAAATTGTTATTATTATAATTTTTTTCTTTGGGGGGGGGGGGGGAGTATCCAATGTGAGTGGGTTTCATTTATTTATTTATTGTTTAAACTTTAATTGAAAAAAATTAAAACGTACAAGAGAGAAGATATTTAAGTAGTTACTTAGTTTTGGGAAACTAATTAAGAAATCCTAGGAAACTAGGAGATTTTGGGGATCTCCTCTCTTTTTTTGATTATTTTTTATTTGGAAACACATATTTTCGATGTGCAATGCATTACCAAACTCAACAAATTTTCTTTTTAGGGCCCATGGATTTAGGAGATCTTATCTTCTTCTTTTTTTGGTTATTTTTTATTTAGAAACATCTATTTCCAACGTGTAAGTTATTAATGAATTTAAAAAAAAAAAAAATGGAAATCTACCCCTAACATTCCAACATGTAATATAAAGGGGTTCAATTTTTTTTTCTATTGTGCGGTCGAAATTCAGTGGACTGCCCTGATGAATCCAACCACACTGATCTGAAGTCGTTCCTAACAAAATCACTCTGACACTCAAGTTAAAGAAGCAGAGGAATGGTCTCCAGTATTGGTTAAACCTCTGATTCCCCCCCCCCCAAAAAGATCCCCCTCAATAGTGTTTCCTGTGTTATTTATCCCCCCCCCCCCAGCTGTTCATATGGCTTCCCCTTCTGTAGGCTATAATCATGAGATATCCACTGATTTTGTGGAGTTGTTTACTTAATCGAGATCTCTTGGATTGATCATACTAAACTGCAGAGATCTCTTCCAGAATCTCTGGGATTGACATGCACGCATCAGCCTTACGGTTGCCTTATGACCTGACCTACCCTGCTTGGTAGACCTGGTCTTGCTTAATGCTATGTTGCCCTGCTAGCCAAACTAGGGAAGTCCCTGCTTTGACTTACCCTGCTTGTAAGGCAGTGCGTCGTATGCTAATTTGTGCCTGGTACCACTTAGCTGGTTTGGGCACGTATACGGCTTAGATTAATACGCAATTATTTTCCTTTACATCTATTATTAAAAAAATTGTTATTATTATAATTTTTTTCTTTGGGGGGGGGGGGGGGAAGGGGGGGGGCTTAATCTTGGCGGGGCCTTAGGCAGTTGCCTAAATGGCCTAGTGCTTGAGCCAAACTTGACTTCAGCTATGTTGTCAACTACTTTTAGAAAACCTTAATTTTTCTACCAACAAATCCGTCATCTTTTACTTCCTAAAAATCCTATCTTGATTTAAAGGTTGAACAAGTAGAATCTTAAGGTTCAAAATTAGGGTAAGAATTTGTACCCTTACGCTTCAAGTTTGAAGGGTGAAGACGATGGATTTTTAGAGAAAAATCAATGGTTTTTGGTTAAAAACTTTGAAGATGATAGATTTTTTAGGAAAAAGGGGTTTTGGCTAAAGGTTGAAGACTTGCTCTTCAAGTTCAAATATTGAAGATGAAGGATTTTTGGGAGAGAAACCAAGGGTTTTGGTTAACATCTTTATAGATGACAGACCTTCTGGGAGAGGGGTTTTGGCTAGAGGTTGAAGACAATGTCTTTCTCTTTAGGTTTCAAGGTTGAAAATGATGGTTTTTTGGAAGAAAAACCAAGCCCTTTAGGTTAAAATCTTTGAAACAGGTTTTATGGATAAAAGGAGTTGAGGTTGAAGACAAAGGTATCTCTACCATTTCATATTAGTTTCTGAGACAAAACCTAAGTCAAGGGGCATATCGTCACTTTGAAAACATAGCATGGTATCTCTAATATTGACCAAAATGTGGGGACAATTTTTAAATACTTTTTTTTTTAAGTTCAATGGGTATCACCCCTACGTGGCTCTGCCCCTGTTTCGAATAATGATTTTCTTCTAAACATTGTCATGATCCGCACCCGCACTAAACCCACCACAAACATTTCCCAATAGAGTTGAATTCATCACCTTAATATTCTTAAACCCTAAACCACAAGGATGCATGCAAGCAAACTTTTTATTGAAGTCACATTTCCATCTTTGAAAAGGAATCACCTTTGAAGATTGTATCCAAAGTGGTCCTACACCTATAACTTGCTCCAAGGAGAAGACCAAGATATGCCCAAGAAGAACCAACTTCACAACCCAAAGATTTTGCCAAATATCAAGGTTCGACATGAACCCTACTCCAAAGATCTTAAACATTGAAATTACCTCAAAAAGGCATTGTCTCTCTAAAGAACCCAATATGTTGGATAGTGATATGAACAAGACCAACGTATCAATCGTGAACTAGATGTGAGAAATCAATAGCTCCCCTTAGCTAACCGCAAATTTGGACAGATTTCCATTCATCACAGCCCTTGACTAACCCTACCCAAATACTCCACAATTTTAAAAAGGAATAGGGACAAAGGATCCCCTAACTCACTGCTCTAAAACTCCTATAAAACCTCAATCAAACAACCATTAATCAAGATAGAAAACAATGTTGATGAAAATGCACTTCATAATCCAAGATATGGACCAACTCTCAAAACACACGACCCAAAAGATATTTCAAGATATCACTAATTGACATGGCCGTAAGCTTTATC
Source organism: Akebia trifoliata (assembly GCF_017979445.1). Classification (NCBI taxonomy): domain Eukaryota; kingdom Viridiplantae; phylum Streptophyta; class Magnoliopsida; order Ranunculales; family Lardizabalaceae; genus Akebia; species Akebia trifoliata. Next base: position 14,534,122 of record NC_141376.1, on the reverse strand, counting down.
TAGATCAATCTTACAAACAATAACCAAAGTATCTAAACGATTTTTCATAGCAATACATTCACTAGCTATCAAGACATCATCCAAAATTTGGTGACCTTTGACAAAAGTACCTTTTTTTGGCCACTCAAATCTAGAATAATCTCTTTGAGCCTCAATGCTAACATTCTAAAATGATTGTGTAAATAGCTCCTACTAGGCTAATTGGCCAAACATCTAAGATGTCATCAACCTATGACTTCTTCGGGACTAAAGCAACCAGACCTTCTTTTTTTGTATTGCAACATCATCTAAATAAGGCCATGGAAAAAATATCTAGAATCAAAGTTTCATGGCCACTTATTCCTCTAATTGTTTGGACTACCTTATCCTCCTCAAAACGGTTTTTCAAGCAAGGGAAAAGCCATGTAGGGACTTGTGGGGGTATAGCTTGAAAAAATATCATTGATCAGCCCCCCACAATTTGATCGAGATACCCATATGTTTTTGAAACTGGTGACATGCAGGCCCCCACTGAAGTTTATTTCCCGGCAGACCTATCTATTGCATTTTTATTATAAATAAATAAATAACTCCCTTGGAGTTCTTATAACTCTAATGGGACCTTACTTTAAGTTTGTTACTTAACAAACCTTGGAGTGGGGCCCATATTATTTTAAAAGATTAAATCATATACTACCATCAGTTCTTTAAATCAAATACCTATTATATCCTCTCTTTTTTCAACATCGATTCTCTCTCAAAATACTATTGATCCCACACGGCCACATTGACAATCAAACACCATAACCTTCTAGATTTCATACTAAAACTCACAAAGGGACAAGGACGGGATTGTTCTACCCGTTATTGATAGAAGAAGCACCTCCGTCGTGGCAAGCCAATGGGGGAGAAGTTCATTTCTTACTACCCAGTCTATATGCAACACACATGCAGTCTATGTTATCATAGAACATCGATCTCAAGAAAAGGAAAGCAACATACTGGTTCCTGCAAAGGACAACTTAAATTCAACTATTAGGAGACGGCTTTCCTTTCAGGGGCTTCCCTCAATCTAGTTAATTGAGTTAGGAGATTTAGTTTTTGAGTTAGAAGTAAGAACCCTGAGTTGAGCTTATAAAGGCTTTCTCGGGTTGGTTGTTTTAGCTCTTCAAGTTAAAGGAAGAAAGAGATAAGTTTGGAGTATGACCTTAGGAGATTTTAAACCTAAGGGGATGAGGGTTATGGGGAGAAGGGGACCCCCTTCTACCGACTAATCGGCCCTTAATCTTTGCCAAACGGAATAAAGTAAACGGTCGACCTTACACCTCTATTAGCTAAACGAGTTGTAAGGCCCCATTTTTTTTTCCTTAAGGCCCACTCAAAGGCCCTTACATGGTACCATACACAAACGAGTGTAAACTCACAATCTATCACTCAAAAATAGCCCTCTCAAAGAGGTCCAACTCTGAGGTAGCTACTCCCCCTGAAGGGGTTAGGGAGGAAATGGTTAATATCATTATAGCTAGAGTTATGAGCTTGTTTCTTAAAAGAGCCAAAAGAGCTCAAGTGTAGTTCTTTACCACAGACCAACTCCCCTTATATCGAATAATCGACTAGATATTCTTTACTAAAGGAATAGAATAAATGGCCAACCTTATATCTCTATTTACGCCTCTATTAGTTAACAAGTTGTAAGGTCCCACTTTATATATCCCAAAGGCCTTTTACATGGTACCATATACAAGCGAGTATAATCTTGCGATCTGTCGATCTAAAAGGCCCTCTCAAGAGGCCCAGCTCTGAGGTACCTACTCCCCCTAAGGGGGTTGGGCAAAATGGTCCTTATCTTTGCAGCTAGAGTTGTAAGCTCGTCTCTTGAAGGGGTCGAAGGAAGCATCAAGTGTATTGCTTTATTGGACCGACTATACTTGACAAGGAATAGAGTAAAGGTCCAACACGTATAAGTATCTGCTATAGCACCCCCCCTCAGAACGAGTGTCGCTTCCTATTCTTGTTTGAATATTAATTTTGCACTCTGTTTGTTTGATACCAAACTCAACATAAATAAATAAATATTTTTGAACTTGATCTATGATTTTAGGAGAGAGAACCAATGTTAAGAGGAGAGATAGAGGATATAATAGGTGTTTGATCTAAAGAATTGATGGTATTATAAGTAGTAACCTTGTAAAAGTGATGTGGGTCCCACTTCAAAGTTTGTTGAGTAGTAAACTTGATAACGTAAGGTTCACTTGGAGTTGTCAGAACTTAAGGGAGTTTTTTGTAAATGCAACAGTGAGGTTTGCCTGGTAAATTCCCCCCAAGTTTTGATTGATATTGGAGATACCCTTGTGGTTTTCAAATTGATGACAAGCATTCCTTCGCTTCAACCTCGATCATCTCAGACACTAATGTAAATTTACTTAAGGACCTCATCCTCAACCTCGATTCAACTTTTTGAAGAAAAAAAAAATCTATGATTTAACGTTTCCCACATTTTTAGTCAATCCAATCCGCGGTCTCTCCTCAGTTCCATCACCCACACTAGTCAAGGCAAGTTGGACGAATGGGTTGTTGGAAGCCCAAAAATTGTCAGTCAGTTCTCTAAAACTCTTGTTTTTATCCCCAAAAAGAATCATCTACAATAGTAAGATAAGTATTTTCATTCACATTTTCAGCTTTGAAATTTCATCTTCTTCAACCTTCAACCCTTTAGAATAAGATTGGATTTTTGGGTAGTAAAATTAGGGATTTCTACGAGACATTGAAGACTATGGATCAAACTTAACCGCATCTTCAATCTCTAGTTAAAATCCTTTCATTATATCCCCAAAACCAATCATCTTCAACTTTATAGTAATATTTTTTACCTTCGTTTTGAGCTTTGAATGTCTTTACTCTTCAATCTTCTAACGTCAAGAACAAGATAGGACATATAAAGAAGTTCTTTAGGTAGGAAGATCCGGAGTTTCTACAAGTTATTGAAGATGGTTTAACCTAACCTCATATTCAACCTCTACCAAATACCCTTTTGATTATATCCCAAAATCAGTCATCCTCAATTTTAGGTTAAGATTTTTATCTTCATTTTGCCTTGAATATCTTTCTTTTTCAACCTTCAAACATCAAGAACAAGAATTGACTTTTAGAGAAGTAAAAAATATATTTTGATGTAGGAAAATCAAGGGTTTCAACACGACATTGAAGATGATGGGTTTAAAATGAGATAAGTTAAAAATAAATAGTTTTCCCAAGAAATTAACAATTTGAAGATGAAAGAACTTTAGGGTGAAGTCTTCAAACTTAAGATTTTCTTTCTTTCGACCTTCAGACATCAAGATCAAGATGAGATTTTTGGAGAAGAAAAAAGATGTGTTCTGGGGTATAAAAATCAAGGGTTTTGTATAGCACATTGGCGTCGTTGGATTGAAGATGAGATTGAATAGGTTAAACACAGTTTATCATCAAGTTACAACTTTAGTATGAACTTAATTGTTTGGAAATGGATTTTTGTTACTTGTTAGAATCACCTGACTTTCTTTTTCTTATTTCTCATCTTTGGCAGTTAATTGTGTGTTAGATACAATGTTTAGTGTTAAATGTTGATGAATCTATATTTTTACTATGTTCAGAGGAAAACTAAACCAAATCGTAGAAGAGATTAATTAATATTGCAGTTAAAGGAGTTGTTGGCATGACATCTAATCATTTGTTGGCATGGTAAAGAACTTATCCTTTTAGCCGTCAAAATGATTGTTTTGAGCTCTTAATTTATTCACATCCAATCGCTTTAGCCTAGGGAAGGTTTTTTTACAAGTCCAAACATCTATGATGTCAGTGGGAATCTTTTATCACTCTTATAGAGATCAATGGCCAACCATCATTTGCAGTGACATGCCCAACCTTATCATAGAAGTAAACCAAGATTACCAATTGACCTTCGTTAGCACTTTGCCCCCACTGACAAAAAATTCTGGCTCTGCCCTTGTTTTCAAGCCATGCTTGATATTCCACACTGATCTTGTTAGCGAGAGGGGAAATCAAGATTTATCCCCAAATTGTTCATCATACAAATCTTTGTAGAAATTCACCACTCCTATCTTGATTAAACATTTATCTCCAAGCATCATGGTAACTATTTTCAATTTGGAGCTGAGATTCATTCTTCTACGGTAGGTAGCCATATGATGGAAATTTTGGTGTAAGTAGACCCTTCTCCTCCAGCCAATTAACCCCTAACTTCTGCCTCTAACTAATTTCCTCCATCAATGCCATTCTTCGGAATTCTGCTTTAAGCTTAATCATTTTTTATTTCTCATCCAAAATTAGGTAAGAAACTTCCTCTTTACCATCAAGGGTAGCAAACACTTCCAACAACGCCTTTTTTTCATATCTACATTCTATTTTCCCTTGGAAAATCTTCTCGATCTCCTTGCAGATTTCTGCTCTGTAATTTTAATGAAGCACACTTAAATGTCCACACAAGAGATATGGAACCAATAAAGAGATCCAAAAATATCATAGAAAATTCATGAAATACACATAAAACCTTACAAGAATGGCAAAATAAAGTCTTAAAAACACCCTCAAATCCTTATGATGATGATTGTGCGCCGATGAAAAAAGATATATCATATATGTCAATTTTCATAAGAAACAACAAGATTTCTCATGTAACTAATTAAAATTCCTGACCGATTGAGAAGCAATACTAGCAACCAAAACAAAGAACAATTTTTTTATATAATTGTAAGCAAGAGACGAAAACATACAGAAATAAAGATCAATTAAAACATGTTAAATTCTATATCATAAGAAACAAGTACAAAATCAATCAAACAATGAAATTCAAATCAAATAACAAAATCCCCACCAAAAGATTGCAAATCAATCAAACCAATGCATGGCGTTCTCCAGATTGGAAAGAGAGTTTTTGCTAATTCATGGCTTAAGTATAGAGCTATGAGAGCGAATTTGCAACGCTGCAGAAGGTTGTATACATGGACCGATCAACCTCATCGAGATGAGTCGCAACAGATTTTCTCTTCTTAGCCATTAAAATTCCTTCTCTTTCTCTAGAAATTATAACCTAATAGAGTGCTCTCCCTAGTCTCTACTTCTTCTCTGATCTGTGGGTTATAGAGATTATAAGGTTTTGGGATTTTTCTACTTTTTCATGGAAAGTGAGATGGCAAGTTGAGGACAGGTTATATATCTCATGCGCATATCCACGTGGCATGGATAATGCAAAAATTTCCACGTTGCTCACTTTTTCTATTTTCAAGCTGACTCCTGAACTTTAACAATATTTACCTCTTCTTCTTGGTTACAAAGTCTCCATATATTTTTTACTTCAATCATCAGTGATTGCACCTGCAAAGACTCTCCGATGATCATGTCAGTTAGAATAACAAAAGTGTGGACTTTAGATGTAAGAAAACCTTCATATAAGTTATCATACAGATTCATGGATTAATCATAATCAATTATATTTTTAATCTAAGGTTGGGATTATCATGTGTCTATTTGTTTATTCTCAATCACAACCTTCTTGCTCGAGTGCTTGATGTCGTAAAATAGCGATGGGTGGTTAGTATAGATGTGTGATACTTGGGTGATTGGGGCATTTAGATGTGCATGTGATGAAGCATATGTCGGTCTTAACAAGCAAGTATGAATGGTAAAACGTTTGTTACTTGATTTAATGCGAACACTGGTGAAGTGCACCAATTTTCCTTCAAAGGGTCATGGTGTTAGACTTGTATTTAATGTACATCTTATACCATAGTCATATTGCTCCGAGCTTTTGAGTATATTAACATTTGTCTTTAGTTTGAGGTCCACCCAATGTCGGATTGGGATAACACTTTTGGTTATCTACTAGTCTAATAGATTGGTAATATATATCTTGGTGTGTTGCTTTTATGGTCAAGGTTTTGTTTGCTCTCACAATCTAATTTAACATATTGCACAATATTTAAATACTTTTCAAATAAGGTACTTTCAAAATTGGACCGCCTCTCTTCAAACTCCTTGGTAGATAATAAAACTATATCATTCCACATCCCCATGAATTTCTCCCAAATTTTGTTGAGATCAAACATTTTTTTTTTACAGGATGTTCCGAAAGACGTGATATCAACACAACAAATTTCTTGAATTTGTACAGGCCTTATAATGGCATTCGTCAAGGCTAACTCCCTCTCAATAATAATAACTAAGGGTAGGACATTTGACTCTATAATCATCTTCATTAATTCCAATGCCCATGAATAATTATCTTCTCTTTTGGGATCTAAGTAGACAAAAGCTAATGAAAATGTCAACTCTGCCAATGTCACTCCTACGATTTTTAATAATAGCATATTGTATCGATTAGTTTTATAAGTAAAATCCATGAGGAAAACATTAGGATAACACTTAGCAAGTTGGATGAGCCAAAATATCTCTCTTATAGCATCCACACCCTCGTCACATTAATGTCATTTTAAATACTCTTTCTTAGTCAACTTTTTCAACAAATGTTGCATTTGTAATCTATTTGACACATCATCTTTAACAGCACATTGTAAATAATTTTCATTATGGCAGCATTAAATTGATCTATTTATTTTATTGCTTGGAGAATGTGTCTTAGACTAACACCCATCATTGTCATTTCATACAATAATTGCTTTTCACTCGGTAATAGCTTCTCAGCAAATGAATGTTCTTCAAAATGTTCAACAATGTCATGATTGTATCGATCACATATCACTTTAATCTTTTTTTTTTTTTTTGATAAGTACATATCACTTTAATCTTCCACTAATCATCATCTGCTAATTTCAAACCTCTCAAAGAATAAAGGCATCCACATCTCTTATTGCTCGGCCATCAATCAAATTTTCATATCCATCATTTTTAGATCATTTATAAGTTCCACCCCTTTCATAATCAAAGAGTATTGTAGGACTTTTTCCCTTTTGATGATTTGATCTTGAGACTGTTAGGACATTCTGAATCATCCCGCCAGTTTCTCTAATCCATCTATATAAGTCATCTCGACTATGAAATACCTTGTTCGATTCAAAATATCTTGTATGATCAATTACTGGAGCTAATTGCATTTTTATTGCTGATGAAGTTAAACAATTTTTAAAGACTTACAAGAAATTTAAAAAAAAAAAAAAAAGTTTTGTTCGGTAGGTACATACTTAAGTTTTATAAACAAATTCGATAGGAACATACCGAACCAATTTTCAAAATATTCGGTACTTAGGTACCGAACAAACTCTGGCAAGATTTTTTAATTTTGTTTGGTATCCTTGCACCGAATTTAGTAATATAGACTTGATAGGAAACCACATATCACAAAGTAAGTTTGGTAGGTACCTACCCATTACATATCCATATCAGTTTTGACTTTTATCAACATATTTAATATGTACATATCAAATCTAGTCTTCCACGTTTGGTCTGAACGTACCAAATGGTACAAGGAAAAAAAATCGAATTTTTCTTTCTAACATTTGTTTTAAAATTTTAATAATATATGAAAATTAAAATACAAAAATCATGTTATTATATCCTTTTGTCATTTTGTATGAGATAAAACTATCAAAAAATAAAATAAAATAAAAAATAGAAAATGAATCATAAAAACCCTATAATACTTACCTTCTTTGATTCAATCTATCAAACTTCAAATTAGGTGAAAATACTCGTGTAATGGTTGTTATACCGTTATCCACACAAAAAAATTAATTTAAAATTTTCGTAAAAATTTATAGGTTTTCAATCAATGGGAGTGAGGGGTTTTTTCCAATCGATGGGATTTAGGTATACATCATTCAGTAACTAAAGGTAGGTACAATAAGTAATAATAAAAGGGTCAAAGGGTAAAAATTTATAGGTTTTAGTCCGTAGGGGTGAAGGGTTTTTTTCAATCAGTGGGATTTACGTATACATCCTTTAGTAACTGAAGGTGGGTATAATAAATAATAATAAAAGGATAATTGGTCTTTTTTTTTTAATCGTGCAACTCGTACCCATCAAATACACTCTCCATGCCAACTTTACTCAATTCACCCATCAAAAAGAGTCATTCTCTCTTCTCACCCACTTTACTCAATTCGCCAATTTTCTAAAAATCCTAGGGAGTTACTGATTATTGTTTGGTCTGATTCTCCAATTCTGTTCTTCCCTACTCTTCTGAACATAACCTTAAAGCAAGAGTTTTGTGAGTCAATTTTGGGGTAAATCATACATAAATGTGAATCATTCTTCCCTATGTTTTTGAGTTTTTTTTTTTTTTGTTTAATATTTCTATTTTTGTTTAAAACAAGAGTTTTGTTTTAGTTTTTTTTTTCACCGACTTTCATCTCTATACATGTTTTGGTTTGTGCAAGTTTGATCTTGTGTATATCAACAACACATTTGATGTTAGTTTTAATTGATTATCTCTAGGTTATTATTTTTAACCCAGTTTTCATTTGAATTTTGTTTGCTTAATATTATTACACATGCTACTAGCATTTTCACTTTCAAAAAAATTTCATTTTATTTAGGAATTTTCATTTGACAAATTTTCATTATAAGAAATTTTCCATACTCCTTAGTTTTATTTTGAAATTTTCATTTGAAAAAATATCTTGTGTAGAAATAATTTGACTTAGAAGAATACTTGTAGAATCATCCAAAGATTTATCTGTTAATACAATATGATATTGTGTATAAAATTTTGAATATTGATATTTGAGTAACATGTCTAATAATATCTTATAAATATTCAATTCATGTCTCTCATTTATTTATCAATTAAGTGGAATGGGAAATAAACCAAATTTATTTGTTTTCACATTTTATATTTTCTATGCTGCCTTTAATACTCATTGTTCAAATTCAATTAGTTGTACTTGGTCATGAACTCTAGAAAGGTTTTTAAGCCTATGTTTTTCTTTGTTAAACTTAAACCATTAAATAAATCATAATGCATCCAAATTATATATTGCTTGTGTTTTTTAATCTATTTTAAATGTCTTAGTTATGAGCTTTAATAGAAGAGTTTGCAATGTCTTGAGAATTGTCATCATAATGAACCTCAAAAGAAAAGTATAGGATGGCTTTTCTTAAGTGTTTAATTGTTTGTTGTAGATGGACATGAGATTTTAATATATTGGTTGTATTTTTTTTAATGGTTTAATAGTATTTTGTTTGTCATCAATGTATTCGAAACATGTTAGACAAACGACTTCTTACATAAGAACTCATAGATTAAGATTGAGTCAATCCATAATTAAAAAAGACAATGAATATGAAGAAGAAAAATGAACCTGAACCATGTACTTTACCTGTTGTAGAAGAAGTCGTGACAATGAAGGCAAGTCGTGGTGGTCTTGAAGACCCCAATGAAAAAATTGATAAAATTGAAGCATGTCCTGGTGGTCTCGAAGACCCTTTTGTTATTTTAAGTTTCAAGACCAACATTTCATTTGAAATATGGGAAGAAAGGTATGTGTGGATATTATTTAAGTTCATTTGTAACATTTATCATGTTTATTATCTTGTAGGAGCAAGATGTGTTGAGATGTCTCCAACACACTATAAAAATCATTGATTGAAAATTTGATAATGAATCTCTTCGATTTAAAGAAAGGGTCAAAATGTTTAAATTATCTGGGATTGTCAATTATTCGTACAAGTATGCGAACAAAGTTGTTGTTTTCACATTTATTGAAAGGTAGCATCGTGAAAAGAATTTGTTCCATTTACTGTTTGGGGAAAGAATCATCACAATTAACAATGTGAAGTAAATATTAAATCTCCCAGTGGTAGGTAAACTGGTGACAACGTCTCTCATTTATGTTTTGGATGCCACAAATTTAATTGTAAATGCACTACAAATTCAAAGGAATGACGTGATTGAAGAGCTTGGATCCACTACATTTTTTTAAATGGAATGGTTATGATCTAGATTGAGTGGTGTGTTCGAAGATGCCTGAGATAAACAATAAGATTGTGGTGCTAGATGAGACCTTCTTTATTTAGTAAGATTCACCCTATTTATTGATACAACTGGGATAAGAGTACCAGTCATGTATCTGCAATTGTTAATAAACCTAGATGATGTCAAAAAATATGCATGGAGAATAAATGTTCTTGCATTCTTTTATCGCCAAATGGGATATGCTTCTAGGTAAGGTGTTTGACATGTTGCAAGTTATCTAACACCATTATATATTTACTCATTAATATGTCCAACGGATATACAAATATTTCATGTTAAGGAACTCCCCTCTCAAAATTTGTCATTCCAATAAAAGTTAATATAAATGTAAATTTCTCTGGCTTGTAGAGAAAGTAAGAAAATCAAACCTAAAAGAAAGGGAGGTAGAATCAAGTCAAGTTTACAAAACTAATCTAAACCAACAAATAAATCTATTTTTGTATTTTTAAAGTAATCAAAAGAAAATAAAATTTGCTAAAAATTAAACTAATAGAAGATAAAATGAAGCTAAAACTATGGGAGAAAAATATACCATTAAAAGGGATCTATCTAAAGCAAATTAGTAAGCGAAAATCTAATTCCTAATCTCTTTGATAACTCAATCATAAGGCTTGATGTTAACTCCTTAGATCAGAAGATTTAGTAAGATAAAATCAGAATTAATAACAATAACATAAAATTCCTTTACTCTCTAATATATGAATCTTTTACTATCAAATATCTAGATTAAACATGCTACATTTTGATCTTAACTAAGTATGAAGCACCTAAGTTAAGTAAAAAAGGTGTAAGAGTTCATATTTAACTTTAATCAATAAGAGTGGATAAGTTTTGAAGAGAACTCATAAGTATTAAAAAAAATTAAGAGGTAAAGAAATTAAATACATCAAAATAATCTTGCTATAGGCTTTTCCACTCTCCAATAGAAGGGGAATTAGCCTAAGGTCATTGCAAATGATAGAGTAAGATAAATGGAAAAGAACAAGTCCTACTTCATTAAACAAAATAATTGTAATCTTTTCTCACTTTTTCACTTACAAGAATTATAAAATTTTAATAGGAAACATAAGCTAAAAATAGAAAATACATAGGAAAAAGCCAAGGGCCTTAGGTTAAAGGAAGATACGTTAAAGGCTAAGAAATGAACAAAAAAATGATGTCATTTCTACATTGAGAAATGCTTTATTTATAGAAATCCTAGGTTCGTGAATAATCTATTCTTAGTTGTCTTAGCTATTATGATAAGATCATGTGTAAAACATACTCCCATGATTTTAAGGCGTTTCAACCAAGGTCCACCGCGTTGCAGTTGAATTGAAACCTTAGGTCTCGAAATTTGGTTAGAATGCTTGATTGGTCCTTCAGATTGTAATGCAATGTTTATTTTTTTTTATTTTGAAGCTATTTAATGGTTTGATATTTGATTTGCATAGTGAACACACGTAATCAAGATTTTCTGAAAAATATGATTATTTATATATAATTAAGCCTAATTAGTATGGAAAAACATGTACATTGATATTTCGAGGCTTAACATGATTATTTATTTAATATAGAGAAGTATAGACAAAAACTAAGATAAATGATTGAAAAAAATGTGAATAAATCAATATTTTGAGACATTGATCACAACTCTAAACTTACCTTTTTCTAGTCTATAAAAATAAAATTACTACTTTCGTAGGTATCTCGACTGCATTTAGCAAAAACAACAAGTCCTTAAACCTCTAAATTACCCCTGATGGACAAGTTTGACTCGCGAGGATTTATAGAGAATATACCCACAAAATTCAAAATAACTTTCAAGTAAAAATGCTCCTAATCAAAACCTATAGTGAAAAACACAGGTCAATTATAGTTTGTCAATCATTTGGATGTAACACTGATATAAGTTCCCAATTCTTGTTTCTCTATGCACAAACTTAAACTTAAATTGACCTTTAAAAAATAATAATTCTAAATTAGAAATTTTAAAGATTCGATTTCTTAGAGTGAGTTCAAAAAATCCTTCAATCTACCCAGGTATAATTGGATTAACTTGGGGTTTAATTCAAAACTTAACATCCTATTTGAGATAGTTAGAAGTGTTCATGTTCACTTTAATACCTTTAGGGGGTTTTATTTGTGATATCCCAATATACTCACATTTTTACACTTAGCGACTTTCACCCTACTAAAACTTTAAACTTCTAAGTTTTGACTCTCTAATTCTTTCTTTTTTTCTTGCTTCGAGAGATCTTTTCTTTTCTTACTCTTTTGCTTTTTCTTTTTTCTTTTCCATTCATTTTTTTACTCTTTTTCAAACAAAATCAAGTAGTCTTTTTCAAGGTACCTAGTCTAATTCAATGGTTATTGTTCAACACATATTCAACCTAATTCTATTTTTCTTCTAATTAACCAGCCAAATGAACATGGAAGTCAAAATTCATCAAATCTAATTTTTCCTCATACTCTAAGTAGAAAGAAAGTAAGAGGCTCACTTAATTCAGCCTTGACTCTTGGTAACCTTATTATAAGTAACTACAAACTAAAGATAACTTTGTTCTAATTTTTGCCTAAAAAAAATACTAATAGGGACTCCAAATCAAAGCTTCCAACTAAAAACTGATTTAATATTTTAACCAAGTACTTAAAGATATAAACTAAGATCTTGAAAATAATACAATAAAGTTACCACAAAAATATTTTTCAAATTTTTATGATTTTTGGAATAGAAGAAGAAGAATAGGTGGAAATCTGACCCATACACCCTCAAACTTTAACATGATATTATCCTCAATATTTCAACATGCACTTGTAAAATTGAAATTGACACAAAAATTGAAGTAGGTTGGATAACACCTGAAAAAGATCCTACAGTCCTATTGATACTAACACAATATCTCCTAAATTGAGAAAACACATCATTCACCACTGTCGCAGTGTATGTTGTATGAAGTCAAGAAGTGTTGTGCTCATAACCTGGGTGAATGGTTCCTAGGCTATGTTGGATAAACATGTAAGATAAAATAACTATAAAAAAAAAGGTAGGTTGCTTCTTAATAACGCTAAGTTTACGTCTTCAACAAGACTTATTGAAGTTAAGGGTCTCAACTCAGAATACATGGGTTGCCTTCTAAGTAACGCTAAGTTTAACGTCTTCATCAGGACCTATAAAAAGATATTTTTTTTAAAGGAATTTTCCTATCACCAAATTTGATAGACATCGTGATTGATTTTTCATCCCATATATAATTTTGACAAATATTTATGACTCGATCGGTGTGAAAATTATGTTGCAAAATACCCAACATTCTTCTTATGTCTTTTTACGTCAAAGAATTCACTTTTTTGAGAAATTATTCAACCACCGAGTTTCATGTGATGATGAAGATTATAGAACCGATAGTGTCCTTATAATTTTGTAAAATATAGGTTAGAATGGACACAAACTTTGATTTATTTCTAAAGAGGTTTCATTATTAGTGGTGATTAGACTCTTAGGAGTTGGTGTAAATGGAAAATCAGAATTGTTTCTTGTGTTATCTAAGACAAGATTATCTTTCAAGAATGGACTGATAGACAATTCTAAATGAATTTTTTCTTCCTTGAAAGGTTGTTCCAAAGATTAGCTTTATGGGATTATTTCTTTTAGAAACGAACCACTTTCTTCTAAAGAAATAGTTTGTTGCTTTAGTTGTAATTCCATTTTTCCTACGATCTATGTTGTAATTTAATTGATGTCTATTTTAACTTCAAAGAGAAGTGGAGTATCAACTATGGATGGATAATTATGGAGTTCCTTATTAAATTGAAATTGGTCACTAAATGTATCTTAGAAGAGTCATGGATTTTCTAGGATTGAGATATCTTTATTTTTGAATTGATCAAACTTCTTTTCTTTTAAGAATAGCTTTAGGTGCTTTAATTGGGTCTCTATATGGATTAAAGCTTGAACATTCTCTTCTTGTTGTTGTTGAATTAGTTATTGTTATTGATTTAACAACTTCATCATCATGGATTCTAATGCGATTGATGGTTGAAAAATTGAAGTAGGACAATTGTACATCGATTGAGGTTTTATGAATGATTGAAAGGTTGAGTAAGATTGTTAAAAAATCATTGAGTTGTCATACGTATGGTTGTCAAAAAAACTATCCTAAGTGAACTCGTTCTACTTTTATAAGAAATTTAGAGGGGACTAACTTTTTGAATGATATGGTTGACTAAACGAGTTAAGGGTCGGCATCTAATAACAATTGTATTCATGAAAGGTTTGGTGATAAGGGCCCTAATTACATAGACTTTACGGGTAGATTATATAATACATCATATAATTAGATATAATTCATTGTTAGTCCATATTTATTATTGATTTTCATAAAAATATGTATTTCAGACCTAATTAAGATTATTTATATGTAACAAAAGAAATTCGTAAAGTTTCAAGACGAATCAGAAAAATCTGAAAATACCACTATGATCCAAAATTCAAAACAAGACCAATGACCAAAATTCAAGTTAAAAATAGAGAGTCAAACCTCAAGATTTGTGCAATAGCTTGGAGGTTTACAAAAGGTTTTCGAATCCTAAGAATCCTAAAAGTCTTAAACTAGTCTCTATAAATAGGAGACTAGATCAAAACTTAAAGGATATCTATAAAATAAGAAGATCTATAAATGTATATATAGAATTTTAGGAGATTTTTCATTCGTTTTCCTTTTAACTTTTTGTTTGAAGAAGAAGTTGTAATCGAATAAAATCTACCGATTTCATAACCAAGAACAGTAAAAAAAGACTTATATTATCTTTACTCTCTCTTTTGCTTTTATATTTCTTTTATTTACTATTCTTGCGATGACTGTTAGCTAAACTCTCTATTAGATTGGTCGTGGAAGCTTAAACAAGTTTCTATTAGTCTCTGTACTATTCTCATAATAATGCCTTATTATTTTATTTTGATACTCTTAATTAAATATTATCGAAATTAATATTACTTGTTCCTTAGTTTTAATGATTTATTCTTAGATAAGTTCAAGCTAAATCATGCTTCGGAAAAAATATTTAATATTTATCCTATAATCTTGACTTAATACGTTAATCATATAATTTGAATTTCCTTTCTAATATAACTATTTAATTTTTTTTATCCATAAACATTAGTTTTGTTTAGTGGATGGAGATAAATACATAACCTTAAAACTATTAATAGAACTTGTGATAGTAGATTAGACCGATCTACACTTCTTCATAGTATTTTAATTCTTCTAATTTTGTGTTCTTTAGATAATTTATTCTCACAAATCAGTTTTAAATTAGTTACGTAGACTTGAATTGGATTTAAAGTAAAAAAGAGTTTCAGATTAACATTTTCTCTGTGAATCTATCATTTCTTGTCAAGGTAACTTTGTTATTTTATTTTATCATAATCTACAGTTCGGACATTTGGGACTGTCTATTCCTCATGATGGATAAGTTTGGGCAACACTCGGCTACGTGATCATAACTATTGTACAAGACACATAAAGATCGTGTTCCTCTATTTACTCCTATGACATACTTGGACCTATGGAGTGGGTTGTGAATTGGTGACTTTTGGAAATCATTGGTTCTGTCGTTTAGACTATTCAACTCACTCAATATGTTCAATATGACATACTCATAACCATTTTCCATCGAAAGATCAATAGATCGTACTAATACACTCCTCAAATTTCTATTAAGCACTTAAAATACATAGTTGATAAAACAAGTAAAAGAAAGAAAAGACTAGACCTACATAAGTTACCTAACTCTAGACAGTTACTAACTGGGTAGAAATAATGTAATTAGCCTTCCAACTCGATTTTATGAAATCAAATCCATATCTCCAGATCGGGGGTGGCGTGCAATACATAAGTAAAGGCACTCTTAAATCACATTCCTTTCTTGATATATTGAGTCTATCCCCTCAAAAGGCAAGATCTTATTAGATACCAAAAGTGACCAAGAAGCGTAATTAGTGCAACTTGAAGCGGATTTCTCCTATTGAATTCGTGAGTCCTATAATCAAGTCTAATTAATTTGATTAAGTGACTAGTGAATTGATTATCCTAATTAGAGTAAGGAATTGGTAATGACTTGCAATCCTTATCTTATTGGATTATCCCTAGGAGATGGGTGTTCGTTATTACATAATTAACTAATCCAAGTGTATGCAAATTAGAAAATAACAAATAAAGAAATTAAGTAGCTCACTATCAAGAAGAGATATAGGAAAATTACTTTCCATGCTAAATGAGGCGAAGACGAGTTGAGTCGACTTAGGCTACTAATTTCAAATTTGGTATGCGAACTTAAGGAGCCGTGATGGTATTATCCCACCGTCGTCCTTCCCTAGTTTAGTACAATCCAAACCTTCTTGGATAATTAATGAAAGACAATTTAAAAAAACCTAATACAAGAGAGTCTATTACAAAAAATTAAACATATCTAAAATGAAATAAAAATGAAAGAAAAACAAAAAATGAAATGATCTTAGAGTTTTGATGATTTTTTAAGTTTTTTCTCCAAAAATTGCTTGAACCTACAAAAAGAAACGGAAAGTCAAAAATTGAACAAAACAAAGAAACAAAAATAAAAATGAAGGATGCTATTAAAATCTAGGGATCACCAAAAAGATATTGTAAAAATCAGAGGAATAGATTCTAAAATTTTACCACCGGCCTTAATATGTTTGGGTGGCACGGTGATGACGTCACCTTTGGTTACAAAATTTTCATAATAACCTTTTACTAGTTCACTAATTGCAATGATTTTTTTTTTTTAAATTTTATTTGATTTTTTTTTATCGACAGAACATAGAAATAGAAAAATGAAGAAAAATGATGAAAATAAACTTCAAATCAAAACTTGAAACTACTATACCTTTCCCCAATAGTGACGCCAAAATTTTGATGGAACTATCTTTGTTCTTCCCATAAAAGTTAATATAAATGTAAATTTTATTGTCTTGTGGGGCAAGTAAGATGATCGAACCTTAAAGAAATGGGGGTAGTATCAAGCTAAGATTACAAAATTAATATAAGCCAACAAATAAATCCATTTTTGTATTTTGAAGTAACCAAAAGAAAATGAAACTTACTGTAAATTAAACTGATAGAAGGTAAAACTATGGAGGAAAAATACCATTAGAAAGAGATCTACCTAAAGTAAATTAGTAAGCCAAAATTTAGTTCTTAACTTTTTTGATAACTCAATCATAAGGGCTTGGTGTTAGCTCCTTAGATTAGAAGATTTAACAAGATGAAACCAGAATTAAAGAACATTAAAGTAGAATTCCTTCACTTTCTAATATGTGTATCTCTTACTACAAATATCTAGATTAAGTATGCTACATCTTGATTTTATCTAAGTTAAGCATAAAAGGTATAAGAGTTCATTTCTAATCTTAATCAATAGGAGTGGACAAGCCTTAGAAAAAACACATAAGCATTAAAGGAAATTAAGAGGTAAATAAATTAAATACATCAAAGTAATCTTACTCTAGGCTTTTTCACTCTTCAATGGAGGGGAGATTAACCTAAGTTCATTGCAAATGATAGAGAATGACAAGGGAAGAAGAACAAAATTTACTTCATTAAACAAAGATAACTACAATCTTTTCTCACTCTCTCACTTACAAGAATTACAAAATTTTAATGAAAAACGTAAGCTAAAAATAAAAAATACAGAAGAAAATGCCAATGGGCTTTAAGTTAAAGGAAGATAAGCGAAAAGTGAAGAAAGGGGCCAAAGGAATGGAGTCATTTCTACATTGAGACATGCTCTCTTTATAGAAATCCTAGGTTTTGGAAGAATCCATTATTAGTCGCCTTAGCTATTGCAGATAAGATCATGTACGGTGTACATTCCCACGATTTTAGGGCGTTTCAACCGAGGTCCACCACGCCGCGTTGGGTTGAAACCTTATGTTTTGAAATTTGGCTAGGATACTTGATTGGTCTTCCAGATTGTAATGCAATATCTATTTTCTGATTTTATGGTTCAATTTGATTATCTTGTCTTTGATCTACATAGTGAACACACGCAATTAAGATTTTTTGACAAATATGATTATTTATGCATAATTAAGCTTAATTAGCATGGAAAAACATACAACATGATATTGCGAGGCTTAATATGATTATTTACTTAATATAGAAAAATATGGACAAAACTTGAGATAAATACTTGAGAAAAATGCGGATAAATCAATGTTTTGAGGCATTGATTAATATGCACTCCTAGTACTCACACTCGATTGAGACCGACTAATTCCACATGCACATGAATTTTTTCCAATCTTCATTTTCTTGAAAATTCCTCTTGCATTTTGCCAATATATTTCTTGATATATGGTATCAACATAAGAAGTTTCGTGTAGTTGGATAACCTCTTTTGATCGTATTTATTAAGGTGAGTTATTGGTCTGTCATAATGATTGAAGGAATCACATTCAATTCTAATAGTGATGACATACAATCCAACGCCCATACATAATTATCTTCATTTTCAACATCCAAACACACAAAGGCAAATGAGAATGTCATTTTCGTAGAGGTAACACCAACAATCTTTAGCAATTGCATCTTATAAATGTTCGTTTTGTAAGTGCAATCCATAAGAAAAATGTCTAGGAAGCACTTGCCAAGTTGGATGGATTCCGGATGAGCCCAAAATAAATCTTTAACCTTGTCTGTACCCGCATCTGCCCTGTGCCACTCCACATATGAAGAATCATAAAACTTCTTAAACAAAAGTTGCATTTGAGAGCTTCTAGTCTTTTCTATCATCCTTACTCTTGCACAAGCATTATAAATGGTCTTCAAGTTTTTTGGATGCCACAAGTTGATCTAGTAATAATCCACTCCAAGGTATGCTAAGTAACAATATAACCCTATAAATTTGAAGTTTATGATGTGGATCGTCACTCCAGGGTTTGCTTGATAACAAACTTGATAAAGTGAGGTTTGGTGGGTAACAAATTTCATAAAGTAAGGTTCCCTCATAGTTGTCAGGATTTTAAGGGAATTTTTGTAATAAAAATGCAACAATTGGATCTGTTAGGTAAATCTCTCTTTATAATAAGTCAATTCATGACATCCATATAAAAATTCTAAACATCAATTAGCAAGGATGAGAAGATAAATTCAAATAGAACCTTAAAAAGAGATAAATCTAATGTAATTTCAATGGAAGAACAAATAAATTTAATGGTGTGAGAAGTTAAATTTAAGGTAAAAATAAAAATCAACCTCCATTTCAAAAAGAGACGAGAATACTAAGAAAATTAATAAGTTCTTTCTTCGGTGGAGTGCTCAAAACATGGTTCAATTCATTTTTTGGGGTTGGGAATCAAAAGAATGAAAGCGAAGTTAATTGAGGGCTTTTCACCCGGTATAAATAAGGAGAAACATGTGGGTGCATTGAGTAATAACTTAAGGGTATTTGTGTAATTTCATCTTTAAAAAAAAGATTCTATTTAGAGTTGTGATAATATGACTCTCCCACATGGCATACTCAATTGACTTTCCTGACGTGACATGTATTAGAACTGCAGATATGTACTCCTCGGGATACACAACTACAAATCCCTATAGTCGTGTATCCTGAGGAGTACATATCTATGATTCTTGTGCATGTTATGTTAAGGGAAGTTGATCGAGTATGCCACGTGAGGGAGTCATTTCATCACGATTCTTCTATGAGTCATGCTACTAGCACCCACCATATACCTTCTCCATGCCCACACAAGTTTTTTTTTTCTTAAAAGTTAGAAAGAGAAAAGAAATTACACTAATATACTCATCGCATTACTCTCCATACCCATTATATTTTATCGGTTCTGATTCCGATTTTAAAATAGGTGAAACCGGAACCTCCAAAAATCACAAGTACCCATTGGTTCCGGCTATCAAGAATCTAATGAGAAAAAATATTTCAAAATCATTATAAAAAAAAAATTCCTTTTAAAAAATAATATATTATTTGTAGAGTATCAACTTAATAATAATTTGTTCCACTAAAATATGATATAATAATGACTTCTATTTTCAAAAAGTAAAATTCATCTACTGTACAAGTAATAAATTTAAAAAGAAATGATAAATTTTAAGTTTCAATATTTAGTTTATATGAAATTTGAAGAACTTTATATAATATATGTTAATTTTAAAATCTAGAAAAACCTCTAATCATGTATGATGTAAAAATAAATGACAAAATAAATTGGTTCCAGGTATCCATTGAATAGAACCTAATGATTCCGATTCTTATCAGTTCCATTCCATATTAAATCCGACTCTAATCGGTTCCATTAAAAAGAGAACTAGAATCGGGGACTTCGATTTCGATTTCGATTTCAGTTTGGTTCTAAGTAAATGGGCGTCTATTGACACCCTATCTATTGAAACCAAGTAAAACCATTCAGTAGCACAAATTTCTTCTATTTAAGTGGGTGCGAGTAGCACGTTTTTTTTTTTTTTTTTTACAAAACTCATTAAAGTGGGTTCAATTAGCGAATTCGGTGTGCGCAAATATAGCGTCCCGCCCTAAACCCATTTCTGTTCTCTATCAAGTATCCACAGAGTTCTCCTCCATCGTTTCAGATCTTTCATCATCGTTCGCGCTCAACCTCCATTGATCGCGGTTCGAAAGGCAGATTTCCATCTCCATTGATCTCACCAAGAACTTACTGCAATTGAAGCTCTAATCAAACCCTCCTTATCTCAACGTAAGTGGATTTTACTTTGGTCCTGGTGGATTTTCAGAAAAAAAGAAAACGCTTTGATTTTCTTCTCATTTGGGTTATATTCTGTGTTTCTATGATGATATTCCTCCTGTTTGATTTTTCTTCTAATTTAGAGTTTTAGGATTATATACTTCGTTACTTCATAACCCCTCCTTAAACCCTAAACTCTGATCTCCTTCTCTCGACATCTGCAACTATCTCTCCGGTAAGTCTGTGTTCTTATGCTTTCTTCTCGATTTCTAGATTGCATGAAAAACCCTAAAACACGAAAAATCTAAATCAACACCTCACACATACTTGAATCTTTAGAAGAAAAGATAAAAAATTCAGTCTATTGTTGCTATTTTCTCTCTAATTCTAGACCATTAGATGTTTCCTTGAGACCTACACTGTTCAGATCCCAAACCCTTCCTACATAGATAGAGAACACCATTTTTCCTGAAACCCTAGTTTTTTTATTGACCATTTCCCATTTCTTGAATTTCCTCTCTGTTTCAGATTTGAAACAACCATTGATGACAGCTTGTATTGGTCCCGCAATTGGATGCTTAGGGTTTCATTTTTCCTGAAACCCCAAGTTATTTAGTGACAATTCTGCATTTTTCTCACATTTCCCCTTTGTTTCAGATTTGAAACAACCATGGATGATAGCTTGTACGACGAATTCGGCAACTACATTGGTCCGGAAATTGAGTCCGATCAAGATAGTGGTGATGAAGAAGAAGACGAAGACGTTCTCGACAAACCCATCGAAGAAGCTGCAGCATCTGACGATGAAGACGCCATTGCCGCTGCTGGGGCTTCTAATGGATGGATAACTGCATCGAACGATGTGGACATGGAGAACCAGATTGTCCTTGCAGAAGACAAGAAGTACTACCCAACTGCCGAAGAAGTCTACGGCGAAGATGTCGAGACCCTTGTAATGGATGAGGATGAACAACCCCTTGAACAGCCGATTATCAAACCCGTTAGGAATATTAAGTTTGAGGTTGGTGTCAAGGACTCGTCGACGTATGTTTCAACTCAATTTCTTCTGGGTTTAATGTCAAACCCGTCCTTAGTTCGTAATGTGGCCCTTGTGGGACACCTACAGCACGGGAAGACGGTTTTGATGGATATGTTGGTGGAGCAGACCCACCACATTTCGACTTTTGATTCTAATAGTGAGAAGCACATGAGGTACACAGATACAAGGATTGATGAGCAGGAGAGGAGGATTTCAATCAAGGCGGTACCTATGTCGCTAGTTCTTGAGGATAGTAATGCAAAATCTTACTTATGTAACATTATGGACACTCCAGGACATGTGAATTTCTCTGATGAGATGACAGCTGCTCTCAGGCTTGCTGATGGTGCTGTGTTAGTCGTGGATGCTGGCGAAGGAGTGATGGTACATTTTTCATTTTATACTTTTTATATGTGTCTATACATGCATGCATGCATACTTATGTGGAAACATATTTCAATTTTCATCCAAAGCCAGTGAACTTTTATTTGTTCTTTATCACAGTACCTTTTATATAATTGCTTGCAATATAATTATTCATCAGAGACAAGTAATTTTTATATAGCTGTTCGATGCAAGTTTGATGCTAAGTCACCAAAATTAATTTCTGCTAGGACCTGTGGTTCCCAAAGTTAGGGCCCCGTGATCATTACATGTGTTAAAATTGCTAAGTTTGGTCTGAAAAGCATCAAAGTCACCAATACCCTTTTTTGGATTTGTGTATCTCAAGCTCCCTACTTCACCAATTACCCAAGTCTACCTCTCTGGAAGTTGCTCAGCTCAATTTGAGCCAAAGGTAGCCAAATAAGCTCCCTTGGTAATTTGCTATATATAAATATGAGTTTTCACTGGCCCAAGCACCCCTAGTAGTCTCACCTAGTGAATGCTTGCATCAGCTTCGAGCAATTAAAAAAATTACAAAAGATGTCTCAAGTTTGGAAAATATTACAAAAGTTTAGGATTCGATGAGTTCGGTATTCCACACAAGTTTGGAAAATCTAAGAAAGCTTAAAAAAGCGGAAGATTTTACTAATCATGAATGGCGCAAGTTTGGAAAAAACAAAAGTTCACGTGTGCAAATCTTGGGATTACAAAGTTACAAAGCACAAAGATTTTGAAGTATGCGAGTTTGAGAAAATACACAAGTTTGGAGCTTATAGAAAATCTCAAGTTCCAACATTTCGTATGAGCAAAAATTTCTCAAATGACATGGAAACCAAAACTACAATTCTCTAGAACACAACAGCATCCAACACTTTTGTCTTTTTCCTAGAGAAAGCTTCTGTGCACTGGGAGAAAATCTACTATAATCAAAGATCACCCGCACTCATTGTAATGGGAGAAAGAACAAAGATGATTAGTTCTTTGAAGTTCGAAAGATTGATTACATGAGACGAATGGTTTCTCATTACACACATCAAAAAGAGGCTTTGTCTTCACTAATTCATTTCCAGTCTTTTTAGCATTACAGTCTTTTGAGTTAGGCATCATGTAAAGAAATCAAAGAATAAAAGTTCGTTCTTTCATAAGAATGGAGAATCTAAGAAGATGTATACAGACCTTGACAAAAAATATAGGTACATGGAATTCCTCCCTCTTGAATGTGCACCCCATCCCCAATTTGAGTTTTTGTTCTTGACAATTCACATTTTTTTTTGGGATAAGTAAAATTCGCATTTGTTCTTTAGGTACATTTTTCTTTATAGAACTTATTGGGGAAAATTATTTCATGTTTTAAGCATATTTGTATAAGAACATGATGGAGATTCACCAATAATGCTTATACAATTTTCTGATTTGATGCATTATTTGACTTGGATAAAAAGCCTTCGCTATCAAACTTAATATAAAAGTTGATGGTGTA
Organism: Akebia trifoliata; assembly: GCF_017979445.1. Lineage (NCBI taxonomy): Eukaryota > Viridiplantae > Streptophyta > Magnoliopsida > Ranunculales > Lardizabalaceae > Akebia > Akebia trifoliata. The sequence continues at coordinate 14,510,532 of NC_141376.1, read as the reverse complement.
GAATAAAAACATGTACATATAGTGTTTGCTAGAGAATATCTACCTAACCTGAAGAAACAATTGTTGATGGCACATTCTAAGTGATACACCACAGAATAAAGTGTAATGATTTCTAACGCCCCCTCCTACACACGCCCCCATTACAGAACCATAGATCATTTGCCTCGGGATAATAACCATAAATCTTTTTCTTGTGTACCCTGGGGCAAATGATCTACGTTTCTGTGATGGGGGCGTATGTTAGAGGGGGGCGTCATATTATCACGACTCTAGAATAAATTGTCACATATGCATTTAATCAAACTTTCATGTAAGTTAAGAGTGGGCCAATGGCGTCAAACCATGGTCTGATACACTCTTTGGACTGGATAGAGGGTTTGGTGGTTGGAGACCCATTATGGCTACTCTGCAATGTTGTGGGACCTATTTTGTTATTGGTGGGGGTGTTTGTGTTTGGTCAACTATGAGAAAGAAGGATGACGTGTCAGATTTAAATGACTGGGCTAACATACTTGAGATGTGCTGTCAAGTCTTGATATATGTCGATACTGACAAGGCTGGTCATCAAGATTAAAGGACATTATCGTTTTTTCGCATCATCTTAAACTTCTATGAATAGGACCTCAGGGGTCATTTAGAAGGGATAAACTCAGAGAAAATCATAGCTGGACCTGAATAGAATAAAGACACTTATGCACTGGCAAGATAGGTTAATGAAGCACATGCAATCTTGTGAAGCACCATATTGAGCTCTATTCTAGATTTTGATATGCCAAGGTTGAATGGCCATGATAGATTTGATTTTATGCCCAACTCGTGGAGATTTAATCAAAGAGTTTATATGTGGTTCTATAGACTTGGACCATGGTATTTGATCTATCAACACTCATGAGAACATGTCAAAGACTTTGAGTAGAAACGAGTAATGGAGTTTTTTTTATTTTATTTATTTTCCAAAAGGGAAGAAGATTGGGTGGGTGGGCAAGGAAAGAAAATCTAGGGAGACAATGGGGAAAATCTGAAATTGGGAATAGGGAAGCTTTGGTGAAAAGAGAAGAATCTTTGTAGAACCCTAATAAAATATAAGAGACTTCATACAAAGTTGGGAGGGATCAAAGGCACAATATGATGGGAAAATAAGATGATCATGAAGGGTGTAAATGTGTTGCTGTGAGATAGGACTATTCATCAAGAGCTATTATGGCTGTCACGAAGCAAGGCGAAAAAGATGTCTGCAGTATATAACATCTCTATCACTAGGCATAATTGGGGTTATTCTTCTTTGAAAAAATCAATTTCATAATCCATTCCTCATACCTGAGAAGAAAAGTGAGGCATTTAAAAGGTTTAAAATTTGGTTAGGAGGCATCTTATCTTGGAATTTTGGCTTTAGAAGAAATCTAATTGACTGGGAAGTGGGGTCAATGAAAAGTCTACTTGATACTATTGCTTATATCCATATTTCTCTTGGTAAAGAAGGATAACATGTAGCAGAAAAGGTGTAAGGATGCAAAATACTCAGTTAAGTCATTTTTATGATTTAAGTACTTCTCAATCCTTCTTCTTTCTAGGATTCTTTATTTTGGTAGTGGGATTACCATCTAGACTTCCTTTTTTCATGTGATGTGCTGATTTAGAAAAAAAATTCTGACTGCAAACCATGTAATAGTTCATAAGCACAACATTCTTCGATTTTTGAGTCATCCAAAGTGAATGGTGCAAGTTTCAATCATTTTTTAATTGATTGCAATATAGCTCATTAGATTTGGTCTCATTTTTTCTCTCTTTAACATATGTTGGACCCTTCCCCAATCTGAGTCGGCCTTGTTCAATAGTTGGGCCTTTCATACTTTTACTTCTAGCGAGGTGAATGTTGCCTTTTGCAGTGTGCTGGTGCATTTGGAAAGGAAGGAATAGGTGGACATTTAGTATGGAGAAAAGTTGGAAGATTCCATTCGGGCAATCAAATTGGCATTGTTTTTATAGTTGAAGTTTCTTTCTGAATTCAGGAGGCTCCTTTTTGAAGATTTTATATTTAGGTGGGAGTCACTTTTATATGAGGAGTAAAAGGCACTATGAGGTGGCCATGTTTTTACCTTGCTTTCATGTGTAGTTATTCTATTTTCCCATAACTCTCTTTGTCTGCCACACCCCCCCGGTTGCTTCATAGGTAGGTATCCGTGACGTTCAAATTGTGTTTTCTCTTATCTATCAAAAAAAATAAAATTGTGTTTTCTGTACTTCTGTTTTTTCCCCTTACCTTGTGAAAGTTCTGTTTCTTGTAAAAAAAAAAAGCTTTATTTCTTTGAAGAGAGAATCTATATGAAAATATCTAGATTTTTTTTCTTTTTCACAAGAGGGGACTTATGTTGGGAGACCCTTAACCTTGTCCAACCCATTGGGTTGTTACAAATAACCATAGTCATGGTATTAACTTTTGATATTTTCCATGAAATATACCAAAATATTTCCATTTCTCAAGGTTTGTCGCAAAATTTAATCAAAGGTTTTGTTTTCTATATATTTGGGTGGAAATCACTGTTTGCCAGCTGGCTTAGTTGGTAAAGTCTATGGGTGATGATACCATAGACTTATTACTGATCCAAAAAAGAAACATGCAACATAATTGGAACACTTCAAAATTAATTGGAATATAAAATAGTGATATTTGCAAAGAAAATCATTTGAGTTGAGTTGATTTATAAATAAATTTTTAGTATTTAAGTGTTGTACAGAGGAAGTTATTGGAAAAATAATATTTATTATTTTTTTTTTTCAAAAAATATAAAATAGTTATTACAGTTGAAACTTTTTGTTTCTGCAAAAATAAAAAATAATAGTATTATATATTGTAATGGATTAAAACTTGAAATTCAATTATGTGGATTTGAAATTTGAAAATATGCAGTGATTATCCTTTTTTTTTTGTTTTTTCATATTAGTTATTTTAAATGCTATATTATTTATTTAAAAATATCATTCACGTGAGACTTACACTTTATGCCTTGAGGTGTTGCTCAGCCAAACACCTTGCCTCACGCCTCTGCATTTCAAAACTTTGACTCAGTATGATATGTTTGGCTTTATTTTCACAGGTAAACACAGAGAGGGCTATACGTCATGCAATCCAAGAAAGGCTTCCTATTGTAGTTGTAATCAATAAGGTAATTTTTTGTATTTTATCTTGCGTTGAAACCTTAATTTTCATATCTTTTCACGTTCTTTTTCAAAGCCCTAAAGTTCACTCTGATATTTTCCCCAAGGTTGACAGGCTGATAACTGAGCTTAAATTGCCACCTAATGATGCTTACCACAAGTTGAGGCATATACTAGAAGTCATCAATAACCACATCTCTTCAGCCTCATCAACCGCGGGAGGCATCCAGACCATTGATCCAGTAGCCGGCAATGTTTGCTTTGCAAGTGCAAGTGCAGGGTGGTCCTTCACTTTGCAATCATTTGCCAAGCTTTATGTTAAGCTCCATGGTATACCATTTGATGCTACAAAATTTGCATCCCGTCTCTGGGGAGATATGTACTATCATCCTGATACTAGGGTTTTCAAGAGGAAACCCCCTATGAACGGAGGGGACAGATCATTTGTGCAGTTTGTCCTTGAACCTCTTTACAAGATCTATAGTCAGGTAATTGGAGAACATAAGAAGAGCGTTGAGTCAACTCTCGCAGAACTAGGTGTTACCCTTAGTAATGCAGCATATAGGTTGAATGTTAGACCCTTGTTAAGGTTGGCTTGTAGCTCAGTTTTTGGGTCTGCCACGGGCTTCACTGATATGCTAGTTCAGCACATTCCTTCTGCCAAGGAAGCTGCAACTAGGAAAGTAGAACACATATATACAGGGCCTCGAGATTCTTCAGTTTTTGATTCAATGCAAGATTGTGATCCTTCTGGTCCTCTAATGGTTAATGTGACCAAACTGTACCCAAAGTCCGATTGCAGTGTGTTTGATGCTTTTGGTAGAGTTTATAGTGGCGAGATCCAGACAGGTCAGACTGTACGTGTACTTGGAGAAGGTTATTCACCCGAAGATGAAGAGGACATGACCGTAAAAGAAGTAACAAAGTTATGGGTTTATCAAGCTCGTTACCGCATTCCTATAAGCAAGGCTCCTGCTGGTTCTTGGGTACTCATTGAAGGTGTTGATGCTTCGATAATGAAGACTGCAACACTTTGCAATGTGGATTTTGATGAAGATATTTATATATTTCGGCCTCTTCGCTTCAATACTCTCTCTGTTGTCAAGACAGCAACGGAGCCTTTGAATCCGAGTGAGTTACCCAAAATGGTTGAGGGTCTTAGGAAGATCAGCAAAAGCTATCCTCTAGCCATTACTAAAGTTGAGGAGTCAGGAGAGCACACCATTTTAGGTACTGGGGAGTTATATCTGGATTGTATTATGAAGGACCTTAGAGAGCTCTATTCTGAAGTTGAAGTCAAGGTGCATCTCTTCTTCCACATTTCCTCAACCTCCATTCTCTAGCATTCATAGCTTGATGGTTTTTATTTATGGAAGTTTCACATGTACTTGGTGTTGATGTAGGTGGCAGATCCGGTTGTTTCGTTTTGTGAAACAGTGGTGGAGTCTTCATCAATGAAATGTTTTGCTGAAACACCAAACAAAAAGAACAAAATAACCATGGTAGGGAAGCATTTTTTTTGTTTTCTTTTCTTTTGATAATGTTGTTGGTGACAGTTTTTTTACATTATTCGAATCATGCTTTACATACACGTAGTAATTTTGTACCTTCTTTTGCATTAGATTGCAGAGCCACTTGAGAAAGGGCTAGCAGAGGATATTGAAAATGGTGTTGTAAGCATTGATTGGCCACGAAAAAGACTCGGTGATTTCTTCCAAACAAAATACGACTGGGATTTGCTTGCGGCACGGTCTATTTGGGCTTTTGGTCCTGATAAACAGGTAATGTATTTGATCTATTGTGTAATACAAGTAACTAGTGTTTAACAAAAAGGACTTTATTTTGGTATTGTTGGTAATAATATATGGGTTTACTTAAACGTGTGCCCTAAGGGCACATGTTAAGGTGGCATTAAATACACCTTGGAAATAAGCATTTGATGACATTTTTGGTTTTTTTTAGGGCATTTTTGGTAGGAAATTAAGTTTCCAAGGTGTATCTCATGTGCCTTTAGGGCACATGTTAACAAAACCCATAATATATAACCTATTGAAGTAGCTTACCTTGTTTGATTGCAACTCTGTTTTTGATCATTTGATAAAATTCTATACATTTTGGCCTTTTTGCTAAATAGCGTCTAAATTGATAATGTGTTTGCAGGGACCTAATATCCTATTAGATGATACCCTCCCGAGCGAAGTTGATAAAAATTTGCTGAATGCTGTCAAGGATTCTATTGTTCAGGGGTAAAAATAAATTGTGCCTTTTCTTGCTCTCGTTCTGGTGTTTCAATATTAATATTTGGTTTTCATTCTGTACAGGTTCCAGTGGGGTGCACGAGAAGGGCCCCTATGCGATGAGCCCATCAGAAATGTGAAATTCAAGATTGTTGATGCAAAGATTGCGCCAGAGCCTTTGCATAGGGGCACTGGTCAGATCATTCCCACAGCTCGACGAGTGGCCTATTCGGCTTTCCTCATGGCAACTCCAAGGCTTATGGAACCTGTATACTATGTTGAAGTAAGTATCTTCTATTGGTGGAAAATACAAATCTTTATTATTATAATGAGAGAAGGCGGAGTGGAGGTTGTTCGACACCAAAATTTGAGTGGCCATAAATGCCCCCACACTTTTATATTTAAATTCAATATAATCAGGGTCATTTTGGTAGGAAAAAAAACTAAGAAAATTGCAATCCCACGTCCCTAAACACGTTAGTTTTCAAAATTACAAAAATATTCTTTTCACTATAAAATCTTTTCCTGATGTGCTTTTCAGATACAAACCCCAATAGATTGTGTATCTGCAATCTACACGGTACTATCTCGTCGTCGTGGCCACGTTACAGCTGACGTTCCTCAGCCGGGTACCCCAGCTTATATCGTCAAGGTTTTGTTACGAAACTGTACTTTTCTAGTGTTCGATAATACTTGTCGATGTGCGTGCTGTTAATCTTAATCTTACTTGCATGTTACACATTAAATTTTCTTTCTTCATTCACATATTAGCTTAATGAGACATTTCTTTGCTTTTGGATTTTCTAGGCATTTTTACCCGTAATAGAATCTTTTGGTTTCGAGACGGACTTGAGGTACCATACTCAAGGGCAGGCCTTTTGTTTATCGGTATTTGATCATTGGGCTATAGTTCCTGGAGACCCCCTTGACAAAAGCATCGTACTCCGGCCTCTCGAGCCTGCACCCATTCAACACCTTGCCCGTGAGTTTATGGTGAAAACTAGGCGTAGAAAGGTATGGCTTCTTCTTGAAAAAATACATTTCTCATTGGCGTAACTAGACGTAATTAATTATGAGAGCTTTTTTTTGGGGAATTTCTCAAGCGGCATTTATCTCTAAAGTTCGGTGGTACTCACTGAGGTTGTTTTGGTCAGGGAATGAGTGAGGATGTGAGCATTAACAAATTCTTTGATGAGGCCATGGTGGTGGAGCTTGCTCAACAGGCAGCTGACCTTCATCAGCAAATGATATGAGGTGGTGTTAACTTGGTTTAAAGTTCCGTAACATTTTGAAATGTTTCGGCTAAGACATACTGGATTAAGCCAAGACTCGAGCAAAATATTGATCCCGAAACATTGAATGGCTCAGAATGCCTTAGTTGTGACAGTCTTGATTTTGCCTCTAAAGCGAGATTTTAAATCTTAGGCTGTGAAAACACGTTTCCCTAGTTTTATATTTGTTTTAGGTTAATGTTATATAGGTAATGCCTTTTGTATCATTAAGTGTTGTTTCAAACATAAGATGATTAAATTTCTATAGATGGTAATTATGTGGGCCATCATGTCCACTTTAGTCTGATCATCCAAAAAGACTGATTTATTAAATCAACGGTCCAGATTGATTTGGCAAACCGTACTCATTTAAGCAGTGATGTGTATGATGAAGCACTAGAACAGGGTTTATACAGTTTTGGACCGATTTACCCCCTCCTTTTAGCAAATTCTAATTTATATGCTCCATAGTTGAGGGGGAATTAGAATCAATTGGTAGATGGCTTTTAAATGTGAATAATCACTTCTTCTTTTTTTCTTGTCTTTCTTTTGCCTTAGTTCAGGGAATAAGTATCTGCTTTAAGTAATAATAGAATTAGAAGGAATAATGTGAGATCACCATTCACAATCCTTGTAGTTGTAAGTATCTATACTGGTGGAGTTTGACCTTGACAACGTGATTTAACATTTTTTCCTTAAGAGAATTTATATATTGTAAGCCCAACTTTATTTTATAGCACACGGTGAAGGTGAATTAATTGATTAATTACTGAATATGGTGATATTTTTATCCTTCCAATTTTTTATTTTTTCCAACATTAACATTTCAAGAACAAGAAAGCATTTTTAGGGAGCTGAAAGATGATGGAACTTGGTAAGAAATCCAAGAACATCATTTGTATATTCTTTGAAATTCTCTTTTTTGTTTGTTTGTTTGTTGAAATGTTGGAATAATTACTGAATCCGAACGTATTTTTACTATGCTCGAAGCAAAGGGATACTAATAACCGATCTGATTGATTATCAAATTGTAGGCCCAATGGACGGTGCACCTAACATTCATGAATCACGTTGGCCCAAAGGTGGTGGGGTCATTGACTACATATCCATTGACTCATAATTTCCAACAAACCCTTTCCTGAGGAAAAAGGTATTACCAAGACTAATCAACCATAAAAAAAAAAAAAAAAAAAAAGACCTTGAGGTGTGTAAAACAAGATCTTGGGATTTGTTAGAAATCTCAAGGAATTTTTTTTATGCATCCCGGGATCTTTTTGATGGTGAAATCGTAGTTGACTAAGTTGGGAATCAATCCTATCTACGAAAAATACTTGGGCATGTGATGGACATAAAGTGGCACTGTTTATTTTATTTGTGTGTGTGTGTGTGCGCGTAGAAAATGAATATTTTTCATATAAAATAACCTCACGAATTCCCTTAAGAGATTTTATCTCCACCCATTGCACAAAGTGCGGGGGTTTTAGACTTTGGATTGTTGAGGAAGAAGCGGAGATAATAAGAAGAATGATAGATGATGGGGGGCGGGGGAGTGAAAAAAAATAAAAATGAACAAGATTGAAGATTATAATCCAATCAATTCAAATCAATCAAATAAGGGAAAAAGTTAAAGCTAAATCTAGGTTTATATGAAGAAAATGAAGTATACACCATCCAATCAAAAATATCTCATGTGTTGATTTTTTTTTCTTTCTTTCTACTTTTCAAAAAATAAAAAAATAACATTTTGATAATTTTAAACTTTCAAAGATCATTTTGAGAAAAAATTCAAAATCATCATTATTTCAGATCCAGTCAGTGATGTTAACTTTTGGTCAAAAGGATAAAAGATCCAATCTTGCATTTGTGGATAATAATAATAATACTGATTTCGACCATTTCAATATGATATCCTTCCTTCATTGGCATTCCATGTGACCAAAATTTATATTATTCAGCCTCCATGATATTATTATGAGTTGTGCCGAATGACCTCAAGATTGGACCTCATATCGCACACCACCACGTGAAAGTAGATGGGAAGCATAGAAGCTTTTTCAATTGTATCTCAAGGAAAAGCATCTATGGTTTCCCACACACTTTCACTTGGTGGCGTGCGATTATTCTATTATTATTATTATTATTATTTAAAGTAATATTTGATCGTCTAATCTTTCTCAAACCAATAAAGTTAAGAGTTCAACTAGTCTTACTAAGTTAGTAAGGATTTCACCCTTACGAAAGGTCTTTGGACTCACCTCTTGGCATCCAAAAACATGATCCGATGCTTTAGGATTGTAGAGGACAAAATTCTATGAAGTTTGAAACTTTTTTTTTAAGTGTTATTGTTCATGTTGAATTTCAATTTAAGTTTGGGAGTTATGTGGAAGTATGATAATCGTTTATTTTTAAAAACTTGGATCAAACTCAAGAGAAGAAAAAAAAAAATAATTTTTATTTATTTATATTTGTGGATATGAGTTTTTCAATACAACTTAGAGGGTTATAATGATGGACTGCTGATCTCATCCATTCATTTGAGCAAAACAACACTTAATAAGACTTCAAATCTTACTACGTTAGTAAGGAAAGTATTACTCTAAAAAGCTAAAGTCACATTTCTCTTCATAAGGAAATAATGTTGGTGGGGTCTGATCCCACGTGACATTGGTTTACATTCTTCTTTCTCTTTCGTACTTCCTTCACACCCAACACTTCATTTCATTTCATAATGTTGTTATACGACTATTGTCTTATCCTACGCACTCATACACTGCCTTATCCTACGCACTCCCCACCACCCTTTATTTGTTATGGTGGGCCCTTCCCCCCCCCATCTCACCCATTGTCCTCTCTGTCTACCCTACCAAACCTATTCACATTGAATCTAACTAACCTTACATATTAAAAGGTGGGTCCCAACAATTCCTCCTTTCTCTTTCCAATTATTGTTCGAACGTATGTACACACGTGTGATGTCATTCTCCATTCTGACTACGTGCGCACGTTAGCAAAGACAGTGATATTGATCAATCAGATCATCTTAAGTGTAACGTGTGCCACTTCAGTGTCATAGTGTTGGCACGTGTCATCTCAGAAAAAGTGGGGTCTATTAAACATACATATTTGTCTACTTTTTCGTCCCCCATTATCACAATTATCATCAAAAATTAATTTTTTTTCCACAATTTTCAGTGCCCATTCATTTAAAGTAGCTGTAAGAGATGAAGATATGGGTCCCTAGGAAATGATGAAGTTTGTGGACCCCAAGTACAGATCGTCAACTCTACTTCTCAGTGTGTGGGTCCATGAAATTTTAGGTAATAGGGTCATCTAAAAGATCAATTAAGGGTTTAATTGACATTTTAAGATTAATTTTTATAAAACATATTATTATTATTCTAATTTTAAGACACTATATATTTTTAAAAACTTCGACAATTAAGATTGAAAATTTCTCAAATAATTAGAAGTATTTTTATGAGTCATGATAATCTGACTTAGGTAGGTGGCATACTCAATCGATTTACCTGACGTGACAGGCTTAAAAATTGTAGATGTGCTCTCCTCAAAATATAAAACTACACCTTTTTATGGGGAATCGTAATGTTGTATCCTGAGGAAAGCATATCTACGATTTTCGAGCCTATCATGTCGGATAAATAGATTGAGTTGTCACGTGACTAAGTTAGATTATTAGTACCCTATTTTTATTTGTTTCAATACATTAATCGTATTTTTTTCATTATAAATGGAGAAAATTATCCTTAAATTTGATGGAAACTACACATATGCCATGAAAAACTATTGAAAAGTAATTGTTGCTTTGTACGTTAATCAAAATATTTGACAAGTAATGTGACACAGTGGCCAAACTATAACTTATTCGATTTACTTTTGCAACTGATTTTGAGTGATGTTAAACATAGATGTGTTTAAAGTTGAATCCGATATAATAGTTGAAAATTCTATGTCAACACTTCTTTCAAAATCACTCTTCTTATCAACATTATGAGGGCAGTTCGTATGAGCATTGAGTTTTTTTCACGTCGTTTTCTTCTTCATTTATTTATTCTTTAATTTTGATTTCCCTTTTCTCCAACTATTTGGTGCATCGATCACCACTGCATGATAAAATTGTAAAACAACCACACTTCTCTATCGATGATTTTATCTACTCAATCAATTGAAATGGATAAGGAAAGATATGTCTTTTTTTTTTTTTTTTTTTTTTCTGAAGTAAGCGCTAATTTTGAATCATATTTGTATTGTGGCTTGTGAAATCATTGTGAACGAAATGTCAAAAGCAAAACATATTATACTATGCCTTTTGCATGTGGTCAATGAACTGCAACACCCAAACCATGTCATCTTTGTTCAATTTTCATTGATTTTAAGCATAAAAGTATTGGTTCCAAATCATATTATGGAGTGTCAAAGCCAAAATTTCTGTCATCATTTATTTTTTCAAATCTCTAAATCCTATTTTCAAATTATATTACATTTTGCCTTGTATGTGGTCGGTACAATCTTATTTTTGTAAATGACTCCCAAGAGTATAGGATCTTAACTCATCAAGTACCATCAAGGATTTGACTTTTGGGAGGACCTTTTTCATCAAAATTTATTCTATTTTCATAAAAACATCTTGCATGAATTGATCCATTTTTGTGTAGAAGAGAAGATGAATCAGTCTTAGATCAATGACGTTAAAAGCCTTAGATAAAAGTTATAGGTGAATGGGACTAGAATATGACCCTTTTAGTGTCTTTGAAGTTAATTGGGACTAGCTCGCTTAGAGTTTATCTACTTTTGGGAAGAAAACTAATTCCAGCTGATGGATTTAAGGGACAAGACTTGATCAAATCTTGGTTGTTGAATGGTATGAAATGTTGTTTAAATGTCTAGTATTTTGTTATGCTATGCAGAATTGTTGTGATTTAGGGGCAGAGCCCCCAACTCGAATTTTTTAAAAAGTATGAAAAAGACAAGCGTGTAATATTTTGTTAAGAGTTTTCTATTTTTGAGGGAGATTTACGTATTTTAATAATATCTAATTTTATAAACAGAGATCTCTAGGACTGTAAAACAAATGAGAAACTAGTAATTGTTCTTGTTATGTCTTGTAGATATAGGCACACGGCTGAACTACATAAATCCTTATGTTTTGTGCAGTTATGTTATCTTTACTACTTTGTTTTTTTCACATGAAATTTCTTTGGAGGTGAGGATTGTCTTTTAAATGTTGGTTTTTAAACTAGCTTTTGCAATGAGTGGATTTTTCACTATCTCTATAGCTTTATAGGAGTATTTTACTCATTTTGACTAACATACCAAATTTTTTCAAAAATCAAAATTTTGACTCAAATTTGATGGGTTTTGGAGGATTATGTGTTTTTTTTTTATAGCTAAGGAATAGCTTTGAGTAGCATAGGATTCCTTTTATAGATACTCCAAACCACTAAGAGAACCTTTAGTCAACTCTGAAAACACTTCATTATTCATGAGTCATTCTATCCTAAGCCTTAGGAAACATAATGGACATCTTTTCTCATATTTCAACAGGTCGGATCATTTTTATCGGATCAAGTTAATATCCAATCTAAAATCCAAATTATTAGATTAGGCCGGTTGAATTTCAAACCCGATCCAATCCAATCCAATCCAATCCACTGAAATTTCTGATTTCTGATTACCGGGTGGCCCTTAGATTCTTGATGGTGAGATTATAGCATATAAGGTTATTTTGGTACTTTTCGAGGAGAGATCTATCATTAGATTCTCCATATGAGGACAAAAAGTATTATAATGACGAAAACACCCTTCATTTTCTTATCCTGAACGGATAAAATGTGAAAGATTATTTTAACGGCACAACCGCCTTTTTGATCCAACAAACAAAAATGGCATACCCGTCATTATAAATTGACAAAACTACCCTTATCAGATTTACATCTTCAGTGGTTTTAAGAATCTAAATCGTAATTTTCACTAACAGTCTGTCCACTCTCACTACAGTGAAGATCTATTCGTTGGTGGGGCATCCACTAATTAGCTAATTATATGAGGAGAATGATTAAAAAGGCTATTTGTTCATCTAAATATAATTCAAATGGTCTCATCTCACGTGCCACAATATTTCAATCATTATTTGGACCAACTGACCTAATAAATAAACTTTTGGGTGGATAACCTTTGGGTTTTCAAATTGGGGGATATATTTCTTTGACTAGGGTCTTCCATTAGAGACTAGGAAAAAATGATGAAAATACCCTTATTTTCATCTTCTTTTGATCCCCCACCCCAGAGTTTATTTTCTTCAAGCTCTCCAATATGTTGGGCAATTTTGGTTTTTAACATATTTGACGTAATTGTTAACATCTGAATTCCCTAAAAGAACCCTTCATCTTCAATCTCTTCGAAAGTCCAATTTTAACATTAAGAAGATGTAATAAAAGCTTTTTAAACTTGTAGATTGAAAATGAATAGCAAAAATAATAATAATATTTAAGGGTCAGTATGATCGTATATAAAAATGGGTGATTTTTTTTCCTTCTTTTTAGAAAATATGATTTTTAAGATTTTTCTCATGGAATTCATTTTCCTATAAATGCAAAGGTTAGTCGATTGAAGTTTAAGGAGTACATCATGATTACAACTTGGGGGTATCTCTAATTTTTGCCAAACTTAGATGGGTGCCTCAAAATTAATACAAATTTGACATCCACCCCATACCAATATCCCAAATATAAGTCAATTTGGTTACTTCCAAAGGTTAGCTTTAAACATTTTCTTTAATGAGAGTGAAATTTCAAAACATGTTGGACAAAAATCACTAATCAACCTAATGTTTAGAATGTGTTTCCTAATTCGAGAAATGTCCAATCCTAATCAGAGGTTGGATATGGGCATCCACAGTAGGATAAGATCATCTCCTCAAGAAAATGAATAATCTTAAGAAGACAATTGTAGTAATTGTTCAAATACATTGTGTTCGACAAAAATCCAAGGATTAAGCAACTATAAATTCCTAAAATCTTGGAATCGGTATAGGTGGATCATATCAAATCAAATTTAAAGATAGTTTTTTTATGTCTCTAATATATTTCTTTTTCTAACTTAAGCATTAGAGTATTTTTGACAGATAACCCTATCAATACTTAATGATAAAATCAGAATGAAACTTAAAAGAAAATTCATTTCTTATTGATGATCTCAAGGTGTTTAAATTTTTATGCCACGTGGCTATTTTTGAGATATTGAATCATTGGAATTTCAATGATCCCAAGTACATAGCATCAATGTTACATTATGGATGAAGATCAAAATGGAGCAAATGTGGGTCACAATCCATGTGACCAACAGCAGTCATGTTCCCCTTAATTTCCCGCCCTTGATAAATAACTGGTCTCCTTCACTGTCGTCCTTTTAGACTCTCTCTCTCTCTCTCTCATGGCGGACTTGAAACCCTAGAAATCTACTTCAGAAGCTAAAATCAAAACCCTAAAATCGATTCCTCGCACACTCAAATGGGGTTAAAGGGTCTCTCTTTCTTCTTCACAGTACTCTCTGTTACTCTTCTAGTCTCAAAAGCTTCACCAGTAGCCATTAATGGTGTAGCTAAAGATGCTCAACAGTTGCTCTCCTTCAAAGCTACGTTACGAAACCTTAGTGTTCTTCAAAACTGGCAGCCGAAACAGGATCCTTGCAACTTCAATGGAGTTTCATGTACGGAATCTCGAGTTTCAGCTCTTGATCTTAGTTCTGTACCTTTGAACTTGGATTTTCGTCTCGTTTCTTCGTTTTTGATGAGTTTAGATCGTTTGGAGAAGTTGTCTTTGAAATTTACGAATCTTACTGGAAATCTCTCGTCTGCTTCGGGATTTCGTTGTAGTCAAGTGTTGAGTGAGCTGGATCTGTCTTGGAATCGTTTGGATGGTTCAGTTTATGATATTTCGAGCTTGAGTTCTTGTAAAAGCTTGAAATCTCTGAATTTGTCCAGGAATTTTCTCAGTTTTTCGGTTGGAGTGAAGGATTTTGGTTCTTTACGACTAGATTTGCAGACACTCGATCTCTCTTTGAATCGGATTTCTGGTCAAAACTTCGTTTCATGGATTGTCTCTGGTGGTTGTTCCCAGCTGAAGCACTTAGATTTGAAGGGAAATGATATTTCTGGAAGCATTCCGATATCAAATTGCCGAAATTTGGAACATTTGGATCTATCATCCAACAATTTCTCAGGAGTGATTCCTTCGTTTGGAAATTCTGCAGCGCTGCAGCATCTGGATCTCTCTGCAAATAAATTTTCCGGAAATATCGGGGACGACGGATTTGCTGGATGTCACTATTTGAACTTCTTGAATCTCTCCAATAACCAGTTTTCTGGAAAAATTCCATCTTTTTCAAATGACAATTTTCAATATCTTTTGCTCTCCTCGAACAATCTCGAAGGTCAGATACCCGTCGATCTCTTTGATTCCTGTTCGACTCTTATAGATCTTGATCTCTCCTCAAATAAATTGTACGGTACCCTTCCGAGTAGTTTAGGTTCTTGTTCATCTTTGGAATCTATTAATCTCTTCAACAACAGCTTTTCTGGTAAAATCCCAATCGAAACCCTTGTCAAGATAACTAGTTTGAAGAAACTGGTTCTGTCTTACAATAATTTTACTGGTGATTTACCGGAATCTTTGTCGAAGCTCACGAATTTGGAGTTGTTGGATCTGAGTTCGAATACTGTTTCTGGAACAATTCCCTTGGGATTGTGTCAAGATTCTAAAAACAGCTTAAGAGAGCTGTATCTTCAGAATAATTTATTTACAGGAACTATTCCAGCAACTCTCAGTAACTGTTCTAAGTTAATTTCTCTTGATCTGAGCTTCAATTACCTAACAGGGACAATTCCTTCAAGTTTAGGATCCCTGTCTCAGCTTCGTGATCTGATAATGTGGTTGAATAAACTCTCCGGAGAGATACCCGAAGAACTCATGTTCATCTCAACACTTCAAATTCTGATCCTTGATAATAATGAGTTGACAGGATCAATTCCTTCGGGTTTAAGCAATTGTACTGATCTGAATTGGATCTCGTTGTCGAGTAATCGGCTAAGCGGAGAGATACCAGCGTGGATTGGTCAGCTTAGTAGTCTCGCGATTCTCAAGCTTGGAAACAACAGGATCTCTGGTAGGATCCCACCCGAGCTCGGAGATTGTCGGAGCTTGATATGGTTGGATCTTAATAGCAATCTCTTGAGTGGGACTATTCCTCCTAGCCTTTCGAAGCAATCGGGGAAGATTGCTGTTGGTTTGGTTACTGGAAAGAAATTTCTTTATTTGAAGAACGATGTGAGTACAGGTTGTCATGGAGCTGGAAACCTTCTTGAATTTGCTGGAATTAGAGATGAAGGGTTAGACAGAGTCCCAATGAGGCGTTCGTGCAACTTCACTAGACCTTACAAGGGTGTAACCCAATACACGTTTGAAAAAAATGGATCGATTATTTTTCTTGATTTGTCGCACAATATGTTGGAGGGTAGTATTCCCAAGGAGCTCGGAACCATTTTTTTTCTCTCTGTTCTGAATCTAGGCCACAACAATCTCTCTGGTCCAATCCCATCAGATCTAGGAGACTTGAAGAAGGTTTGTATTTTCGATCTCTCTCATAACAAACTTGAAGGGACAATACCTGGTTCTCTAATTGGCCTTACATCACTTTCGGAGATTGATCTTTCGAATAACAACCTCTCTGGATCGATCCCTGAATCAGCTCAACTTGAAAGTTTCCCACCTTATAGATACGAGAACAATACAGGCCTTTGTGGGATCCCTCTCCCTGTCTGTGGAAATTCAGTCCCGAAAACATCGATCCTTCGGCATCAGAAGTCTCATAGGAGTCGAGCGTCCCTCGCTGGAAGCATGGCTATGAGTTTCTTGTTTACTCTCGTATGCATATTTGGTTTGGTTGTTATCTATGTGGAGAGAAACAAGAGGAGGAAGAAGAAAGAAGCTGCCCTTGATGGTTACTTAGATAGTAGGTCACATTCGGGCACCGCGATCGGGAATTGGAAGCTAACTGGTGCTCGGGAAGCTCTGAGCATCAATCTTTCCACCTTTGAGAAGCCCCTTAGGAAGCTCACCTTCGCCGACTTACTTGAAGCAACGAATGGCTTCCACAATGATAGCCTCGTTGGTTCTGGAGGCTTTGGGGATGTCTACAAAGCGCAGCTCAAGGACGGGAGTGTCGTAGCTGTTAAGAAGCTAATCCACGTTAGTGGACAAGGTGATCGAGAATTCACCGCTGAAATGGAAACAATTGGGAAGATCAAGCACCGAAACCTTGTTCCCCTCTTGGGTTACTGCAAAGTTGGGGAAGAACGATTGTTGGTGTACGAGTACATGAGGTTTGGTAGTTTAGAAGACATTCTTCATGACAGGAGGAAGTGTGGAATCAAGCTAAATTGGGCTGCAAGGAGAAAAATTGCCATTGGGGCCGCAAGGGGTTTAGCTTTCCTCCACCATAACTGCCTTCCCCACATAATTCATAGAGACATGAAGTCGAGCAATGTCCTTCTTGATGAGAGTTTGGAAGCCCGAGTGTCGGATTTTGGGATGGCGAGGCTAATGAGTGCCATGGACACACACCTTAGCGTAAGCACACTTGCGGGTACTCCTGGTTACGTCCCACCTGAATACTATCAAAGCTTTCGATGCTCCACTAAAGGAGATGTCTACAGCTATGGAGTAGTGCTACTTGAGTTACTCACTGGAAAGCAACCTACGGACTCGGCTGACTTTGGAGATAATAACTTAGTTGGGTGGGTGAAGCAGCATACGAAGTTGAAAGTAAGCAATGTATTCGATCCAGAGCTAATGAAAGAGGACCCTAATTTGGAGATTGAGCTACTACAACATTTAAAAGTCGCGTGTGTCTGTTTAGATGATCGACCGTCTCGTCGACCTACAATGATACAGGTAATGGCGATGTTCAAGGAAATCCAAGCGGGGTCCAGTATCGATTCCTCTGTTACAAGTGTCGCTGAAGATGGGAGTTTTGGTGCAATGGAAGTTGTGGACATGAGCATCAAGGAAGATCATGAGCTAAGCAGCAAACAGTAGATGGAGTTCCAAAAAAGTATTCTTCGAGAGGAAATGGATTCTCTTCTCTTTCTTTTTCTCACTCCCTTCAAATGGTATAAAAATTTCCTTGTATCTCTCACAATCAATGTATGTAACCTCTCTCTCTCTCTCTCTTTCCCACTACAAATCTTGGTAGTTTTATACATAAAGTGGTTGTTTTAATTTAAACTTAATTGCTTTGTGTTATATTAAATATAAATAGAGCGATGAATATAAAGTGTTTGTCGTCTTGAATGTCTTTTTTTTCTCTAACATGGAATTGTGGATTCAACTCTAATCTCATGGATCCCAGGTCGGTTGCATGTATTCCCTCTTTTGAATTCATGGATTCGAAAGTCTCGATTATTGTTCATGAATGAGATCAAACACCATGGCAAATCCATTGTCTTCCACCCATGGTTCTTAAACTCGTCCGAGACCGAGAAGTATCGCCCGAGTTAACTCAGTATTGGAGTCCAACGAGATCAACTCACAAAGTGTTATGAGACGATCGTATATCGTGAGATAAGCGAATCGTCTTGGACGATATTTTCGATTATCTCGGGTGATACGAACGAGACAGTGCAGTAATGGTTTAACTCGCGAGTTAAACAAGACATATCGAACGAGATTTTCAAAATCTCGATACAAACGAGTTAAAGTCTCACCTCAATTCTTTCACTCCCAAATTGTTTTTATTTTATTTTATATATTTTTTGGATACATTTTTTTATTGGAATTATTTCTGAATTATTTCAGATTTTTTAAATGGATAAAAATCATTATCTCAATATCGAACGGGACGAGATGTATCATCCGAGTCAACTCGATATTAGAGCTGAACGAGACCAGATGTAATACAAAGTTTAAAAACCATGCTCCAACCTCCCTCAAATCCCTACTTTGTTCGTGAGTTTTGAAGATTGGAAATAAAATCTTGGATTGAACACCAAAGGTAGCAGACAAAGGCATGCATTTTTTATTTATTTATCATTTTGTATTAGTTTGTCACGGAAGACCAAAGTCAAGAATTATATCATCAGATTGAAAAATCTTGTATCTGTTCTTGCAATTATGATCCAAGACCCTCTCCAAATATGTAATAAAGATTTCAATTAATATTTATAATCTTTGTGGTTAGAGATTTTGGGATGCTTGCTAACTAATGATAGAGATTAAGCTTTAAAATATTAAAGGGTCATTAGTTGACTATAAATTATGTGTAATTTATCTTGTTTGCATGCAATACTCGTGACTCTGCACGTGCAATGTTTCTTTAATTAACAACAATATATGCATAAATCTCAAACTTAGGTAAAGGAGGGGTGGTTGCATCAGATTGTCTATTATTGGTTATTATAGGTCAAAAGGCAACATTTGATACATAATTGAGAGTATTTTTAATTACAAGAGATATGACTGATGGATCTGTAAATTTGTATGAATAGAGGGGGTTGCTTGTAATATCTTGGAGTTCTCTCCTTAATTTTCGTGACTTCATCTCATTCTTATTTCAGTTTTGAGAGAAAGAGAGAATTTTGTATATATCAAGAGATGGATTAAATAAAGAAAGAAGATGAACTTCCTCTCAACATAAGAAAATATTTAAATATTTCATGTATAATATCTATAAACTCTTTACTTTGTCCTTTAATTTTTAAATTACTAGTTGTAATCTATCAATTTCTCACACGTTTATTTATTTATATTTTACTTTTCTTGATTTCTTTATGTTTTCTTCACAAATCTCTCGATCTAACTCTTAAAAACTAAGGGAACCTTTCGTTGAGTCAAACCAGCTGATATGTCCATTACAGATCGCAAGACAATGTATGAAATAGAAATTGCTATGTTGTTCTAATTTCAATTGCCAATATATAAATAGTGCGACATAGTGACTTTGTGATCTACACGTCCTATCCTATTTGTTCTGGGTGAGTGGCATATTGAACTCTGATCCATTAAGATGGTTAATAATTCTAGTAATCAAAGTATTGGAGAGAAATCGATCCAAGAAGTATAAAGAAAGAAGAATAAATCAAGATACAATCAAACCCAAAACATAGATTTTTATGTAGTTCTGTCAAGATTGAGGTACGTCCACGGATCACATCGATTCTACTAAGAAGAGAAAATTCATAGTTACAGATTACACTATTTCATCGAAAATAGAAATATATATCTTCGAGGAAAACCTCATTAGGATTTTATATAATACTAGTGAAATTATAGCTCAACTAGCGAGTACTGTAGAGAAATCGATCCAACAGGTATAAAGAAAAAAGAATAAATGAAGATGCAATCATACCCAAAACACAGATTTTTTATGTGGTTCCGTTAAGATTGAGGTACGTCCATGAATCACATCGATTCCACTAAGAAGAGAAAATTCATAGTTACAAATTACATCCTTTCATTGAAAATAGAAATATATACCCTCCAGAAAAATCTAACTAGAGTTTTATATAATACTAGTGAAATTATAGCTTGGCGCGCGAGGATGTGTCGCTTGATTAACAATACCTCCTTATTGATTAATACTCTCAAGCTTCACAAATTACAACACAAAGAAGGAAGTGAAAGATCATACCTGATCATACACATAATCATCAATTTGGAATATGTGAAGTTGTGAATTACATATCTCAAACCCTAATGCTACATCCTTGATCAATAATGGCCCATCACATTGGTGTGGTATGAATCTTTGATCAATCATGGCCTACCAGATTACAAATTTTGATCAAATGGTTGTGATCATCCAATTACAGAGTTTTTTAATAGTTTCATATACCAATATTACATCTTTTTTTTTTTCTTGATAATAGGATATCCCCATGGTTAGCAAATCAAGCCTGTATCTGAGCTTTTCCCAATCCATAGACCGAGGTCTTGTCCAAGGACAAGTCCTGGTATACGTGCAACGGCCGCACATCACACGGACGATCGAGGTAAGTGGAAAATGCTAGCCTCACTAATGAGTTGAGGCTCTCCATTAACATGATTGTTGGAATGGTTGGGATTCCGAAGAAAATGTATCCCTAAGATAAAGTACTAATCCCAATAATGTTGATATTAATATTGAGGAAATCTGTGTTTTTCCTAATTCCTAAGGGTGATGTTGATGGAGAGCCTCAACCATGAATTGAGCTTAGAAAAGTCCTTCATAATTCTTTCATAACTGCCCAACTTCTATTTACTAGTAAAATGTACGTGGATTATCAAAATACTTGAAAAAAATAACATAAATTTATTTTAAAATTAGAAATATAATAATCTTATAATCTGAAATCATAAATCATTTTTTATTATATTAAAATAAATTTTCTCATATTTGCAATCTAAGAACATGGTCATCACTTCAACTAATTCAATTGTATTAGTTAATGATCATTCTTAAATAAGTATTGCACATTATAAACATTATTTTTGTTGTTTGCGACATTCAATAAAACATCATTCTTCAATGATAATATAACGTTACTTTAAAATTCAGGTAATTAGTTATCCCATTGTATTCGAGTAGGGGCGGAGCCAAGATTTTCTATTAGTGGGAGTAAAGTTATAGTTAATTGGAGGGGAAGGGGGCAAAAATTGGAGGAAGATGTGGGAGTGGGGGCAATAGAGTCAAACGGGGCATGTCATACTTCAAAATGTAGGAATAAATCAAATTTAAGCATAAATTCAAGAGTATTTAAAATGTCCAAAAAAGTTGAGTGGGGGCACTTGCCCCCAATGTCTCCTTATTAGCTCTGCCCGGGTATTCGAGTATGGTGCATGTCGATTACTATGAGACTATACTTGGATTCTTGAATAATAACTTTGTGACTTATAATCCTTGAATACCAACACAAAAAAAACTAAAAAATGGTAAAAGATTAACAAGATCAATCCATTTTAATGGAATTTAAAAAAATAAAAACATATATAAAAATAAAAATGGTATTCTATTGTAGTTTAATGCTAAATAATCTGAATGCCCTCATCTTCAACTTCTAACCACAAAAAAAAAAAAAAAAGAAAGTACGTCTCCAAAGTATGTCATCTTCAAACTCTTTAACTTATATGGGTGTTCGGCCAAGGAGATCACCTACCCAAATAATCAACCTGATCAACTAGTCCACGTCGATTTGGTTGATTACAGGTAGAAAAACTCTTTCCTTAACAATTTAGTAAGGAAAGTTTCCCGACACCACAAAATTATGAGAATTTCAATTTATTTTATTTATTCTTTTATTTTTTATTGTTGAAGTTTAAAAAAAAAAAATTTTCTTTTTAAATCTCAGATTTTCTGTGAAATCTAGAAGGTTGTAGTTGGATGTGGTGCCTGGTGATCAATGTGGACCCAACTATGCTTAAGAAGATTTTAGGTTAGTCTACTCTCACAAGTACAACCCAGCTTTTGGGTAATTAATATTAGAGAGCTTCTATTGGCACCCCAACTTTTACTTATTACATCTCAATTGTCAAATTATTTATCACACCCCAATTAAAATTTAAAAATCATAGCTACAAAATTCCCCCGAATTAGGGGTTAGCCATTAAAATCAACAAATCGACGAATTAATAGATGATTCCTAGATTAATCATGAAATATAGTAACATATTTATCCTCAACCTTCAAAAAAATTCGGAAGCTAATCCACCCCAATACAACCGGTCTGCCTTTCCAATTGAATAAGATGGGGTGCAATAGTCCCAAAGTTGTCTGTGATATGGCTTATGCACTTCCTCTCCTCTCCTCTCGTCTATGCCACCCTTGGTGTATCTAACATTGGGTATCGATTTGACTTGAAAAAAACCTCATTAGCTACTTGGATCAAGTAGCCCTCGCTTCATCGCCTGAACCACCCTATCCATTACCACCTTATCCCAACTTGTCAAGTATATCTGCAAAGGAACAGGATCCAATGGGGTGGCTGCTACAAGAATGGAATATTTCAAAGCATTTGCTTCTAAAAGAATTTGAGCTAATTGTGTCACAATTGATGAGTGTTTCTATCCAATCACTACATAGACACAATACAATGTCTCACTCTCAGATGGAGCTTGAGTCGACGTCCCGTCTCTAGACGGGCATTTTTGCAACATTCAAATATCAAGAAGAAGACAGGATTTTTAGAGAAGTTGAAGATGAAGGGTTTTGGTAAGAAATCCAATTTTTTTTTTTTTTTTGGGTATAATCTCTGAAAATATCTAGGTTTTTTACAAAACTTTCTCGAATTTATCTGAATTAAACACTCACCTAATAATTACCAAATCCGAACTTTGCTACTATGATTAAAATATACTATTCAATCATTACAAAGAATTACCTCAAATTTTTAATAAATATTACAAAACATTATAATACATATTCAAAAAATTTCTACGGTTGTTTACAATTAGGAATAGGCTTATATAAAATCCTAAACCTAAAAAAAATAAATGGAGAGTGGGAGAGAGAGATTTATTCTCAATCATATATTTATTTATTTATTTATTTATTTTTTATATATGTTGAATTGCAGTGTAATATGTAAAAGTTGGGGTGCCAATAGCATTTCGCTAATATTATAAATAAACTATTATTTTAATTTTAATTAAAACTTTGATTGGAGAAAAGTAAAATTATTTTTTTAAATCTTAGTGCTTCCCAAAAATCTAAATGGTTGTATTTTGAAATCTTACTAAGTTAGTCTGACTTCTCTTATCCAGTAAAAGACACGGGTAATTACTAATTGTTATTATTATTATTATTTTTTTTTAAATTTGAGATTTTCTTTGAAATCAAGATGACTGTAGTTTTGATGATTACAATTGTTGTGATCCATGTGGGCTCAATAGTAAGATTTGAAATCTTACCAAGTTAGTCACACTAGTCTGACTCAGTGACTCTCACTTTTATAATCCAGCGTTTGTTATTAAATAAGAGGCATAGGTAATTAATATTATTAATGAAATATTATTTTAATTTTAAAAATTATCTTAAATAAAATTTTGACATAAGAAAAATAAAAATTCTTATAATCATTATTTTTTAGTTCAATGATAAAGAATTTTTGAAGTCTCTATCTTTATCACTGTTTATATATTTTTTTAAATACCTATTATATCCTCAATATTTTTCATAAATATCAAATTTGACCTTCTTTTTTCTTGGAATATTTTACAAATACCATTTTTGTCCCTTACCTATTATATTTCTCTTTTATTCTTTTTTGAATTAGTGAATAGTATTTCAAAAAATAAATATTGATTTGAAGATGGGGTTGGTTGGAGTTCAAAAGTGATTCAGAGTCTTCAAAATGAAGAAAATGACAATATGAAGACAAAATTTGAAACTTTGGGTTAGAGTAGTTCTTATAGAATAATCAAAAGTTGAAATAATAAAGGCCCTAGCCATCAACTTATACCCAGAAATCCTTAATTTAGGTTAAGGAACCATGCATCTTCAACTCTATCATAAATTATTTTTGATCTACTAAACTTCATCTTCCATTATTTTCAATCTCATCATTATCTCTTGTAAAAACCCTTGATTTTCCATCCAAAGGTTTAGAAAATACTTAAAAGATTTGATCTTGTTCTTATGGTATAATAGTTGAAATAGATAGAATCTTAAGTTTACAGAGCAGGATAATGATCTAGACATATTTTTCCACGTTTTCGTAAGTATTCGAGGTATCACTATGTTTTCAAATTAATGACCATTTCCTTGACCTTGGTCTTTTCTTATAGATCAATAATAAATGACCTAAATTCTCTCATCTTCAACCTGTAACAAACATCTCCTAGTTCATCGACCTCTCTAATAAAGTACTTTTAAAATATTTAACCTCTTCTTCAATCCATCATTTTGAACTTCTCCTCAATCCCTTTGTTTTTCCTATCTAAAAGTTCATCATCTTCTACTTTAAAAGTCTTATCTAAGTCATCGTATATTATAAGATTGAAAATAACTGATTTTGAGAAGAAAGGCTAATGATCGAAGGCTTCTCAACATGGATAAAGTCTAAAACATTTTTTTTGTAAATTTAAATGCCCTTTAATACACGTGAATCAATGAAGATGTGGGGTCTTAAAAAATGAACTCACTTAAAGTATCTCCAACAATGTTTTTTCTTTTTTATTTTTTATTTTTAAATAAAGAGCATCTTTTGTATAAAAAAAAGTAGCTAAAGTTATTTTAGCTAGAGTAAAATTAGATCCCGACTCCACACACTCGACATTTATTTATATATTCTTAATATTTAATATGATTTTACTTTACAAACAATCATATTATGGGCCGTGAGTTCACATCTTGGCATCCAAAAACACGTTTCGATGCTACAGGCTTGTCAAGAATGAAATTTTAAGAATTTTGAAAAAATTAAATAAAAAACACATCACTTTTCATCGTTAAATTTTAATTTTAAGTTTTGAAAATTAAATAGTCGTCCATCTTCAACACTTGGATCATGCTCAATTTTTTTTATTTTTTATATATGAGTTTTTCCATAAAATCTAAAAGGATGTTATGTTGAATTGCCAATGTGGGTCAAACGACGCTCAGTAAAATTTAAAATTTTACTAAGTTAATAAGAAAAGTGTTTTTTTTCATTTTTCAAATATTAAAATAACTAGATTTGGAAGCTCTCTACATGTAGAGAGTGGAAACCCCCTCTTTATTTTAATGTTTATTTTTAAAGAGTTTCTTGGAGATAATTTTCTCATCTTTCACTCTTTAAAAGTAAATAATCAACACACTTCAAAGAGTCCGTTGGAGATGCTTTTACTTGATTCTTAAAAATACCCCCCCAAATTTTATCTTTTCTTCTCTTTTTTCAATGATACCTCCTCCAACTTTATTGTCTTCCATCTTATCCCCAAAGAATATGCCAGTGTTGACAGGCATGGACAAACTCTAATCTCTTATAAATGAAGTTAGTGGTGACAAATTTCACAAATCAACCTTACTATATCCTTTAAAAATTGGCAATATTAGGTTTACCCCTTGTAAAACGAAGGATTAGGTTAACCCTCTTCACCTGGAGTCAACTACCATTTTTTTATTTTTTTTTATTTTTATGAATTAAGAATGAAAATTAGATTTTATTCAAATTTAGTTTTGATTAGAATTTTGAAAAAAAGATTAAAACAAAGTCACCTTTCATTGAAAAAAACAAAAACGCGTTGACTTCTCGAGGTAACTCTAATATCCCCAATTTTGCAGGAATATTACTAAATTACCATGGTGGACCATGGCCAGCCTGTCACGAGTGCGTGGGTCCAAAGTTATTCCCACGTGGCATTATTTGACGAAACCAAGATGCGGGACCGGTGACATAGTAGGTGTTAGGGAGCAATCCATAGGTCATATGGTTGACACAAACTGAACTATCGCTTTCGCTAACACGCGCAGTGAGAAGGGGACACGAGTGCGTGTGCAACTTGTGTCTGCTGGCGAGTCTACCCTACAACGTCACCTTCCATATTAGCCTACTGTCATTTTTATGTCCCAACAATTGACTTTATGTATATAGATAAATATTTTCTCAAACTTGAGGTACTAATATTTTCATAAGTAAAGACCCCTAAATGTTCCTTAATTTTATATTACTACTATCTTTAAGAAGTCTAAAGATCTTCACTTTCCACTAAGGTTGTCAATGGGTTAGCAATGGTTTGATCTCTAATTTACCTTGGATTAGAACCATCATCTTTTTTAAGTTCTTAGTGGTTTCGAATCTGATTCTAAAATAAGTAAAATCAAAGTTGAAAAATACAAGAACTTGTGTAAATTGCAATTCTCAATAATTGGACTTGTAGCTATGTGATTTTCGAGCCCGAAGATCACTGTTATGTGGATTTGGAGTTGCCATGATTTATTTTTGAAAATTGGTGTGAATGACCATCTAAATAATAATTTGGAGAAAATTCAATTTTAGGCAAAATAGTGACATTCTTATATGAATAGGAAATCGATCTACCTAAGATCTAGGTAACTGTTTGATTAAAGAGAGGAGAAGGTTTTAGACACTCCTCTTTCTCCACCTTAGATAGTAATCTCAAGTATGTGACAATTTAAAAAATATAAAAAGAAATAAAATTTTTTTTTTGAGAAAATGATGATTTTGTAACTTTAAATGTAAGGGATTTTAATGTCGGCCTAGATTATGAGAATCACCTCATCGAAAGAGGTAATCCTTACCCATATTTTGCCTTGAGAACAAAATTTTGAAAAATGTTGATTTCTTGTGATTATGGGTCTACTCTAATAGAATGAGAAGGGCCCAACTACCTTTAGCCTCAAAATAAGTTTTGTGGTGTGTGCAAGTTGAAAGTATGCATTAACGATGACAAAAGCTTATTTTTTTTAAAAGGCTTCAACTCTTATACTTTTGACCCAACCATGGTTCAATCTACTAGAGGTAGGGGAAGGTCAACAGTGCATCTTATGGCTTTCTAAACAAAATTAAAGAATGGAGATAGGAAGTTAGAAGAAGGAGATGGAGAGGGGAGATAGGGGGAATTAAAATGAAAATCCTACTCTAAAACCCATTTTATAGCCTTTACACTCTTCTTCTTTCTTACTTTTTCGTAGGTCCTTGATGTAATATTTTAGGTTAAGTCCTTTGGTAAGAGAACAGAGTGAGAGAGGGAGTGAATAAAGGGTTGAGTGATGAACTGAGTAGAGCTTAGATTGAGAGGTATGAGAGATTAAGAGAGATGACTAGAAAAGGGAAATTCAAGCCTTAGTTTTCCAAAGGATGAAAGAGGTTTTTATAGGTGTTGAAGGGTTACTTTTGAGGTTAAAAATGTCAAAGATAAAATGTGAAGGGAAATGACATGAATTTTAAGCTAAAAGGTTTGGCATTTTAGATTGGGGAGGGTATTGAGGGAAAAAGGTTTGATGGGCTGCTTTTAATCCAAACTTATGGATAAAATCCAATTGAGTTGGTTAAGCAACCATACTTGGGTTAAGAGTTGTTTGAGGTTGAGGGGTGGGGTGTTTGAATGACTTGTGTAAGGGATTAGGTAGTTAGGTTTTGGGATGGTGAATTAGATGATGACATGTGGTAAATTGTATGAAGATGAGTGGGTTAGGTGAATTGGTTAAGTAGAAAATGTGTGGGGATAGCTTGTGATAAGGGTTTGGATGAAATGATGGGACTGGATGATGACAAGTAGTATGGGTTGAGGTATGGATTGTATAACTTTTGAGGTTGATAATTGGGGTAAGTAGATTGATTTTGGGAAGTTGATGGTGGTTATAACAAATGTCCCCCTTTGTGAGCATGGGTTTTTTGAGGGTTTGTGGATCTTGAATGTACATTAATGGGACTTGGGAGGCAGGACTTCTGGATAAATTGGTTTAATTTTAAGAAGAGTTGGATTGGGCCTTTGTAGGTTGGGTTTAGGATTTGTTGTGGTCTAGGTTAGGAATTTGCTTGGAATTAGGGGATAAGTTGGGATTGGTTTAGGTTAGGGCTTGATTTGAGGTAGGATTTAAAAAAAATGTTTAGGGGCTTAGAAGTAGTTTATGAATGATAGATTCTAGATGGGCTTGATAATGAGTTTAGGACTTGATTTTAAGATTGAGTTAGAATGGTGATGAGTTGATAAGATGATGGGGTTTAGAAATTAGATAAGTCTTATTGTGAGTCCAAAAGACTATTGGAAGTCTTAAGGCCTTTAATTTGAATAAAAAACTTTAATTTTGAAAATTTTGGCCTTTAGGCCTGTTAACGGATTTTTGATAAAAATACGATTTTTTGAGTTATTTTCGAGTGAGGCTCGTTCAAATTGGACTGTCTACAGAAATGAAACAAAAAATACATTGGGTGATTATAGTATAATTTCATCTTCTAAAACATAAAAAACATAATTATAATTTTTTTAATAAAATACATGAATTAATGATTTCTCTAAAAACTAAAATTTGACTTAGTTTGAATGGAAACTTGAAAATTTTATGAAATATTTATTAACTTTAAGGAAAATGTTAGCCTTAACCCCTAGGTTGAGACTCCCCATCAACATGACCATTAGGATGTTAGGAATTTCCAAAAAACAAAAAAATTCAAATGTGTATTAATCCTTAGAAGATCGAAATTAATCTCTAAGAATTCTGCATTTTTCTTCTCTTTATATCCACACACACACACACACACGAGTTTGCATGTGCTTATGGCATAGACATCCTCTTTTGAGGGTAAAAGAGGAAAAATAATAAAATTAGAGAGGTATTATTAAAAAAATATTTGGGATTAAAAAGAAAAAAATAATAGTTACAGGAGTATAATTGCAAAAAAAGAGGAAGGAAGGGGAAGAGAGGAAAGACAATAAAGTTGAAGGGGTGAAAAGAAAAGACAATAAAATGAGGCCCATACAAAGGAGTGGATAGGATTTTATCCCCCATAGGTATAATAATTGTGGGACCCATACATAGTTGAAATGAATTTGAACGTGATTATCCGACTTGCCATTGCATTTACATATAGAGCAAAAATTCATTTATATAGTACTTAGCCATAACATTATCCAAGGTTAGAATCTTTTTCAAGAGAGTGGTCCATATAAAAACAAAACACCTTAAATAAAAAATTTCGATTCCAATAGTATATGCTAAAAACGTTGATTGATTCAAAATCTACATTGGAGATATATAAAAAGAATTGAGTGATATATTTTTATCCTAAATTGGCAATGGTATTTCCAAATCATTGGAATGCCATACAAAACCAAAGTCTTTAGGAATATGAGAAAGTGGACAGTGGCGTGTCATTCAATTGGCGAACGAGGAACGTTATAATCAAGATCAAATCTCAAAATAATTATAGTAAATTTTAACATTCTTCTATTTCAAGACTTTCAATTTCTTCATAATCCTTTCCTTGTTCTCTTCCCAAACCAAAAACAATTTCCAACATTTTCCTTTGTCTCATATCTACAATTATATTTTGTAGATTATGGGGGCTTTTCACATGCAATTCCAATTCGCTACTTAGTGAAAATAAAGAGGATAAATATCTAAAGTGCTCATATTGATGGAGAATCTAGTAGATTAACATATTCAAATGTTTAATGTAGATAGTTGTGTTTACAATTGAAATGTAGTTATCTTTATTTAGTGTTTTTATTAGTTCGGTTAGGAGGTCTTGAGTTCAACTCCCCCATGGGATTTATCCCTATACACTTGGTACAAATGAAAGGGCGACATGCATGCTCGTGGGATTAGTTTGGTGCTCTAGGAGGTTTGAATACCAAAGATATAAAAAATAAATGAACCGAGTACCTAAATCTAACTTTCTTTTTTGGGACTATTTAAAAAAAAATTATGAGTAAGTTGGATTTGAAACCATGACCTCAAAGTTGTTTTGCAGTTACAATTGTATCATTTGTCTCTACGAAATATACCTATGCCACCTATCCCAAGTGAAGTGCACATATACACAAACATTAACAATATTTTTTATAGTTAGGGTAATCTAAATGGACTAGGTTAATTCTCTCTCGACTCATAGAATATTTTAACTTGCTTGCGTTTTTTTTATAACAATTTCAAATATATACAATTTAGTATCTTTTTCAAAGTTAGCTAATTTCTTTTGTTTAATTTTTCACAGGTAATTGTTGGGCTATCACTACTACTGTTGGTAGAAAGCTATTATGTCATTAATACAAATAAGTTGTTAGAGTCATCACCGACTTACAATTATTGGATCGGTGGAATGGTTCCTAGATTAGATTTAACTTTAACCTATATTGGGATTCTATTTGTGTTAGATTAGGATTATTTTTAATTAAATAGAGTTGGATTATTTTATGAATTATAATTGAATTAGGAGTTTAATTTGTTTTCCATATAAAAACACCCATAACCATGAGTTAGTGTGGGCTGATTTTTGCCTTAAAGAGAATAAAGTTTTATATTATTTTATTATTCTCTCTCAACTTCTATCCTTCATCTTCTATGTGTGGTATACATGTGACGTGCTTCTTTTTGTTTTATGTATCCGTAATAATAAAAGTTATAAAAAAAAATTGACTCCACTACATAAAAATCTTAACAATTGGTATCAGAACAAGATGGTTTGTTGGGAAAATGTTTGGCACGGCTACGCAACAAATTTGATTGAAGAAGATGACCAGTGATTTGAGTTTCTCATTTTCACAAAAGCTCAACAACTCCAACTATGATTTATAGAAATCATGTCTGGAATCGTACATGATGGATCACGATAAAATTACGGGCTTTGCACCGTGTCTAAACCTAGAGTGGGTGAATAGTTTAAATAAAATTTCTGTTTTAAAATCACCCCCACGAAGTTAATTTAGGTCTCTAGATTATGCTAAGATGATTAAAACCATAGAGATGCACATGATTAATCGAATTTGAGTTATGTCATAACGTACAACACCATTCATTGAGTAAATATTTTATCAAATCCTTAATGTGCATATTATGGCATTTATGTTATTCATATAGACTTAAACATAATGCATAATCGTAAAGAAGACACGAGATTTATAGTGGTTCGGCAACTTGCCTACATCCATTACCAAGTACCCTACTCTCGAGTCTTGGGCTCCACTACCACATAGAGGTTTATGGTTCATCTAAAAAACTTACATAGAATTTGTATGCCTAAGACAAATTCTAAACTTTAAGATCGAGATAACGACATCCTCTCGAAATAGAATTTTTCCATCGGTTGAATCCCTAAACCAATTTGTTTAGAAGAGGTAACACCTCATTCAAACTTTAAGTTTCATCCTTAGGAAACTTAGAACATTGTTCTTTTGAGTAGAGTCCCCAAATCTTCTCAAGAGCTTGGTTTTGTATTGGAACCAAGAACCTCTTTTTGTTAAAAAAAGATAAATTAACAATAATTCTCATAAGGACTAGACTCAATGGATCGATTTACCAATATGGTGCTTTGAGTTCTTCACATCCTTGAGAAAGTCATCTTCATCTAAATGTGCTCATTGCTTCAAATGGCTGCTCTAAGCTTTTTTGAGATTCACCAATATGTGTGCAAGCAAAGATGTTGGATGAAGTGGTTCAACAATGAAAAGGGCTTGGGTTGAATGTGTTTTCAACTAAGTTTAGAGCCTTTCTAACTTTGAAAAAACTTGGAGATAATGATAATGGGAAATTAATGTGGGTTTTCTCTGGAGTTGGAACCTTAAGAGAAATGAGCAAAAAAAAACTCATTTTAAGAGTCATTTTCGAGCTCCCAATGGCTCTGCTGGTGGAATCAATTTTTAAAACACTGCTACCGGTTTCATTTGTCAGTTGCTACTGGTGCCACCGATTTTGGTGAATAGTGCCACCGGATTAATTATGAAAATGTCATTGAGAGGTATCTCGACCAT
The DNA here is from genome assembly GCF_017979445.1 of Akebia trifoliata. Taxonomy (NCBI): domain Eukaryota; kingdom Viridiplantae; phylum Streptophyta; class Magnoliopsida; order Ranunculales; family Lardizabalaceae; genus Akebia; species Akebia trifoliata. The sequence goes on along the minus strand of NC_141376.1, from coordinate 14,478,411 downwards.
AACTTTCAAACGGTAGCTCTGCTTGACATGTCGTTCAAGGATTTGATAGATCTAACTATGTAGAACATCTCCAAACTACCGCCAAGGGGTGGGCAATGTAACAAGTGGGTGAAATGATCAAAATATTTTTTTTGTCATTTCTAGTCAGAATGAGCTTTCAAGAAGTTCGATGACAAAACGGTTCGAATGTGTGATAGATTTTACCTATATAATGTCTTCAAAAAGTTACCAAGGACAGAGGATGGTCTTAAGGTGTTCAAATCTATAATGTCCCCTAAATGACCATTTTTTTGTTCCCAAAAGGTCCAATGAGTGAATGGGTTGAGGAGAGAATTTTCTAATCACTACGGGTCAACCTATCAATCATCTAAGTGTTAGGAAATGATCTTAGGTAGACTCATTACCGTTTAGGCTTTGTACACACACATAGGAGCTTTTTGTCGAGACGTGTGCAGTTGAACAACTTTACCGGAGTCTTCATATGTCTTTAATGGCAAATCAATCTGACACTCAATATATGTCTCGGGATTGACAAAATATGGAATTAACACATGAGCTATGGGACGTGACATGTGGAGACAATATGGTGCGGCCAGAAGACCTTACATCGAAGACAAAGTGGAACACCAAGGCTGGTAGAGCTTTCTATGCACTAAAGAAATCCATAGATGACGACATGCTAATTCGTATCTTGGATGCGAATATACCAAAAAAGGCATGGTATATTTTTGCAGGTTTATTCTTCAAGAAAAACATGCATCACTTTCAACTATTAAAAAGGAAATTGGAAGTCTAGAACAAGGAAAACTCTCGGTTGTAGAAATTTCCTTCACATGAAGATTACGTGCAGGGAGTTATCCTTATTGGATCTAGAGAATAAAATCTCGAATGTCAAGATGAGGAGATTCTTGATTAACGGTCTACGAACAGAGTATGCAACATATGTGATGGTTATTGCCTGGTGGTCGACACAACCTTCTGTGGATGAGTTAGAAAATTTGGTCATTAATCACAAGATGGTGCTCCTCAAAATTAGTATCTTGAAGACTAAAAACATAGAATATGCAATATTTTCTAAATACTCCAAAAATAAATGGCGAGACAAATTCAAATCGAATCACAACAAAAGCAAATCACATAATGGAAGAGATACTAACGTCAATGAAAAGAACGACAAAAAGGCACAGTATAAGCAGACTAAAAACTCATATTATCGCTGTGAAAAATCATGGCACTTTGCACGTGATTGCAGAGTAAAGTTGATTCATGCAAAAGTTAATGCAATCACTAAAGATTTTCGACATACAGAAGCTAGTAAGTAAGGGGGAGTCAATGATGAGAAAAATTGAGATCCACAAACAAACTATGCATCAACTACTGAAACATAAGGTTTATTTGCAACAACTACCACCGAGATGATCGAAGAACACCCATTCACAGTTGTGGTGGAAGATCAACATGAAAAAAACTAATCTAGCCTCAGTGAATTGCACATATAAGTAGAATGCAACAATTTACTATGCTAAAGATTAGATCGTGGACTTAAGTTGTTCAAACCATATGACGGGTGATGAGAAGATATTCAGAACCATGCATTCATATGTTAAAAATCGAGTGGTTGTGACAACTGACAGCTCACAAGATTCGATTAAGCATGTGGGTAATGAAGAAATCGGGGGGAGATTTGGCGAGGATCTATTACTATGAGGAGTCTACCATGTTCCTATTATGGCAAAAAATCTATTATTTGTTCCACAGATAACTAGGACAGGACGATATGTCTCATTTGGACCCTAAGATGTGAAGATCTTTAAGAATATTAAAGTAGATGCAATACCTATGATGAAAGGAATGCGTGTGAAGTCTATGTAAGTAATGTTGACAGAAGAGGCATACATAGAAAATATCAGAAAAAATGAGACACCAAACCTTTGGCATACACGACTAGGGCACCCAAGATACAAAAAGCTTTATGATATGGAGAAATGTGAACTTGTCAGAAGACTTCTAAAGATTGATTTTCGTTCAGACACATTATGTGCAGCTACTTTTGAATAATCAAAGTTTCGATCGAAAGAATTGTTGGAGCTAATGCACACTGACGTGTCTGGCAATGTGAAGTACTCATCAATAAGAGGTAAGCGCTACATGATCACTTTCATCGATGACTTCTTAAGGTATGTTTGGGTGTACTTCTTGAAAGAAAAATCTGAAGCATTCAAAAAATTCAAGGAATTTCGTCTAGAGGAAAAGACATTGGTTGGGCATAACATCCGTTGTATACAGTTCAACAATGGTGGAAAATATACCTCAAAGGAGTTCAACGAGTACTTGAAACAACACAAAATTAGAAGGCAACTCACTTGTGCAAATATGTCACAACAGAATGGAGTAGTTGAACGGAAGAGTCGACATTTAGGTAACACGTGTCGATGCATGTTGCACTCTAAAAATGTGTGACCACAATTTTGGGTTGAGTCAATGGCGACAATAGTGTATGTGATCAACTGGCTACCATAACCTTGACTTGGGTTTATTTCTCTATACGAGAAACTACTTGGACAGAAGCCAACGGTAAAACATTTTCATGTTTTCGAGTGTATTTTTTTCTTTTTTCTCACAGAAAATCTACAAACAAAATTTGATAACAGGGCATTGAAATGCATCTTTGTGGGTTACGATTCCAAGAAAAAAAGTTGGAGCGTTGACAAGGAAGATCTAGGTCTCACGGGATGTAATCTTTAATGAAGCATCGTCATGGTGGTCAAACGACAATATTTTATTACCAAATTCATTAGAATTTTAAGATGAAGTTCAAATTTATCTCAATAAAGATGAATCGAAGTAGGGAGAGATTGATCAATTCAGATCTGGATCAAATACTCAAATGACCAAGGTTGGTAATGCTATTGAGCCTAAAAGTTCTCCAAGAAGTCGTAATGACCCTTAAATAGTCCCTCAAAAATCTATAAAAACCTACTTCTCTCAAACAAACCCCCAATGCTTGAACATCCTATTTGAAATTTCATCTCTCTCAACTCCCAAACCCACTAAAGCCTTTCAACTCACATAACCCTCAAATCCACTAAAACCTCTCCACTCACTCAATTTTCAACCTAAAATCTATTAACTTCAAATCCCCATACTACAAGCATATCAACCCTCAAATTTTACATTGAAGTTAAGATTAAAAAAAAAATACTTCCAAAACAAAAAGAAGAATATTAAAAAAAAAAAGACTCAAAACTTCAAGGTGGATGTAAGAAAATAATTACACATCCCTCCATTCTTCATCTCCATATTCTATTTTCTCCTCTAATCTTTCTTTTTCTCTTGATTTTGGAGATCCACCTCCCTTGAAATGTAAGTTCTTGTGGTCTAGTCACCGTGAGGTCCTTTTCTTAATGAGGTGACCCCCATGATCTAGATCCAAAATAAAATTTCTCAAAGATTGATGGTACAAGTTTTATTTTCATCAACTTTCTTTATTAAATTTTTTCAAAAAAATAAAAAATGACCCCTGCATAAGTTACCACCTAAGGTAAATGAAATAGGATGCCTAACACCTTCCTTATTTCTTAAATGGACCTTTTACGTAGATCTTAAGTAGGTTAATACCAAATCCATATAAGACTCATTACAAAACTAATCTTTAAAAAAAAAAAAAATTAATTGAGGTGTCCATTCAAACTTTATTTTAAAAAAGAATGATGACGACTCCAAATTCAAGTAGAGATTGGGTTTTCGACGAAGAGTCCATGTCTACAATTTCATCACCATTGAAATCATCCTAAAAAAAAATGTCTAGCCCATATATTGAAAAATGTTTGGCTCGCTTTAGGGCCTTTGAACACTTTCCAACAATTAAATATATAAATATGTAAATAACTATACATGAATGTATAAAGAGAGAGAAAGAGAGATGACCTTGTATATATGAACATTTTTTTCATTTAAGCACGTGGGATAATCTTGTTACTCTCGTAATCACAATCATAAGCATTATTGTAATATTTTGGTAGTTACAAAATTAATAAAATTTAAGTTTCTCCAAATTGTTCAATAATATTTACATAAAGTTTTGATCAATAAAAGTCTCACATCAAAACAAAATATTGCCAATAACAAAAATAAGAATCATATGCTTACAATAAATTCGAAAATGAAGAATCCAACATCTAGAAATATATACACACGTGGAAAACGAAATTCATGAACCAAAATTGAATTATATACTCACGTGGCATCGAAAATTTTCCAAAATCATAATTGACAATGTATACATATCAAAACCCAAAATGAAATTGGTAATTTACACATGTATATGCTAAAAAAAATTCCAAAATTGAATATTGAAACATACATGTAAATACCTAAAATTCCAAAATAAAATATATACATGAATAAACCGAAAATTCTGATATTTGAATATACATGTGCAAACCAAAAATTCTAAAATTCGATATACATATGAAAATCGAAAATTCTGAAATTGATTATATGTGCATAATTCGAAATCTGAAATTTTAATATATGCATGAAGAATCGGAAAAAATGAAACTAAATGTATATGTATAAATCAGAAAAAAAAAAAAAAAAAAAAACTGAAATTTTAATATATATGGATAAATCAAAGAAAAAAAACCTAAAATACCGACTGAATATATATATCAAAAATCTCAAATACTGATCGAATATTCAAGAATTTGAAATTTCAAAACGATTTAACATATATGAAAACAAATTTTCATGAATAAAAATTGAAATCACTCACATACAAGAAAATTCAACAATTATGGTCATACAATGAGATCATGAAATTGGCACAAGAATTTTATGGAAATCTTTTATTCATGAATAGTAACCAAGATATGGAGATTCAAAAACATTAGCTCTGATATCACATGTTGTAAAAATTTACGCATTCAAATATGCAACATTACTTTCATTGTCCCAGTAGAAATTAATCGACACATATCTCAAGCATACCATTCACGTTAAATTAAAACAAGGTTATAGTTACGTACCTTGTGCCATCACAATATCTTTGATTCATTGTGTTGGAGGTATGCACTTCAATCTACATTTCTTATAACCTTTGAAACCCCAATAAAATTGATCATTTTATTACTAAACTCACCTCCCCCCCTTCTCTTTATGTGGATCTACTTGATTATGATTTATGGATATCACTTCTTTTATGTTCTCTTATTTTGGTGTTCTCTACAATATGTTATCTATTCAACGTTTTCAATATGGGTAGTCAATCCCCTCTTATAAATGAAGGTTGAGGGTCTAGAATCAGTCTTTTAGTAGGTTTCCTATCCATCAAAGTCTCCTACTAATTTTTAAAGAATATAAAATTCTAATTATATTGGGTTTCCAATAATATTGATATTCTATCATATTATAAATCCTTGTGTGATTTGGAACCAAAATTGTGGAGGTCAATGAGGCCACATGATACATGCGGTTCTAACAAAGAAATCTATAAAAAAAAGTACGAATCAAAATCAAAGAAAAGAAAAACAAATTGCAAATCTTCTCCTTCTTATTTCCCCTAATATTCAAAGATTTTAAGTCTTAAAATCTTACAACAATAGAATACAAGGGAAATAACAAATCCACCAATAGGAAAAAACAAAATAAAATCTTAATTCTAATGAATATAGGAAAAACAAAGCACAAATCATTAGATATTTTGTGAAAACTATTATTGTTTCTTTAAAACCTTTAGAGGGAGAGAGACAAAGAACTTGTTCTCAATTTGATGAGGAGGGCGATGAAGCTAAGCAATATGATAAATGTCCAAATCTTCGTAGGGACGTTAACATTTTCCATTGTATTCACTTTCCAATAATATTCCTATTTATTTTGTTTTTTTATTGAAAAAGACAAAGGTATATTAGTCTTTTATATAATAATGCTTGTTTGCATAGTAAATGTCTTGTTTGTGTTAAATACTTTTGCAGTCAATATAAGCAAGCATTTATTTTGTAAAATACCAACATACTCTTTATATTTTTCATTAAAAGACAAAATGGACAGGTATTATTGAAAAATGAATATTCTGAAAAATACTAATGTCTCTATGAGGTCTTAGATAATGTCCTTGTGGGTTGAGATCCCTTGACTCATGAAAAAATAACTCATGATCCCAACCGTGTAGATAAATACCCGCGGGTATCGATCAAACAAAATTGAATTGGTTCTGATTCTTATTGATTTGGTTCCTTTTAGACTTGACTCTAATCAAGTATAGAAAAAAGAATCTAAAACCAAGGTTTTCAAATCTAGTTAGATATTGAGTTCGCAGTCCACCGTATGGAAATCAGAGCACGCATAAGACTACAATCGACATCATTAATTGCTAGATATCATATTTGTCGAGCGGTCGCCAGTCCGCATGGATACATGCATGGGGTTGCCTACAAGCGATGCGACTATGCCAATTGAGACATTTGGTATCAAAGATGTGGTCCATTTCTTTTTATCTACTTGGGCAATAAAATTCAAGAGGATGGTATGAGAATGGACAACACGATAATAGAAGAAAAGTCCCTTTTACACATGTTAATAGTTATAAATAGTGGCATCTCGACGAGAAATACTACAAGAGCTTGTAAGGTGGTGGGGCAGTGAGCATTGTTCTCCTCGAAAATAGATAGACATGGGTCCTGCCATTTTTAAGTAAATGAAACGATATAATGGACTTGTCTTAGTAGATTTATTTCTAGTAGACCAACTTGAGAACCTGTATAGTTCGGGTACAGTTTGTATTGGGTTCGTGAATATAGCGAAGCAAGTGTTGACCAGTTTGTTGTTGGGTTCGGCAAACCTTATTACTATCTCGGTTCATTGAAATTTCGTGGTATGTTTGGCTAACGAAATTGGTAAAAATTAAAAAATTAAAAAAATTCTTCGAGAAATTTGGATGCCTCTTTTATCTTCCTTCTTCATGTTTCCTCAATCATAGAAGATTTTGTGAAGAATTAATTGCATTAACATGTAAGTTCATCGAAACAGAACTCTAGGTCTTTTTCCTGTTTATCTCGAAGAAAAAGATTTATGATTTTATGCACTTGCCACGTCAGCCGCATACTAAAAACTGGGTGCATTCATCACGACTCATTATTATTATTATTATTATTATTATGAGTCATTAGATTTATCCTCGGGATAAGTATCTTCAAGATTTGTGTTATCAAGATGCTCATAAATCTCAATCATTGGATTTTGTATTTAAAGAGTTGGGATCATGTGTTTTTTCATGAGTCATTTTTAAGAATCAATGGTTCCCAACCCATTATTATTATTTAAATTTTAAGAAAAAGTATATTGTCCCACCAACTTTTGCTAATGCCACCCCAATTAATAAAAGTTGGTGTGGCAATAAAATCTCTCAATTTTTAATAAGAGAGTTACTATTGTCACACCAACTTTTACTAACACTACACTTACAGTGTGCAATTATTTGGTGATTTACATAAGAGTTGGTGTGACAATAGCAGCTCTCTTTTAATAATACCAACAATTAAGAAGTTGAGTTTATATTATTGGTTTTTGTTAGGGACCACCGGGTATGGGTACCCTTGGATAAGAGCTAAGTTTAAATGGAATCGAATTTTTTATTTTTTATTTTTTAAGTTGATAGATATATATTATATAAAGACTCTTCAGATTTTCGTATAATTTAATGTTTCTAAATTTCAAAATGGGTCCTCTCTTGAAAATTTATTATCTATGAAAAGAAGATGAATTTCAGATTCTATAAATATAAACGTGTATCTTTACTATAATCAGTTATAACGATGTTGTTGATGCGTTTGTAAATTGTGTGTTGTGTTTTTGGAAGAAAAAAATATTTTACAATGATTAATAAAATGTTTATTCTAAAATTTATTATATTTTGTGATAGAAAAGACTTCACGTAAAGAATATAAAATTCTACAATCACTCAAGAATGGAATCGACGGATACTTGCGATTCTTGGTGATTTCGATTCTATTTACCTAAGTATAAGATAGCTCAAATTCTAGATCGAATATATCAATGTTTTATATAAGTTTTTATGAGGATTTAGGTTTCGATTTGATGACCTATTATCGATCAATTTTATATTAACATGTCCCAATTCCATAAAATGTGAGAAATTATGTAAATATAATATATGTTATGTTTAAATATATAAAATTTTATAATGTTTTATGTACATTAAATCAGACCTTCTTGTTTGTCTCTACCTACATTCCCTTTCTCCTAAATTACATGCATCAAATAAGAGAGATTCTATTGTCACACCAACTTTTGCTAAGAGAACCCCAATTCATATTAAATCACAAAAGAATTAGCACACATCTTGAGATGTTCTTTGTAAAAGTTGGTGTGGAAATAGAAGTTCTCTCAAATAAAAGAAAACAATAATTCTAAGAGGAACAAAATAAATCTAAAACTATTACTATCCAATCAACCACCATCGAAATAAGGTAACTCTTCTTTAAATTTGAATTTTTTTAATATTTTATATTTTTTTCTTAATCAAATAAGATCAAATTTTAAATATACTAGGGTTAGATTGCTTACAACCCCAATTAATACTTTGAGATATGCACTAAATTAATTTTAATGTCAAAGATATGCACTTTTTGTACCATGTATCTTATTTAACTTAAATATATCATTTTTTTACATTTATTATTATTATTATTACTACTACAATCGTTGGTTTAAATGATTATAACTTGGCTTTCTCAATTATATTTTTAATCCTTGATATCTAACACTTTCGATATCATTCATGATGGATGGGTGAATTATTTGGTCGACCTAGGCTTAAAACAACATAAATAGTCCGATTGGACTTTATAAGAATCAAACCACCTAAATTGGCTCATCAACCCACCCGAAATTTCGATATCAATTGGATAAGAGAGATCAATGAGTCAACCACTTCAAGATAACACCATTACAAGCATAGTCACAAAGTCGGAGTATAAGTTTAAAAGGACAATAAAAAGCTTCGAAAAAAAAAAAAAAAAAGAAACAGAAAATGAGAAAAAAAAAAAACGAAAAAGTTATGAGAAAAATGATGAAACATAAAATATAAAAAGTATTTTAGAAATTATAAAAAATTTATATATTTAATAGTACATAAAATATGTATTTCATATTTCCAATATAACATGTTCTTGAACATAATTATACATGTTATGACCCAAAAAAAATTTACTCATTAACATATCTTTTGTTTGGAATAATAAACTATTAAAAAAAATGAAAAAATTATAACATCAATATATTATCATCATATCTTATATTTTTACATTTATGAATCACCAAATTCTATTATGTATCAAATCCCACACAAAAACAAAGATGGTGTTGTTTTATTTTATTTTTTTAAATGTGCTTAAAACGCAAAAGACATGCTCAAAATTAAAAAATAAATAAATAAAAATAAAATTATTTTTTTTTTAAATATAAAAAAGAAAAAGAATAATGTTGAAGTAACATTAAAATATATATTGTGAGAGACATTGCTGACTTGGATGTGATTAAAATCATAGATGCTTTCATTGAAATCTCACTCCTATCTCAATGAAAAACATCTATATTCTGACACATCCACGTCAGAAATATATCCCTCACGATGTACATTTCAAAGTAATTCCAGTACGATAAAAAAAAATGCTGATTAAAAAAAAAATACTGCAGCTTTTTCAAAAAGTCAGTTTTTTATTGTTTTAAATGTAGATATTTTTGTTAATATAATTAGGATTGGATCCACTTAAAAAAAAAAAAAAAATTTGTCGACATTGTATAAAAATCTTGTGGTCATAAGATAAGCTAATTTAGTCAAAGAAAGTGTAGCCATAAACATCTGAGTCAGATTCTGTATCATGGACCTGCACGGATGACAACCTCACGTACGTGTAATGGCGAGATGGTGTTTGGTTATGTCAAATCCATTTGAAAGTTCAATTAGACGGGTCGGGTCAAGTCAGACTAGATGGTGCTGATATTAGTCTTTGAAAGCCAAGTTTTGGAGGGATATAAAATCTTTCTTTCATTATTTTTCCATCACAAAAGTAATAGATTTTACAAGACATGGCCCACCTTAAGCTCAAGGTTTTACAAATAATAAAATTTTAGAATAGGCTAATATAGAAAAGGAACAACGTGTATATATATATATATAGATATATATATATTATATATATATATATATATATTGTATATTAAGAGGTAGAAAAGACTTGAACCATGTTCAATATAAAAACAAATCAATTCAGTTAGATTTCACTCTAATTTGGCATAGAAAAAAGGATTGGCAATCGAGGTTTTCAATTTCAATTTTGATTGACAAACCCCAGATGCCATCAAATATCAAATGAAATAAGTTCAATAGATGATGAAAGATGAATTAAACACTGAGCTTCTAGAGGGTTGGAGTTTCAATATCTTCTATTCTAGAAAGAAACATCTATTAGATGATGAAAGATGAATTAAACACTAAGCTTCTAGAGGGTTGGAGTTTCAATATCTTCTATTCTAGAAAGAAACATCTATGAACTATCCTGCCTTCCACCATTGTTTGGGGTCTTTGAAGAGAACGCAACAACAAAGTATTCCATAACAAGGAGAGCTGATCTTAGAGATTTTAGATTTTCTATTCCTCTAATCAAAGTTGAGTTAAGACTTTGAGATAATGGGATTCCAAGATTTTATTTTTAATTGGGATACCATTTGTGACTCGTAGAATCCCGTCAGACGTGTATTTTTATCTTTCTTTTTCCTATTTTCCATGTTGTTTTTGTTCTTGTTGTTAGGGGGCTATCTCAGCCTCCCTTTCTTCTTCTCTTATTTAATCTAATTTATATTTATCAAAAAAAAAAAAAGATGAATTAAACACTAAAACATAGACATATCCCAATAGGAGCTATAACAATATTATTATTAAAATCCAACTAGCCTTACTAAGGGGAAAAAAATCCTTACCTAAGATTCATCCACTGTCAAAATAAATCCTCGAGATTTGTTATAAGAGTCAGAAAAGTGCTAGTCTTATTATTGCCAACAGGTTGGGACATATCTTTGTATTTTAGAGAGATGGCTCAGGTGTTCATGAAACCCTATTTGGTTGGGGGTGGCGAGAGGGAACTTTACTATAAACTTCAATTTTTCAAGAAAAAACGAATCCTCCAATAGATCAAGAGATCGGTCTATGAAACATTCTGGGGGTCATTTCTATCCAATCCAATATTAGAGCTTCATTTCGAGATCCAAGTAGTTCTCTAAAGGGATAGTGAGGGTTTAAAGTAAGTTTGTAAGGGATTTAAAATTATTTTTCTACAAGTTCAAATCAATTATCATAAATTAATTTCCTTTCCATCAAAAGGAAGGCAAGCAAGTACAGTGAGGAAAAAAATAAACTACAGATCCAACACTAAATAATAAAAAAATCATATCTAACATAAATCAAATTCAACCAAATGATCCTACCCAAGATTCATTTTTATGCACCGAATATGGGTTAAGTGGTTGATTGATACAATCAGCTCATATACTACTACTACATGAAATATTTCATTTTTTTAATGAAATCTACTGTACAAGTGTAGATCCAAACTCAACTCAGAACCAAATCCCAAGAATAACTTTCACAAACCATATCTTACCACCTCAAGTATGATGAGAAAGTCAAGGTCTCTCACACTTCCAACTCAACGAAAATAATGTCATTGCGATAATGGAAAGTAATCACGTTTTGGTAGGTTTGTCTAGGAAAATAAAATAAAAAATAAAAAAATAGTTATCATAGAAAAATAGATCTGTAAGTGCATGATGTACATTTTCGTGAGAAAATCTTGTCTTTTATTTTCCCTTCCAAAAATCAATTTCTGGAATTAACAGGAAAATATTCTACAACCTGACACCCAGTGAAAGATCATTTTCTTGTCAGGCAGAAATTCATGCTATTTTCTCACTCACTATTACTCTCAAACCCCCTCCCCCCCCCCCCCCCTTCCCTCAAAACCCAAACAAAAACAACAAAACACTTCATTTCTTGACATTGCCTTATAGGTCATCACCAACAAATATATGTAAGAAATTCCATTTCCATTGGACCATTTTCTATAGAAATTGATTTTTCCTAAGAAAATGTTTTCCCCGCAAATATACAAACAAGAAGAGTGAGTAGTCCTTTAAGAAAACTTTTTTAACTAGTCCCCTATATTGCTAGACCCCTTCAATACAACATGGTCAACTAGTCAACAGGGAGTACATAAGTCTCATAACAAGGATCACAAATGATTGGAAAAATGGAAAAAAAATAAATAATAAAAATCCCAAGTAGATTAATTCACTAGGAACTCATAAAAGATGCCCTTCAATGCAATTCCAACATCCAAAAACTGTATTTTCAGATTTCACTAAATCATATTCATTTAGTTCTCAAACGAAATCACGACAGGAGATTTGAGTAACAAATCTAAAAGCAAGGCCAGGTATTTCTGCAAGTCGAACAAAATAAGGTAATCATTCTAGAAGATTTTCTAAGTTTTGAACTTGTTAAAGAAACACTAGTCTCAACATCTACATTACCGATCAAATGGGAGATGAGATGGAAATCTCAGCGCTTCTTGGAGACACCAACAGTCTTCCCCCTACGACCAGTGGTCTTGGTGTGCTGACCACGAACACGGAGACCCCAGTAGTGCCTCAAACCACGGTGGTTCCTGCACAACAGCATATAAATTGGAACTGAAACTGAAACTGAAATGAAGGTAGGACAATCCTACAAACATAAATGCTCTATTATTGGACAATGATTCAAAAACCAACTATTAAAGAAAATAAAATGGTAACATTTAAAATTAACAAAGATTGTCAGTATGTATGTTAATTGTTCAAAAGTAGTTTAGTTAACCACAAGCAAAGGTTGGTTGCTATAAAAAACATGGGTTTGCTAGACATCCAGCTTTTATCCCCTACATGGATAAATGTAAACTATATATATATATCTGAATTCCAATAAATTATTTAGGATGCATGAGCAGATAAATAGACAGAGTAGCTACCACAACTTCACTGTCCAATAAATATTGGGAAGCATATGTCATATGCCCAAAAACCTATATGCACATTCATAAAATGAAGCAAAGCAAAATGTTTAAAAACAAAAGATCCATTAAGAGGGAAGATAACTCATGTTACTGACCTTGGACACTAGCCATTGTGAACATAGTAACAAAATTCAGATTCGGCAATTAATCGGCAAGGGGTCAGTTAGGTTAATTTGGAAAAAATCAGGAAAATTTTGGAAAAGATTCGGGGTAATGTATAAATGATAATTGTATGCCTACTTTTAAAATAGGTCTGTATTATCCACATACATCACAAATTAAAATCATATTAAGAATGTATCACAATACTAAAAAAGATAGTACACGTACTATTAAATATGCATCTAAATATTAACAAAATAAAGCATTATAACCATGAATCCAATTATTATTAAAATATTTTAGTTGAAATATTTATATTTTTTTAAATCTTTAAAATATTTATATTTTTTCACAATTATCTTTATTTAATTTAAATTTTTTTACAAAAAGATAACCACAAAAACTGATTGTACAATGGTCAATTGGCTTGATTTAAATGAATGTAGCATCCCCAAATGAGGTTAAGGATCTCCATCAATCAAACGGTAAACCAGGGAGGATCATCATTACAGGTTTTTTCATTTGAAGTTGATCACTATCTTGAGCCTGTACTCATCCCTAGAAAATTCTGATTTTTCCAAACCACTCAACCATATGATTAATGGTTAGAAAGAACCATATCAAACATGTGAACGCATAGTACCAACTTCTTCAAAAACCCATTATCTTAAACCTAAACCTGTGAACACGAAGAAGTATCCAACTTCTTCAAAAACCCCAACATCTGCAACCTCCATAAAAACCCTTTTTTCTTGAGATTTGAAGGTTGAAGAAGATGGAATCTTGAGTTGAAATGGAACACACAAAATCAATTTGAATCAATGGATTCAATTGATAAACAAGCCATAGCGCAAAGAAAATAAAGCATCAAGTTAAAAAGTAAAAAAGAGAGACAAGATAATTGAATTGATATGTTTTTAATTTATTGATTTATGTTTTTGGAGCTCCTTACATAGATAACTCCATCATAACAACAATCTTCTAAAATACTAAAAAGTAACTTTCTAATCTATCTATAATATAATACTAACTCTCTAAACCGATCATAACTCAATTTGGACATTTCTAAGCACTTCTAATAATAGTTTAGAGAATAAAAATGAAACTAGAAAAAAAATAGAAACCTTCCTAAAGTTGAAATAGAAACTAAGCAACTTCTAATAACTTAAAACTAAAATAACTAAACAAATAGGACTGAATTCAAAACTGAATTATGGACCCAACCTGGTATACCCAAACCAGACTGGTCCAACCCGAGTTGACCAGGTTTGACTGAGTCAACTCGGTTTGAAAATTCCAATCTTCCTTGTGTAGTTGTCCTACATCAGATTGTGATATGAAATTTTGGATTGCACTTGAATACTTGATCCATATATGTTGCGACGATTTGTTCTAGCCCATGAGCCCATTAATACGAAAAACACCACTGACGCACCACGTCCCTTTGCACACACCCATAAGAACACATAGGCATTGTAGGAATTGCATTTGCATCATATCTCAACCCTAAAAAGCCACATTGGAGCATGCAGACTTAGTCCCCGAAAAAGGACATGGGTATCTTATGTGAAAACTACAACTTCAGTACAGTACCCTCGAGTATATCAATCTAAGGCACCATGTACCATTTGGCCGATTGAAACCAAGAGGTGATATCCGTGCATCTAGGCTAAAGATACCTAAGCCTTGTACCATCCAACCTCATACACATAATAAACTTAGAGCCCCAAACTTAATTGCGGTCCCAAGCAGCTATGACCAAATCGACCATGGGTATTCTCAGGTTACAATCATTCAATCCAACCATTAGGTAAGTGGGCAGATCAGTCAGCCTTGATCGATCCAATATAATCAACCCAATCCCATTACTGGATTATACCAATTCAAACCGATTAGTTTGACCAATTGCCTATTTGGTTTGGATTTAGCCTAACCCATTTTGATCAAAACATTTCAAATAGTCTGACTGATCCAAACACCATATCGATTGGCTTAATGGTTCAAACCAATTAGTTTCAAATCGGTCAAATCCATTGGATTGAACCCACTTTGAATCGGATACAATCCGTATTCAAACCAATTGACCCAATTGGTCAAGTAGATCTAACCAGTCCACACTGAACCAATTAGAGTATTATAGATCTTAACTTCCAATTGAGGTTTCTACAATTATTACATTTATAAATAATTGTTTAATTTAAAAATACTTTTTTTCTTATTAAAAACATTATCTTAATGGGTACCTGACGGGTATTTGATGGGTATTGGGTATTTATAGGGTTGCTTCTGGTTCCAAGGATCTTATCATCATACCTTGAACCAAAATCAAGATTTTATTTAGGTTTTGATTTTGGGTATATGTGGAATCGAACCAGAACCGACCTATAGGCATCACTACCATAACTTGAATCCTAGCTCATAAAGTTAGATGGATCAAGTAAACTAAACAAGAGAGGCCCCTAACTAAGAAACAATAATTCACTTGAGGGGGCCTAGATTAGAGTTTGCTTCTTTAAGAGCTCGGATGGCATACACTCAACCACTTATAGCTACCTCTTCCTGCAAGAGACTAGGACTCTATCACCGCCAAAAGACCACGTGTCATTGTACGCGAGGCTCCAGTCAAAGCTCACAATTTGAGTACACTCAAAAAGCTAAACTCGAGGTTCCTACTCCCTACTCTCCATGGGGTTTAGGTTTGAAGACTACTTTAAGGCAGAGGTTCAACTCCCAAGTTTAACAACTACAAGTATACATCCTCTAAGGTATACACCTTACAGGGGGCTCACTCTAGGCAGGTTCAGATTACTTACAATATACAGCTCTACAAAAGGGTTTGGAGAGTATTCAATATGATTCTTTTCCTCTTCGTCGAGACTAAAAAGGAACCCAACAAATGGAGGAATGAAAAGCCATAGTGCACTAGTAACATTGGTACGATAACTTAATTTATATTATTTTAAGAAAATAAATGTGGCATCAAACACATAGCATTGTATTATTTGAGGTCATATCAAAGGTGTCACTTAGCTAAATTGGTAAAATCTTGAGAAGAGTTAATCCCATTGAACTCACCTTCATTTATATTAACCACTAATCCTTCCTTACCTAACTAAAAAAACTATCAACATACATAAAAAATTAAGATTCTTGAATCTTATTACTTATTATGCATTAATATATTAAGTTAATTCACACAAAATATTGCAACAATGCTTAGGGGTGTGGTTACAAGAGTAACCAAATTGTCATAAATGTTTCAATGGAGAAATACTCATATATAAATGTCACCTCTATTTATCTCTTTATAAATTCATGTCTAAATATTTATGTTTTTATATATTTATTAGCTATAAAAATATATTTTCAGGCAGATTCAATTAGCCAATGAGGAACATCATAATTGAGATCAAATTTAAAAATAACTAAAGTAATTTTAACATTCTTTTATTTTAGGGCTTTAATTTCTTCTTAATCATTTTCTTGCTCACTTCCCCAAACCGAAAATGATTAACAGCATTCTCTTTTGTATTAGATCTACAATTATGCTTTGTAGATTACAAGGACTTTTTAAATAGAATCAAGATTCGATATTAATAAAAATAAGGAGGATATATATATATATATAAAGTACTCGTATTGATCAAGTACCTGGTGTACCACGTGTATGATTAAGTAACCGAAGTACCAGGTGTGCTGGGATAAACTCTAAGGGGTGGTTGCAAAAGGGTGAATCGAACTCAGGACCTCTTAATTGAACTAATAAAACACAAAATAATGAAAACTACAATACAATTGTAAAAACAAACATCTATATTAAACATTAGAATATGTTATTCTACTACATTATAATGCTGAATGCAAATCAAGTCAAGGGTTCCAAGGAAAAATTTATAATTATTTAGGTTTCACTTAATTAGGCCTAGATTTATCATTTTATCATTCAAGATTATTTCAAATAAGTTATTTTTTAGTTTTGACTTGTTTTAGGCTTTATTTTTATGTTTTTTGGCTTATTTTGATGTTTTATTAGCCCATGATCTTATTATAATATTTAAGGGCAATTTAGTAACTTTAGTTTGTCTTTTATTTAAGTTTATCAGAGTCTAAAAACTAGGAGAGAGAAAGTTAGAAAACTAGGTTATTTATTTGGTGTTTTAGTTTGATTAGGGCTCTTAGATTTATTTTCTTTATATAGATTGTGTTAAGATTTTTTTAAGGAAGAATATGATGAATAAAAAGAAAGCTTGAACTTGATCTTCTCAATAATAGGTGAGGCCATTTTGGAGAGAATCCAATAATCGTTATTTTTCTTTTCTATTTTTTTTTGTTTTTCTTCATTTTCTTTCAGTTCCTTGTTCTGGATTTTCTTGATTCTTGATTCTTGAAACCCACAAGCCTCAACGCTTAATACTTTTCATATTTCCTTAATCTTAATCCTTCCCTATTAACTTTAACCCATTTCTCTATCCTACAATAATTGAAATAAAATTTTCATAAACCCAAATCATAAACTCAATCTCAAATCCTTAATCCTTACCCCAAATCCTAAACCAAATTCCCTAAACCCCATATTTTCTTATCTTCCCTCATAGTCATGCATCACATTATCTATAAATAGGAGTACTTTAAAAATCTATCTATTTTATTTTAATTAAGTACCAAATCCTAATTGCATAATCTACAAGACATAATTGTAGGCATAAGACAAGAATACTGAGAATCGTTTTCAGTTTGGAGAAAAGAATAAGGAAAGGATTAGAAAGCATAATTGTAGACAAAAGATGAGAATACTGAGAACCCTTCTCAGTTGGGGAAAAGAATAAGGAAAGGATTAGAAAGTAATTGAAAGCTCTAAAATAGAAGAAAGTTAAAATTTACTATAATTATAAAGTTTCTTATTCACCAATCGAATGGCACATCAATGTCTACTTTCTTATTCACTTGGAAATACATTTACATAACAAATAAATATATAAATATGTAAATATATAAACTTAAATGTACAAAGAGAAAGAGAGAGATGCAACCTTTTATATGTGAACATTTCTCAATTGAAACATGTGTGATAATCGTATTACTCTCGTAACCACAACTATAAGCATTGCTGCAATATTTTTATGCGGATTAACTCAATATATGGATAGATTGTAAGTAATAAGATTTAAAGATCTTAATTTGTTATGTTTGGTAATATTTTTAATTTTTTGCCACACGAGTAAGGGGTTAGTGATTAATATAGATGAAGATGGGTTCAATGGGATTTGATACTAGGTCATGGGATCAACTATTCTCAAGCATTTACCAACTTGGTAAAGAGGCATCTTCGACATGACATCAAGTTAAACAATGATGTGTGTGTGATGTTACATTTATTTTCCTAAAATAAATAAATTAAATCATTGTAACAATGTTACCAGCGCACTACGACTTTTCAGACTATGTTTGTTGCATTCTTTTTTCGTCTCAAATCCCGACAAAGAGGAAAAGAATCATATTGAAAACGTTGAATAAAGAATCATATCGTATAAACACATCCAATAGGTGTTGATGCAAGACATGTACATTCGATGGGATGTGATCGAGATTGTTAAATCTAAGAATAACCACGATCCAATAACTCTTGAATGAAGTCATTAGTTGTGACTATTGACCAACAGACACAAAATTGACTATAAAAAGTCATCCATATGTCCAATTGACTCACCAAAATTTGTGTGGGTTCTTGATTTCAACGTGTACACATAAAGTGCAAAGTGCGCCACTAAAGCATTCAATGGATCCTAAACGTCCAATTTCCCTTTCGCATGATGCGCGTGCGTGTTTTGATGCTTTGTACCACCTCGATACATCGAATCATTCCTCTAAAAGTATCTCATAATAGACATGTCTTATTTCACTCCCACTTGTTAGTTCTCCCACATTCTCTCAAGTAATGTGGGACTAAAACTTATCACTAGGATTCCCATATTTTTCTTCACTTAAAAACAAAACCAAAACTAAAACCACATTATTTTGAAAATATCCAACATTTTGTTATAGGTATAGGGTTAGTGGTTAGCAAATGAAGTTGGGTTAAAGGGGGCTTGAACCTAGGATGTGAGAACAATACTCCACACATCTCACCACTTAGCTAAGTTGGCACTTCAAAAATATCCAACATTTTGCTAAGCTTAAACTTGGACGAGCATTACAGCACACATACCTTTATAATAATTGTTGCCTAGAGTCAATATAAATAAAAAATTATTAGCTTGGGCTGGACATGACAACACTACATTGGTAAAAGATTTTCATTTTAATTGAAAGGTGATGGAATATCACAAGGCAGATTGCCGATAAATATTAGAGTGAAATACAACGAGTAGAAAGACACCATAGAAATGCATATATAGATTAAATGGAAGGATGTGCCTTTCCCTAATAGCACAAAGAAAATCACGTAAAATTAAACTCTCAAGTTC
Organism: Akebia trifoliata; assembly: GCF_017979445.1. Lineage (NCBI taxonomy): Eukaryota > Viridiplantae > Streptophyta > Magnoliopsida > Ranunculales > Lardizabalaceae > Akebia > Akebia trifoliata. Next base: position 14,458,718 of record NC_141376.1, on the reverse strand, counting down.
ATTGGTGGTGCTAGTTTCAAGGAAATGTTATAAGACCAAAGAATGGGAACTTTGTTACATTCACGATCGATTACTAACAATGTCTCTAAATAAAGGAGATAATTAAAGATCACCTGGATTGTTTTGGACAATTATGGTCCACCTCCCATTCACATGCATATTAATGACAATGAAGCTTATATCTATCTAAACACATCGTTCAATGAATAGATGAGATACAATGGCACCATATTCAGACATTATATTATCTTTAGAGAAGATTCACCAAAATGTGAAAAACAAGCAAAAACACTAAGACTCTAGATGCCTAAAAGGCTAAAACTAGCAAACTAATATATAAGCAAACTATATCATACCTGATCTTCTTCAATCGCTCCAAATCGTCTCTCAGCTTCATATCCAGTGCATTTGACACCACTTGAGAATACCTCCCATCCTTGTAATCCTTCTTCCTGTTCAAAAACCAGTCAGGGATTTTGAACTGCCGAGGGTTCGCAACGATCACCATGAGATTCTCAAGCTCCGCTGCAGATAATTCACCAGCCCTAACAAATTCAAACAAATATTTCACTACTAGAATCTCAAAATTAACCTTAACGAGTATAGATCTGAACCTTGATTACTATATAACCTAGAGATCATAACGTATCCATATAAACAGTAACAGAGAAACCAATATTCAATCAAAACACATAAAAACCAGATAATCTTTCATAAGTTTTGCACACCCATTAAAGGTATTAAAAAAATCCATTACCAGAAACTAATTTAGCAACTGAATAACCCAAATAAGCAGTAAAATGGAAGGCAAAACTCATCCAAAAACACCAAAAAACAACAATTTAACATAAACAAATCAAACCCATTAGAGATAAAATCAAAACAACCAAATCCTATTTGCAGAAAATTAACCTCTTGTTCATGTCGACATCAGCCTTCTTGCAGACGATATTAGCGAATCTCCTCCCAATACCCTTAATGGAGGTCAGAGCGAACATGATCTTTTGTTTCCCATCAACGTTAGTGTTCAACACACGCAAAATGTGCTGAAACTCTTCGTTTGCGACCAAAGACTGAAAAATTACAGAGATAAGATGAGATCGGATCGAATTACAACTAGAATCGCTGTGATTAATATAGAAACACATATAAGTAGAGTAGGAAAAATTAGAGTGATTTTGATGAACTCTTGAAGAGATACATACCATTGTGTTGCAGATATTTGTTGATGGATGGAATGGAGCTTGGAAATTATCAGAGAGAGAGAGAGAGAGACTTCAAGGAGCTTAAATTAGGGTTTCTGTGAGCAAGAAGGAGGGAATTAGGGTTATTTAATTATTTTTCAGACAAAATTGCCCTCCTTTCAATATCATAATGTTGTATTTGTCCCATGGTTTAAAACCCGATATTCGTATGAGAACCGAGTTGACTCGCCTCCTGTGAGACGAGCCAAGCCAAGCCAAACCATTTAAAAATATTTATTACTATTATTTGCGGGGAAATGTTCAACACCCTAAGCTTTACCTACACTTTAACAAACGTGTTTTGTCCTACATGGGTTAGAAGTTTTGAAATGGGCTGATTTTTAGTGAGGATGATCTTCTAATCCGAAATTTTTAGTCCCATGTTTACAAGTTGAAAAATCGTGAACCGTCCATTTTTTGCAAACCATTTTTGATGAGGTTAGAAGTTTTGGAATGAGCTGATTTTTGGTGAGGATGATCTCCTCACCATAGAGATCATCCCCACCAAAAATCAGCCCATTACAAAACTTCTAACCCATGTAGGACAAAACACGTTTGTTAAAAAGCTTAGGGTGGGGAACGGGACCCTTATTTGCCTTAAGATCATAAAATAAAATATTAGTTATTTCACGTAAAAAAAAAAACCAGTTGACTTGGCTGAATTTTTACTAATGTTGGTGGTCTTTTAAAAATACGAGACGAGGTCATAATGGACAATTCACATTGACTACCCTGGCTCAAGTTATCTAAAACAAGGTTTAAAGTCATGCTTTATCATGCAACTTCTCTAATATATAATTCTTTTACAAGGAAAAAACCAAATTCAAAATGGTTTTTTTCATCTACAAGTTTACTTGCAATGAGATCTGTAACTTGGTGATGGTGGGAAATGAACTCAAGTCACCAAACCATGCAGGGCTCAGGTCCTCATTTGGGCCATGTGATCTACTGTGTTGATCCTAATGACACATCAGCTCTCTAGAGTTATAATCTAAATGGTGCAATTATATTAATATAGCACGAGGGGGAATTTTTTAAAAATTCAAGATTAGGTTTACTTTCATTGACGAATTAGTGGTGAAATTTCAATTTTATTCGAATTTTGAATAAATCAGAATTTTATCATTAAATTCGAAAACAGGGACATTGACTATTGAGGAAGATGTATGTAGATGTGTGATTTTCTTATGAAAATCTTGATACTATATGATTTTTGGAGTTGTCATCATTCTTTTTAGAAATGAGTGTGAGTAAACACCTGAAATAATTTTTAGAAAATCGATTTCCCATGTCATTGTAGTGACTCTCGTTAATGAAAAAGGACATGGTCTACGTAGAGTCTTGTTAATGAGGTTCAATTTGTGATATAAGAAAGATGTTAGACACCTCATCTCACTCATCAAATTGATGATTATCGTCTATTGGCCAAAGGGTGAAAATTAAAAGGGTTTTTTTTTTAAAGATTTTTGTGTTAGGAAAATGAATAATACATGTATGTATGGATGCATGAGATAAAAAAATGTGAGTGGGTGCAAAAGTGTTTAAAATGTATTTGTAAGGGACTGTTTTCGTTTGCATTGAGTTGTGAGTATTAATCCATAAGGATAACACTCTTTGACTCATTGTTATTTAGAATAAAAAGGTATGGTGTATGTAAAAGTGTATGAATACAATGGTTTCTCAAAGAACTTATTATGGATTTGGTAAAGGGAAGATTACTTTATACGGAGGAATTACTATCTTCCTCCATAGCCATTAGGCTTAAACTACACGCAATGCAAGTAAGCTTTAAAAGAAAGTTGCACCACTTGGTTGGAATTTAAATAAGTTTGGAAAATAAATAATTGAAAGACAACTAAATATTCCCAAGGAAATTTATAATGGACTTATAGGAAGAAATTATCTCACATGAAGGGATTACTCTTTACCTCTCTAGCCATAAAAGGAAAATTAAATTACACTACATTACTTGAAAGTAAATATTTAAAGATAAAGTTATTACAATGAGTGGAAGAGCGGAAGGGGGATGCAATGCTTAAAATTTAAATATACTCTTACCCACCTTGTATGCATGTTGTATCTTTTTTTTTTTCTTCTTCCTTTAAAGTCTTTAAGGGAGGTTTTTTAGAAGAGAAAAAGAAGGGATGAGTGGTGTAGAGATTTTTTTTTTAAAGATGGAAGCTTATGTTGGAGTTGAGGAATTCTTAAGTGATGAAGTCTTAGAGAGTGGTGTAGGAATTTGAGAGATTGGGGAGGGATTTTTGAAGAGATGGAGGCTTAGTAGTATGGGGATTTTGACTTAAGTTTGAGACTAGAATAAAGTGTGTCTCAACTCAAGGGAGGGATCCCCTTAAATAGAGTTTTGAGATAACTTTCAGGACAAAATAGTCCAACCTTAAAAGCAAAGAGAAAGGACATGGGATTTGTCTTATTTCTTTTTGGATTTTTCATTTTTTATGAAATTAAAAATCAAAATTATGAGATGAAATCGTAAAAGTATTTTTTATTTTTAATTTTGATAAATATTTTAAAAATAAGAGTAGAGAGGTGAAAGACAACAAATATTTTTAGAAAAATGAATAAGGGAGTGACATGTGTAAAGATGATGTAGTAAGTAGAAAGTAGACCTTGACTATTTTGTAATAACTCATAAAACATGGGCAAAACTACAATTTTGGAATTGACTCTCTTAGAATGTGACAAGTGTTCTCAATGCTTTTAATTTTTTAATGGCAAAATGGGGACTTATTTAGGTATTTGTCAAATTTAATGGAATCATGATACTTTTTTAATTGACTTTGTTTTGAAGTGAGGGTAAAATGAACTTCTTCTTATGAAGGGTTAACCCACCAATGGGATTGAAGCTTTTTGAAACATGGAGATTATGAGAATATGACGGCTGTGTGCATGAGCTAACAAAAGGGCTTTGAGTTTTATTTTGGACATGGGCTAAAATTGTGAGTGTGGTCAAAGAAGGTTTGGACATGGGCTTGGGTGTTGGGTGCTTATGGAATTGTGCCAAGTGGCAAAAGAGATCAAGATGGGAAGGGATGTCACGGATTTAGGAATTTTATTTTCAAACAAGGATTAAGAATTCCTTGGATGGACTTTCGGGCTTTGTACTACAATTAAGGTTTCGGAACCTTTTTTTTTTATTATAGGGCTCATGCAATTTGGGGTGTCTACAAGATAAATCTAGTATCGCCAATTTCATAGTATACTAGGCAAGCAAGGATTTAGTTATCAGTAGGGGTGAAGGTAGGTTCAGTAGGATTTGAACCTAAGTCATGGAATCAACACTCCTCAAACCTTAACCAACCAACTTAGCTCAGTTGGCACCTTCTTTAAGTTACGCCCCAAAATTTTGGAGGCACATTCTACAAATCACGTTACTCCACTTAAAGGAAATGTACGATCATGGTTCATGTTGAGAGTTGTTAAATTATTACAGTATCTGCCAACCAAGAAAAACCCTCCTTTCTTTTTGTTGGTCATCGTTGGACATTATATTATCTTTTGCACTTATATTCAATTGATGAATTTAAGTACTTGTCATCGGTGTCTATAAAATGGATCCAATGGTGAAAAATATTGGGTTTCAAACCCATGACTAGAATATTAAAATACAATCTTGTGTATTATTTATTAAAATGATTTATTTGGGTTCATGTAGACAAAATTTATGGGCTAGTGGGTCTGACAAATGTAAGAGATGGTAATGTGAAACATGACTAACACTATACTAGCTTGAAAATTCAATTCGTATCTCTAGGGAAAAAGTAAAGTTATGACTTTGTAAATGTTGGTTTATACAATATTTAGAAGTATGGATCTTGATTTATAAACTTTTGAAAAATTCTAACATCACCAATACGTTCAAAAGGGTCAAAAAAATAAAATATTTTAGCTTATAACACACCTTAATTAGAGGTCGAACAAAAAAGTTACAAAATCCTCGAATTTTATGTCAAATTTATAATCAAAAGAAAAAAATGATTGTTGGAACTAGAATTTGGAAAATCTGATAACACCATTAGGTTCGTATCTAAAAATACCTCAAAATGGACTATAAGTTCGTAAAAAATCAAAGCTTAAGACATAGATTTTTTAAACAAAATAAAATAAATTCAAAAATGACCTGTCAGTACCTATATCACTATAAATACTATAGTTAGAGAAAATTTACAGAATTCTAATATCTTATCCGGATTAAAACCCTAACTCTAACCCGAAAAGCTAAAATCTTTAATTCGAAAATCGTAAAGTCGAATTCAAGGCTCGATGAAAGAAAAGTCGGATTCAAGGCTTCACATTGATAATAATAATAATAAATAAATAAACGTGTTTTAGTCGAAGAGAAACTTTCGATATCAGACAAAAGCAATCGTTTGGAATCGATCCTTCGTAAAAGATGCAATCTAGTAGGATCCCTTCTAGCTTCTAATTATACAATTTTTAGTGAAAATCCACTTTCGATTTATGATCTTGATTATGATTTCAATTTATGGTCATTAAAAAAAAAAAAAACATACATGATTAGTTAATAAAACTCGTAGATCTTATTTTAAAAGATAAAAACAATGTAGTTTTCATAGTATTTATGATGATATTGTGTTTGACAGATTTTGAAAAAGATTTGAATGAATTTGGAGTAAAATTAGAGAAATTTTGTAAGAAAAATATCGACATTGGTTTGTCTCTTTCAGCAACATTGACCTTGCCACCACTAAAATGCCCTCTGTCTATGGCACTGACGAAAATGACTTCTACTACCAACAAAACCAATTTTTTAACACTATTTTACCCCCAACAACATAACATTTTCAACACATTATTTTCATTAAAAATATTTAAATAAATATCATATTTAATTTAATTTTTCATTTACTTTAATTTGCGAAATTATGTCAAGGCATTGTGTGTCCATTTATAGTCAATGCCATCACGTAATTATGTCTTTTGTTTCAGTTAATGAGACTTATTATTATGAGATTAAGGATCATAAATTATAATTAGAATTATTGTTTGCTTCCGCAAACTCTTATTTATTTATTTATTTTAGGTAGTATTCCATTGCATTACAACTATTAAAACATGAATTATTGTCTATTATTATATATTATCATGATTTAATGAAAGAATCCTTGGGATTCGTGTTAAATTTTTAAGGCCTGACAAACACTAAGTAGATATTGAAAGTAGAAAAAGAATGTACAAAAGGCAACCGAGACGACCAACGTGAGAAGCAAAAGAGAACTTAACTGGAGCACACGAACTCCCACCTAAAACCAAATTCTTCAAAAAATACCCCTCCCCCATTTGATTTGCAGAGGAAACAAAATGGGAATTGATAGACGTTAAGACAAACTTTAATCTCTCTCTCAGTAGATAAAAAGATTTAACATTAAAAAAATTCCAGAGAAATGTGCGTGAGAGAGAGAGAGAAAGAGAGAGAGATTATATTTGCAAATCCAAAGAAAGTTGGCATTTTTTTTTATAGCCAACGACTTTATTAAGGAGAGGACAAGGAGTCCTCAAAATAATGTGTGTGTGTGTGTGTGTGTGTGGGCCACTGAATTCGTTTTGATTGAATTGCGCTCTCCATTCACCTCATGGACTTTCCACCCAAGCACGAGCGAGGGACTGAAAGAAAAGCATATCACTTAGAGAGTATCATAAGACCAATCTTCAATCCTGTCAGGAAGAGACCCATATCCAGCTACAAACCAATCTCACATTCTTGGCATACAAGAGAGATCAGCTCGAAAAAGAAATGCATTAATCACCAGTTACATCTCTGCCCTCCACAGTAGAAAATGTCTCCATGCCAAATCACCAGCTACATCTCTGCTCTCCAGTAATGTCTCCATGGCTAATCACAAGGGTGAGGTCAGTTTGTAATTATATATTACATACAAAAACTAGAAAGGTCAAGAAAAAGGCATTGTCTCCACTAACAGAAGGATGGAAATACACTGGCTTCCTATCTACAATAACAGAAGATGTAGATTACCTCTTTAGCCTGTCCTGTCCCTTTAAACATATTACGTTAATGTCCATCTGTTCGTAAGTTTATTGTGACGAATATAACTGGCAATAAATCTAAATTGTTCATCGAATGCTTATAACAAGGGTTAATCTTGATTGGAAATGGTGCAACCTAACTGCTTGGCAGCAACATCAAGAAACGTGGTCGTGAGTCCTGTTGCACGCTGACTATGAGCCTCCCATGTTAAGCACTTTTCAATGTCTGTATGCCAGTCAATGATGCCTACACCTAAGTTCCGATAAGGAGGGCTATGAATGTCGTTTAAATTATCTGCTTTAGAGATGGACTTGATTGAGCCAATGAGCAAAACATCACGAAGAACTGATGTGCTAAGAGCACGAACATGTGCACTTGGATGAGAAAGGCAACGTACGGTGGCTGGTAGGCGACACTACATTACAAAGCCACAAGTAAATCACATAATAAGGGTTTTAATTGGTTCTTAATGTGGGATATAGCTGAGAAAGATTTAATTAGGGGTATTGGCTTACCTTCAATAGGTTTGAGAGGCCATCTGTGATGGCTGAGCCGGAATCTCCCCACTCGAGCACAAGCGGAACTGCTCTAGCTGTTGCTTCCAGGAGCTGCCCATTTTTGTATAGAGGGAAACATAATCTCAGTAAAACAAACATAAAAACAGAAATGATTATCGAGTAACCAGAATCATAAAAGAAAAAGAAATGGTTTCGGAGACATCTTCAACACCACAAAACCAAGCAGAAGCACAAGATAATTGAATTGTTTGGCTCCGATTCCAATTTTGTGAACTGAGACCCAGTTCACAAACATGAAAAACTAAAACGTAATTGTCGTAACAGAGTGCCTTCATTGTGATGGAAGAATACTAAGAAACCACATAAAATAATGGCAACAAGTAGAGAAAGAGAGACGTAAGCATCACACCAAACACAGAAACCGTAGTATTAAATTTTGACATATTCTCATGAAATACACCAAAATATTTTCATTTCCACAATACTCAACAAATACTTTAACTGATAATTTCTTTTTGTATGTGTATTACGGTGGAAATCATTATTCATTTCGGGAAATATTTCAGTGAATAATGAATTTAAACCGAATTAATCAATTTTTTTATACATAAAAATGCAAGATTTCAGTGGAAATATTTTGATAAACAATAAAATTCATGAATTAATCTTTGTTGAAGGATTATTCTAAAAATATTGATAATATTTACAAAAGTGACACAAATTATAAGTTGCTTGTAGAAAGTACCTTTAAATTTCACAGATAATATTCACTTAGAAAAGAAAATTACAGATAATGGTGATTCATTTGTAAAACAAATTATTATCAGTTAGCTATTTATACAACTATTTTGATACATTCCAACTCAACTTATGTGGCTCATTGCTAAGGGCTAATAGTTCTCGGTGTTGATGACTAAGAACTTCCAGTATACTAGAAAACCCTGACTCCCTAAACAAAAAACATTCAACTTATAAACGCCAACTGAAACATTCCCCAAATACCTGGCCTTACCCAAAATGCATATTAACCATACTCGGATCCTACTCAGAAAAGCCTGGAGTACTATGAGATACCTTTCAATGCTTTTGGTATACCTCCCCAATGCTATGGGATGATGATGCTTCATCTTACAACTCCTATTCATAGAGGACCACAAGTCTTGAAGCACAAAACCCACTACGAGTGTGTTTTTACTTGAGGACTTGAGGTGCAGTTTACCAACATTTGGCTAACTCCTCCCAAAACCCACTTTATCCTTTCTCCACTCGTTTATCTCCATGAAATTGAACCCAAAAAGATGCTCACACATTCAAGCAACCCACGATAACAAATCTACACTAGCTTGAGTTTTGATATGCCACACACCAAGGTTGATTCTAGAATTGTTGTTCACTTTAGATCCAAATTCATGAACATGCGTCACCATGAACAAGCTCCATCAAAGATACACCTCAAACTCGCTCCATATCACCTCAAACCATCATCAGCACCTTTTTTCAATCCAGCTGGCTCCCAGATCTGCAGACAATGGACCAAGCCCACGTCACCCTTGAACTTGATTGTTGGAACTCCACCTTCATCAACTTTCTTTCCCAGATTTCCTTGATGCTTTACAGACTCCTTGACCTACTTTAGCTATGCCATCAACAATTGTACTCCCAAATAGCTTGAACAAGCTCCCAGTCATTACTCCCTTGCACCACTAAAGCAACTATCACAACTCTACCTTGCCCAGTGAACTTGTAACCAAGATGAACTAAAATCCTCTTCAAACTCTGCCCATATTGATTATTCATGAGTATTTGCATTTTCCTGTCAAATATCCTCATGGGAGCAAAAGCCACTCCCCTTTCTACCTTTCTGGATTCATTGCATATTGGCTTAGTTCCATGCTTACATCCTTCATAATTACTAGACGATGATCTATGTGAGAATATGTGTGGCACCGTTATTGAGTACCTTTGTCCTGATCATGATTAGCCATCAAAACTAATCTTGAAAGACCTTGAAGCCCATCTTTTATTTGATTAGTATCATACCTGGTTATGGAAATTTCCTTGCCCTTAAACCTTAGCAGCAGGAAACTTCTACCTAGCATGCGGTCAACCAACTTATGGTCAACTCCTCCCAAAACTATCTTTATCCTTGCACTACTCATTAGCCTCAATGAGACTGGGTTCCACAAGGACTCTCTCACATAAGGCAACACATAAGACCTCAATCAAAAGGACCCAAATATATTTTCTAGGAGATACAAGATGACAAATATAAAAAATGTGCTATACACTAAAAGAAAGGCATATTGGTGAAACATTTTTTTCACTAGAAAATACTGAGTGTATAATCATTTGAATCTGTTAAGTATATATAGTAAAACTATGAAGACATGTCTAAAATCAAGCTCTATATCTGTAACAAAAAAAAAACTCAATTTTCTCAAGAAGTATCACCTCTAGTTGTGGTAAAGTGCATGCTTCTCCATCAACAAGCATTCCATCTGTAGCACGAAGGAGAAGATCTGAAGCAGTTGCTAGAATTATCAATGACTCTGGGCTATCATAATTTCTCATCAGCTCCACGATTAATTTTATAATCCTTTGGTTAATTCTCCACATCCTTTGACCTTGCTCATCATCCCTAGCAATCCAAGGCTGAAAATCCTTCTCCGCCTGACAGGGAAACATGGCAAAAAAGTGACTAAACAAATAATTAGGTTGAAAAAAGAAAAGAAAAAGTAAAGGCATGATCTGTTTTGTTGAAAATTCACAAGTTGAACAAAATCTGGACCTGAAGAACAATTGCAGTCAACGCTTTCGTTGGTGAAGCTGATACAACATTGCACAAGGCATCCACGACCTATACACAGAAAGGTTGGTCAATCAAATGCATTTTCATGACGATGCAGACATTCAGATAGAATTAATTGAGTATTGAATAGAGGGAATTTTGATGTAACGATGTCATTACTTTTAGTCAATTCCTCAACTAACAATTTACAACTTATCCGATAAACTTCATGAAAACTACATATCCCTCTAACTGTGTCAATATCCTTGTAATAATAGATTCAACTGTATAGGGCATACTACCAATGCCGGAAAAAAAAATGCTCAATCTGTCTTTTTCATGTCCATTGTTCGGTTATGATATATGATATAAAAGGGGCAGCAAGGTTTGGATTCAGTTTCGACTCATCCCCTCTCCACATACTTCTCTTCTTCTCTCATCTTTTCTCTTCTAAACCATAGTTTCCATGGTATCAGAGATTTACGTGTAATTAGGGTTTGATCTTTTTTTTTCTTCCTTTATTCCACATCTTTCCTTATTTTGTTCCATTTTGGGATAAAATATGATTTTCTAGATCAGATTGAAACTCGTGATTTCGCCAGTATTTGAATCTTCCATGTAGAAAAGTGTTTCTGGCTGTGATTGAATCTGAGAGATCTGGCAAAGGTGATTTCTTCTAAAGGTTGTTTTTCCAACTTTTGGTGTTCTTCATGTATTCCCCTATGTTGAGATCTTCTACCCAATGGTCAAGATTGCCTCTGTTTGTGAGATTATCTCTTTAACTACTATGTCTGGGTGGCCCTTGTACCAACTTGATATGAAGAATACCTTTTTGCATGGTAATTTGTAGGAACAGGTATATGGAGCAATCATTTGAGTTTGTTACTCAGGCAAAGGTTGGTAAAGTATGAAGGTTCAAAAATGTGCTCTATGGTTTGAAATATTCCCTGTGACCATGGTTTGGAAAACTTAACACGGTTCTTGAGTTTGCGATCTCGAGGTGACAAATAGACCACTCCATTTTCCATTCTCATTTAACTAATGGATATATGCTTCTATATGTGGATGATATTGTGTTGATAGGAAATTATGTTGCTGGGATTGAGAAGTTATAGCCATTTTTATAACAAAAGTTTCACACCAAGGATTTGGGTAAATTGAGATATTTTCTTGGATTAAGGTGACACATTTAGATGGTGGTATTAGTTTGTCACAGATGAAGCATACCTTAGATATACTATATGAGACAAGTTCATTTGGGTTCAAACTCGTGGATTCTCCCATGGATCCAAAACAGAAGTTGATTACTAATCAAGGAGACCTTATTGATGACATGGAAAGTATAGAACACTTGCTGGGAAGTTGAATTACGTCAACATTATCAAACCAGACATTTCATTTGTTGTGACTGCGAGTATTGTTAATAAGTTTATGGAAGCTCTTATAGTACCTCATTGGGCAATGCATATTGTTAGGTACTTGAAAGGTTCCCCAGGATGTGGTTTATTATATAAGTTCAATGATCATACTCGTATAGAAAGGCACACAAATGCATATTAGGCCAATTCTCCTTTTGGATAAGAGATCCACCATAGGGTGTTGTACATTCTTGAGTGGTAACAGTTGTTGCTAAGATCAAGTGTTGAGGCAAAATATAAATCCATGTCACACGCGCCATATGAGCTAACCTAGTTAAGACACCTTTAGAAGATAAACTTTAGGAAAAATTACTTAAAGGACCCTGGCCGAGGGATTTCTTTCTAATTAGTCCCCTAAGTTTTAAGACTTCTCTTAATAGTTCATTTAGTAAAACATTTATTTCTAATCAGTCCCTGAACCCCACTCCACACATCTCTCCCAATTGAAATGTCGAAACTACCCTAACAATTCAAACTCACAATTTTCGTCAAAAAAAAAATGAATTTCCAGCATCCTAGTCAAGCTTTGGAGACTCCATTCCGATGGAAAGGTTTTCAGAAGGAAGAAGAAGCCATTTTCAAGGGGGGGTTTCAAGCATTTTGAAGATGTACATAAAAAAGCTAGGATTTTTTCAATTTTTTTGCTTTGTTTTTAGATTAAAATCGATTAAGGATGATTCTTTTGGTTTGAAATCATCTACACAAGTTGTTATGTCAAGTTTTTAGTCGATCTTTCCATATATTTTAATCATAAAAACTCGATAAACCAAAACAAGTGGGTTTTACCAACGTCGAGCTCACCACTTTTTATTGTTGAGTTCAACATTTTTATTGTCGAGTACATTTTTTAAAAATTTGTCGACAATAAAAAGTGGTTAGCTCGACAATAAATAAAACTAGTGAGGTCAACAATAAATAAAAATTGGTGAGCTTGACAATAAATAAAGGTGGTGAGCTAGACAATAAAAAGTGGTGAGTTTGACATTGTATAAAAAAAAATTGAATCTCAACTTCATTCTTCATTTTTTGTTATAAATAGTCGAAATAAATCAAAAAACACATCTAAATGTTCTCATTCAAAATTATAAGTATATCCTTTCCATTCGTCATTCACGATAAAAAATCCTTGGAAATGATTGGAATTGTCATTGGAAAACCTAAGTATGTGAAGAAGATTAAAAAGAGAGGGTAGTTTGGGCATTTCAAAAACATTATAACTTGAGATGAGGTTGAGGGGCCATTACAAAATAAAAAAGTTAACTAAATGGACTATCAAGCAACCGCCCAAAACTTAGGGATTAATTAGAAAGAAATCCCTCTGCCAAGGTCATTTAAGTAATTTTCCCTAAACTTCATAGTAGAAATACCCGAGTCTGTTTTGATAACCAGATAGCCATACATAGCTTCTAATCCTATGTTTCATAAGAGGACAAAACATATTGAAGTTGAATTTCACTTTATTTGTGACAAGTTCCAGAATGGAGAAAAGTCAAAGTTTGATTTTTTTTGTGAGAATGATTCGACTTAAAGTCGATAGTGAAATAAATGGTCATGTTAAATGCATATGGGTATTTATGAATTTACAGTCTTCTCCCATGAACCATTTTTTTTCTTCTACCACTTATAACAACTCGTTCCTAGCCTCTTTATTGGTCAGACATTAAAAAAAAAAAATACTTTCCTTCACGAAACTCTTGATGAGGAAGATGGATAAAAGGAAAGTGTGTCAATTAAGGAAAGCAATCTATGGGTTAAAATAATCTCCTCGAGCGTGAGTTGGCAATGTTATCTTTGCCATATCTTAGATTGGGTTTGTCAGAGTACTTTCGATCATTCAATCACTAAACGGGATAAAACAACAACTATTTCGATAGTGTATGTTAATGAATAATGATATTGCCCTCACTAGTGGTAAAGACCAGGATATCTTTTTGTGAAGAAGCTATCGTATAATGTCTTTGACATCAATGACCTTGGTCATCTGCAATAATTTCTTGGAATTGAGGTCGCAAGATCTAAGTATGTGATGCCAACCACATGTTTTCGGGATAAGGCATTGGTGATGATGGACACAGTGTCAAAGAAGTGTCACTAGATAGAGAAAGTGAGTCTCAAGCGCATTTTATCTGTGTTGATTGTTCAAATGTCAAAGTGAGTGTAGCATCTTTGTATATACAATATACATAGACACAAAGAAAGAGAGAAGTGGGACAAAGATAAAGAGGTTCAATTACATAAATACTGCAAATAAGTTGTATAATGCACAAATATCAAAATACTCTTAAGAAACCCTTCAAATTATGTATCACAGAGCATCATAAAAATGTGTTACTTCCTATACACCCCTCATCAATTTTAAACATGATTAACAAAAAAAATGCAGCTTAGGCACACCAATTGGATGAGCAGGCAAAGATTGAATTACATGCTAGGACATGGGCTAAGATAAACTTACAATCAGAACACATGCTATCTTATATAAGTAGTCATAAATTTATAATCTATTCAACAACCACCCTAAAGTCAATAAAGTGAGACTCCATCTTGTTATACAATGCCTTTTGCCCCACAAGCATTTTGTGTCTCAAATAAACACATTTTTGGCCATCAAAGGGTGTCCAAGTAAGCAAGAATAACAGAACCCAGTAAAAGTGGAGGAGCAAAAAATGAAGTTTCTATAAGAAGTTCCAGCAAAACTCTGCCTAGAGTGATTGCTGGTCGCTCCAGAGCAATCAGCTCTACACAATGTAGAGCAATCAACAGTAGCAGAAAACCTTTTTTTTTTTTGTTGTTGTTGCTCTTTTTGTAATTTTCATGCTTTTATTTAATTTTAACTGACTACTCCAATGCATCTATAAATAGGGGGGGGGGGCTGTAGAGGTTGGAAGAGACTCTTTTTGGTGGGTGGAGGTGCTGCCCATTTTGTAACTTCTGAAGATATTTCTCAAGGATTTCTCATTAATTCAAGTGTGATTTGAAGCCTTTTTCTGATTTTGGTGAATTTTAATTTATTTCTTTTCTTTTCTTCTATTTCTAGCAAATCAATGGAGTTAAATTCATTGGAATTAGAATAGGAGTTATTCCTTGACACTTTGCAAGGAAGACTCAAGAGCTAACCCATCACTTGTGAGGTTGGACCCTTGATCCATTATCCTTGTGACGGGAACAAGGGGTAAAAGAACTCATCCACTGTCTCCCTCTAAATGTTTGGTTGCCTCGAATGTCCCGAAGAACAAGAGAAAAACACCCCACAACATGCAAGGATTCCTTGGAACCAAATGAGGGAGAATACACCTCAATATACTTAGTTCTCTCATCAAAAACCAGATTAGGCACATAACCATGTAGAAATTCCAATAATCAAAGCACTCGATAGCTCAATATTCCACTTCAATGAGCTATGGTACACCAATAATTGGAAATTCCACCATTAAACATACCCAACTTGAGACATCAATAGGATTAGAGAGAGAGAGAGAGATCTAAAGTTAGAACATAGGCTAGCTGGTGGGAGTCATAATCTCTATGAAACAACCCTACACTAGATAAAGTGACTCCAACTCAATATGCTTGGTTCTCTCATGAAAACCAGATTAGGCGAGTTCCCATGGTGGAAATCCCAACTCCAAAAGTTGTGCACCATAGGTCAATATTCCACCTCCTACACCGAAACGCGCACAACTAATTGCTTCTTTATCTTTTGAGTTACTGTGTTACCTTGAATGAATGGGCAATAACTATGACATTAGACATCCCTAGTAAAGTTTTACACTGTTGGCCAACTTGGGTAACCTCCTCTATCTGTCCTGGTATAGGCAATGTTGTGTACAAGATTGGATAATACTAATTTCAACTATAAAGGAGTACGAAAACTTGAAATGCCTAAAAGAAAAGCCTCGTACAAAAGAGACAAACTTTCCAAAACAAAAAGAGATATAGGGTGATTATTGTAGGCTGTTTGCCTTTGCAAGGATCGATAGGAAAATAGACTCAGGGGAACTAACAAAACTGAAGGTGACTCACGAAAACTATGAGGAGAAGTCAAACATTAATTAAAGATAAACAAACAGTTGGAGGCCGAACTACTTCATGATCCTTTCTCATAGACTTTGAGTAGTGGACATATTTCTTCAACTAGAGGACTCCTAGAAATATCTAACACAGAGGGAAGAATAATGGGAGAAGGAAAAGGAATAGGAATACAAGTCATGGTACCCTCAATAGCAGGAAAAAAAATCACTACTTCCATTGGAAAAATAAGGAAAACTACTCAATGAAGATGACATCCATAGAAACAAATTGTCTTTGTCAAGAAGGAAAGGAGTTGTACCCCTTTCGAGACTTACTATAACCGATCTCACTTTACACACACATGTACATTTGGTCAGACACATAGTATACCCATCAAAACACTTTGTGTTCTTTACGGATTAAAGGATTATCAGGCTTCAGAATTTTAATAAAAATACTTATGAGTTATAACATGTGATTGAAATCATACATATACAAAAGGTTCAAATCATTTGGTTAAGAGTTGATTTGATGCATAGGATTCTAATTGTAATCTAAGAATTTTAACCACATCGGATACGAGTATAAGATCCAATCAGTTGTTATGATGATTTATTTTTTACTTTTTACTTTTTAGAAAACAAATGAGAAAATTGTAAGTTCTTCTGAAAATAACCAATAGTACAATAGGCAAAGGGAAAATGTATCCTAGAAGTATACTATGGCATTCTGCATTGTATCTCGTTAATACCTGAATGCTAGGCATGCTGACATATCCAGGTATCATAGTGTTAATGAACTGAACTAACAACCTTATTAAAAATGAAGAGCACTGTTTAATCTAGAAATTTATGTTCTCTTACCAGGTGCAGTGAATTATTGAAATAAAAACTCAATAACATCAGAAGTAATAGTATTTGAAAACAGAAATATGAAAGAATAATACCTGCCTCCACCCCTGTTGGGCAGAAGTGCTTTCTTCACTCATTTGTGTTTCTGGGGTCGCTATCAACTTATGCCACAGCAGTGAAACAACAGAGAAGCACAACTCTTGCTTCTCTGCAATTACAGATCTTAGGGGAATTTGAACTCTGCAATTATATCCAATGTGCCTGTCCGTGGTAAGGAAATTGGCCAAATCCAAAGCATCTGTTGGCAAACTTTCAATGCTTCTCCCAAAGGTATTTTCTGTACCATCAGTTGAGAGTGTTGTTTTCTCACTTTTAAGAAATGATATTGAGTGTCCTGAATAATTATCATCTTCACCCCTTAGTGTCAATGAGCGCTCTGATGCAAAGCAATGGGTGTTTGAATGATTTATATGCATATTACCACTACAACTGACTGAGGCATCTTTCCATACTGTTGCATGTACAAAGTGTGCTTCTAGTGGTTCTGCCTTGTCAACAATGGATGCAACGGTCTTTCTATGAATGTCAATGAGGCTATAGAGCGAGGATGCTCTAGTAGAAATCTCACTATCCCACTTGCACCGAATCAAGATCGATAGAGCATTCATGCAGGCCTTTGACTGTCTGAATAGTTCAGAAATATGAGCAGCAACCATAGCTGCAGCGACTATCTCATTTGAGCTGCAACTCCATGACGTTCCAACAGATGATGGCTTCAGTGAAAAAAGTGCTTCTAAAAGTCTTAATATTCTACGAGTATGGCGAATCGCAGAACAAATTCCATTTTGCAACTCATTAGAAGAACCATTTATTTTTGCAAGTTTGACTATACTTAGTGCGTCTTTAGAATCCGAACGTTTGCCGTTTCTAGAAATCAACGGGAACAACTGAAGTTCACAGGCCAGTGCACAAACAGCAGCCAGAACATATGAATCAAATGCTGCCACGGGCCCTTGTTTTTTAACTTTTCGAGTTCTCAAGTCAATCTGCTTTCCATTTATTGCCTGCCAGTCCTCATCGACTACATTAAGAGGATACATATCACAAGTTGGTCTCTTGCTTGCACTGGGATGAGCTTCATGACTAACACAAACAGTTAACACAACAAACAACAAGCGGGAAGCAAGTTCTACAGAGGCACATGACTCTAAAAATAGTGAATGAACCATGGTTCGGAGCTCAGCCACAGCAAGGTTCTTGGAGGCGGATCCAATACTGAAATGGTATTGAGATTTTCTGATTTGTTCTCTGGAGGATTGAAGTGGAAATGTCCTTCGAAGAATTGCTTCTACAGTGGCAACAAAAATCCTCAAAAGGCAGGCCTCAGATGGACTTCCACGAGGAAGATATTCTAAGACTTTAAGCAGTGGCAAGTATAGGTTCCATGATAAAACGGGAGGTTGCAGTGGGGTTGCAACTACGATTTCGGGCAAATCAACAGATGAGGAATTTAAAGGAATAAGTCCATAAGAAGCTTCCCAGATAGTACAAATTCTCCATTCAACCTCAGGGCCATGGGCACAAAACATTGATGCAATCCCTTGAGCTGTGGCCTCAATGGTGGCTTCAGCTGCAGGCACTTCTTTCTGATACAAAATCATTCATACAGATGGCAGATAGCTTCAACAACTTAACCTCAACAACAAAAAAAACTTACAAAGTCTTCTTCGAATAATAAAAGCAAATAACTTGCTAATAACTAGCCAGGCTACATTACATTGATACCTACATAAAAGGAGAAAAAAAAATGTAACATTCAAGTAATAATGAAGAAATCCTTATTACCAGCTTTTTATAACTTGAAATATAACCACTCAAAGGTTCATGCTGAACTTCAACTCCTTCAGCTTGCCCAAGTGGAGGAAAAAGCAAAGCCGGTTGTGAAAGTATTCGAAAAAGTAAAGCTGCAGCTGCATCTGCAGCAATACCTGCTCTCATGGACATTGCAATCCCAATTGCACGCAAGAAATGCAGCTGCATCCAGTTCCTTGGAAGCTACATTCAAATACCAAGGAAGTCAATATCCACAATTGGAAGGAATACCATGCTTTTGACAAAAAAAATTTATTTAAATTACAGAAAAATTATACTTCTTCAAGACCTGCGTTGTCTGAAGTCAATAATGACAACATTAAGTAAAAAAGAAAAGAAAAGAAGTCAAACAGATAAACTAAAAATGGCACGAGTTGATATCAACAATACTCATAGTCACTGTATGTACGGACACCAATAAACTGAACACATTATAAATGCAGATGCATTAGATAATAAATTATGATTCAATGAACCTCCAAAATTTGATTCCACATGGGAATATAAGATATTAATTCTTTAAATCAAAATATGGAATGAAATATCATTTTTAATGAACTGGCAAAAGCATATGATACTAGTTTTATAACAAACATTACAATAGAAAAAAGGATGGTTATAGAAGGATCTATTCATCACAGAGAAAAAAATATTTTAGAAGGACCCTTGAACATTGATAGTTTGATAATAGCTACCAGTATTAACATATTTATTACTGTCTGAAATTTCCCCATTTTTAGGAAGGATAAAACCTACATAATTAAGACTTCTTTGTTTTACTTTGCAAGAAAGATAAAATTGCTCAGTCATGGTCATACTTTCCCATTTAAAAGGAGAAAAAAAAATGATGTAAAGATTCTTCACATGCTTTCTATTTTTGTGACTATCTTTTCATGATTTTGTGTTGCGATCCCAAATAGATGGGATAAGACACAAACGTCATAATACAATTGTCTTCGAACAAAAAATAACTTTGAAAAAAGAATAAGATTTAATATGTCACATTCTCATTGCATCTATAATCTTTGTATATGGGATGTTTTGGTGTTTTCCCTTTTCTTTGGTTATAGGTGTATAAATAAATAAGTATTACATTATGTTCGTGTTAGAGGAGTTCTAACTAAATATTTAGTTGTACGGGGAGTATTATATAATTTTAAGAAGTTAATATATAAATAGTAAGAGGTGGACTTATTAACCTTAATCGCACGGATTATTCTCCCTAATCTCTCTCTTTCCTCTCTTCTCTTCTCTTCTCATTCTTCTTAGATCTGAACTCCAACTTAGCATAAGAATGTCAATCTATTGAAGCACAACATCAAGACCATTTTTTTTTGCCGAAGTTTTATGTGATTGCTGACATTAGTCATAGGACCGCTGACGTCGGCGGCAAGGGTCAAAACCAACATGGATGGAGTCACCCTAATTTATGGGTTTTTTAGAAATTTTTTATAATATTTGAAGGGTTTTTTTTCTTGATTTTTAGAAAAAAAAAAAATCAATTTGAAAAATCTTGATTGCCTAATCTTTTAGGGGGTTTTCAAGATGTTTCGTTTCATGGATTTGATCATTCTCAAAATTCTCTACCATCAAAAGTGGTTTCATTCGATTTGGAGAGGAATTGAAATGTTGGCAATGTGAACCAATTTCAACGCCCACTCAATCCATATTTTTAAGTAGAATATATCATTTGAAAGGGGTTCCATCAATAGTGAATCCAACTTTGTTGCTTCAGTGTTGATCCCCATGATGAGTTTTGGAGACAATCCCAGATCTCAGATTACTGAGAGTAAAACTTGATGGTATCAATTTCCTAGACTGCTAGCGGTCCGTTAAGATGTATATCTGTGGACGAGGGAAATTAGGGTATCTCATTGGTTGTATGGTGAAGCTTGAGGAGGCCACCATCGAGAACAGGATAATATGTTCATAATGTCATGGCTCTTGAATTCCATGTAAACACAACTCAGTAGGAACTATTTGTTTCTAGATACAACTAATCAAGTCTGGGAAAAGGTCACCAAAACATATTCTCAAAAGAAAATTGTGACTCGTGTGTATCAGCTTCACTAGGAGGTGAGCAATTTTAACCAGGGGGAGAAAAGCTTGGCCACGTATTATTCCACTTTTCAAGCCCTATGGGAAGAGTTGGATCATTATCGGGTGAATAAATGAAGGAACAATGAGGATGTTGAGGAGTTCTACAAATTAATCAACTAGAACCAAGTCTTCCAATTTTTTATTGGGTTGCACCCGACTTATTAGTTTGTTCGGATTCAAATATTGGGCCGTGATTTCATTCATCTTATTGCAGATGTATATTCTCTAGTGCAGAGTGAGGAGAGCTGAAGGTATATGATGCACCCTCTCTGAACCACCTCCCACAACTCTTCTCTACTCTCGTCTGGTAAAGATAATAAGGGAGGAGCTAAGCAGAGTGGGAAAGGGGGTGATGATAAGGATAATCTTCGTTGTGAACATTGTTGTAAAACTCGACACACCAGGGATACGTGTTGGGATCTGATTGATAGGCCAACTAAGTTCAATAAAGGAAAAGCACAACAACCTCAACTCAAACCTAACGTCCATGTTGTCGTCCAAGACCAACCACAACCTTGTTCCACTAGTTCCAATTCTTCTACTAAGTTATCCACAACCCGAAAAGAAATATAGCGTCTAAGAAACCTCCTTACAAGGATCAATGGACAGACAAGTTTGATTTCTTTCGCCCAATCAAGTATACATACCTCTGCACACAGTACTAGTTTCCTTTCTTCTTGTCCATCTTGGACCGTGACTCTAGAACCTCAGAGGCTCAAACCACATGACTAGTACGTCTTCATTGTTTAATTCCTACAAGTTATCATCCAATAGAAAGTAAAAATAGCAAATAATTCCCTTTCTCGGGAAAAGAGGACAACAAAATTGATGAATCTTTGTTTTTTTCTCACATGTACTTAACACTCCAAACATGTCAATTAATCTTCTCTCAATGAGTAGCCTCACTAAATCATTCAATTATTCAATCAAATTCTTACTTGATCGTTGTGCTTTTCAGGACTTGATTTAGAGGAATATGACTAGTTGGAAGAATGGTGAATGATTTCTATATTCTGGATTCATCTTCAACACATTCAACAGCTTTTCAGTCAGTTAGTCAGAGTAATTGTCCAAGTCATAGTAGTTGTCTTAATCTGTCCTATCAACATATCTTTTGGTGACACATTCGCCTTGGTCATTTATCTTTCCAATCTTTAAAAGTTTTGTTTCCTTCATTATTTAAGTCGGTGTCTATTTCTAATCTTCAATGTGAAGTTTATCAATTAGCCAAGCATTGTAGAATTTCTTTTTATACAAGTAATAAAAGATCTCCTTCAATTTTTAGGATTGTTCACACTAATGTATTGGGGGGGGCAGCTTCTGTTATAGCTGATGGGAAATACTGATACTTTATTTTTATTTTTTTGTAAATGACTAGAGCAGATACACTTAGACCTGATGTCCTGCGTACAGCTACGTATCTTATCAATCGTATGCCATCCAAAGTCCTCAATTTTTAGTCTCCGCTTCAATTCTTAGTTCTAGGTCATTCTTTAGTTCATTTACCTCTTCGCGGTTTTAGTTGTCTTTGTTTCATCCATATTCTTTGGTCCAAATCGTACCAAGTGACATGCTAAGGCTATTCGAGGTGTCTTCTTGGGATATTCATTGACTCAGAAAAGATACCAATGTTTGGATCCATCCTCTGAAAAATGTCATCAAAGACATCACATTCTTTGAGTATACAATATTCTTTCGTTCGACTGTCTTTCTTCGAGAAGAGATGATGAGTACAGAAGAATGAAAGAATCATAATTCTCTACCTTCTTTGCCAATTGTAACCCCTCAACTAACTGACATATATAATCCTTCATCGTCAATGCCTTTGTCAGGCGATTCAATAAAAAAAGAAAGAGTTGCAAGTTTATTCCTATCGTCATAAGACAATCCAAGAAGAAACTATTGTTGATCACACCAACCAGTTGGTCTCCCAACACCAAGTAATAGTTTTTTTGTTGTTCCTATTGATTCTTTTAATCTTGATATTCTTATTGCCAAACGTAAGGGAACTTGCTCATGCATTGTACATAATATTCTTCATCATCTCCTATATATGAAGCCTTTATGTTGTCTATTTTTTTTGTTCATATTACTCACAATGTTATAGAAGCCTTGAGAACTCTTGAATAGAAGAAAACAATACAAGAAGAAATGGATGCTCTTTTAAAGAATAATACATAAGAGACGGTAGATTTGTCAAAAAGGAAAAAAAATAATAGGTTGCAAGTGGGTGTTTACTACAAAGCGTAGAGAGGATGTTACAGTGGAAAGGTACAAGGCAAGACTCTTAACAAAAGGGTATACTTAGACCCAAGGGATCGAATATAGAAAAACGTTTGCACCTATAGCCAATGTGAACACTATTAGGATATTGGCAACCCCAGCTGCTAATTTATCTTGGCCTTTACATCAATTAGATGTGAAGAATGTCTTCCTAAATGGCGAACTAAAAGAAGTGTACCTGAATCCTCCTCCAGATTTTCAAACTTAAGAAAGAGAAAGAAGGTGTGTAAATTGAAAAAATTCATTTATGGGTTGAAACAACCTCCCTGGAACTAAATCAAAAGATTCAGCAAAGTAGTAAAGCAAGTTGGGCATACTCAAAGTCATACTAATCATACTTTCTTTGTGAAAACAGAAAAGGATTTCATCACAATCCTCTTTGTATATGTTAATGACATTGTGACTATAAGAACCTACTCGCACAAAATACAAAGATTGAAGAAATTCTTATCTTCTAACTTTAAAATTAAGGGATTAGGAGATCTTAAATACTTTCTTGGCATTGAGGTAGCTCGATCTAAGAAAGGTATACTTATTTCCCAACATAAGTATGTGTTGGACTTACTTTGTGATACTAGAAAACTTGGCGCCAAACTTGCCAATAGTCCGATGAATGCTAATCAAAAGCTTGATGACACAATTTATTTCTCTTGTGGTCGAAGTCGACATACTCGGGAAACTTGTTGGGATTTTCATCGTCGATCAGCTCATTTTTCTAGTGATAAGCAGGGGTCATCCAGAAGACCTTCTGGGTCAAATAGGAGACTCTTGCTGCTCGTGTTGCTAGTCAGGATGCTTCCTCTATCAAGCATTCTTCCTCAAGGCAACTCAGTACCATTTCCAATATGGATATCAAAAAGCTTCATCAAGTCATTGCTCAATTGGATACTTCCACGTCCACTTTGGCATTTTCTCAGACAGTACATGGTTCAGCTATAATGTGTCTTCTTTTATTTGTGGTCCATGGTGCATCAGATCATATGAATGCTTTTTGTTTTTTCACCTATACTATATGTTCTGGTAAAGATAAGGTTAGAGCTGCAGATGGCACCTTTTCCTCTGTTTAGAGGAAGGGCACAATTACTATCACTACATCCTTACCTTTATCATTTGTCCTCCATGTCCCAAAGTTTATGAATAACCTTCTTCCTATTAGTCACCTAACAAAAAATTTGAATTGCAGTGTTGCCTTTTTCCTACCCATTGTGTTTTTCAAGAATTGGTGATGAGAAAGATGATTGGAAGTGACCATGAGGATTGTGGGTTGTATCTACTGGATAGTCGGCCTACACCATATTCTATTGCACATTAACCTAGTTCTAGAATCAATAAGATCCGTTAATGTGATAGCATAATAACCTAGATCATTTACCTTTCTTCATTTTAAAGGATTTGTTTCCTGAATTTATTTTGTTCCGCCTTTTGAGTAAAATTATGAAAGATGTGTACTTGCAAAACAATGTCAAGTTTCTTTCCCAGTCAATAATAAGAAAAGTACACTTCCTTCACAACGTGTTCATTCTAATGTTTGGAGACCTAACCCTACAACTTCTTTGTTTGGTTTTCGTTATTTTTGTGGTGTTTGTGGACGATTTTTATCGTTATACTTGGATATATGTCATGAAATCTAAGGGTGGAGTGTTTTCTATCTTACAATTCCTTTCCATAAAATGGTGTGTAACCATTTGGAAACTATATTGAAAATCTTGCGCTCTGACAAAAGAGGGTGGGGGGTGTACATGGACTGTGGGCTAGGTTCTTATTTTGCAAAACATGGATTTCTTCATCAAACATCTTGTACTGATACACCTCAACAAAATGGGGTGGCAGGAAAAAAAATCGCCATTTCTTAGAGGTTGCTTGTGCACTTCTTATTGGTACAGGAGTTCCAAAACATTTTTGGTTAGATCGATGCTCATTGCTTCCTATCTTGTTAATTGTACTCCTTCCAAAGTCACTGGATCGAAATCTCCTATATCTGTCCTATTTTCATCTTCTCCTTTTTTATCTCTTCCTCCAAAGATCTTTGGTTGTGTTTGCTATGTCCACTCCAATCACAAAAAGGAAAATCTTGACCCTAAGGATCTCCATTGTGTTTTCCTTGGCTGGCACCCCTCTACCCAAAAGGTGTATCGATGCTATCATCCCCTAACTTCTTGTTGTTTTATTTCCATGGAAGCCACTTCTTTTAGAGCATACCTTTCTTTTTGTTGATTGAACTTCTATTAGGGGGAGTTTAGTGCTATTACCAAGAGTCCGATACCTATTCAGGGGGAGGGTCTGGTATTTATTCAAGGTAAGAGTCCGTCACCTATGCCATTTGACACTATGAACAAATAACAAATAGAAATGTAACCAACGTTTATTGGAAAAAAGCAACCCCAAAAATTTGAGACCAAAAGTGGTTAGCAGTGACCATTGAATAAGTCCCTTCAACTTGAATTGGGTTAAAAGCACTCTACAACAGGAATCCTAGCAAGAATCACAAACAAAGACTTATGTCTGATGATTCCCTAAGTAGAAAAAATGCATTGTTCGATCTTATTGCCAAGAAGTCTCCCTCGATCCAAGTAAATCAGTTCCCTCTTACTCTTATGGTGATATGTCTGCAGATCCCCCTGCTATTACTCCAGTACATATTGATGTGCCTGTTACAATTCATAAGGGTGTTAGGAGTTGCACAACTAAACATCCTATTTCTCAATTTGTCTCTTATCAATTGCTATCTCCATCCTATAGGGCCTTTGCCACTTTTTTGTCCTTCGTTTTATCCCTTCTAATATTTCAGATGCACTTAGTCAACCACAGTAGCAACTAGCCATGTTGGATAAAATGAAAGCACTGAAAAAAATGGTATGTGTGATATTGTGCCTTCCCCAAAGGAAAGCGACCAGTAGGGTGCAAAACGGTATATGCTATGAAGTACAAGGTTGATGGAGAAATAAAGAGGTATGAGGCTCGGCTAGTTGCAAAGGGGTTCATTCAAAATTTTGGAATTGGCTATTAGGAGACATTTTCCCCAATCGCAAAATTAACTCAACTCGTGTTCTCTATTCTCTAGTAATAAATCTGTTATGACCTTTACATCAGTTGGATGCAAAGAATGCTTTCCTCCGTGGTGATCTAGAGGAAGCAGTGTATGACTGCACCTCCTAGGTTTAGTCTTACTAGAGGAAAAGATCTCGTTGAAGAAAGTTTTGTATGAGCTTAAGAAGTCACTTAGAGCCTGGTTTGAGAGATTCAACGCTACAGTCAGAAAAACAATGTTTCTTACATACGGGCAAAGCCAGGATTTTGTCTTCGTGGAAGCAACCAAGGCCATCACAAATTTAAAAAATTCTTGTGAGGGCAAGAGCGGTAGTTTTTTTTCCAGCCGTTGTTAGCAGTTGCAGTAGTATATAAAACCCTACAACTTCTAAAATTCTTGTGGGGGCAAATGCCCCCACATCTGCCCCTGCTTACAGAGTTAGGCTAATCACACTCTGTTTATCAAAAGAAGTCAAAGTCGTACTATTGTGGTAGATGACTTTGTGGTAACACATAATGACCAATATGAGGTTTGAAAACTAAAGAAGTACTTGGGAACATAGTTTGAGATTAAGGATCTGGGACCCTTCAAATACTTCCTGGGAATTGAGCTTTGCTAGGTCAAAGCAGGGAGTGTTAATCTCACAAAGAAAGTATGTTCTTGACTTTCTACGTGAGACTGGTAACTTGGGGGGTGGGGGGTACTTATTGATACACCTATTGAACCTCATCATCAACAACTATATCGATGGAGATCTAGTTACTGATGCATGCCAATTCCATAGACTAGTTGGGCAATACATTTACCTCTATTTGACTTGCCCAGATATTGCCTATGCAGTTAGCATTGTCGGTCAACTCATGCATGCTCCTCGTTCTCCCCACGTTGAGACATTTCAAAGGCTTCTTCGTTACCTCAAGGGGTCACCCAGAGAAGGACTAATGCTAATTGGGTAAGATCTGTTATATGCAGACGACCCACATCTGGTTAGTGTTCCTTTGTTGGAGATAACCTAGTTTCATGGCATAGTAAGAGGCAATCTATTGTCACTCGTTCTAGTATTGACGCAGAATTTAAGTCTATGGCACATGGGGGGTGTGAATTGTTGTGGCTAAAAACTATGCTAAGTGAACCAGGCACCCTATTCAAGGACCTATGAGTTTATACTGTGACCACAAGGCAGCCATAAGTATCGCTCATAATCCAGCTCAATGTGACAAGACAAAGAACATTGAAGTGGGTCGCCATTTCATCAAAGAGAAACTTCATCTTGGCCTAATAAGTACACCTTACGTCAATTCACTGGACCAGATGGCAGATGTGCCCAAAAAGGTGTAAATAAGATTTGTCTGCAAAAGGTCTTGTCCAAGTTGGGTATGATTGATATTTCCGCTCTAGCTTGAAGGGGGGGTGTTTCAAGGGCTCATTTGTAATTTTCCAATTCTAGATGGACCTTGATGTAATTATATTAAAGTGTTCTTAATAGAAATATATTTGGTGAAATCGATTAGAGCATTCTAACAAGTTGTCATCGATTTCACCCTTTCTCCATCTCGACTCTTCTCTTCTCTTCTCTCATCTCCTCGTCTCATTCTTGATCTTATCTTCTTATTTTATTTTTCTTCTAGCTATAACCCTAGTTGATAACAGTGTCAATGTGTGGAACTCAAAGGGACAAACCAAAGCCCTATGGTTTTGCTCATGGTTCAAAATCTCGTTTCGATTCGTTGTTTTGATTTTTTCAAAAACCAAAACAAGACCAAAACATTGTATATTAAAATTTAAGTATAGAGTCTGTCAAATATTTCGCAAAACACCATTTATGCAATCAATATGACCAGGTCTTACAATAAAAGACCAAGGTGAAGGGCTTGCCATCAGGTTGAACAGAGGGTTTTGTTCCATTTTTTCAGGGAAAAAAATTGCAGGAGGAGGAAGAACTGAAGAACTCACCGAAATCTTGGACAACATCGCCGAAATTGTCTAGATCTATGGCAAATCACCAAAATATTCATTTTTTCTTCTGGATCTATGCCGGAAACACAAAAATCTGCTATTTGTCTCCCGGATCTGGTTCGAAATCTTTCAATATCTTATTTTCCTCCTTGTTTCATCTTGGAAAATCGAAAAACCGAAACGTTTCGGCCAAAACATACCGAAACGAAACAATATTTTGAACCATGGTTTCACTTGAATCACACGTATAGTTATAAACTCATGGAGTGATTGAATTTTGAGGCTCTAATTTCATGTAGAAATGATAAATGAATAAACAAGGACAGAAAGGAAGAAAAAAAAGGTGGGGGATGGGGGGGGGGGGGGGGGGGAGCGTATCTGCCTCTAACCCTACATTTATAACATAAATGCCCATAACAGGCTGCAATAACAAATAAACCAATAATACTACTAATATTAATATATGCAATACGCATGATAACCCAAGTATAAAAAAAAACTATATATGGAGTACCTATATTGTTATATCCTTTTAAAGAATGGTTGATTAATCTATCACCAGATCAAACATTGCTTATGTTGTCAACGGAGTCAATCAGTTTATGCCCTCATAGAGCAGTGACCTTGACACCATCCTCGTACACTCTATTACTTGAAATCTCTTGAATGAGATACTATGTTCTCCCGGTATGGTCAATTGACATTTGGGCTTAGAGATGTACACTGGGAAGGTTTTTCTATAGAGTCAAGGTCTAGTTCCAGTTTTACACCATTGTTGGAGCTTGGAGGTATCTTTGTCCCCTAAAAGAGAAGTAATATATCAAAGCTACAATAAGTCCAAAATCCTTCTCATGGGACATTAGAGCTGTTAGCGATTTGATCCCTTTTGTTGGAATCAAGTTTCAAGGACCACCATCTATGAAACTTTTCGATGAAAATCTGGTGGTCATCCACTTCACCTCAATTCCAGTGCATCATGACAATGGAGCATCAATTCCAGTGTATCATGAGAGGATGAGGCATCAATATTCCGGTGTTTCATGATTCATGAGTGGATGAAAGCACATCAAATTTGACAGCAATTTTATTGCAAGAAAGTACATTGAGATTCCTTTCTATTAATTCTTTTGGTACGGTGGACCTGTTGGCTGATATATTTGTAAGATAGTTCTAGTATCTAGGTAACTAACCCTACCACACAATAAGGGGGGAAAATGCACTAGATGAGAAAATGGCATCCAGACTTCAAATAAAGTTGAACTCAATGGCAGTTCAAAATAATGAGAATTTGTATATCACGAAGAAAAAAAATATGGTGTCAAATATAGTCAGCTCAAAATCCCCATAGTATACAAATGAACCAGGGCTAATCTATTTCCAAAACCACAAAATTCAATGTGTAAACATAAGTTGCGAAGAGAAACTATAATCAATAAGATACAATGTTAAACATATTCTTAAATAATATATATATTTAAATTGTAGAGGTTATAATGAAGGAATGCCTAAAAATGATGGTAAAATCAAATATGGAACATATCATAAGGTTTGAATTCTAACTCAAAAGGCTCAGATCCTCCTGTTACTCACCCTCATGCCAGATGCATAATCTTCAGCTGCCCTAAGGAGTTCCACAAGTTGTACAGCAGCATCGAGTGCATCTGGTGCCCATGATGGTGGTGCTTCCAGGAGTCCAAGCAGAAGTCTCTGTGTGGCACTTGGAGTAGCAATTGCATAATACCTGACTCAGAAGAAGAAAAAAATCTCAGAGAAATATGCTGAGGAAAACTACGAAAAACAGTGAGAAATTTGAATATTTACCGATGAAATAAACGGGCATATGGTTCAAGAGCTGGCAACCCAGCGACAAGGTGCTCATCTAAAGCTGTTGTAGGAGGAGGAAGCAAAAGTGCAGGAACGGCAGCTGCTGTTAAAGTTGCAGTCTCATAGCGTGCAACTTCCTCATCGCATACACTCAGTATAACACCAGCTCCATTCGCAACAGCCCACCTTGGAGTTGATGGCATAAGCTGAGGATGCTTTCCAGATCCACGGCCACATGCTAACAAGCAAAAAAAAAAAAAGTTTTGCTCGTGAGACTCAATTTTCAATATAGATAACCTTAGTTGTTTGCAGTTAAAGTTCAGAACATAGTGAATCTGTAATTATGTAGAAAATTTTAGTAAGCTTATGCCTGCTTAATCAGATAGAGAAGCTCAGCTCTAAATAACCACATGGCATCAGCAGGGATCCTGAAAAGTATTATTTATAGTTTGGTCCTCTCTCTTAACCATCAGTTTACTTTTGACATCAAACTTATAGAATTAATGCAACTGGCATACATATAACAGCACCTCAAACACCTGATATAAGAACAAGAAATTTTAAAATTATTCTTTATGTGCTTGTTCAAGGTATATTAAATCAGATGCTCTGGGTAACCCAATCAATGGAACTAACAAAACAAACAAAAAAAAAGACATGGATACAATTGGGGGTCACAAAACAAAATGTCAGCACATCCATTACAACACCCAACTCTGGTAGCAAATAGGGCACAAAATAGACTTGACCCAAAATCCAAGTAATCCGAAACCTGAATTTAGCAGGTTTGGATCCTTGGAGTAGTTCCAAATAAAAAATGGGTCGAATATGGTTTAATGGCCCTTAAACTAACTCAAATCCGGGTCAAATACTGATCCATCCCTAGATCCGTCCGTATCCGAATATTGCTTTGAAAACTATATTTTTAAGTTTTTCAAAATATCCTTTTCCATTACATGGATTCTTATAAAATTAAAAGAGTATAATGATAAACTAGAATACTACTATAAGCTTGCAAAGAAGTAAAATAGGTTTAAAAAAAAGGGAAATGTTCCAAAATTACCCGATCCGAGCTGGATCTGGATCAAGATTTGAATGAGTATAAACAAATTCAGATCAGAATATGGATATACTTGGATCAGTCCCAGGTCCGAACTATTTTATACCCTAGTAGCAAACAATTCATACTCACTACATAGATGCAACTTTCGTAGGAATCTTTTTGATAGGTATAACGTTTTAGAAAAATGAAAGGAAGTCAGGTGGTCGAGCAGACCTGCTAATAGAAAAAGGGGAAGAGAATAAACGAAAAGAAAAAAGAATAAACATCAAAATCCCCACCTTACTCTCTTTTCATAACATCTCCCATCTAAACATTTAGTCTTCGAAAAAGACATCCTCAAACTCCTTGGATACTTGACACCAAATGAACATGAACCTAAAATGCTAATGATAATCTATTGTAGAATGTGTTCCTTCACTAGAAGATACACGAACGGGACAACTTAAATGGAAGAGAGGTACCCAGATTTAAAAAAATTGGTTAGACCCCCATCATTGTCAAGCTTGGATAATGGATTTTCCAAAATTTATTTGAAGATGGCACCGATGTAAGTCAATGCCATCTGGGAAATCAACACCAAAAGTATGATGGGTTTCTTACAGAAATGAGCGTGTGAATTTGAAAACTTGATACCCGGTATCTCATGCAAGATCGATAAGGAGAAAACTACTGCCATGCAAGTTCAAGCATTAAGGATTACAGCTCAGAAGGTTGGATTTTGCCATTATGTCAAGAAGATCAAAAGATTTACTTTTCTATTCTTTTAATGGCAACTCGGCAGGGTTCTTTGATGGTTCTAGAGGCCTAGGTAAGGATAATCCCCTATCTTTTATTAATTGTCATCATGGAGGCTCTTGGTTGGCTTACTATAGGGGAGGGGTGAAAAGGAGGGTTTGTAGTTACTCTGCTTGGGAGGACAAACCAATTATGGCCCACCTTTAAATTGTGAATGTGATATATTTTCGTACTCAACTTGTCATTTACAAACATAGTATCTAGGGGGGGCATTGATATGTTCTGAATACATGTCAGGCCTGCATTATTAATTTTCTAAAAGATATGTTTATGGGGTTGGGAGTAAGGTGATGTTGATTAAGTGTACTATACCGTTCCTTCCAACTTATTTTCTATCTGATTTATAATTTTATATATGCAAACCCATTGAAAAGTTAGAAAGAAACTTTTTATGGAATGGCATGGATGACTCCATTAAATACATTTATTAGATTGGGAAAGGGTTTTTAAGGCCATGGAAGTTGGAGGTCATTGCATAAGACCTTTAAATGACATTGACAATGCTCTTTTGAGGAAATGGAATTGAAGATTTGGAAAGACATTGGAAGAGAATAATTGAAAGTAGGTGTAGTAGCATAAATAATGGATGTGACAGCAATGAAGTTTTGTTTCCCTATGAGTGGAGACTAGGCACACCTAAAGTTCTCTCTTTTATTGTAATGACCTTGATAATGTATTGAGAATCCCGAGGAAGAATCATAAATATTTATGCAATGTAAATGGTGAAATTTATAGAAAGACATTACTTTTAAAATCTGACTTCACCAAAGGGTTCAGAATATCCGAGGAACACAACTTGGACTATAATCATGCCTAAATCCGAATTCAGATTATTAAGATATGGAAGTCTCGGTTTATGTGCCAAAATGGCCAATGGAAAAATGAGATTTTACAAGAATGAACTTTTGGAAAATCCAATTGTACCATTAGGTCCATATCGAAAAGTTCTAAGGAATTGAATATTAGAACGCTTGAATTGGAGGTCGTATGACCAACATATTAAGCCTTTTATGTTGTCAGCCCAAGCGAGTATTTTAATAAAAACTAATATAAATAGAAATGAAAGAATCTCATTTCATTAGTTCTATACCCCCAAGGAGCTTTAGAGGAAGAAACCCATTTTTCTCCAAATCTTCAAGCTTGGCATTGATCTACTTGGAGGAGGAATCCGACTCCGACTTAGAAGAAGAAAAGCTTCAACTCTTCGAGCTCGTCGTCTAGTACCCACTATTTGTAGAGTTTGCTTGGGATCGACTCCGATTTTCTCCCTTTTCTTTATTGGGAACCATTGAGGATCATAGGTCGAGGATTTAGCATCGAGAAGCTTAATCGAGCCTAATAGATCATACACCAAAGAGGTAGGAAGCTTTCGATTTCTCTCTATGGTTATGTATTTTGAGAAAATGCTTTAAAACTATTCAAATATATGCAAATATGATTATTTTGCAAATCACGCATGTATGTGTAGGGATTTGGATGGATTTTGATGTTTAAAATATGTTAGAATGAATTTGTGGAAGATTTTAGAATGGAAATCAAGTTTTGGGAAAAGGGTTTTCCGCGTGTTCAACTAATTGAAGATGTTCCTCGGCTAGCAGAAGCTCCCTTCGGTTGTTTTTCCAAAGAACGTGCAAAATGACAATGTGTTCCTCGGCTAACCGAATGAACCCTTGGCTAATTGAAGAATAACAACATTTTGAAAAAATGGTTTTTGGCTATTAAAACTTCAAAATTCTCTTTGAAAATGTTTTAAATTGTACATGTAACTATGATTTATCAAGAAATAACTTGTAGAGGTCCTTTTATTTGGTTCTTAGAAGGTGGGGATTGAGGATTCATAATAAAGATTGCAACGGAAATAGAGTTTCCAATGTAATGTGCGGTACGTGAGTGACCATGAGTTATATATACCTGTGTAGGTGCAAGGGATGTATTCATGTTGGCGCGAGGGATGTTGTTTATACTCGTGTTGGCACAAGGGATGCTATTTATACTCGTGTTTGTGTGAGGGATGTTATTTATACTCGTGTTGGCGTGAGGGATGCTATTTATACTCGTGTTGGCGCAAGGGATGCTATTTATACTGGTTGATAAGGAAAATAGGTGATAAAAAACAAAGGTTTTATGATTTGAAAAGAATGACAAAAGGGATTTTCAATTATTTATATCAATATATGTAAATGTGATCTAGCAAAAAGTTTGGGAAAGCCTGTAAGGATTAGCTTGTTGATCTACAGTCACAAGCTAGTCTAGGATAGCAGTTGAGGCACTCTACAGGTGAAAATACCGAAATGTTTCGTAAGAAACATTACGAAACGATACGAGATTTTAAACCATGGTTACAAGAAAATATGTAAATGATGAAAATAATAAGAAAGAGATAACCTCTGAGGTTTAACTTGTTGACTGATCCTCTGAGTAATACCTGTGAGATCGACACAATTATTTGACAACGGCGCTAAAAGTATTATTGGTGTGGGCATCAATACGATTCTCTAAACTTGAGATTAAGAAAAAAAGTAGAGTCAAGGATAAAGACAATTGAAAAAATAAAAATAAAAAGAAGAAATCATCATTATTACCATCACAGTGAAGCTTTATCCTAAATATCTAGGTTGGTTGAACAAATCTTGTTCCTCTGTTTGATTCTATCTAAAGCAATGCCTTAGGTTGATTCTTGTGTCTTCGTACATATTCTAACTAGTTCAATCCATGACCTTTTCAATCTTCCTCTCCCCATTTTAGACCTTTCAACCGCCAGGTTCCTTCTAACATGTGATCAATCTCTATTGCACATACCAAACCAACTCAATTGACTTTCTTTGAGTTTATCACCTACTAAGGCCACTTCTTCATTTTCATGCTATACGAACAATCATAGTATTAAATTTCAACATATTTCCATGAAATAAACAAAAATATTTCCATTTCCATGAGGCTCAACACGAAATTTAACCAATCGTTTCTTCTTGTATATATTTTGTGAATGTCACCATTCATTTCGCAAAATATTTTGGTAAATAATAAATTTTGATTGAAATTATCAAATTTCAAGTATAAAAAAGAATAGACTGAAATAACTCATTAAATACTGAAACTCAACTACAATATTTATATTTTTTTGAAAAAAAAAATTCTAAAAATGTTGATAAAATTTATAAAAAATAACAAAAATGTGAATTACTTTTAGAAAGAATTTGTAAATTACATATAATAATCATCCATTAGTAGAAAGTGCAACCAGCCTGGGATAAAAACCCCACCTTCATATTTAAATCTATCAAAAATAAAAATAAAAAAATTTGATAACTAAAAAATAATAATAATAATAATATTTCATGAGAAGAAATGAATTATGATTAGTAAGGTAACTATATATCATCTTATTTTATGTATTTCACGCATATTAGAAAGTTCATATGATAACACCAATAAAATTATCCAATTAGTCGTGTATATTAGTAATCTATTTATACATACTTAAAACATAGAAAATATATAATAAAATGTGAATTTAGTACTCAGTATGTTTATTTGAGGAAGTGTTCTACATATATATAACACAACGGTGGACCCCACTTTGCTAAGGTTTTGTGGGGTATAAACGCCTCACTCAACTACAGTGGTGCGTGGTCCACACTACCCCACTTTATTGCCTTACCTCTTCACCCCTTCAACTTTATTGTTTTTCCTCTCCTCCCCCCTTTTTTTAATAATATCCCTCTAATTTTAGCATTTTTCCTCTTTTACCCCCTTTTTCAATAGTACCCCTAACTTTATTATCTTTATTCTTTTACCTCTTTAACCCCAAAGAGGATTCTCATACCGTAGGCACGGGCAAACTCTAGTATGTATAATGTAACATTATGTTTTTAGGAATATAGTTGACTCTAGTATATATACTGAAACATTATTTTTTAAGGAGTATAGTAGTTTTTTATTGTCGGGCTCTCAGAATCCTGCACCGCATATAGCAAAACTCTATTGATCTTCTTGTTCACACTCCACATAGTTGTTTTTTATACTTTGACAACTCATTAGTGTATTTCCATGTTTATTTTATCATTTCCTGCGGTTTCAATGAGCTTTCCTCGATAATTTCATCATTTCAAAACATTTCCATGAAAAACATATGAATTCTCACTGATCAAAATCTCTCTCTGAAATATTGCATTTTCATTTGACCTAAATCGACACCGAATCTGAAATTTAATACCTGCGAACCATGTATTGTTATCATTTTAATTATAGTTTTGTTATGGATAAATAGAAGGGTTTGAATTGCTTCTGGGCAACTAAATATAAATGACAATGTAGGGAGGGTTTAAGACTGAAACCTGTGCACACGATCATGCACAAAAACATGAGGTTGTCTTTTACCGCAAATCACAGAAACTCAATAACAAGGGTTTATTCAGTGGATGAATTGAAGAAATAAAATTATGAGAATGTAAAGTTATTAAAAAAATAGTTCACAAACCATCAAAGGTTGACACACAGAAACTCAATAACAAGGGTTTATTCAGAGGATGAATTGAAGAAATAAAATTATGAGAATGTACTCAAAGTTATTAAAAAAATAGTTCACAAACCATCAAAGGTTGACAGCTGAAAATTTCGCTTTGTGCATGCCAAGAACATTTAATTATACTGAGAAGACCTCAAAAATAATATATACACTAAAAGTAGAACTGAGGTGTGAAACTTAGAAGTATAACCAAAAATAAATAAATGTAAAACATTATTTATAATGGAAGAGATCTTTACTAACCAGCAGTGGGTGGCTTGAGCTCTCCAGCAGCCGCATATTTCCCCATGACGCCACCACACCTGTTAAAGCATAAAAAGTTCGATAGGTTGATGAATAATAAGAACATAACCGTGGAAATTTCATTAGTACTTCATGATCGAAAAATTACACATCAAAAACATCTATATGACAAATCTTTGTTTACTATTAAGCAGAAAGAAATATCTCAGGAATACTTTAGACAACAATTTTCTGGGATTTGAGATGATGATGTCCACCAAGGATTAAAATGTCCTATTGGAGGAATGTTTCAGCCAAGGAAAAAAACCGATACTGAATTGGCCAATATATCCCGATACAATCTGATACATTCCTAAAACATTCAATGTTTTGGGGTCAATATTTTGTCTTGATACCTTCCAATATTTTGAACCATGCTGCCTACGTAGCAAGTCCATGTGTTTCCATGTCACAAACTCTAGGAACAAACGTAGCAAAAAATTCCTCAGACATTCCAAACCAACAGGCCCAATCCCTGCTTAAAAAGTTGACCTGTCTTTTTGTCTTCTTAAAGGATCACTAAGGGAGCTTTAGTTTTCTGTGGAGCTTGATTCCAAGTATGATGACATATATTTCTGTTTCTGGTGAGTTTGACACGAAGCACGCAGCTTCTGCTGCAGCAGAAGAGTTAAACTCATTTCAAGCAATCACTACACAATCTGTTTTGTTCTCCGTCTTGGGGAATGAACCTTCAACATTAATTTTTAAACCAACCAATTAGGTGGAATCCATTTGTGGGGAAACCATGATGTGCTTATTTTTGTTTTGTGGGTGGTCTCTCTAGGTCCCTTAGAAGTAAAGGGGTCTCTACCATTCCTATTGAATTGAAATCGTTTCTTTCATCCATTTTGTCCATCTAGCTACCACAATTTCCAGAACATGATCCAATATGGTAGAAAATATCCTTATCATCCTGATTTGGTATTGGGGGTTTAGAAAAACACTAAGACACCATCAGCGGAGCTTACTGGTGTATTGGCTACTCAAAAGATTTACGCAAAAGTGTTCAGGAAATAGGCAATACAAAAGGATGTGTTCAACAAATAACAGAAGTTACAGAAATGGTTAAGAAGGCCTTTTACAATTGATGGGGCAGTGTGGATAGCAAGATGAAATTTTGAAAATTATTTTTGCGATAAGGTAGATACCTAGAAGTGATTGAACAAAATGAAATGTAGCAGTGTATGTAAATAACCAAGATGGTGTACAGGGGTACACAACCGTACCAAGAGGCTTGGGTTTTTGAAATCAGCATAATGATGGGGAGTTCAAAAGAAATTGCAGAACCAAAGAATTAAATTTCAACATATCTCCTCAAAATATACCAACATATTTCCATTTCCATAAGGCTCAACACGAAATTTAATTGACAATTTCTTTGTTATATACATTTCGATAGAGATAACGATTCATTTCAAGAAATATTTAGATGAGTAAATTCCGACCAAAATAATAAATTTCCTGTGTAAAAATGCAAGATTTGGCAGGTGCTAGCTAGCTTAGTTGGTAAGTCTTTGGGTGATGATACTAGACCTGGGTTCAAATCCCGCCAGCACCGAGTTACTGAACTCATTAAAAACAGGCTTACATATCAAACAATCATGCAAGATTTCGGTGAAAATATTTTGATGGACAGCAAAATTCGTCTTAAATGTTCTGTTTTTTTTAGGAAAAAAACATATAATCTAAAATTACTAAGAAATTTATAAAATAATAAAAAGTATAAATTGCTATACGGACTTGCAAATTACACATAATATGCATTCACCAATAAAAATGAACATGATTAGTATACCAACTTATCGTGGCGTATTATAATCATATTAGCATGTTAATAAAAGCACACACAGTCATTGATGTTCCAATTACTTTGATAAATCAATATTTTATTCATAAATATTATAAAAATATAAGAATCCATTAATGTATTACTTGATAATTTGTTCATTTAAGAAAGTGTTAACTTGAAGGTGTATGTGGCTATTGTGATATTAATGTTCTTATCTCTATGTAGAATATTGTGGTTTTTTGTTGTCACTTAAACACTAGGACCAACATGTACCGGTCACTAATCGGGGACCAAATCACTTAAGGTTGTTATGCTACTGATCCTCATTTACACACTCCACATGACTGTCATTGTAGTTTGATCATTTATGAAGGTGCCAAACTTGGTGAGGTGGTAAACTTTGTGCATGGTGTACCACAAACTTAGGATCAAAACCCCACCTTCACATTCAAACCTATGAAAAAAATCCATTATTATCCAAATTTTGTATTAATTTCCACATTGATCAAAATACTTTTCTCCAGGCTGACCAAAAATGGGGGCCAAATTTAATCCCTTAAGCACAGCTAAGGAGTTAACCCAGTTTCATCTGTTACAGATGTCAATCTCA
The DNA here is from genome assembly GCF_017979445.1 of Akebia trifoliata. Lineage (NCBI taxonomy): Eukaryota > Viridiplantae > Streptophyta > Magnoliopsida > Ranunculales > Lardizabalaceae > Akebia > Akebia trifoliata. The sequence goes on along the minus strand of NC_141376.1, from coordinate 14,419,733 downwards.
ATCCCCCATCCTTATTTCTTCATTGAAATTCAAAATAAGGAATTTCAACCAGGGGGGGGGGGGGGTCATCTTGCAAAAAGAACAAACTCAGTTCCTCAAGTATGGAAACACTTACTCTACCATTGGAGAAGATCTTGATGATGGATTACTTATATCATCACAAAATGATGATAAATAATTGTTGCATCATGTTTAACACATACAAGGAAAAGGTTAAGCATTCTTTTCATTCATTGCAAGTTTTTGGGGACGAGTTCTTTTATCTCTTTGATTAAATATTGCCTTGGTCCTCCCTATGAATATAGGGGAAATATTATGCATTTTGGTCGGACAGGCCATTTAGAACTAAAGAGAAGAGATTTCTAGCATAGTGTCTTACAATCTTTCTTCATATGGAGTATATGGAATGAACCCTAGGACCGAGTTTTTTGAAGACAAAATAAAAGCAATCAGGGAGTTCTGCAAATCTATTGTACCTTTTGATTACTGGACATCTATTTAAGATAATTCAAGGGTGCTAGGGTTCATCCATGCAGGAAATCATCTTTTCTATTGTGGGTCGTTTGTTCTACGGTGTACGTAATTTCGTTAGACCAGGGGTTTCTCGTTTGAAGATTTATTGTTTAGGTGGGATCTAGTGTGTAAAGGGTGATCGATCTTGATTGTGTGTGGCTTTGTTTTTTGTTTTTTGTTTTTTGTTTTTTGTTTTTTGTTTTTTGTTTTGCTTTTTCTGTTCTGTCACCTTTGCTGCTTGTATCTTTTGCTTGAGGACTTCTTGTCCTCTCTTCAATAAATTTCTTTTGGTTATCAAAAAAAAAAAATTGGCATGGAATTGGATTTTCCAAAGCCAATTGTTTTCTCATTGGCCTTTCCAATTTTCTAATTTCTATATCCTTTTCTAATTTCTCTTTTTTGGGGGGAATGCTTTCCTTTTTGTATCCATATTCTGGTGGAATAATATTCTTTGTTACTAAACGTGCCAACTCGGCAAGTTGACAAAGCCAGTGAGTGGTAATACCAGACTGGGGATCAAAATCTGATCTTCACCCTTAGACCTATTTATTAATAATAATCTTTGCTACTAATAACAAAAAAATTATTACCGGGATCATAGACCAATAGACAAAAGAATGCAAACATATCCTACCATATTTGCTACATAGAAAACTAAAAAAGTGGAACTCAACCTACAGAAAATGACACTGAATCCAGCTAATTAGAAGGGGGGGGAGCAAACAAGAAAATCTAGAAATTTCACAGAATTCTTAGTGTCAAAATCTAAGACACATCCGAAAAAGGTAATATGACTGTTTAGAAGAATATAGGGAAGTGATTTCTACATATTTTGACAAGATTTTGTTCTTCTGGATCTCAACATAGACCTTTCAAGTGATTAGGGTCAGGTCATTTACATTATGTTAAATTATAAAAAATGGATAGTTGGGATTTATTTCTTAGTATATGTTCATTTTTAGGACATTTTATCATAAATATCTACAGTTGAGCTATGTGAAGGGAGAATTTTAATGGAATGAAAATCAACCTCTAGGATCATTCTGTGGAGGTTTCTATTGAAAAACTTGCAGTAGCTTTCACACAGATATAAAAATGTGTTGCTCCATGCATTGGAAGGTAAAATTAGGGAGGCATAGGTATATGACGGAGTGTTTCTTATTTTATTTTTTTTCTCTTTTTTTTTTTTCATCTTCATATCTAAAATGGGGAAGCTACTTGATTCGTCAGAACACTTTCAGCTTGTGCACAAACGTGATTACCCTATTAGAGCAAAGATAAAATTGATGAACATGTAGAAATTCAAAAGTTAATTTTGTAAAACATATTTAATAATGCTCAACCATTGGTATTTTGTAGTATTGACTATTAAACACCTTGTAGATGAAGAAAACATACGACTAAAACATTTAACAAACACAATTAAAAATATTATGTTTTTCTACGTGCTTTAAGTAGTATAATCAAATACGAACATTAGTAACTTCCAATCAAAATTCTACAAGAACAATGGGCTCTACTTGATTCAAATGGTTCACAAAAAGCGCCAAACATATCTGATAGCTATTTCTTTTTCAATCTCCCTTATACAAACAAACAAAAAAGTGAGGATCTAGCAAAGATAATTAGAAATACTTACCATCGAAAATAGTCACTTCTGATACCCAGAGGTGCAGCAAGCAATATGTCAGTAATCCAGGGAGACAACGGCCTCAAAGGTTTTCTATCTTGTTGCTGCAATGGTGAATGACAGGCTTCTTTCTCCGCAGAGTTACTTGTGGTAGCATGGCTGCCACTGCTGCTTCTCTCTGCTTCATTGTTCTGGTGCTCAATCTTATAAATTGGTCGATTGTAGTGTGTTAAAACCCGTAAAATTTCCCCACATGCCAGAGCCCATTGTTCAGAATATTCAGTCTACAATAAAAAAAAATATACATATATATATATATATAATTAATGAATGGTCACTAGAAAGAGTAATGATAATCGATGAGCCTAAGCTTGCACATCCCAAACAATGAAGCCAAATCTAGGTATAATATGAGAAAAATTCAACAACATAATATGAGTATAAAAAACTTCATAAGTAGCACAAATAAACTTGTTCAGGTAGTTTCATACCTCACTGCTTGGGCAGAATAAGGAAATGAAAGAGCTAAAGGGAGGACTAGTGTTATCATACACCAATGTACCATCAATTATACATGAAATAATTGGAAGCACAACAGCATGCCCATGCTCTGGATGATGAAGGACAAACATAGCTGGAAATTAAGTAAATATGTGAAAGGTCATTATATGCCTCAATAAACGAAGGAAAATAAAATCTGGGAATGTCAATTCATAGGTATGAATATAAAATCAACAAGAGTACTATTTCAATACCCAATACTTCATCCAAAAGGCGTTTTTCTTTAAATGGATAACGACTCCGAATTAGCTGCCAGATGAAACAAGAAAATCAATGATACATTCAAACTATAGATTTATCTGTAGTTACGATAAAATGTCTCAAGTTGAGTGTATTTGTTTCTTCAAATTAGCTGTCAGATGAAACAAGAAAATCAATGATACAAATCACTAGCTTAAATTCTTTATGAGCATATTTTGTTCAACTATTTAGAGATTCATCTATAGTTGCAATAAATCGTCTCAAGTTGAGTATATTTGTTTCTTATCAAGCTTCATAAAATAAGAAAAACTAGCAATGAGATGAAAACCAAATGACATACCTCAGCAATATCTTCAGGGAATCTTTCTGATGTGAACTGACCAAAATATTCAACATAGGCAGTGATTTGTGCCTAAATGGAAAGGTGACAAACTAGTGTATCAGTAGTAGAAGAAAATCAGTTAAGTAGATGTGAGGAAGTATTATTAAATAAAAATAGAAAATAATAAGAATAATATGATACCATTGAAATCATGAATGACTTCATGAACATTCCAAAAATATTATTAACCAAATGTTCATTTTTATTGTCACTTAAAATAAATAGAACATATGATAAAGGTCATAAATATTTAGGGAAAAGAAGCATATACATATATATAGGGTAGCTTTCGGGGGACAACGTTAGGGAGACAACATTGGGAGACAAAATTTGTCCTATATAGCTTTAAAGTTTCGGATTGGGCTGATTTTTTTGTGAGGATAATCTCTATGGTGAGGAGATCATCCTCACAAAAAATCAGCCCAATTTGAAACTTCTAACCCCATCAAAAGTGGTTTACAAATAAATGGTAAAAAATTGACGGTCTACAATTTTAAACCACTTTTGATGGGGTTAAAAGTTTCAAATTGGGCTGATTTTTTGGTGAGGATGATCTCCTCACCATAGAAATCATCCTCACAAAAAATAGCCAAATCCAAAACTTTTAAGTCATATAAGACAAATTTTGTCTCCCTAACGTTGTCCTCCAAACGGAACCAATATATAAATATATATGTGTGTGTGTGTGTACATATATACACATGTGTGTGTGTGTATATATATATATATATATATATATATATATAGGGTAGTGTTCGTCAGACAAACGTTAGGGAGGCAACGTTGGTATGGCTTTAAAGTTTCGGAATGGCCTGATTTTTTTGTGAGGGTGATCTCTATTGTGGGGACATCATCCTCACAAAAAATCAGCCCAGTCTAAAACTTCTAACCCCATCAAAAGTGGTTCACAAATAAACGGTAAAAAATCAACGGTCCACAATTCTAAACCACTTTTGATGGGGTTAGAAGTTTCAGATTGGGCTGATTTTTTGTGAGGATGATCTGCTGACCATAGAGATCATCCTCACAAAAAATCAGCCCATTACAAAACTTCCAACCCATAAAGGACAAACGTTGTCTCCCTCTGTGTGTGTGTGTGTGTGTGTGTGTGTGTGTGTGTACATATATACATATATTAAATTTCAATCAGTCTAGAATTGAAAATATTTTGATCAGTATGAAAATTAATAAAGTTTTCATGGAAATGGTGAAAATATTGTGGAAATGGTGTGAGGAAATGTTCTTTGAACCTATGTGAAATGAAAAAAACAAGCATATAGGCATGAGTCATTAAACTACAATAAACAACCATATGGAAATTGAACTTTTAGTTTACATGATGGCATGGATAATGTCACATATAACATATAAAACAATAGCTTAAATGGATAAATTATTAAGTACTAAATTCACATTTTTTTATTGGTAAAACAAATATATTAAAAAGGAGGTCGAGATGACCAACCACAAGGAAATACAAACACAACACAAAACCTTATAGGAGCAAAGAGCATCCCAATCTGAAAACAAACTCCTCAAAGAAGACTCCTTACACCAATAAAACAACAACTCTAAAATAAACAAAAGCATCTCTTGATGAGACCTTTCAACACTCAAAAATATTCTCCTATTTCTCTCAATCCAAGTGCCCCAAGAAATAGCAAAAGGAAGCAAAGCCAAAAGAGTCTTTTTCCTAGCAGTGAAACCAGCCATACTCCAGCTTGGAAAAAGAAAAAGAAAAAAAAGAGACAAAAGAGAACAAGGGAAGACCCAACTGATCTTGAATAGCTGAAGAAAATGAAACCAAATTTTTGCCACAAAGGATAGTGAATTAGAATATGGTCTATGGATTCCCCATTAGCACAGCACAAGAAGCAGAAATTTGGCGTTATAAATTCACATATTATTATATTTTTACTTTTTAAATGTATGAATAAATTCTAAATCTATCCAACTAATTAGAACATAGACAATTGTATAGGTGAGCTTGTATGAAGTGCTAAGACGCTCTGAATACATTTTATATAGATACCTAAAAAATCATAATGAATTTCTACTAGTAAATGAATAGTATGTATAATTTATAAGTCCTTTCTACAAGCAATTTATTCTTTGTGTTTATTATAATTTTATCAATATTTTTAGAATAATTTCTCCAAAAATGATATTTTGGTCAAATTCGGATTCTTATCAAAAATATTCCCACTAATATCTTCATTTTTATATTTATTTCATCATCCACCAAAACATTTCACAAAATGAATAGCTATTTCCACCGAAATATATACAAAAAACTTCGAATTAAATTTCATATCAACCCCATAGTGTGGATGGTGCCCATCATGGTTTGTCAGGGGGACACGGCCTGAAAGATGGCACAGGGGAGGCACCACATAATGCCCTGTGGAAAAATCCGTTGTTAAAGGCTTTCAACACCCTGGCCGATGATGCTACATACCATGTCGCAGTCTAGTAATAGAGCTAACATCAGCCTTTTGAGTCCTAATAGTGGAAATCTTCTATCGAGCATTATGCTTCCACCCCAAAATCCAGCAATTTGTTTCTAACCATCAAAATATTCAATTTCTAGTTTTTGATGACGCTCCCATTTCCAACATAGAACCTCTTCTTGGCACTTCCGGTAACTAAGTTCCTATCTATTGCTATTACCAACATTGAGATGAGGGTGCTCTCACTCAATTTTGCGGCTACGTTGTTACAAATATAAGCAGCATGTACCTTTATATCAATATTTAATCCTGTGCTTTGTCTTGCTATTTTGCTAAAAGATCAGCAGCGTGCGTCTTTCAACCAATTTAATCATTCATTCTCAAACAGAACTGGTAAAAATTATCATTTTGTCCAAGAACGAGTTGCTCGAGAATTACTTTGGGTGCTTACCCTTTCTCAATGTTGATCGACTTGCTGATATAGTCACCTTAAGGGCCCACTAAAACTTCATTCAAAGTTCTTTCCAACAATCTTTATCTATGCATTAGTGTCATGGAAAACTATAGATGTTTAGAAATTATTCCATTCTCTAACGCATACTATATTATCTCGACCCTTACTAGCCTATTCTTGTACTTTTCATAGTATAATACATCACGCACAAAACCCAAGACCATACTTTTTCTCTAACACTACCCTGCAAATAAGACCAATTTCGAGTCACAAACTTTCAAATGGATGTGGTTTTCTGGTACAAAAGGGATTTAAGGAAGCTCCCTTGAATCAAACTTAAAACGTTCTCCTTGAAGAACCATCTTAGATTCCGTGGTTGATGATAATAGTCCAATATACCCATATTCATCGCCAAAAGTACATTAGAATCGGCTTTCTTGTATAATCATCCGAATTAATACTTTCTAAAGAAAGTTATAGATTTATTATAGGATAATTAGTTACTCATATAGAAAACCCTAGACATCAGTATTCGGATCTGACGCATCCAACCAATTTCTGAAATCTCAAAATTTTGCAGATAACCAATAGAAGCACTTCAGGAAAAAAGAGAACAAACATGAATAAAATCCAGTATCTATTCGAACAATAAAATTAAAGATGAAAATTATTATTATTTAATAATATATAAATCCAAAAGCAAACCTGCCGTTGCAGAACATCTTCAGGTGGAGGCCAAAATAACGAGGAGAATTGAAGACCATCAATCCACCTCTCCACCAAATTAGCCATCAGAATCTCTCTAACTGTTTCCAGTCAAGAATCATAAATATCAGTAATTCAACACTCCACTCAACTAACAAAGAAATTTTCGCTCGCTATAATTTCCATAGATCTACTCTGCAGAAACATCCGAGAGAAAATTTGCACAAAAGTATCAAATATTTAAAAAAAAATGATTTAAATAACCAAAACAAACTGAAAATATAACCAATCCATCACTTAGAACATCTCCAGTTTAAAGAAAAAAAATCCAAAAAAAAAAAACTCATGAAGATTTTGTAAAAATCCTCTGAAATTTGAACCAAAAAATATTATCTAACACCGAATCCCATCTCCGATTCAAACAAAAACAAAAAATAATAATATTTTTATACAAAAATCCACAAAAATGGTTCAAATTAGCATCAATCGAACCAAAACTTCAAGGTGAAATCAAAACCAACGATGTTTCCACATAAAATAAAAGAAAAAAAACAGAAACTAAATAAAAAAATAAATAAAGCAAATCACCTGATTTGTTTTCTCTCTCTCTGAGAAACTAGGGATCTAAAGCTGTGTTTATCTGGTGTTTCGTTTCACGTCTGTCTGGTTATTAATCCGAGTGAGATACAGAAGCAAAATGGAGAGAAAAAAGAAAAGAGAAAATTTTGGTGGATTATTATTATTAGCTGTGTATGAGAGAGAGAGAGGATCCTAATCTCTTCCTCTAGAGAAGGTCCGCTCCTTTTGCTGTGATAGGACGCTTACGTGGCAATGATATTTTCGGAAGCTTGCAGTGGGAGGTGCCTGTCGTGCATTCGATCCCATACATACATGCATAATGTGCAGACATACATACATGACGTGACATGACATGTACACATTTATATGATATCTTTGAAATCTCCAGAAGAGAGGGACAATGAGTCAGAAGAATTCAAGCACGAGGAAGAAATAAAATAAAATAAAATAAAAAGAAGAGTACGTCATTGAGAAGTGAAAAAGAGTTTTGAAAGGACTAAAATAGCCTTAAGATATTGAGAAAGACTAGTCTTACTAATTTAGTAAGATCTCAAATCTTACTAATAGGTCATTGAACTCACCTTTTGCCATAAGAAAAACATGATCAGATACCACAATGATGCAGAGGAAAAAATTTTATGAACTAAAAAAAATTATTGTTCCAAATTATTTAATTTTAATTTGGGAGTTTGGTGGGAGCTTAATAGCTGTCCATTTTCAAAATCTTAAATTAAGTCAAAAAATATGTATATATTTTGAATTTTATTAGACCTAAGCTTTTCTAAGAAATCTAGAGGACAATGGTGTTGGATTGCCAATTTGATAATCCAATTTACTTAATGACACTTAATAACATTTGAAATATTACTAACTTATTAAGGAAAATGTTTTTCTAAGATATACATTTTAGTGGAGTGGATGATGGCATGTGCATTTGGACATGAATTTCCAAATTATAAGCTCCTTCATTATTTATATTTTTTTATGAGTAACTCCTACTTCTACAAATTATATTATAACAATTTAATTTGGAAAATGTTAAAGTAACATTGAAATTGACATCAATACAAATATGGAGTCCATTTATCCATCAAACAAGGGCAGAACCAGGATTTTCTTTTAGTGGGGGCAAACTTATAATTAATTGGAGAGGAGGGGGAGGGGGGGCAATAATTAGAGGGAGATGAGGGGCAACAAGGTCAAATGAAGCATATTAGTAGTTCAAAATGCAAGGATATCTCGAATTTAAGCATAAAATTAAGGGTATCTAAAATGCCCAAAAAAGTTGAGTGGGGGCAATTACCCCCAATGTCTCCTTACTAGCTCTGCCCCTACCATCAAGTGTTTTCTTTTTGTTTTGGATATAAAGTATGACATGTGGATGGTAAAAGAGGAAGTGTGACATATGTATAGTAAAAGATGAGGTCCTTTTGGAAATTTTCTTAGGCATGTCTGCTCTTTTCTCATGCCAGTGGAATGTGAATAAATTGACATTTTTTAGTTAATTGGTGAATTTCAGGGTTAATGTTTTTCGATGTCAATTGAAATTCTTGACATAATAGGCTTTAACTAGTTGGTTTAGAGGTTAAGTTCATCCAATTCTAATTCGAGAATACTATGAATTTTGGTGGACCAAACACATTTTTTTGGGGGTAGGACCCACTATTCAACGTGGATCACTTGAACTCGTTTGGATCATGGATTTTATCTTCATAAAAATCTGATACCTACACCAATTAATCATTTTTTTATGAATCAGGTCATTGGGCAACCATTGTGAATTTAAAGAAGTGTGCCTGAGAATCAAAACAAACAAAAAGTCAAAAAAATGATTTTTCTCAATTTAGATTATCTCAAGAATTGGCCTTTTGACACTCCTAGGGGATCATTAGGTGGTAAAATGTGATCATATTGAGTTGTCAAGAAACAATTAAGATAAGTGTACTTGAGAATCAAAAGCAACAAAATATATGAGAAAATATTATGATTCTCGATTATAAGTATCTTAGAAACTGACTTGTCGACACTCTTTGGTAGGTTTATGAAGTGGTAAAATATGACACACAACTCTACCAATATATATATAGGGTCGGGTTATTTTAACAAAATCCTAAAAAGTTTCGGAATTGACTGATTTTTTGTGATAATAATCTTTATAGTCAGTAAATCATCCTCACAAAAAATCAGTCATTTCGGAAACTTCTAACCCCATGAAAAGTGAGGATGATTTTTTAACTTATAAACTAGGTTTAGAAATTTTAGAATTGGCTAATTTTTTGTGAGGATGATTCTATCACTATAGAATTGGCTATTTCGAAAGTTTTAACTCATACAAGACAAAAGACTTTTATCTAGAATATTGTCTAGGATTTTGTAAAAAGAACGTTACATGTGTATATATATATATATATATATATATATATATATATGACACACATATTGGATTGCCAAAAAATGACAAAGATTAGTAATAAAAAATACCTAATTCTTAATAAGCTTATCAAAGAGTAAAAAAACTATCAAAAATAGAAATGAGAAAAAATAATTTTGAAGTGACCTCAAACTGAAAGTTCATATCGCACTTCGTGATGTGAAAATGGATAGGAACCATAGATGCTTTTCTTCCAATCACCCGTGAGAAAATATGATAGTTCTCAATTTTAAGTATCTCATTAACCGACTTATCAACACCCTTATCTAGGTCCATCACGTGAACAATATTACACGTGTTACTTTGTCAATAAACGGCTGAGATGGGAAGAAAAAATAATAATAATGATTCGACAAAAAAATATCTTAGCCGTTCGTTGGTATATCGCTTGTACCATTTTTTGGCAGAGATGGGGATTTTCTTTCCAGTGATGATGATCCCAACAAAAGATAAAGCTCAAAAGTGTTTCACTGACGAAAAAGCACTCACTGACGTGGCAATGTACATATAACCATTGATTTTTTATTGAGTATCTCAAGGAAAAAAAAATATATGGTTCTGTACCTTCTGCCACGTCAGAGAGTATCTTTTCTCAGTCAAGTGTATCACAGCTCGAGATGTTTGGTGTACATAAAACGGTCAGCTGTCCGTAGCTTCTTTTCGCTAGGGCAAACGACAGGTGGGAGTTATGCGTAGCTAGGATTTAACGGGCAGCTATTCGGGCAGAAAGAAAATTCTAAAAAGGAGACACCACTAGACATTTAGATATTTATGAAGACGACACGCAACGACCTCAAATAACGCGTCTTGGTAAATATTTTCACCAATTAGAATTTAGATCTAGATGTATAAATCTCTAAATCTTATAAAAGACACGTGGCTTAACTTCGTGGTAGGAATAAATCATCTTGTATCAATAGAGATCTCCCCAGTTGCCCATAATGCGTGTAGGGCCCACACTTTAACAATAATGGTTTCAGGACTTTATGTTACATGGATGATGCATGATGGATGGATGTATGCATTTTACAATATTCATGTATGTAAACAGGGTTCAACGTGTCCGTTTATGATTCGTCGAATATACTTTCTATCTTGTGCCACGTTGGTTGTTATCTTGTGTGAGCGTTGACTGCTACTGCTTGGAAATTATATTTACTTTTACGAGATTGTCCCTGGTTAATTTATTAACTGACGATTATACCCTCTTTAAAGTCTTGAATTTGAGTTGACTCAGGGCGTGCTTCGTAAACTAGAGTTAACTGTGAGAGTTCTACTCCCGCAACTTGACATTGAGGGAGGCGGAGTTAGCAAGGAGTGGGGGCAATTAAAACTCTAGGATACCCTTATAGTTTCAACTAATTACAATTCCAATTTGCCCTCACCTCGCTCTAATTTTTGGCCCCTCAATTTTTTATTTTTTTTAAGGTAACATTGCTATTGGGCCATTCTCTAATAGACTAATAAAAAATAATCTAGAATTCAATTTACAATCGAAAGCTTATTAGCTTGAACAAAGATAGAGGATCGATGTAATTAAGCTCGACCCAATGATTAAAGAAGGAGAGGATAGAAATCACTTTAGTCGAAAGTGAAGGAGTGAATGCAAGCGTAGACCCTTCGAATTTCTCCTCAAAACCATTAATCTTCAAGTTCTTCAATTGCACTATTAACTATAGTTTTCCCTTACTATAAGTAAATCTTGACTCCACTCTACCCTTTTATAATACATGTCTTGACTCCACTCTACCCTTATAATACATGTGGCATCATGCCGTGGGGTTTAGCATATAGGTTTCTTAATAGCAAATTCACACTTTCCTTGTACCAATCAACTTTGCTCCCCTTCTACCATTCAACTTTGTACAAAGATTTGTTGTTATAAATTTTTTGTGTTAAGCTAGTAAACCAATGGCAACATGCCACAAGTATTGAAACAGAAATAGTGATCAATTAATGAAGAGAAAATTATGTAGAAATTTTTCCCATAGTTCGAATGCGTTGATTTTTTTCAAATCATATAAATCATTTGACATACAACTCCTTAGAACAAAATAAAAAATGGTCTAACTAGTCCCTAGCCACAGGGACGGAGCTAGGATTTTGCCCATGTGGGGACAACCAAGAATATAAATTTTTTTGTGGGGACAATTAAGAGTGAAAAAAAAAAGCTGTGGGGGCAACTAAGATTGGAAACAAAATCGTGGGAGCAATAGTGGCAAAAAAATTTATCCACCTCTAAAATCTATTGCAATATCTCACTAATTTATAGACTTTGAAAATTCTTGTGAGGGTAAGTGCCCCCACAAGAAATCTGCCCTTGCCTGGCCAGGTCGGGAATAAAGGGACCTTTGGGACAAAATTAAAGAGGTTTTCTTTGACTATATATATATATTTTTTGTCCACGTGGTGTCATTCCATTGGTTCATTAGCTTAGCATAGAAAATTCACCAATTTTTTATATTATTGCACATCTTTTTTCAATATAGCAATATTAAGACCAAATAAGAATATGTACACCAAATAAATGTGAAATTAAAAAGAAAAAGATCAATAACTACGATAATCTAACATCAACTAGCCTTCGATTTATTCTCTGATCACTAGAGTTATCAATGGGCATGTTCGGGTCAGAATGGATAAGATCAAGGCCAACCAAAATGGGCTCGGGTTTGGTTCGGGTTGATTTTTAAATTTCATTAAAAAAACCCTTAATTCATCCACATTTGGAACTTACTTGATATATCAAGAGAATAAGGGCCTAATCTCTATCCCAGCTGAAAAGCTTGGTCAGAATTTAATTGATTGGAAATTGAGCCGACCCTCCCTTTGGGAGTCTTGATCAAGGCCCTAACCCTATGATCTACTCCCGCACTCACTCTCATATGTAACCAAACCCTTTAAAATTCAAGTGAAAAACCAAATCAAAGAGCTTCTTCGAAAAAGAAGTAATGGAACGTGTTATTGTTATTTGCATTTCAAACACCATATTTAATTTCATTGAGGCAATATAAGTTCTAAATTTGTGGATGAATTGATGGTTGGTCATTTTAGAGTGCAAAGGAGCCTCAATGATAGAGGTATGTATTTGAGAAATAATCATAGGTCCACTAAGGCTTCTAAATCCTTGGATTGATGAGTTGGTAGCAGGACTGGCAACAGATTGGTTCGGTACTGGATTAGTTCCACTCCAATACCAATTCGAAAATTTTCAAAATGTACTTGATCCGATCGAATTAATGAATATGTGAACCTAATCCAATCCACTTCATTTCATCCTTAATTCGAAACCAATCTGAACACATGCCTTATTTTCAAATCAATGTTCATAAAATTTTAAAAATAAAAAATCATATCATTTTTTTTTTAAATCCACTTTTTAACTATAAATATAGAGGGAAATAAAAAAGACTAAAATATTTTATTTATGTATTTATATGAAATTAAGAATAATAATAAAAAATTATAAAAATATGTTTGGATCTGATTTTTTTTTTAACAGATTGGGATACCTCCAAATCCGATCCAAAAATTCATTTTTTCATGTTTTTTCGGATCTAATTGTTTCGAACCAATTTAGACATCGGGTATATTTAAAATCATTCCCCGCCCTAGTTGGTAGGTCCATAGTTAGCAAATAGATGGACATCATAAAAGGGCTAGAAGTTGGTTCAAGTACAAAATAAAATATACATTTAATAGTTTGTTTAAAAATTTGGTCAAAAAGATGGAGAACAAAATAAATAAAATACAAGAATGTTTCAATATAATTCAAGCTCAATACTTTAAAAAACTTTATATATATATATGTTCCTTTTACTTCGACTTTTGTGAAGTTTTAAATGAAGGATGTTTCAATTTTTGTATTCCACGATAATATATGACAAGTTTAGGCTAAGATCATTATAACAAATTTCTCTGAGTTTGTTTTTTTCTTTTTTGTTTTTTTCAGGCTTCAATGGGCTAATTAATGACACTACTAACACAAGGTTTAATAGATGCTAAGTACATAATCTTTTACTTAATTGAGTAAGATTTTTCATTAAGACTCCTTTTCTAAAAAAAATGTTCAGGGACATTAATAGGGAGGGAAAACAAAATAAAGAGAAAGAGCTGATTTTTTATTTATTTTTGACTTACTGGTCAATAACTTTGGAGTTAGATGACAGTAAATAACTATTTGACGGTGAAGGCATGAAGTGTAAGTGAGGAGAGTTTGGAATGGATTAGAGTGAGAGGTTGCGGTAGATAAAGAATGAGTCCGCCTAGCCTTACTAAGTTGGTTAGGATTTCATCCTCATTAAGGGTTTTGGGCTCATCCTCTGACCTTCAAAAATACGATCTGGTGGTTTAAGGGGTTAGAGGATAAAATTCTATGAACTTTAAAAAATAAAATTCTCAAAAAGGTTATTTTTCAAATTCTTGGATCATGTTTAAAAGAAATTGTTTTTTGGATATGAATTTTTTGTAGAAAATCAAAAGGATGTGGTGTTGGATTGTTGGTGTGGTAATGCATTTGAGCAAAACGGCCCTTAGTAAAGTGGAAAATCTTACTAAGTTAGTAACGAAAAGGTTTCTCAAAAGAATTGTAAAAAGAAAGAAAGAAAAAAAAATAGTGAAGTGACCTCAAGATTATATCTCATATTGCGCTTTCCTGACATGGAAGTGTGTAGAAACTATAGATGCTTATCATTGATATAGGTGACAAAGCATTTAAGATTCTTACACATTTTCATATTAGGAAAGTGTGATATGAGGTACAATCTTAAGGGCACTCCAACGCGCACATCGTTGAGTATAATCCCACATCGGACATTTATTATCTTCTCTCTCTCTCTCTCTCTCTCTTTATAAGTTTTTGGGTCTCTCTACTTATTGTCAATTATTTTTGAGTTGGACCCCCAAACTTATCATATATAATCGTAGATCCGTTTTCTTGAGATACAAGTAAAAAGTATGTACATATAAATCCAATGTCACCCATGATTTCAAAACTCGTCCGAGACCAAGACATATCACTTGAGTCGTCTCGATATCAGATATGAACGAGATGGACACATAAGTTAATTTTTAGAACGAGATTTAATACCTCACCTTTATTTTTTGAAAATTTTGGATGAAACATTTCAAACGTATCAAAAAATTCGTCTGAGATAACTCGGTATCAGGCATGGACAAGTTGAGATGCGAACCAAGTTTTAGAACCATGATGTCACCCCTGCATTAGTGTAATCGAAAACTTCTTAATTAATTTATCATTTATTAGAAGAATTGCTAATTTCAAAAGTCAGCCAAATATCTCAACTTTTCGGATAGCGGTATTTTAATCATTTGTTAAGCATACGTGGATACCATTGAAACATAAAAACAAACTAATAAAGAAATTTAAGAATAAGGGGCGAATGTCGGCGACGCACTAAAGATATATAAAGCAAAGAAGTGGTGGACTGTCTACACCAACGCCAACTTTACAATTAATTAACAATTTTACAAGGCCATCAAACGAACCCATCAACCTTTAATAGCTTCGTCACATTAACATTAGTCTTAAAGTCAACCCCTAAGACCCTAATTAGTATAAGTGGAAGTTACCTTTTCAGTGTCATTCCTTCCATTTAACATGTGGCTTGGTCTAAATTATTTAATGGCGATTCAAATATATCCCTCTATGTTTTGGTGAATATTTGAAAATTTCTCTTTTATTTTTAAAATAAAGAAATACTTCTTAATTGAAGAAGTCTATAGGTGATGATACCATAGGTTTGGATTCAATATTTTTCACGATCGAGTTAATATTCCCATTAAAAATAAGCTATTTTGTTTGGAATCAAGGTATTCAAGGCTCTTAGAGCACTTGACAATTCTCGGGGCGAGATAATTTCTGAGACAAATTCCTGAGGGTGGCTTGTAAGGGGGGATTCGAATTCAAGACCCCCGCTTCGCGAGGTGTGGTCTTGGCCATCTCACCAACTCATTAGAAACAAACTTATTGATAAATATTGATTTTTTATTTTGGAATGAATCATCTTCAAACTTTTCAACCTCACTTTAATACTTTGTAGAAAATCCTTGATTTTTCTATCTAAAATTTTATTATTATTAATATTTTTTTGCTTAAAAAATCCTATCATACTCTTGTGATTGTGAAATAGAAAGAAAGGTTGAAGAGTGGGTAGATTTTTTTACTCAATGATTGTAAATGTTTATTTATTTTTATTTTTTGTTATAGATTAAAGATGAGGGCATTTGATTCAATTTTTATTAATTTATAAAAGAAGAATCTTGATTAAAGTTCTTCAATCACGTTTTAATACCTTGTAGAAAACCCTTGATTTTTTATCCAAAATTCTATTATCTTTTACTTACAAAATTTTTATAATGCTCTTGTAGTTTGGAATAGATAAAAACTTAATGTTGAAGAGTAGGGGGTAAATACTTTACCATGAATTGAAAATGACTATTATTTTAGGGAGATTCTATTGCCACACCACTTTTGCTAATGCTCCATCAATCCATATGTAAATCACTTAAGAATTAGCACACATCTTGGGGTGGTTTTAGCAAAAATTGGTGTGGCACTATAACCTCTATTCTTCTATCATCGAATGATGAGGGCATTTAAGTCAATTTTCATAAGTCTATAAGAGAAGACTAGTGTTAGGGGGCATGTTATCAATTTAAAATAAGGGAGAGGGTAACTCAAATATTCAAAAAAAACAGGAGTGGTAGAGTGGTAGGTCAAAATCACCCATTATTTAATTGATACATCAAAAATTTTCACGTGGGCCATAGCCTTATTACATCACAATCCTCAAACTAGCCACCACAGTCCAAAAACTTGGACGGTGGAATCTCACATCCCTCACTAAGGACCAAAAGATTGGACGGCTAGAAATAAATAAATAATATAAGAGGTAGACGAGCTATTCTTGCAAAAATCGATTTTTTTCTAATAATGCTGAAGTGACCACACGCTTGAACTTCATATCGCACTTCTTGACGTGAAAGTGTATGGAATGCTATTCATAGAGATACTTGTGAAAAAGCATCTATAGTTCCTATCCACTTTCACGTCAAGAAGTAAAATATGAAGTTCTAATTTGAAGTCACTCCAGCACAATTTTTTTATTTTTATTTTTTGAGTCCCAATCAATGTAAAGACAGGTCACGTGCTCCTTGTTTTTTTAGATGGAAGACGTGTGACTTGGTACACTACAAAGCATTTGCATTTGCAAATTAATGATTTAATTTAGGAAAATGCTGGAATGACACAAACAGAGACACAAAGATGACAAAGACAACAAAAATGATGTTGTGGTGAGCACATAACCGTATATGCTTTTTACTCATATCTCACAGAAAAGTATCTACAGTAATGTGCACGACAACACGAGTTTTTGTCACCCTTGTGTCACTCCAGCACGACTCTTTAATTTACATTGCAAATGTTATTGGATGCAACTTGTTAGGAAAAAACTTCACCTTATTTCTCTCTTTGTGTGATGTAAAATGGATAGAAAAAATCTAACAATATCAAGAAAAATAGCAAACACAAGCCATCAACCACGAGACCCAAATTTACTTGGAAAATCCCTCAAAGTGAAGGGAAAAACCATGGGACCAAAGTTCGGATAAACTTCCACCATATGAATAATAATGGGTTACGGAAATTTCTCTCTAGACAAAGCTAGAAGATGCAGTCATCAAGAGATATCAATACTCTTGGAATACAATGTAAATATATTCACCAACAAAGGTAGATTCCAATCATCTAAACAACAAATCTTACCGAACCCTTGATATTGTGGTGATTGCTTTCACAAACCCAAAAAATTCCTCGACAAAATCGATTTGAATATGCTTGAGAATGGTAAGAAAATGGGATTGATTTTTCTCTCATCTTCTTGTATAAAAGTTGCTGTCAAGAATGGTGTGTAATATGCAAAAACCATTGTAGCAATTAGATTCCTCGAGATGGGAATCAATTGCCACGTGATTTGGAGTCATCACCATTTATTGAGTTAACCGGGTATGAATGACCACCCGTTTTTATTTTGAATTTAAAATTATTTATTTTTCTAATGAGTTGACTCCAAGGGTAATCTACGAATCAGAGATTCAGATTTGGAGGTTCAATTGTGATTTGGGGAAGGTGTTTAGCACCCTGACTCCCTCGTTTACAAGGTTGTTTACTTAACATCACTTGATTTTTTGCCTTATATGATTTTTTTTATAAGTAAAATTGATTTCATTAATAAGAGCCAAACTGGCCAAGTTAACAAATCAAGCGAAAGCAAACTACATACGGTCAAAATCTCGAAATGTTACAAACCCACTCTTATCTCCCTATGAAATCTACCTTCGATGATACTTTAGGTCCCCATACTACCATCTCCAGGAATGAATGCGAGTTGTCTCTAACTAATGACCGATAAAAGGATCCAATTGAGAAAAATCCCCCTTGCTCTCCTTCCAAACTCTTGTGTCTTATCTTTCTAAGTTGAACTAGAGTTAGCTAGCGCAATTTACCAAGCCGCCAACCTCCTCAACTAAACAATCATTAAAAGCCCTACGAAAACCAAAATCTTACGACTACCTTCCATCAAGCCAATGCCTAAAGTTGTTGCTTGGTAAGCCTTTCTTCATGGAAATTGAATGCAAAGTTGGGAACTCATCCATTAGTGGCTCGTGACCATACCAACTATTCTCTCAGAATCTAATTCTATCCCTTTTCCCTACTTTGTATCTTGTCCCGACTCTAAATACCAGTAACACTTTCAAAATGCCTTTCCAAACTCCACACCCATGAGGTACCCTTGCAACTCTGTTTTCCCACCCAAAATGATTTTTCCCGAACTTTGCTGTGATAACTTTCCTCAATAAGCTATCCACTTCCACCCAAGCTTCAAAATCCATTTTCCTAGCAATGCCAAATTAGCCATCCTAAATTCTCCCTTGTTCCGTGACAACCCCCCAACTCATCAAGTGGTGCTTCCGTTTTCCTTCTCTATCATACCATAAGAAATCCCGAATCAAGTTATCCAATTTTTGTTCTACCTTTCTTGGGATCTCAAGCAAAGAGAGAAAATAAATAGGTATGCTGGAGAGAATACTCTTGATTAGAGTTACCTTAGCCCCCTTTGAAAGGTAATTGGCTTGCCACGCCGCAAGTTTCCGATTCACCCTTTCCAATACTAGATCCCAAATTGTGGAACACCTGAAAGGAGCCTCTAAGGGAAGAACTAGGTACGAAGTAGGGAAACTAACAACCTTCCAACCCAAAGAAGTCGTAAAGAGGGCCATTTTTGGAACCCTCCTTATCGCAAACACCTTACTTTTCTTCATATTCATTGAGATGCTCAAAACTACTTCAAAACAACATATCAAACATCCAAACCTCTTAGTTTGCTCCAACGATATGTCTAAGAAGAAAAGGGTATCATCCACAAATTGGATGAATGACATTATCAGCCAATTATTACCCACTAAAAATATACTGCTATCCCTAACTGCCACCACCTTCAACATCTCCCATAGAGTTTCCGCCACGATAATGGAAAGGAATGGGTAAAAAGGATCTACTTGCCACAAACCTCTAATATTTTTAAGTAAGCTTTTTGGAGACTTATTTACAAGGATTGAGAAAGAAATGGAAGAGATACACCTTTTGATCCGTTGAATCCATCTCCCGCCAAAGCCCATTCTTTCTAGAAGAAACACCAAGAAGTGCCAATTAATGTGATTGTAAGCCTTCTCTAGGTCAACTTTGCAAACCACGCCACCTTCCCCGAATTTGAGTATTGAAATGATGCATTCATCCGCAATAAGAACCCCATCAAGTATATGTCATCCTTTAACGAAGGCGTTTTGGTTAAATTCAAGGTAGGGATAACACACCTCAGTCTATTGTCGAGATAATCACATAAGTCGTGTTAATCAGGTCGATAAGTCTTAACTCTTATATGTCTTTAGTTCCAAAGACTTTGGGGATCAAAGCTAAGAACAAACAATTATATTCGATATTGAAAAATGCCTCTCTAAAGAAATCCTCCACTACCAACATGAAATGTTCTTTTATAATTTCCCTACACGACTTGAAGAATTCAATAGGGATAGGGAACCCATTCGGTCCTAGAACTTTATCATTGCTCGTGCTTGCTATGGTGTCCCATACTTCACCCTCCTCAATCTGTCTCTCTAGCAATTCTCTTTGGGTATCAAATATGTTGTAAACAGGTAGTTTGATCAATTTTGGCCTTGATCCTGGTGTGTCTAAGTAAAAATTAGAGTAGAAGTCCACAATGCCTTTGGTTACAACTTCTTTACCTACCAACTACTCATTATTTACCTTTAGTCTGGATAAGTGGTTGGTTCTATTGCAAGCATTGGCCATGCGACAGAAGTACTTTATGTTGCCATTCTCTTCAACCATCGTACTTTTGATTTTTGCTTTCAATTAATCTCTTTTAGCTTAGCCAAATGTTGAAACTCTGCCTTCGAGTGAAATCTCAACTCCATTTCTTTCCTTGTTAACGTAGTCATTTCTTCCTTCGTGTCCAACTACCAATGACCTCTTCAAATGAGTGTCAACGCAGCCGAAAGTTTCCTTATTCCACCTCACTAGAACTTCCTTTAGAGCTTTCAACTTTTTCCAAAACACATAGCTAGGTATGCTCACAAACGAGAGCTCCCTCCAACCATGTTGTACCATCTCATGAAATTCGAGAGCTTTAACCACATCGGTTCAAACCTAAATGGGACGAGTCCCCTTATGAAAATTTCAATTTCTAGCAAGATGGGGCAATGTTTTGAGATTGGATTTGGAAGAGCCTCTTGCATAATAAAGCCAAAGTGTTTTTCCCAACTTAAATACACTAAGAATCTGTTTAGATGCTTTAAAATAGGGTTTTCTTGGTGATTCGACCAAGTTACTCTTGTTAAGAGGAAAGTCCACTAAGTCATTGTTGCCAACAAACTTCCCAAATTGTCTCATACTGGATGTAATTCTCGTGCTTCTCATGAGAAAATCTTATGACATTGAAGTCCCCTCTCAAACACCAAGGATCATCCCCACCACATCATTCATTTTTATTTAGAATTGTTTGCATTCCCAAGTTTTTTTAGGCCCATACATGCCATAAGGTTTTCATCTCCCACCCATTTGTAGAGAATGGAGACTGAGAAGGCGCCGATCAATGAGTTGATTATCTCCACTAGATTCTTATCCCATGACACTAACACACCCCTACTGTTATAATTGCAGGTAAATAGTTCCATCCTTTGTTCCTATCACCCCAAATTTCTCTGAGTACCAAGGAGTCCATTCGATCCAATTTTGTTTCCTGCATGGTAATGATGTGTGGTTTGATTGGTTGTACCACTTCCTTAATCGATGCCTTATTTTTCTGTCATTTAATCCTCAGATATTTCGGACAGGGCTTTAAGCTTCATTGGTCACTTGGAATATTTTTTCGATTCTCTACACTAAGGAAGGACTCATCAAAATTTTTGTAGAAAACTTTTGTAACTCCTGAACCTCTTTAGTGAGTGAAAATTTCAAATCCTTTACCTTGACTATAATATTCTTATCCTGGACTGGCGAGCGACAGTGTTGAGAATCATTTATGGAGGTTGCCTATGTAACTACAACCTTTTCCACTTCTATCCTGATGAAATTTTGATCTTCTCTAAATGGAATCTTGTCATCAATAACTTTGTCGAAGCACATTGTAATTTCTTCTTATTTCTTTAAAGCTACCTCTAGTAGGAACCCAACTTCACTCTCATTCTCATATGTATCTATGGAAGCAGTATGACCAATTTCAAGAATGTTGTTGATGATCCAATCTAAGAGGACCTCCAACACTTGCGATTTAGTGTGGCCCAGACCTTATTCCTTCACACCTAATTTTTTGCCCTCTCATCTGACAAGCTTTAAGCTTGTGTCCGCCTTTTCTAGTCTAATGATACCACTATCCACCGTCTTTGACTTCTATTCAATCTGATTATCTTTTTGCTTGCCTAGCCTTACAGCCATATCCATTTTTCTAGAATCATTAGAAATACAGACCAACCAGGTCCCGAGTATTCCATGACTTTGATATAGTGTTCAAAATTATAATCATATCCACATGCAAGTTTGCAAATTCCTAAAACCATTGATTTACTCTAGATTTCCTTGTCTCTCTGTTGGCCTAACGCCTCGTTCAATACCTTGATGAGCTACATTACTTCTTTCTCAAGGCAAAACATTTTCGATAATCCTTTTCCCCATCTTTCTATTAACCTCAGGCCCAAGTTATTCTTCAATCAACATCGCTGGATTTCAAAGACTATCTTATCCACTTGGGCTAACAACGCTCTTCCCACCAAACCAGCAGACAAAGTTTTTTTTTTCCCCTTATTTTTCATGTTTCTACCTTCAATCTTCTTTCTTTGTGTTCTCTTTCAGTATCCAATGACACGAATTATAAGATCCATAAAATTTATTTTTATATACAAATTTTTTACAATGCATATTGTGGAATTCAAATAAATCATGGTTCTTGATCCATCAATGGTTTACGAATTTCAGGTTCATGTTTTGACATTGCCTTGATTCTCGTCCACTAAATTGAGTTAGGGTGTAATGCCATAAAATTTTGTTATGTATATTAAGAAATTAATTTAACTATATTGACCTGTTTTCCTATTTATTTTTTAGAAAGAATATAAAAAATAAATCGTAATATTGATGATCTAAAATAAGGATTTGGTAGAAGAAGAATTTGACAGATGAAATAACAAGGGCACTTCCTTTTTTCTAAAGAGTACAGTTTCCCCCCTTACACTAGGGGCATTTATTTTCAAATTATATTCAATTATCCCTAGTGCAATGTTCCTTGTCAAACTAGGGGCATTTTTGTTCTGATGCCTGGTCAATTTCAACCCCAAAGGATAAGGTTAACTTTGCATTAAAGGTTACCCTCTTGATAGCAATTTTGAAAACTCCTCAGATTCAAAGAGAGTTAAAATATTTACCAGACCTTCATAAAATCCAACTTTTTATTAAAAAAAAAAGTCAAATGCGAGGTTAATCCCCCGTTTGTTCCCTCAAAGCTTAGTTCATTATTCTTACACCCTGGGCAGGTAGAATAGAACTTCCTAAAAAAGAAAAAAATTAGTTCATTACTCTTTCACTCCGAGTAGGTAGAGTAGAACTTCCCAGAAAAAATTAGTTCATACTCTTTCACTTTGAGTAGGTAGAGTAGAACTTCCAAAAAAAAAAAATTAGTTCATTACTCTTTCACTCCGAGTAGGTAGAGTAGAACTTCCAAAAATAAAATTAGTTCATTACTCTTTCACCCTGGGCAGGTAGAGTAGGACTCCCAAAACAATTAGTTCATTACTCTTTCACTCTGAGTAGGTAGAGTAGAACTTCCCAAAATAATTAATTCATTACTCTTTCACCCTGGGCAGGTAGAGTAGGATTCCCAAAACAATTAGTTCATTACTCTTTCACTCCGAGTAGGTAGAGTAGAACTTCCCAAAATAATTAGTTCATTACTCTTTCACCCTGGGCAGGTAGAGTAGGACTCTCAAAAAGCTTGGTTCATTACTCTTTCACTCCGAGTAGGTAAAGTAGAACTTTCCAAAAAAAAATTAGTTCATTACTCTTTCACCCTGGGCAGGTAGAGTAGGACTCCTAAAAAATTAGTTCATTACTCTTTTACTCCGAGTAGGTAGAGTAGAACTTCCCAAAAAAATTAGTTCATTACTCTTTCACCCTGGGCAAGTAGAGTAGGACTTCTAAAAAGCTTAGTTCATTACTCTTTCACTCCGGGTAGGTAGAGTAGAACTTCCCAAAAAAAAATTTAGTTCATTACTCTTTCACTCCAAGTAGGTAGAGTAGAGTAGAACTTTCCAAAAAAAAATTAGTTCATTACTCTTTCACCCTGGGCAGGTAGAGTAGGACTCCTAAAAAATTAGTTCATTACTCTTTCACCCTGGGCAGGTAGAGTAGGACTTCTAAAAAGCTTAGTTCATTACTCTTTCACTCCGAGTAGGTAGAGTAGAACTTTCAAAAAAAAAAAAAATAGTTCATTACTCTTTCACTCCAGGTAGGTAGAGTAGAACTTCCCAAAAAAAATTTAGTGCATTACTCTTTCACTCTGAGTAGGTAGAATAAGACTCTAAAAAAAATATAAATTTATTACTCTTTCACCTAGAGTAGGTAGAGTAGGACATTTAACTTTCTCCCAACTTTTGCTCAGATTTGTCTCAAATATCATTCAAATTTTCTCGAGTTTTGTTTTACTCAGATTTTACTCAATTTCACACAGTGCACACACTTGCACTTTTTATTCAGGGAGAATTCTCTAAAATTCAAGGATCTGACACTGTCAGTGAGAGCTCTTGCACAAGGACCTGACAATCTTTTAATTCGGGGAGAGCTTTACCCTCAAGGATCCGAACACCCCGACGAATTGCTAAATCAGGCTGCAAAATGAACTGTCACTAGCTTTGGCATTTAGATATCGCACTATCTACCAAAATAGATTTGCTATCTAGTTTGCTTCAACCCTCTGCCAAAGAGGGGCATCTGTAGACACCCCATTTTTGCATTCGCCTGATTAATCAACTCGTCAATCCGATTGCAATGATTCCCAATGATAGATGTGTATTCCATTGCTTTATTTTGTTACCAGATGTGTTTCAGAAATTCGGATGAGGTATCTCGAACTGACAATACCTTAGAAACCACGTTACGCTAGGAAAATACGACCCTAGAAACATAGAAATCATCATCTTACAGATCAAAAAGAAACTTCACGATAAAAATCACTAAAAAATTATCAAATTACCAAAATACCCCTAACCTCAAAACAACCCTAGAGCCTACGTTACGCTTAGGAAAACTCTCTCGAACACATAAAATAACAAATCGGAACCAAATAAATCATTTCACCAATTTTAACAGAATTTGACAAAATTACGAAAATGCCCCTCATAAAGTTCACAATCATTTCACATAAAAAATTTCATAAATGACACAAACCAACATTCTCATTGAATTCCTTACGAAAAACCGATTCTAAAACATCCTAGAACATTAAAAACCGACTTGAAACGTGAAAAGTCCTCTCCGGAGGCAAAACGGTAATTTCACAATTTTCATAATTAAAAAATTCGAAATTAATAAATAAAATATTAAATAATTAAAGTGAAACATTGATGAAATTAATTTAAAATTTTGAACCTAAAAAATCGATCAATCGGACTTTCGGGTAAAATTGTTGAGGGTTCGTGGGATATTTCTTTAAGGACCCCTCCATTTGGGGTTCCAAAAAATTAAAGAAATAATGGAAGGGGGTTCTCCAAAATTTAAAGTCAATCAAGTAAGACTGTAGTCAAAGTATTAAAGTCAATCAAGTGAGACTAAAGTCAAAATTAAAGTCAATTAAGCAAGACTGAAGTCAAAATATTAAAAGTCAATCAATTAAGACTAAAGTCAAAACATTAAAAGTCAATCAAATAAGACCAAAAGTCATAATAGAATTCTAATTAAATAATAACTCTATCTAATAGAGTTCTAACTTAAAAACAATTCTACCTAAAACAATTCTAATTAAAACACAATTCTACCTAAAACAATTTTAACTAAAACACAACTCTAATTAAAAGATCTCTAATTAAACACTAACTCTATCCAAATCAACCTTAAAAAAATTCTATAAATAGAGGTGCTCACACCCTATTTTCGGATCAAATCATAAACCTTAAGAGAAGTAGGTCTAGAAGCTCCCCTAGCCCCCCATAAATCCTAGTTTTGGAGCCCCAACTCCTTACCTAACATCCCTCCTTCAATTTTAGTCTAGAAAACACCTAAAATCCCTCCAAAAACACCCCCAAATCCGCAACAAACTTGAAGAGTTCAGATCCAAAAACAAGGAGATACCTTGATCTAGGAGATCCGAAGTCAAATCCGGAGACAGAACGAAGCAAGGGAGTACAGTACAAGGAGCTCTTTTTGTCAGATCTGAGGGAACAAAATCCTTACTATCGGAAATGTATGTAATTTTTTTTATTTTTATCTAGGTTTTTAGTAATGTGATATATTTGGGAAGTTAGTAGAGACCGGCTTTAGTCGGGTGGGGTTGGTGCCTAACACCTTCCAACCCCGTAACATGATCCCCGAATTCAGATTTTTTGTGGTAGATTAGTTCTTTTTATCCATGTTAGAGTCAGTTTGGTTCCTAGACCACAATAACTAGGTGGCGACTCCCAAACCTCAAGGGTCAAAAGCGGATCCGTGCACCCAACGGATCGAGGGCGCTTTCAACGAATGGGTTCGAGTACATTACGTTCGATTGAGATTTAAACGTATTTCAGAAATGAATTAAGATCTGACACTAAAAATATCCATGACGTCGGGATCTACTTAGTCATCAGAATATTTTGTTGAATCGTTGAGAAAATTAATGAAAAAAATTATTTTAATACCATAGGGACACGTAAAACTGAATTATAATTTCAAATTCATAGTATATTTTTTAATAAAATCTATTTTATTTATATTTTGATAGTTAATTTCAAATTTATTATGATTTAAATTCAAAATTTATGGATCAAACTATAGAATAATTTATTTTATATGTTTTCTATGATATTTTAATATTGTGGAACAAAAAAATTAATTTGGATGGGTTTAACTGGAAAAGTAATTTGAAACAAATTAATTTTCATAGTAATTTTTGTTGAGTATTCATTTAAAAAATTGTTTAGACGTACTATTTTGAAAGTGTATTTTTATTGGATAATAATTTATACAAAAAAATATTTAAGCTTAAATTAGAATCGAGAATGAAAGTCTCAATTATTTATAATTGAAAAGGAAATTCTCAACTTTATGTGCTTATGTTAAAAAATTTCTAAGTTTAGAGTACTTTTGAGCACTATGTAATAGAGCATGCAAATCAATTAGGATGATAACCGTGAGACGATTTACCTGCATGTTTATTATTTTATGATTTACTATTTTCGATATATGACTGCATGTTATAATTTAGAATACTTGAGAATGTCACCACACATACAAATTTATTTAAATAAATTTTAAAAAATATAATAATTATTTTTGTTATCCATTAAAGAGATATTGAATGCCTATAAGATTAATTGGTTATTCTTTCCGAAAACAACTAATTAGTTTAGAATAATAAGAATTTGATATTCTTTTAGGTAGTATGAGATACCAATTGAGAATATTATTATTCCTACTATTAAAAAAATTCTAATATCATCTTTTTAAAAAATAACAAATTGTAATGTAAAGATGGTTTGTACATGACTAGATTAATTGAGGATACATGCTTCCCGCAGATGTACGATAAAATTGACTGGTCAAATGATCATTTACAATTTATAATAATCAAATGATTGATCTCCGTTAGGAATCAATGGCCAATTTGAACTAGAAAACATGGTCAACTAATTATGATAAATTGTCAGACCGACCATAAAATCATAAACTAATGGTGAGTTTCACACTGGTTAAGTACTAGAACATTGATATACAGATAAATACTTTTAGATTGATTGTGTACCTTGTCATTCTTATCAAGTACACCACCGGGATTGATATTCTTATCATATGTTTATGTTTATTTTATTTTATTATGAGTTTTGAGATATTTCATTACTATTTCATTAATAATTAATATGTTTTAAAGTTTTATTCATTTTGTTTACTTATTTAAAAATTTACATTATTTGTAATAGATTAACTTTTTATCTCTTCATAATAGGGCTATTAATTTGAAATATAAGTTTATTATTGAGTAACTTCTCCGTTACTCACCTTACCAATAAAACATTATAGATATTCTAGCTATTGAGATGCCTATTCCCGATGGAAAATGTTATATAGAGGAATCACATGATTAGGATTACTAGCACTATTTCTATTATATGTGAGCTGAGATTAGAGTTTATTAGAATTATTATTGTGTATTTTTGGACTTTCTTGTATATATAAACATCATGTGTGTTGTGTTTTTTTGTATGTATATGTCTAAAGAATGAAAATTAGTGTTTATGATGTAGATATTTATCGATCGATGTGGGATGTATATAATACTTTTGAAAGTTATGTTTTTTATTATTATTATTATAAATAATATATATATTCGATATGATATGGTGGTTGGAATACTTGTTAAGATGTAGTAGACATGTATATTTTGATTATACATGTCTTAAGGATACAATGCTTGTACCTTGGATATTTCTCGACCATTGGATTTCATGTTATAATATAGTCATGATTTTGTGTTTCTTTATAAGTCTTTTATAATTTCTGTGAGTCCAAGAATCCCAAATTCCCAGCTCATAATATAATCCATTCAAAATTGCATCAAATTGGGTTAAAAGAAGAAACAAAGAAAGAAAGAGAACTGTTAATTAACAAAGATTATTTCTTCTATTAATACTTAGTGTTAAGGTTCTAAGTACATGATAAAGTAAAACAAATACTCCCACTTCACTTATTTTTACTAAGGCATTGCTTGTTTGCTCCGCGAAATCTTGTAAAGAGTCAGAAACACAAATTATTCCGTATTTGTTTTAGCTTTTGTGCGTGCTTGGTTGCTACAACTAGAAGTGAACCCTATCGTTTTATTTTGCTGAACTCCACAAAAATGATGTAAAATACCCACAGACTGACCCAACTAAAAAAGTTGTGAAATATTTTGTGGGATTTATCATGGGTGAAACTCACAAAAAGCTCTTACGAGTTTTCCCTCTTTGGCCCTCTCCATTTCTCACGGATTCCATCTACAAGTAAACTCTCTCATTTTCTTTAATAGACTCCCATTTTTCCTCTCTCTCCATATCTCTCTTGCTTACACAATCTCTCTCCACTCTCTACAAGATCAATATGGAGGCTAATTCTCGGAGCTATAGACACGTGGCAACCAACATAAATAATTACCGACCCATCGAGTTATGTGAGAAATGTACCGAGCTTAAAGTACAGGTCGGATCAGTTAGGGCCGACATAATAGGCTTGACAACGTTATCACTGACAGGATAGATGCGATAGCTCACAGCCTGACAAATAGGTTGCAACTGCCCTAGACTCATCAGGGCAGTTGTAGCAACTCTTACACTGTCAGGTCAGAGAGCAGGTACAACAACTCTGAAAGAAATCATTGAGAATATCTTGAGAAATCCATCAATTAGGACCCCTATAAAATACCAGGTTGCAACTTATGTAAAGGGTTAGAAAAAATCTTCTTTGAGAACTCTTTAATAGCTTGACATTAATTATAATTTGATCGTCGTAGTGGTCTTGTAACAAGTTGCCCACCGAGCTAAAAGCCTTCAAGGGAGATCTCAAGGTAGAGCGAAAAAATGCATCTATAATTTGACATTGTTCGTGAGAAACTTACAAGGAGAAAAACAACCAGTATGGTAAGAACTAGAGGTGAAGCGTACGGAGAACCATCAAACCCCATACCTGTAGATCCACCTTCATCACCGCAGGATCTAATGCTTACGATGTATCACTTGTTAACATAAATGAGGGAGGAAATGCACAGGGGGTTGGAGAAGCAGAATGACGAGATCACGGCAATACGAAAGGAAAACGAGGAGCTCAGGCAAATGCTAGGCAAGGAAACTGAGACTAGAGATAGAGAAGGAGCTAGGGGCATACAATCCGAGCAACGAAGATAACTGAGGTTGACTGGACTGTGGATTCTGCAGTAGTAAAGACACAACAAAGGAGTTCTGAAACCTGAAATCTTATGATTAGGGGGAAAGTTGAGGAGATGTTAATAAGAAGGGACGAGGAACTTACTGTAGGAAGGGACCCTGGGCAAAATCACGAAACGCAATTCGAGAACTTAGGGGGATTCCGTTATCATCAACAATAGTGAACTCTGATCTCCCAAAAGCATTCCATCCGTTGAAGTTCGAGATATACGACGGGATGAGGGATCTTGTGGAGCACATCCTCCATTATTGAAGTCAAATGATTTTGTACCAGAGTAACGATTCTTTACTTTGCAAACTTTTCCCATCCACACTAAGGCACGGGGCCATGTCCTTGTTCCAAGGGCTCACGGCTGGGTCGATAACAAGTTTATCTGAATTAGAGGAGTTATTCCTTGGACAATTTGTCCACTTACACAAGAAGAAGGTTGGGGTGAACACACTTTTCAATCTACGACAAGAGGTCAACGAAAGTATACGATCATTCGTCACCCCGTTCCGGACAAAGGCATTAGCCGTCGAGGGTATTTACGAGACAACCGCATGTGCAGCTTATGTGGCGACAATCATCCTGGGGACACGGTTGCATGAGTCACTGAGAAAATTTGACCCCACGTGGGTTGAGGACCTATATGTGAAGGTGGAGAAATACATCATAGTGGAGGAGTCGGTGAAGAGAAGGGGTCGGGGGGGCGCATATTGTTGCTAACAACGAGGGTGGTCAGGGAGCCCAAAAGGCAATCATCGAGATAAAAGAAGGGGGTAGCAGGAAGATGCGACGGGACCCAAAGGAGCAGTCAAGGTGGAAGAGGGGATGGGTATATACACCGTTAAACGAAAAGTTGTTGGTGATATTGAGGTACATACATAATGATCCCGAATTCGTACAACCACCTTAGGACTATCGAGGGAAGCCATACTGTGAGTGCTACGACGCAGAAGACCACCCAACCAAGGATTATTACAGGCTTTGATACATCATTCAAGATATAGTCGAGGACAAAAAACTCAGGATGTATGTGGCCTCTACAGGCATAGGAAGATGAGAAACCTAGAGGGAAGAATATTGAAAGTTTTCACCTCAACAGGTCGGGGGAGAAAGGTACCAGGAACTCGAAGGATGCAGAGTAGTACACACTATCACGGGGGGACACCAGTCAGATAGACAATCCAGGCAACAGATAAGAGCGAGAGTGATGAATATACGTCATGAGGTCGGCATTAATCATGTCTCTTTGGAGGTCAGCAGGGTGAGAAGATCAAACCCAACTAAGGGAGAACGGGCAATAATATTCACTAAGGACGACCTACAAGGGATAGCTATGCCACATCAGGATGCGTTCGTCATAACACTCCCAATCGAAATGTAGACCTTGGGAGAATCCTTGTTGACACTTGTAGTGCAGTGAACATCCTATTCCTAGAGGCAGTAAAGAATATGGAAGTGTCAAAAAGCTTGCTTCTGACCTAGTTCATAGTGTATGGTTTCAATCTAGTAGCTCGGTAGGAAAAATTACTCTCCCTGTAACAGCGGGGCCAAAGATGGTCATGACAAGGTTCGTAATGATTGACTCGGACTCCGCCTATAATGTTATTCTTGGGTGAAGATGGATACACAAGATGAAGCCTGTCCCCTCAACTTATTATTAGGTAATCAGATTTTTGAGTGAAGAATGCGTGATGGAAATCAGGGGAGATTAGAAAATAGTGCAAAGGTGTTTCAACTTGGCCCTAAAACCAATGTAGTGTTCTGAAACTGAGCCCCAAAGGAAGAGAAATATGGCGCCCTGCCAAAGACTAACACAAATCCCCATGTCAAAACTCGAGGTACTAGGTGGCACCTCGAAATTTCGGCATGGTCTCTTCTGTTTATGTTAGCATTCCAAGGCGTTCAACCTGCACCTGATAAACGACATACATTCCTGCATATATGCATTCAAAATATAATACTAGCGGAAGCCTATATACATCTAATAAATTACAAAAATCAGAGTGTGGAAGAAGAAGTTTATATACACGATTGTACAAGAATTTCTCACTCTAACAAAATTCCTAACGTTCAAAATCAAAATCTATATTACTTTTAGACAAATCGACACCACTAGGGGTAATAACCCCAGTGCTCACCAGGTAATGGAATCTGGTCGTCTATCTGAGCCACCAGATGGTCCCCACTCGCTGGTTCTATGCCCACCTCGCAAACTGCAGGTTCTGAAGCTAAAAAAATAAGAAGGAACATGTGAGTAACAATGATTACTGTGGAGGGCTAAAATTGTCTCATATCCAGATCGTCCATTCGTACCATCAATGCGCATCTCGGGGTGGACACGTGACATCATATAAAGAGAATTCTATCTTATTAGGGAATATTCCAAGTTTAAAAGGAATCTTCTCCTTATTATGTAATTATTAATTTGGATAAGGGGCATTGTGGTCAATTGTAATTAATTAGGGTTAAGACTCTAATTACAATTTCTCTATTTAAAGAGTGGGAGGCTATTGTAAAGAGGGAGAAGGAGAAAATAGGGAAGAGAGAAAAAGATAGAGGAGGCCATGTAACTGGAGATCTATAATGAAATGGCTCCCCCGAGCCTGTGGAGTAGGCACGTTTGCCGAACCACGTAAAAAACCTTTTGTGTTCTTTCTTTTTTTTTTGTTATTTTTTCTATTATTTCTATGATCTATTGGTGAATGATCTTGCCAAAGATTAAATCTCAAGGTCAATCACAAAAATGAACTCCACAATTGGTGTTGTCCGTGGGAAATAAACAAGAGGCACGGCGTATACATGGAGATCAGGGGATGGGTGGTCCATCGTTTGGGGTCTGTCATGAAACCCTAGATTTTATTAATTTCTGTCTATCTTCTGTATTGGTCAATCTCTTCGATTTCAAGTCGAAGAAGAAGAGTAAGAAGAGAGGTAACCAAGTGAAGATGTTATGGATCACAAAATTATCAGGCCAAATCTCGTCCTTTGATTCGGTAAATCGTTTTTCTTTCAGAAAAGCTTCTAAAAGCTCACAATGCTAAAGAATGCGGTTCTGGAGACGAGCAAATTTCAGGAAAAACTTCAATTTATGATCCATCACTTGTCCATATAGCAATCACGCTCGATCTCGAGTACTTACGTGGCTCGATTACTGCTGTTCATCAAGTGAACTATTTGGATTCCGATAATCCGATCTTGTCGTCATCGATGATGTTTCAAAGTTATGGAACGCTAGTTTAGGTTCTAGATTCGTCGGTGTGCCGGAATACTGCCACGCTAATTTTACAAAGTGCTTCACGCCTTGATTTTGGTCCAATAAGATGTTCTCCAACACTCTTATTGGGCGAAAATCATGCTACTTCAATATAGGGGTGATGGTCATAGATTTGGTGAAGTGGAGGGGATTTGGATACACGAAAAGGATCGAACGATGGATGGAAATTTAGAAGATCAGTTGGATCTACGAGTTGGGAGCGCTACCGGCTTATCTCTTAGTTTTCGCGGGACATGTGGCTTCGATCGAACACTGGAGGAACACAACAAGGCTTCGAGTTTTCTTGAATATGAAGGAATCCTCAGCAACATATAGAAAAAGGTATTAATGGCATTGATAAACCGACCCATGTCAGGTACTTTTTATAATTTTACCATTTTCTTTAAAAGTAGACTGCAACAAGGGAAAAACGAGTTGAATGTATCCTATGTGCATCAATTTTAATGTATATGAAAAAGGTAGGAATTGATTTTTGTATTTGTGGACATCAAGTATGATGTACATAAAACCTCAGATCTGTAGATAAAAGAATAGAGGGGTAACAGACTAAACTTTGATACATGAGCTATACATCAATCATGATGTATAACAGTGAGAATTTTATGTCATGTCTAAAAAGGATAAAAGATATTTTCAAAAGCTGAATTTGAGTGCATGGCATACACATCCATTTTGATGTATAAGACCCTTTTTCTTGTTAAACTCAAGTAATTAATAATGTTGGAAGGATAACATTACTCAATGCTTGACCTCCACATCAATTGTGAAGTATATTGAAATTAACATTTTCGTATAAAGGTATAGTAGACATGGGTACAAGTTAATTCATTGGGATTCCCAATTCCCACCGTTTTGCACCAAACAATTGTGTTGCTCGGGGGCTCGGGTCGTACCCATAATTGAGGGTCCCACGTGACATAATTTGTTACGCGAGTTAACTCATCATGAAATTAGTGTGGGAGCTAATGCTTGGGGGCTTAGTTTAAGTCCAATTCATTAGGAAATTTGATTAATTATTATACTTGGGGGCTTATCTATGCCGAGCCAAATTCTTATTAGAAAGGTCGGATTGATAAATAAAATTTTGGGATTAATTATATGTCCAACTCGATCGAGTCTATAGACTTTACCGATTTAAGTAACTCAATTTATAAATCAATTTATAATCTATTGTTATATGATTGGGGGTTTAATTCGGGCTTGTAATAAGGGTCCCATGTGACCCAATTTGTTACTTGAGGAGACTCGATTTAAAAGTAGTGTGGGGGCTAACCTCGTACCCAATTTGATTGAGTTTAAGGACTCCGTTGAGGTGAGAGGTTCAGCTCATAATTCTAACCCACCAAGATAAAATGACTATATTCTATGAACTTTGTGATCTCCGTTCGTTCAAGTTTTTCAGGTCGATTCAACAAATTTAAATAAGACAAGAAGGTCGGTTCCCTTTGTGGACCCGTGTGTCACGAGGTAGGTGACACGAAACTCTAAGAAGGTCGGTTCCTTTTGTGGACCCGTGTGCCACTTTATGAGGTGAGTGACATGAAACTCTAAGAAGGTCGGTTCCCTTTGTGGACTCGTGTGTCACTCTATGAGGTGAGTGACATGAAACTTTAATAAGGTCGGTTCCTCACGGACAGGTGACGACCCGAGCATCACTCTATGAGGTGAGAGATGCGATATCTAATATGGTCGATTATTCTATTATTTATCAAAGTCTTGGATCATTTTGGGATCCAAGCCTGATCTGGGATTTTAGTCAGTTCTATGATTATTTATCAAAGTCTTGGATCATGTTGGGATCCAAGTCCGATATGGGATTTCGGTTGGTTCTATGGTTATTTATCTAAGTCTTGGATCATTTTGGGATCCAAGCCCGATCTGGGATTTCGATTGATTATTTTATTATCTATCAAAGTCTTGGATCATTCTGGGATCCAAGCTCGATTTA
Organism: Akebia trifoliata; assembly: GCF_017979445.1. Classification (NCBI taxonomy): domain Eukaryota; kingdom Viridiplantae; phylum Streptophyta; class Magnoliopsida; order Ranunculales; family Lardizabalaceae; genus Akebia; species Akebia trifoliata. The sequence goes on along the minus strand of NC_141376.1, from coordinate 14,384,861 downwards.
GGATTTCGGTCGGTTCTTCTAATATTTATCAGAATTTTGGCTCATTAAGGAAATCAAGTCCAGCTTGCAATCAATTATATTATTGAAGCATTTACTAATTATGGGAGCTCAATCGAGTTGGATATCAAGTTTGCAAAAAATAAGCTTGGGGGATCAAGAATCATACTAATTCAAAAATCAGGGATAGAGTTCACTCAGGTCAGAAGTATTTCTCGAAAGCGGATCTCAATACATAGATCTCCACCTTCGAGAGGGGGCTATGTGGAGGGCTAAAATCGTCTCATATCCGGATCGTCCATTCGCACCATCAATGCACATCTCGGGGTGGACACGTGGTATCATATAAAGAGAATTCTATTTTATTAGGGAATATTCCAAGTTTAAAAGGAATCTTCTCCTTATTATGTAATTATTAATTTGGATAAGGGGCATTGTGGTCAATTGTAATTAATTAAGATTTCTCTATTTAAAGAGTGGGAGGCTATTATAAAGAGGTAGAAGGAAAAAAGAGAGAAGAGAGAAAAAGATAGAGGAGACCATGTAACGGGAGATCTATAGTGAAACGGCTCCCCGAGCTCGTGGAGTAGGTACGTTTGCCGAACCATGTAAAAAACCTTTTGTGTTCTTTTTTTTGTTATTTTTTCTATTATTTCTATGATCTATTGGTGAATGATCTTGCCAAAGATTAAATCTCGAGGTCAATCACAAAAATGACCTCCACAATTACCTAGTAAAGAAACAAACAATTTCTGCCAATAACCTCTTCTACATGAACGAATAAGCATATTAAATCATTTTAACATATGCAAAGTTTTACAGAATAAACTACGATTAACTGGTACATATAACCAGGGATGAGCAACTAAACATTTTAAAACTGACATTACATCAATCAACAGTACTCACTATAGCATTTTCTTTATATACAAATCTAATTGACCAAATAGAAACATTAAACATGCATTTCATTTTATATATTAAAGTAAAGCAACAAATACATAATACACTATGGTGGAGTATTGAAATTAAAGAGTTGGGATTCACGACTGGATCGCTCTTAGTCGGGACATGATGTTATAATTCTTCTCTGACTTTTAGTTCTTGATTTTGTGGTCGGTTGCTGCACTTACCATGCTTGATTGACCATTTATCCGGCTTAGGCTGGTCGTTTGATGTGACCGTAAGCAATGGGTCTCTTTTCGATGTGTCAAAACATTCGACTACTATAGATTGTTAGTGATCACTAATTAATCATCTTCGTCTATGCCTATCAGACGTGCATGTGATTCCCAAATATACAAACCATTCGTATACGGTCACATGACAAGTTCACTAGTAAAGATAGAGAGGAATAACCCGGATTCCAGTTGTAACTCCACTCTCATACGCGTCCCATACCACGTATGAGCTTGGTGGTCCTTACCGTACATCTCAGGATAGTACACCACTCCGGATGATATGACGCACTATCCCTTCAAGCATTTACAGAATTTTTAACAGCTCACAAAATAGCTACATATATATATATATTATTTTCATTTGAAAACAAAAGAGAAATTAACAATACAAGGTTGAGAATGGATACCAGTTTCCTACTATGTAACTGTGGCCAGCCGGCCTAAAATAAATAACGGAAACGTAAACAGCGCCTCGCGCTAACAGAAAGTAAATAAACATTCAACCAGTAACATTATCCTCTGGATATCTATTCACCAATCTACACACAACACAATAATGTAAAATGCAGACATCACCCCTCGGGTGTGACTCTAACATTTTACCGTTTCATACCCTTTTTCCCATTTTTTCGATTTTTTACTGTTTTCAATCTTTCAAACAAAATATCCACTTTCTGATATTCATCAACTCAATTTGAGTTCATTGAATATTAAATCATTTTTTTTCAATTATGAAATTCATTTTCATCAATAATATTGAAAAAGTACAACACTTAGATCAAAACGGGGTCCGAGTGGTGCACATGACCCAACTGACAGAAATAACCCGTTAAAATATCCTACCCACGTATAATTTGTAAAAAAATACAATTTGACATATCAAATATGCAAGTTCTGGTGTGAATTTGAAATAATCGATTGAATTCTATATTTTTGAAAACTCACGACAAATTTTTAATAAAATCCTAAATGCAATTTTCACAATCTACGATTACTAATAGAAATTGAGAGTTCCTTACTATCTCTGTGCGAAAGGATCGAAGAGCGTGTGTGAAAATCGAGGCGAACGGTGCGGAAATCGAGATGGATCAGATTTTGAAGCGATTGATTTTTAAATCTAACCTAGTGGTTTTGAAGATCTCGATGCCGTCGTCTTTTCTCTCTTCTGCTGCGAAATACGATTTGACCCCAAAATAGGCGAAATCCGAGGTCGAAGTTTCGAAACCCCTATATATGAATACGACTAATTTTTGATGATACGAGGCGAAAAAGAAAGTGAAACGAAAAAAGGTTGGGTGGATTTTGTAGAGAACGAGGTTGTAGACGTTTCTCCCTTCTGCGTCGATCGTCAAAAGTGGAACATTTGCGATAAATCTGGGGTAGAAAAGTTGAAAAAAAAAATAATTTTTTAAAAAAAATTGCGTTGGCTGGTTTTTGGTCGTTTAAAACGAAGGTGAAAGTGAAAAAAATTTAAAAACTTTATTTATATATATCTTGGGACGAAATCGGTATTTTGCCTATTGTTTCGATCGACGATAACTTGATCGTCCGGACTCCAAAAGTGACAAATGAATACTCTATTTCGTCTAATTTTTTGTTCCGGAATTAATGGTATTATCAATTTCTACAAATTCTGTCTCTAACAAAAGTTTACATTTTTGGCCTGAGGTGACCCTTAAAATTGACGTCATTTTGACGATAATTCGACTTTTTGTGCTCCAAAAATGACAAATAAATATTCTATGTTCAATAATTTTTTGTTACGAATCCAATGGTGTAATCGAATCTTAATAATTTTTACTTTAGTAAAAAGTCACTATTTTAGCCTGGTCCGACTCGGTAATCGAGGATTTTGTTATTTTTCTATTCAGACTAGCACTTAAGCATGCTTACAGGCTAAAGTATGTTTTTCAATCATTTTGAATCCAATGGTAAGATCAGATTTCATTAAAAATGATCAGAAACATCCTAAAGTTTTACTCCTAAGTCCCACTTTTAAGATTTTCTCAAAATTTCACTATTTATTTTTCTTCGAGATACGAATTGAAAACTCGGGGTTTTACAAGAAATGAGCCACTTGTTAGAGAGGAGCAATTATAGCAGTTACAGCAAGAACGAGTAATAATAGTTGAGGAAGTGGAACAAGTGGACCTTGGTACTATTGGGGATTAGCTTGTAAGCGTTGGGACAACACTACCACAACAAGAGCTGGGCATGCTACTACAACTACTAAGGTCTAACAAGGACGTGTTCGCATGGTCTTTTGAGGATATGCCCGAGATAGATCCCTTAGTTTCATGTCATCGGTTAAATGTTGATAAAGAATTTTACCCAGTTCGATAAAAACCCAGAAGATTGTCACTGCGCTTAAGGTAGAGGGTGAACGAAAAGCTGAGCAAGTTCTTGAAGGCATGGTTTATTAGAAAAGTTGAATACCCCGAATGAGTAGCAAATGTAGTCGTCATACCAAAGAAGGACGGGAGGGTCGGAGTATGCATCGATTTCATTAATCTCAATAAGGCCTGCCCAAAAAACAACTTCCCTTTGCCGATGATCGATAGACTAGTGGACGCAACTTTGGGGCATGAGAGAATGTCATTCATGGACGGATATTCGAGGTACAACCAGATTCCCCTGGCAGAAGAGGACTAAGAAAATGCATCTTTTACGATCGAGGAAGGGTTATTCTGCTTCAAAGTCATGCTGTTTGGCTTGAAAAATGTCGGGGTGACCTACCAGAGGCTGGTGACAAAAATGTTTGGAGATATGATCGGAAGGACGGTCGAGGTGTACATCGATAACCTACTAGTAAAAAACAAGAGGGCAGAAGATTACTTATAGGACCTCGAGGAGACGTTCGAGCAATTAAGGGGATATCAGATAAAGCTAAATCTAAAAAAATGCGAGTTCGGGGTAGCCTCCGGAAAGTTTCTCGAACATATCGTCACCAAGAGAGGCATTGAAGCAAACCCCGACCAAATTCGATCCCTGATTGAAATGCCGAGTCCGAAGAATTAAAAATAGGTGCAAACTTTAGTAGGAAAAATTGCAGCCTTGAGTAGATTCATTTCTCGAGTTTCGGATAGATGCTGACCGTTATTTAGTTTATTGAGGAAGGGTAAGGGATTCACATGGAACAAAAAGTGCGAGGCAGCTTTCGGTAACTTGAAAAAAATACTTGGGTCAGTCACCCATCCTCAACACACCAGAAGAAGGGGAAGAGTTGGGGATCTATTTAGCGGCCACCGCAACATCCATAAGCTTGGTGCTTTTTAAGGCGGACCTTGGACGAGAATACCCTATCTATTGTGTCAACAAAAACTTGGACCGTCAGAGGTTAGGTACACCAGTACTGAGAATGTCGACTTATCTTTGGTTTACTCGTCCCACAAGCTCCGACCTTACTTTCTATCCTACCGAATCCATGTAGTAACTGATCACCTGTTGAAATATATGATGTATAGGTTGGATAAATCTAGGTGGATGGCAAAATGGGCAGTAACTTTGGGGGAGTATGACTTACAGTTCGAAGCACGAACAACTTTGAAGGGGCAAGTGTTGGCAGAATTCCTAGCGGATTTCCCGATTGAAGATCAAGACTAAGAAGAAGAGGTTTTAGAGGAGAGGGGAAGGGGCCTTGACCTCTAACCTTTGGAGAAATCATCGAGACCTTGGAAGAACTTGGAGAACTCGCAGTGCCTTTGCTGGAGCCGAACTTGAAAGGACGCACAAAAGCACATATATAATGAGAGAAAACAGAAACAACAGAGAAACCAAAAGGAAAAATGAAAAATGAAAGGGAATGGGGTATATATAGGCTTGAGAAGTCTCGAGATACAAACCAAGATCAACGGCCAGGATCCTATCGAGAGACGAAAAAATAATGAGGACACCAGAGCATTTAATGACGCTAGAAGTGAGGTGACCATTCGAACACGTGTGTGTTATTCACCAGTCGCAGAGTACCACGTGTAGGCGACGCATAATTACGCCGTTCAAATCAACAGTCGGGAGCACACATCATGAGGGAAATTATAACGTTTGTCGTCTTATAAAAGTGTATGGTCGGACATCATAAGTCAGTGCAATTAATGAGCCAGGACAAACCAACACCCAATCGAAGTTTGCCAGATGTCATCTTTTATGTATCTCAGGGCCTCGAATATAGATCCAAGACCTCGAGAGGGGGTATTGTGAACGGTAATTCTCAGAATTATATACACATGGCAACCAACATAAATAATTACTGACCCACCGAGTTATGTGGGAAATGCACTAAGCTTAAAATATATGTCGGATCATTTAGGGCTGACATGACAGGCTTGACAACGCTATCATTGACAAGACGGATGTGACAGCTCATAGCCTGACAGATAGGTTGCAACTGCCCCAAATCGTTAGGGCAGTTGTAGCAACTCTTGGAACTATCAAGTCAGAGAGCAGGTGCAACAACTCTGAGAGAAATCACTGAGAATATCTTGGGAAATTCATCAATTAGGATCCCTATAAACACCAGGTTGCAACTTATGTAAAGGGTTAGAAAAAATCTTCTTTGAGAACTCTTTAATAGCTCGACACTAATTTTAACTTGATTGTCAGAGTGGTCTTGTAACAGGCTACCCACCGAGCTAAAAACTTTCAAGGGAGATCTCGAGGTAGAGAGAAAAAATGCATCTACAATCGTGGACCAGGATTTCATCATTGGTGTTTCTCAATTGAATTATAGGTTTATTACGCTTCGTTTTCTCTGATTTGAGTTCAGATATGATGATACTCATATTTTTAGGGTTTTTATGTTGGTTTTTAGGGTTTTTTGGTGATTTCAAATTCGTAAAAAAAAAGGGGTGATAATTTCTCGAATCCATCGACTATTTGAATGACTTAAAGTTAAACCATTCACCTTTAGTACTTGGACAACAAAAATCCCTTTCACTAGTCTAATTTATTGGTCCAATTTTCATGATTATTTAATCTTGGATTAAGTATCAATCCGTAGGCTTGTAAAAAATCCTATCTTGAAAAGTTCTTGCATCCAATGGTTAAAAATCATCAATCAAACTGATCTTTGTCACCCAAAAAGAATTTTGAAGTGCATAAGATCTAGTTTCTTTCTTTATGATTGATGATTAAGTTTTAATTAAGTGGTACCGGATATTTTTCCTGAAGTTCTGACTAATCTGTTCTTTGATCCATGTAATGAATTCACCCGTCCACTAGGAAAAATGAACCCCCGACCTTTATTTTGCAATGTATCAAACCAACTAAGCTATGAGTCTAGGTCACCCACCGCCTCAAAAAAAAAAATAAAAAAATCAATGTATCGTTTGTATTAGTTGAACTATTATTGAAATGAAAGTTGAACTTCCTTTTGGTACCCTTCAAAGAGTCTTTCTATTTTTTATCCCATTTATAAAGAATTTGGAAAAAAATAGATTTGTTTTTTCCTTTATTTTTCATTGGATTTATTTGATGGGATAATAGCTTAGATCTGATTTTTCTTTTCTTTTTTCGTTTTACTTTGGCAACCAAGCACTAGAAAGTTTTACGAGGCTTTCCGATTGTTACTACCAAACATCTCAAAATGTAAAAACGTGTAAAACACTATAAATGCAAACACAAAGTTTTGCGTTTGTAGGATTTCATAGAGCAAACAAGCAGGGGCTAAGAATCATCAATCCAGGAAGTCTGTAAAGTCATGAAGATAATTTTTTTTCCAAATTGAAATCATCAGTAAAAAAAAGTATGTAGTGTATTAACTACAAGAAGAAATTATTGATTTGGGAAGAAGCTTGGGAATTGTCCTGATCATATGATCGAGAATGCGCATGTCTCCCTTCATACATCGTGATCACATTCTGTAGGTCCTCCGCTAACTGCTCCACTCGCTTCTTGACATGACAATTGTCATGTGTACAACGATAGTAGCTCTTGTACCCCATCACATAGCTGTTTATTATTTGAAAACGGATATAAAGACACTTTCAATAACAGAAGACATGACTTTAAACATTAGCGGAATGGATGAATAAGATTTGTTTAACCAACCTTAAATCCTTGGGTCAAGATTTTGATGATGATGAGCTGTTAATAAACCAAAATGTTATTAAATGTGGTTGGACTATTATGGGACCCTTCTTTCGATTTGGTTGGACCCATTTAGATTTGATACCATTATCATATTTCTTTTATTTTTATTGATAAAGAACTTTTAGTAAGAAAGAAGTAGAACAGAAAAAGAAACAAGGGAAAAAACCACCAACCAAAATAACTCCTTAAAACTTAAAACAAAATATCATCAAAGGACACTTCTCGAAATTCTTTTAACACTATGCATCAAAAGAATATGAATACCTTAGGGTTGCGTTTTCAAATGGTCCAACATACAGCAATTTGCCAACAATGGATCGAATACAAAAAAGATAGCTAATTAGAAGCACCAACAAACATTAAACAGAGAGATAAAATTGGGCCGAAGTTCTTGGGAATAAAAGTCTTTTTGAGGTAGGAATGTCCATACCTTACAAACATGATATAAGTTCAGTAATTATCTTGGTGATGACGTGGGTTTATCCGAAACAAAGTGGATTTTAATGGTAATTTACCCTCATGTGCTTGTAACAAATATAGGTTAGAGAGGTAAATTTTTTTTGAGAATTCTCACTAGAACATTGAGGGCAACAAGGGGCAAATTAGTTTCCAAAACTAGCCCAAGGTCCCTTTTTTTTTGTATAAGAAAGCAAGGATTTATCTGTGGATTTCTGTTCTATAGAAGAGGCAAAAAAGTAAAATCCTAGCCGATGTGTATGTATGGGCTTGAGATTAAACAAAGCATGAGGGTCATAGTGGTAAAATCGATTTTAAATGCTTAGTTTGTTGGTGAAAAACGAGTGGATAAGAGCCAATAAGTGAAAGTTTGTTACGAACTCAAGCTTCAGAGGCCAAATGATTAGTGGGGACTTTGAAATCCGACAAAAATGTCTTTGGTCCGACCTTACGGACTTGAGTCCGATTTTGTGTGCTGGATGTGGGTCCAATTCATTGAATCGGACCTAAATTGACTTAAAATGGGCTTTACTCCAAGTGGCCCACAAACCCCTTAAATTGCTATAAATTTGGATTTCTTTTCTTTTTCTTTTTATTTTTTTGTGGGGTTTGTGTGTCTGTGTGTGTGTGTGTGTGTGGGGTGGGGGGCATAGGAAATTTGTTTTCATTTTTTTTTTTGTGGGGTTTTTGTGTGCGTGTGTGTGTGTGTGTGTGTGTGTTTTTTTTTTTTTTTTTGGGGGGGGGGGGGGTATATAGGGTGTTCATAATATGGATATACATTAAGATTGATTTGTTATATAACACATAGATACACATCTTATAACTAAAAAATATTATACGATATAACGATTGGGATTGATATGGGGGAAAAAAATAATCCGGACCGATAAAAAGATGAAATCCTATTGTTTGGGCACAACTCATATCTTAAGGATACAATGCATGTACCTAGGATACATCTCGACCATTGGATTTTGTATTATAATTAGTGGTCATGATTTTGTGTTTCTCTACGAGTCTATTCTAATTTCCAGGAGTCCATGGATCCCAAATTCCCAACCCAGAATATAATCCATTCAAAGTTATTTCAAATTATGTTAAAAGAAGAATGAAAAGAGAAAGAATTTAAGAGAACTATTAGTTAACTATATCTCTTCTATTAATACATAATGTTAAGATTCTAAGTACAAGACAAGTCAAACAACCACTCCCAACAGTTCTACCTCTCTTCTTCTTATTAAGGTCATGAAGATCATTTTTTTTTTTTTCTGAATTGGAATAGCCGGACACATACAAGGTAAAAGAGTATGTAGTTATTAACTACCAGAAGAAATTATTGATTTGGGAAGAAGCTTGGGAATTGTCCTGATCATGTGATGGAGAATGTGCATGTCTCCCTTCATAAGTCGTGATCACATTCCGTGGGTCCTCCGCTAATCGCTCCACTCTCTTCTTCACGCGACAATTGTCTTGTGTACAACGGTAGTAGCTCCTGTGCCCCATCATATAAGCAAATATCATCAACTGTTTATTATTTGAAAATGGATAAATATATATAAACACACTTTCAATAACCGAAGACATGGCTTTGAACATTAGTGGAATGGATGAAAAAGATTTGTTTAACCAACCCTAAATCCTTAGGTCAAGACTTTGATAATGATGATGAGTTGTTTATAAACCAAAATTTTATCAACTGTGGTTGGATCATGCTCTATGGGAACCTTCTTTCGATTTGATACATAATCATGTCTTTTATTTTAATTGATAAAGAAATTTTAGTAAGAAAGGAAGGAAGTCAAGAAGATCAGCCTACAAGAAGTAGAACAGAAAAAGAAACAAAGGAAAAAACCACCAACCAAAATAACTCCTTAAAAAAACATAATCTTAGTTAAACAAAATGTCATAAAGGAGACTTCTCGAATTTCTTTGAACACTTTGCACCAAAAGATTATGGTCCAACATACTGCGAAAGGGGATTAAAAATCCAACTAGGTATTTTCCATGAAGGAAATACCACAATTTGCCAACAATGGAATATAAAAAAGATAGCTGATGAGAAGCACCAACAAACATTAAACAGAATCATAAAATTGGGCCGTAGTTCATGCAAGAAGGAACAATGAAGTAAAAGACTATTGGCCGATTCCATACTTTACAAAGACAAAAGAAGCGAAAATGCATTGCCTTTTTCTAAAATCTTACCTTGGAAAGAGAAATATTCAAAATTTTGTATTTTAAAACAGTTTGCAAAAACCATTTATAAACTAAGTTCAACAGTAAAAACATGAAAAGTTCTTTAGAAAATCGAAGTTCGATTTGAATTGGAATGGATTTTTACAAAAATATGTCTGCTGTGAAGATTGGGTTGGAGCTCAGGGGGATGGCAATCTGTTTTTCACAATACATTATTGAAGAATTAAGGAGATAACTGAACATCAATATCATGTAAAAGGTAGTATAAATTATAGATGGATACTCGAAAATGCATGATAATGCCTATTGGAGATCGTCATTGATGAAAATGAAGAGTTCCTCCTAATTATTACTAGAAAGAAATGATGGATTTATTCAGGCTAGACTAAAACCAGATGGATATACCTTTCTCGTAAGAGTTTTCTCAATGGTTATCAAGCAATAGTAAATCATTTGCATTGCAAATTAAATGCAAATGATTTGTAGTGTACCAAGCAAGGCCTTTGATTCAAAATATGACTTACATCAAATGGCCAACACTAATGCATTATCACAACGTGAATGTCCACAACATTAATAGTAAACTTAAGTTCCCCATAAAAATCTATAAATAGAGAATTAGGACTTGTTCTTTTGAGTTTCAGGATTTAGTTTTTTTTTTTTGTTTTTTTGCTTTTAAGCCAAAAAAGTCAGATGAATGATGTTTGTTTGGGATTTTTTTGCTCCCGCGGATTTTAACTGAAGTCCAAAAGTAACTCTTAACGGAAGCCACCCAAGAGAGGTTTCTTCAAATGGCTTTTGCGAGAAGCCAAAAACGTAAAATGATTCAAGTGTAGTTACCAAAATACCTTTAATCTTTAATCAAATTTCCAACCAAATTTAATCTTAAAAAATTAAAGGAGATTAGCAGAATATCATTCATCTTTCAAATTACCCATCATCTTTACCAAAATACCCTTCATTTTTACCAAAATACCCTTCATCTTTAATCAAATTTCTAAACAAACTTAACCTTAAAAATAAAAGAGAATTATCAAAATACTCTTCATCTTTACCAAAATATCTTTCATCTTTAACTAAATTTCAAAACAAAAAAAGATTATCAAAATACCCTTCATCTTTACCAAATTACCATTCATCTTTAATCAAATTTTCAACCAAACTTAATCTTAAAAAATAAAAGAAAATCATCAAAATATCCTTAATCTTTACCAAAATACCGTTCATCTTATAAAATACCCTTCATCTTTACCAAAATATCTTTTATCTTTAATCAAATTTTCAAAAAGAAGATTACCAAAATATCCTTCATCTTTAATCAAATTTCTAACCAAACTTAACCTTAAAAAATAAAAGAAAATTACCAAAATATCCTTCATCTTTAATCAAATTTCCAACCAAACTTAACCTTAAAAAATAAAATGGGATTACCAAAATACCCTTCATCTTTCAAAAGGGGATTACTACCAAAATACCTTTCATCTTTACTACCAAGATCAAAAGTAATTCATCAGCACTACTTTATTACCAAACACCCTTCATTTTTATGTGGATTTTGAATTGTGTATTGTGCAGGTATTTTTTTTATCAGGAAAATTTCATATGTCCATTTTTAAGAGGAGATATTGTCGAAATTTTGATAGAATTATAAAATTTATAAATTTATTGAAATTGAAAATAATTATTTTTATAATTTTTTAATATAAATTATATATATATATATATAGGTACTCTGGTCATTTTTAGTGTATTCTGGGTGCATTATCAACATTAAGAGTATTCTGAACATTTTATCAGAATCCAACAATAAAAATCTGTCAAACAAACATCAATTTCTAGCTTATGTGCTTTTGTAATGAACAAGCTTTTGCTGGATGTAACTTTTCAGGCTTTGGACTTCTACTTCTTTCAGAAGTTGACTTTTAGAGTTGAAACTAACTTCTATAAAGAACAGACCCTTAATCTCCTTGGCAATGGAGAAAATCAAGCTTGGAGAATTTTTGGAGATACTTGCTTGAATACTATGTTTCTTCATCTTTGTTTTCTTCCTGACTAGAGTACTATATATGGCTTGACTTCGACATCAAAGTGAAGTTTTCAAGTACCACACCAATTAAAAGAAAAGGAAATTGAAAGAAAATCTTTGTGCCTTGATCTCAAGTATCTTTATTTTTTGTTCTAATATTTGTTTCATCACCCTCCCATGAGTTCATATAGTATGACTCTAATAATTAATTTTGATGTCTCCATAGGTAGTGTAGTTGTTATAAAATTTAAACTTAGTCCTATAATTTTTCCATGCCAAATAATGTATATAGGAATTCTACATCTTGTAATGGTCTATCTCCTTTTATCACTTGACAATGACAATACACATTGAAAGAGTTACAAGATGACTCGTTACAAACTTGAAAGTGTAAAATTAATCAAGCCGACGTAGAAACTCTCTGAGTTAGCCTAGAATAAAACGAGGTACGTCTAACATGTTATATTTAATGTTATTTTATTGTGTCATATTACTAATTTTAAAATCATATCTGTTTGTTTTCATCCAAAATAGAACAGATTAAGAGACTATCAAATTAGATGCAACCCAGCCGAGTTTCCAAGTTGTCTCCACAAGTTTCTGTGTCAACTAGGTGAATTTCCCTTTTTTGAGTTTATATACTGACCAGCAAATGTTTCACCTGAGTTTCAGATTATGGGAATGGGATAGACTATTCCAGATAAGAACCCATCATCTATTATTTGGTTTGGAGAAATAATTGGGCTAATTAAGCCCAACCTTATCCCAGCATTATCAACAGATTTCTTTTTTACTTTTTTTAGAGCTGTGGCAAATTCTGCTAAAATAAATCAATTTCTTCAAAAAAGACAATTGGCATTATGTTTATTAACTTTTCTCTAAAATCTACTGTACACATGAATTAAAAAGTTGTCCGACATCTAGATGTCTCACTTGATCATCTTGGTATTGCCTGTGAACGAGACAAGAATGTCAAAATCGGGATTTATTTTCTTTTTCATCATCAATCCTTTAATTCTTCTTATTCTCTTTTTCTGGTTCACAAATCTCAAAAAATGCTAAAAAGCATATGAGATCAAGATGATTCGTCTGAGTCCTTTTAGTGTCCTTTGTGAATGAGATGAGACACAAAACTGAGATTTCAAACCATGAGTAATGTACATCTTTTGGTGAACTCATTTTCATTTTTAATTGGCATTGTTATGTAATCATCTTATATTAACATCTTCATATGATTTGTATTCAAAGTTATAAAGTTTGAATCTCATTTATGAAAGCTACTTTTACTAGATTCCCAACAATGTAAGAGGAACTTGGTAAGAAATCTTAATGTGGTGATCATGAAATGAAAAGGCTCCAAAAGGCAAAATGATAAAAATCACTTTATTAGTAACTTTAATTAACATCTTACATCAAGTTAAAGAAAAGGATTCCATGTGAAAACCACTAACCCAAACCTACATTACCATAAGAGCACATATATAGTTTAATTACTACACCAATCATATACATTCCAAATCAATGAGGGAGCTAAGTCTATAAAAACCCTAATTTTAGTGAAAGAGAAGCATTATGTAGACAAAATTAAAACCATTTTCCAAGTCTTCACTAATATCTTAAAAGCATAAAGAATACCTATAATAAATCCTTAGCTGGTTAAGCAAAATAAACAATTATATATGAAATAATGAGAGAGAGAGAGAGAGAGAGAGAGCATATATATATATATGGTGCACTAGCACATAGTTTCTAAGGTAATTAACACAAAGTATGTGAGAGTATGGAGTACCTTGGATGTTGTGTGTTCTTCACTACTTTCTGACCGTACTTCCTCCACTTGTAACCATCGTCCAAGACATCCACGTCACTCATAGTCTTGAAGCAAAACCTTGGCTCTCTAATTTTTCTCCTTGCCTTCGTCACCTTCTTCATCTTCATTGCACCAACTCCTACATGATTAACTCCACCATATCTCTTACTTCCCAACCATCCTTCCACTTCTCCCCAAGCCCTGAAATCGTTAAAATCTAAATCCATCTCTTTATATAAATATATAGAGAGAGAAGGAAGAGAGAGAGAGAGAGAGAGAGAGAGAGAGAGAGAGAGAGAGAGAGAGAGATATTCACATAATTATAAACATTTAAGGGTCATTTTCTGCATGAAATTTTTTTAAGGAGTTTAGTATGATGGTTTTAATAATTGTTTACAAATGGGTAATGTAAAAGAAACCATAATTAATCAAGTTTTCTTCTTTGGTTTGCTTACTTTTTGTTTATTCTCATGAGAATATATTGTAAATAAATTATTTTATAAGGAGAAATTTACCATAGATTAGTGTTAGATCTTTGAAGTGGAGGACCTTCTTCAAATTCATCAAGATGAGAAATTACGTCTCTTTGCTTTGGGGCTGCGGAAGAGAGATTTTCACTTAGATGAGAAGTAACATCTCTTGTGCCCATAGAAGTACTTCTGTTGGGTTGAAGATACCCAAGTGGATGAAAGGTCCAGTTGGGAGGGACAGAAGATCCATTTGCGTAGAAACCCATTTGAGAGGATGACATCTCTTGATCCTCCAATAAGCCCTGGTTTAGCATAACTTGAGAAGATGAAGACATCTCTCTCTCTCTCTCTAAGCGGTGTGGTTAACTGTAGAAGATCAAAAAGAAAGAAGTGTTGGTGCTTAAAAGGATTACTTCGGATCTGTCTCTCTCTCTCTGGTTAGTGAGATATTGAAATTGAAACTTAAAAAGAAGGAAAAGGGTCTTTCACCCACCATCTCTATCGAACTTAAAGGATGCTACCAAGCAAAGCGTTAAAGTCGTGTTGAACGGTATCAAACCCCCAAAGACTCTCTCTCTCACACACAGACACATACGCACAATATGAAAAAGGAAAAGAGTCGTGATAATATAATTCACCCGTGGCATATTCAATCGACTCTCTCTGATGTGACAAGTTTGAGAACCGTAGATGTGTATCCCTTGGGATACATGATTCACTTTTCCCATAAAAAACTGTATCCCTAGATGTACATGTCTACGGTTCTCGAACTTATCCATTTCAAGAAGTCGATTGAGTATGCCACCTAATGAGGCATGGGGGGAATTGTAATGATTTTCCGACTCCCCCCATGTGGTATACTCAAAATACTCTCCTGGTATGACATGTTCTAGAATCATAAATATTTTTGTCTCGGAATACACAACTATACATATTTATGGGGATGGGGATGGGGGGACTTTGTTTTTCATTATAATGATTTTCTGACCCTCTCATGTGGCATACTCAAAATACTCTCCTGGTGTGGCATGTTCTAGGATCATAAATCTTTTTGTCTCGAGATACACAAAGGCACATATTTATGGGGATGTGTATCCCAAACAATGGTTCTAGCACAAACCACATCAAGAGAGTATTTTGAGTATGTTATGTGGAGGAGTCAGATTATCACAATTCTAGTTTGAAACATAGAAAACATATTTATGTGTTAGAATTTGTTCAACCTCACAAAGACCTGAATGTTTTTTTGCTCAAAAAAATTAATCTAAGATTTCATAGAATCGAACCACTCACATGATATCGCATGTATTGAGGGCATTCCGAAATTACAAAACTACTCTAGTTAGGCTTCATGTGGTTGACATCTTAGATTCTATGAAATCTTGGATTGACTATTCTATGAGTAAAATGGCCTTGGTTGCTTGCATTCCTCCGATCAACATGGTTGGAGAGTAGAATTTTTCTATAATTATAAATTAAGAAGCAAAACCATTAGACATTACAAGTAAAAGGCATACCTTCCAAAAAAACCTAGTAGGATATGTTATAACAATGAACTTGAAAGATAATAATTATCTTGATTATTATAGTTTCATTATATTTCATGAACCTAATGCAAATCGAGCTGCAAATCAGTTTGGTTTGTACCAGTTGATGGTTTGTGTTTTACGAATTAATCCGATAACTTAGGTACATTCAAAATGCAACAAGATAACCTGATAAATTACTTAGTAATATCAAACTCCTTGAAAAATCTTATTAACACTAAATACAAAATGATCGACATGTATCCAAAGGTGGTAGTCAGATTAGTAGAACTTTGGACATTAGTAGGATATGAACATACTTGCAACAATAAAAAATGAGGTTTTAGAGATAATTAAACGGGTGTTAGTGAAAGTAGATATGAACGCTCTTTCAATAAAAGAAGATGTGGCTACAGAAAGAGTGGAATGGAGGAGTAGGATTTATTTAGCAATCCTAAATTGTTGGGATAAGACATAATAATGGATACAAAAAAAAAAAAAAAAAGACTTAAACAATGGATATGGGTTGAAGGTTAGCTTTAGGCCCAATTGAGCATGATAATGTCTCGATTAGTGATCATTAATTGATTGATACAAAACTCAACTTGATTTCAGAACATAGATTTTCCATGGTGATTTGAAATTAAAGTTATGAAAAAGTCGCGAGATATCGGAATCATTAAGAACCCTGAAAGATGAGTTACATGAGGAAATAAGTATCTCAAAATTTCTATAAATTTCTATTGTTTTGATAATGGTTCCCCCAATTACTAAAATTGCTTGGATTAATATAAGGGAAAACTTAAAGTATCCTGGTAGGCAGATTTATTTCTAAATAGTCCTTAAGTTTTGCGCGATAGCTTGATAGGATATTTAGTAAACTTATCATTTCTTAATGGTCCCTCATTAGTCATTATTGGTGAACTCACCGCTTTTTTAATTGTTGTCGAGTTCACCATTTTTAATTTATTGTCGAACTCGACACTTTTTTATTTAGTGTCGAGTTCACAATTTTTATTGCCAAACTCACTACTATTTACTATCGGATTCATCACTTTTTATTTATTGGTGAACTCGACACTAGTAAAATCCACCCATTTCCAATTTTCTGATTTTTTCGACTAAAACACACGGAAAGATCGACTAAAAACTTGAGATAACGACTTGTTTAGATGATTTCAACCCAAATAATCATTATTGATTTATTTTCATCCAAAAAATAAGAAAAAAGTGAAAAAACCTTAGTTTTTTACATGTATCTTCAAAATATTTGAAAAAACTCTTGAAAATGACTTTTTCTTTCTTCTTAAATCTTTTCTGGCAGAGTTGAGTCTTCGAAACTCAATTGAGATGTTGAAAATCCAATTTTTTTGGATGAAAATAATAAATTCGAACTCACAATCTATCAATCACTTATCAGTCCGAATTTCCATTGAGCCAACCCCTCAGTGTTCACTACCCCACTCGTTCATAATATAAAAAAAACCACTTATATTAGATTTTCAATTGAGTTTAAGGTAATGTATGAGGAAATTTAGTTCCAAATCATTAATTTTCAATTTTGATTGAATTGGACTTTATTATGCATGGTGGACCATGCATTGAAGGGACAAGGAGATTAAGGTTAGGACCTTACATATGGGAGTAGAGACATAAACTAAGAATAGAAAGTTAGTATTTCCTCACTCTCTATATATGTCATTTTCAAGTATGAATTTAAATGTCATGTTATAACCATAATAATGGAAACATCCAACCCATTCATTATTATTATTAATAATGTTTTATTACTAAATATCTTAATTGTTCATTATTGTTTTCAAGCAAAGACAAGAAGAAAAAAAAAAGCTGCTATTGACACTCCAACTTTTACTAATGCCTCACCAATTCCAATGAGAGAATTGCACACAGTAAGTGTGGTGTTAGTAAAAATTTGGTGTGGCAATAGAAATTATAAAAAAAAGGATTTTTTATTTTATTTTAGAGAGTAGGGGATATTAGATATATAGGAAAAAAGGAAGAAGGTGAATGATTGGTGTTCAGATGAGTACAGAATAATAGGAGGGAGGGACATGTAGCTATGAAAAGGAAAGATAGAATGAATACACATCCTTTCTTTCACTCACTCACTCACTCACTAGAGAGATAAAGAGAGAGGTAAGGGGGTGGGGTTTTCATTCCTTTTTCTTTTTGTTGGCACTCTACACATCACGCAATGATGATAAATCTCGGGTGCAAATCTCTCTCCCTTCAGCTTCGGCGGTGATGCTATTATTACGATATTCGATGAAAGTGGGCCCTTTTGACTTTTG
Source organism: Akebia trifoliata (assembly GCF_017979445.1). NCBI lineage: Eukaryota > Viridiplantae > Streptophyta > Magnoliopsida > Ranunculales > Lardizabalaceae > Akebia > Akebia trifoliata. Next base: position 14,366,800 of record NC_141376.1, on the reverse strand, counting down.
CTAAAAAGCAAAATAAAAAAGCCTCTCAACTTTCTTCACTCCCACCCCCCTAACTTTTATCTTATTATCCCTTTTACTCTTTTTTCCTTTTGTCCCAACTTTCCCTCCCAAATTCCAAAACCTTATAACTTTTCACCTTAATCTAATGTCTCTAGTATACCGATTTGAATCTCTTTAAATAATAATTCTTGTAGAATGATCACTTGGAGGGAAAATATAAATGGTAGAAATGTAAAGGAAATTATGAGGAATGTTTGGGTTTAACCGTTTAAGGTTAAATGATATATATATATATAATATATATATATATATATATATTATATATATATATATATATATATATATATAGGGAAATGTTTAGCACCCTAAGTTTTACCACACACTTTAACAAACGTTTTTTGTCCTACATGGGTTAGAAGTTTTGGAATTGGCTGATTTTTGGTGAGGATGATCTCTATGATTAGAAGATCTTCCTCCCCAAAAATCAGCCCATTCCAAAATGTTTAGCCCCATGTTTACACGTTGAAAAATTGTGGACCGTCCATTTTTTGTAAACCATTTTTGATGGGGTTAGAAGTTTTGGAATGAGCTGATTTTTGGTGAGGATGATCTCCTCACCATAGAGATCATCCTCACCAAAAATCAGCCCATTCCAAAACTTCTAACCTATGTAAGACAAAACACGTTTGTTAAAATGTGTGGTAAAGCTTAGGGTGCCGAACGGGACCCATATATATATATATAGATATATATATATATATATATGGGTGGTGTTCGGAGGCCCTAAAAAGAGTCAAACATGTTTTCAATGTATGGGTTAGAAGTTTTGGAATTGACTGATTTTTTTGTGAGGATGATCTTAGGATTAGAAGTTTTGGAATGAGCTGATTTTTTGTTAGGATGATCTCTTCATTATAGAGATCATTCGCACAAAAAATTAGTTCATTCTGAAACTTCTAATCCTATTTTGAAAAATGTTTGGCACAATGTTTGGTTTTCTTTAGTGTTTTTTGTAAACAACTTTTGATGGGATTAGAAGTTTCGAAATGAACTGATTTATGGTGACAATGATCTCTATGGTTCTGAGACTACTAATCCATATAAGACAAAAATCATTTACATAGATTTTGTCACCATTATTGTTCCATGAACTGTCCCCATCTATATATATATGGGTCCCGTTCGACACCCAATCATTTACCCAACCGTTTGCCCAACATGTTTTGTCCTACATGGGTTAGAAGTCTTGGAATAAGCTGATTTTTTATGAGAATGATCTTTATGGTGAGGAGATCATCCTCACAAAAAATCAACCCATTCCAAAACTTCTAACCCCATCAAAAATGATTTACAAAAAATGGACGGTCCACGATTTTTCAACTTGTAAACATGAGGTTAGAAGTTTTGGAATGGGCTGATTTTTGGTGAGGACGGTTAGAAGATCATCCTCACAAAAAATCAGCCAATTCCAAAACTTCTAACTCATGTATGACAAAACGTGTTGGGCAAATGGTTGGGTGCTGAACATTTCCCTATATATATATATATGGATTAGGATCCGTATACACATATATCTACAGCGTGTTTTGTCTTATGTGGGCTAAAAGTTTTGGATTGAGCTAATTTTGGTGAGGATGATCTCTATGATGAGGAGATCATCCTTGCTAAAACTCAGTTCAATCCGAAATTTTTAACATCGTCAAAAGTGATTTACAAAAAATGGACGGTCTAAAATTCTTCAACTCATAAATATGGGGGTTAGAAGTTTTAGAATTAGCTGATTTTTGGTGAAGATGATCTCCTCGTCATAGAGATCATCCTAACCAAAAATTAGCTCAATCCGAAACTTTTAGTCCACATAGGACCAAACAAGTTGTAGATATATGAGTAGATATATGTGTAGAAGGATCCTGATCCATATATATATATATATATATATATAATATATATATATATATATATTTGTTTGGTTTTGGTTGGAAATAAAAAAAATAATTTTGACCTATCTGTGTACCAAAAAAGATTAGTGGTTAATAATTAATAGGTAAAGATGGAGTTTGATTCCAATGTGTATTACCAACACTCTCGTATTTTAACCAACTTACATGGCTACACCTGGAAGTTAGATATATATATATATGTGGGGTCCCGTTCGGCATCCAACCATTTACCCAACAATTTGCCAAACCATTTTTGTCTTACATGGTTAGAAGTTTTGAAATGGGCTGATTTTTGGTGAGGATGATCTCTATGGTGAGGAGATCATCCTCACCAAAAATCATCCCATTCCAAAACTTCTAACCCCATGTTTACAAGTTGAAAAATCGTGGACCGTCCATTTTTTGTAAAGCATTTGTGATGGGGTTAGAAGTTTTGGAATGGACTAATTTTTGGTGAGGATGATCTCCTCACCATAGACATCATCCTCACCAAAAATCAGCCCATTCCAATACTTCTAACCCATGTAAGACAAAAATGGTTGGGTGTTGAACATTTCCCATATATGTGAATCACTTTGTAAACAAAAAGTTCTGTTTTGGGCATACTAAAGCTAAACAAAAATGAAGCCATGACCTTAGTTCAAAACTTGTCTTTATTTACTACTAATTAAACTAGGAGCCAACTTGATACAAGTGGAGAGCTAAGATGAAATCTTAAAATGAGACCTTTTTGTGAGTAAAAAACTCGAGAGAGATCAATGAAGATTGGAGATAATGTAAAAAAAAGGATTTTATAATCTTTATTTTTCTAAGAAAAAAATGTTAACATACAAATATAGTGTCAATGGGTGGGTTCCGATTTTGTTCCTAAGGTATTTAGAACCATAACCATTAATTTCTTTCGGTTCCAATTCTAAAATAAGTGGAAAGGGAATCAAAACCACCCAAAAACATGGGTATCCATCGGTTTTGATTCTCAAAAATCGAATGAAAAAAAAATATATTTTTAAATATTGTAAAACCTTTTAAAAAATTAACATATGATCCAAAAAATTACCAACTTAATTACTATCTATACTACTAAAGACATGCATCAATGCTTTTTTTTTTTTTCTTTCAAAAAGTAAATTTATCTTCTTTTCAAGTACTAAACTTCTAAAAGAGGTGGCCTATTTTAAACTCTAATTCATAGTTTATATTAAAAATGAGAGAACTTTATATAATGTATATTAATTTTAAAGTGTAGGAAAATCTTAAATCATCAATAATATAAAACAAAATAATCTGGTTTCAGCTCCCCATCAAATAGAACCTATCAGTTCCGATTCTTATCAGTTTCGTTCCATTTTAAAAATCAGAATCTGGGTTTTCAATTTCAATTTCGATTAGATGGGTACCCATTGACACCCTTACGCACAAGATTTTTTTTTTTGAAGTTTCTAATTTTTTTTTTGGAAACTAACATTTTCTTTTTCGAATCCTTGATGAATTTGAGTTATTATTATTATATATATATGGGTCAAGTTCAGCAGCCAACGTTAGGGAGCCAATACATTTATCCTATATGGTTTATAAGTTTCAGATTGGGCTGATTTTTAGTGATGATGATCTCTATGACGAGGAGATAATCCTCACAAAAAATCAGCTCAATTTGAAACTTCTAATCTCATAAAAAATGATTTAGAATTGTGAACTATTGAATTTTTATCAACAATTTGTAAATCACTTTTGATGGATTTAGAAGTTTCAGATTGGGCTGATTTTTTTGTGAGGACGATCTCCTCACCATAGAAACCACCCTCACAAAAAATCAGCTCAATCCAAAACTTTTAAGTCATATAGGACAAATTTTAATTTCCAACATTGGTTGTCGACCCACGATGGTGCACCCTCACTTATTTGGTGCGTGTGATGTGTGGGCATTGCACGTGCCTTGAGACTAGTGTTTGGATAAGATCATAGTTTATGGACTCAACAAAGCTTAGATACAGGCCGGGTCCGCTATCTATAGGGATACTTGGTTATCAAAAATAAAAACAAAAAAGCATTGGTTGCTGAATGCCACCCTATATGTGTGAGGTTAAAACTCTAGGGAGAGATAGAGATGAAAGAGAGTGCTTTCTTTAGAAACTAATATTTATGGGAATCTAAGAGATCTTTTAGTTAGTTTTTATTTATTTATTTATTTTCTTGAGAAACCATTACAAAATCTTTTTGGAAATTCCAACATGTCCAACTTGTAAAGAAGTATTCTAATTCTTTTTCTCCAAAACCTTTCCAATCCCAACGCATAAGGAGATGTAATAAAAGATTAATGTTTTTATTTTTAATTTTTAAACAAAGTGATAATCTTTAAAACAAAAATATAACAATTGAAAGCCTTATCCAATCGTGGGGCCTTAGGCGATTGTCTAAGTGGCCTTATGCTTTAGTCGGCCTTGAATTAAGCCTAATTATATTGACACTAAGTCAAATTAAAATCGTAAGTGATTTGAAATATACAAAAATTATTATTATTTTTCTATGATTGGGAACGGTAACTTCAAAGGCTTCAATGGGACGTTAGCATTCTTCAAAATCATGACTTTTCATAATTTATTTTTAAAAAGTATTATTTATTTTGTCTTTATGAAAATCCAGTTAATTGCATTGTTACGATAGAGTCATTTGTTTTCGTTCCAAAAGAAAACATAAGATTTGGAGGTTGCTAATATTACATTAAAGTTGAACATATTAGCATCTCCCCATGTGTTTTTAATATCAAATAAAAACTAGATTATTTGTTATCATTCTAATTTTTGGTCAGAACTAATAATATAAAGTGGAGTCAATATATATAATTTTATTTCTTTATTTCATACATAATGAGAATTCTATTGACCTTTTGATGCTCCTACCATACACCTCCCACATATATTATTTTGTGTATCATCATATAATAATTTTTCTAAACAATTGCCCTTTCTATTCAAAGGAGTGACGGTGATCTCAATGTTTAGGTTATGCCATTGCCATATTTTTTTAGGTATTAATTAAAATTTTCATTCAAAATCTTATTTATAAATTAAGTAGAAGTAGAAAAGAAAATTTAACTAAAAGTCATCAGTCCTATCTGTTGCAATTTTATTACAAAAACTTCATTACTTTATCAAGTTTGTTACTTGAATAAACCTTACTTTATAAATCATGCTACCATAACTAACGTATTAAGAGTTCAAATCTTAATAAGAGTCATTGGCCCACATGAATTATCAAATTAGAAACCCAATAATAGCCCTCTAATTTCCATTATGGTTTCAAACTCGTCCGAGACCGAAATGTATCGTTCGAGTCATCTCGATATCAGGCTTAACAAGACGGACGTACAAGTCAGTTTTTAGAACGAGATTTAATACCTCACGTTCATTTTTAAAAAATTGGACGAGACGTCTCAAACATATCAAAAAATTTTCCGAGACGACCTGGTATCAAGCATGGATGAGATGAGACGTGAAACCGAATTTTAAAACCATGGTTTCCAGGGAAGAACTTAGATTAAAAAAATATATATATTGAAAAAAAAAAAAAATCCTTTTAGAACTTGATCGTAGGTGTTGAAAATCGATGACTATCGGACTCCCAATTTTAAAATGAAATTTAATGGTGAAAATTATCTTTTTATTTATTTATTATTATTTATTTTTTAAAGTTCTTAAAATTTTTTCCTTTATAATCCTGTGCCATTATATTATGTTTTTGTATGCTAGAAATTGATGTAGTTATAATCCATTCTAAGTTATTTTAAGTAACAAATTAACTCAAAAATTTAAATTTTATGATGTGGATCCCTATTTCAGGGTTTGCTCGGTAAAAAACTTGATAAAATAAGGTTTGTTGGGTAATAAATTTCATAAAATAAGATTTAATTGGAGTTGTCAGAATTCCAATGGACTTCTAATAATAAAAATACAACAGTTGCATCTGCCGGGTAAATCTCTCTCAAAATAATCATCAAATGGCATAATAATTACAAAAACTCAAAAAGAAGGGATATGAAGTTAGATGTTAAAGACAAAAACTCTATTAATTAAAGTTGTTCGCCTTGCGTGGGCCTAACGTACGCATGATGTCATATCACAACGTACGGTGGGGAATAACATGTAGCATCACCTACAGACATTTAACTATTAAAAACTTTTTTATTTTATATATATATATATATAGGGAGAGAGAGAGACGGAGAGGGGCGTGGGGGCTGCAAAACGGCATCATTTCTTTTTTTGTCTCTGTTTATAGGTGTGGCCATTATCATCATCAATGTGATTAATCCATCTTTTTTTTTTTTTTTTTTCCCCTCTTTTTTCTCTCTCTTATTCTTAAAATGCTTTTTATACTCTTTTTTGTTTTTTCATTTCTACGCCAAATTATCATAAATACCCTTCATTTTCAAGTAATGACAATTGCTAAGGTCCTATTTGATGGACCTCTCTACTTTCAACCTAACTCTCACACGAAATAAATACTTTTTTGAATGAGATGGCCCCTTGCTTGTAATGTTGTAAAATGTTCAAAAACAATTTATTTATTTATTTATTTATTTTTATATAGAATGACAATGAGGGTTAAGGCAGACCCTAATCAATAAACATTAAAGTTGCAACCTGGACAGATTGGAGGGTAAATCTAGTATCAACCCAAGTAAGAAAATCCTTAACTCAACCCAATCGTCAGGCCTAAATTCATTAATTCAAGTTCAACTCGTGCTTGATCTTCTAAAATTGAGGTATTGACATATGCGAATCTCTTTAAAAATTTCATCATAAGAAAAGTACAATGCAACCGAAAGATTCCAAATTAGATTTATAGGTGCAAAATAAAAAACCCTTAATTATAAAATTAGTACCAGACATTCTATGCCATTAATTTACATGCAATATTTCAAATGAAAAATATTGCACAAACTTTTTCAAGTGATTCCACCAATTTTTTTTTTCAATATTTACTATATTATAATTTTTTTTTAATTATAATTTATTTTAATAATTAAATATTTAGATTTTTCCAAAAAAGTTCTACACATTATTGTTCAGTAGCCAAATGGTAATTTATGACATTAATTTTTTTTTTATATATAAATAAATTAATTCTCTTAAATAAATGTTTTGATTTTTGGATGATAAGTTTTTAGAATTACTATTGTCACACCAAATTTTGCTAATGCCAAACCAATTGTGTGCAATTTTTTGGTGATTTACGTAAAAGCTGGTGTGGCATTAGTAAAAGCTGGTGTGGCAATAGCAACTCACTAATTTTTATAAATTTTTTTCACACTAACCAAATTTTCTTGTTAACAAGATTGTTTTACAACTTTTTTGGGAGTCATAAAAGACCTGCATTTTCTCTATCTTTTTAAGGGGGTTTATTTTCATTAACAAGGGAGCTTAATTACTTTATTGTGTTAAAACAAAATACACGAAAACAACAAACTCTTGAATTTTTTCCTAATTACAATTTTTTTTCAATGATTTTATCACCATGATGTACTTGCCACTTCTTCTTTTTCCCTCAAAGAGTTAGGATTTCCTCTCTTTCCAAGTACAAAAAAATAACAAATGGTTAGTGCTTCAAATAATTTTTTATCCTTAATTGACCTTGGAGTAATTGCTCTTGCATCCTCAAGAAAAAGGTTATGCATGATACATCCCAAACTCATCCCTTAAAAAGAAAAAAGTAGCACCAAAGAAAGGAAAGATGAGATGGTGGCTTTTGTTGTTCCCACAAAACGAAGATCATTCGCTTAGAGAATTTCTCTAGTATTAAAAGTATAATTGATCCAACAACCCATGAGAGAGGACGAAGATTGAAAATTTCAATTGAAATTAAACAACATGAAGAGACCAAATTAAATTTAGATCAAAAGATCATGGGATAATCACAAAATCCCATTTTATGTTAATCACAAACATTTAAAATCTTAAAAACATGATTTTCTAACACTCCCCTTTAACACACACCCCTATCACATAATTGTAGATCATTTCCTTGAGATAAGTACTATCATAATTTTTGTGTGTGTGTGTGTATCCCAAGGTAAATGATTATGATTCTCTGATGGGTCGTAGAGGGGCCACTACGTTAAAATTGGAAAATTCGACATAAAAAATTAATGGGCCAAGGCCTACAAATTTTAGATATTGAATTTTGACGGCTTAGAGTTGTCAAATTTCTCCCATCCTTCATTAATTTGATAGTTTAGGCTCCTCGAAATTTTTTTTGACCCTTTTGTCTTTTGAATTTTATGAAATTTGACGATCCAAGACCATCAAATTTAAGCTTTTTTCACATTGTGAGCGTGTGTCAGAGGGGGTTCGAGCATCATATTATCACGACTCAAAAAATATATTATACATGAGATTTTTAAATCATTGATTGGGTTCTTCAAAATATTAATTGGATATATATATATATATTGACTCAATTTTGGAACGAGTAGATGAGATGATCGCTTCACGAGTGACGTCACTTTGTAATCTCTAAATCCATTTTGATTCGTTAAGTCATCCTATTTTTTACACCTTAATTACCAATTAAATTTAAATGGTACTCCAATCCTTTCGACCCCTAATAACGAATAATAACATTTTAATGTGATTTTATTTTCTTTTTATTTGATGGGATTGAAAACATGTAGGGAGCTGTAATTGGCACGTCAACTTTTATTAATGCCACACCAATTCTCAGGTAAATCATTAATAGAATAGCACACAATGGTGCGGCGTTAGTAAAAGTTGGTGTGCCAATAGTAACTCTCAAGATATATAATATAAAGAAAAACTAGGATTTGAGGGGCTGCAGGCTATATGTCTATCAGCTCCATTTCCTTCACACCCCCCCCCCCCCTCTCTTCTCTCTCTGCCATGAAAAGACTGAAAATCTCTCTCTCTCTCTCTCCATGAACAACACTATGGAATAATCCAGTTTTACATATTCAAAATGGCAGAACCTCACTGCATTCCCTGTGCCAACCATCAAATCAAAGAATCATGGTCGTTGAATGATAACCCCCACCATGTTCGTACTGTTTAAGTTTGGAGTAAATATATGGTGCATCCCAAGTGTATGGAGTTTGAAACACCCGACGCACAATTGCACCAAGAGACCTATAGAACTCATCAATCAACCATTTAACAAGAGAGCTACTATTTACACCCCAACTTTTACTTATTACAACCTAATTAAAAATAATGAAAATGCGTTAATAGTTGAGAATTAGTAAAAGTTGGGGAGGGGGGGGGTGCGAAACTCTCGTTTTTAGCTAGATTTTAATTTTTTGGATTTAAGATTTTTTATATGAGGCAAATTATAATGGTAAACAACTACTGAAATGGGTTGAATGCGTGATATAATGTTGAGTTAGTCAAACCCTTGTGCTTTTTGAAGAGTGTGCTTTAATCTTTAATTGGGGTGAGATAAATAATTTAAGAAATTGAGGTGTAATGGTGCCCATAGTAGCTCTTTCTATTGGTCGTAACAACATTACAAAATTTTCCTATTTAAAATTTAAAAAATAGGTAATTAATAATCAATTTGTAAAATTAATTGATCGAATAATTTTTCTAATAATTGTCGAAATGAACTTGATTACTATGAGCTAATCCAACCAATCCAATACTATTTCACGCAGGAATGCACTTACAATTAGTAAACAGTCATTTAGGACCAAAGTAATTTTCTTTAAAAAATCTTTAATTTTTATAAAATGATCAAAATACCTCTTACCCCTTATTCTAGCCTTGGAATATCTCAAAATATCTAACGAATCTTGGATATAGAAAAACTTAGATTTCGAGAATACTAATGATACATTGACGTGACAATTTAAACATATGCAACTAACGTGCAGCAAGGGAATGGAATCGTTGATCTTTTTCCTTGTGTATCTCGAAAAAAAAATCTATGCTTATGTGCCTTTGCCACTATCAACAATAAATTTTACAGATCTACCTTGAGACTCATGAAATAAGATCATAAATGATTTTATTTATTTTGATGAAAACGAGAGTACAAATCTCAATATTTTCCTCTGATTAACAGTCAAGTATAAAATAGTGATATATGTAGTTTTTCTTCTCTCCGAACTTCTGTAGAGATCCCATTTTTGCATTTGTCTGATTAATCAACTTGCCAATCCGATTGCGACGGTTCCCAATGATGAATGAATATTTTAAAGTTTTTAGTTGTTATTAGATGTGTTTCCAAAGTTCAGATGAGATATTTCAAGAAAAGCAAACTTTAAAAATAACATTATGCTAGGAGAATATGATCCCTAAACATAGAAACGATCATTTTCAGAAAAAAGAAGTTTTACGAGAAAAATCATCAAAAATTGATCAAATGACCAAAATACCCCTAACATTAGAACATCCCTAGAGCCTATAGTATGCTTCGGAAAACCCTTTCAAACATATAAAACAACAAACTAAACCCAAATAATTTTTTTTTGTAAATTTTTAAAAAATTACGAAAACACTACTCATAGGGTCTACAATCATTTTATGCCAAAAACCCATAAGTGACACAAATCAATACTTTCATTGAATTTTTTACGAAGAACAGATTTCAAAACATTCTAACTGTCGAAAAATAATCTCTCAACGCAAATGTCCTTTTTGAGGGCAAAACGATAATTTTTCAATCCTAAAATTCAAAAAATTGAAACTAATAACAAAATATTAATTAATGTAAAGTGAAATCTTAATAAATCAAATTAAAATTATTGAACAAACAAAATCAATTAATTAAGTCCACGAGCGAAATTTTAAGTGGTGGTCTATTTACTTAAGTGGGATCCACATGATATTTAATAAAGAACACATCACCAAAGGTCCCAAAGAATTAAAAAAATAATTTAATAAAGAACCCTCCATTGGGAGGTTCTCCAAAAATTAAAAAATTCTCATTCTACGTAAGTAAAAAAAATTCAAAATTCAAAATTCAAAATTCAAAAAATATTTATCAAAAATATTATCGTAATTTAAATAATTTAATAGATTAGTTAGAGATAGACCTTATCTCTAAGAGATCTAATTTGAACTTTAATCTTCACAAAGCTTTTTAAAAAAGAGCCTTTACCACCTAATTTCGTAAGTAAAAAAAATTATAGAAAAAAGAGGTCAACAACTCTCTTAATATTTCACAAAACCCTAAATCTGAAGTCCCAAGTCCATTCATAACCCTAAAGCCTTAGTTTTCAATCTAAAAACACCTAGAAACTCTTAAAAATATCCTGAAAAGTTAGTAAAACATTTAGGTTATAGGAAATAAAGTCTCATCTCGAAGATCGAAGACAAATTTACTAACAAAGATAAAGCGAAAAGATTCACATGAGGAAAGTTCTTTGTTAGTTTCTGAAAAAATCAATCGTCGCAATCACTCAGGTAAAAAAAGAAAGGTAATTTTTAATTTATGCCAGATCTAGACTATTTTGTAATGTAATTTTTTTGAAAAAAGTAGAGACCAACGTTCGTAGAGAGGGATTGGTGTCTAACACATTCCAATCCTGTAATTTGATCCCCGTACCCACAATCGTTTCGTGGTTTTGTATTTCTTATTCCTTTAGAGTTATGTTTAGATTCCTAGACCATAAAATTAGGTGGTAACTCCTAAGAAGATAAAAACAGATTCGCACCCGTAGATTGAGGGCACTTTCTGTGGCGACTCCACTGAGACTATTTTGATGATCAAACTTGAAATTTTCAAATATTAGTGCATTGCAAAATTAGCCTCGTTTTATTTTTATTTTATTTTCATTATTCTTTTAGCACAGTTGTGGATTATTTGATTAGTTTTAGTTATTTTCTTTTTTATTCTTTTTTATGGTCCAATCGGACCAATTTAAGATTTCAAAAAATAAAATAAAAATAATAAAAAAATTTAAAAAATGGGACTTATTGGCAGTCCTCTCTGTTGCACGGTTGCTAAATAAAGAGTAAATTCCTATGTTATTTGAAAGTTACTATTACCACACCAACTATTACTAATGTTACATCGACTATGTGCAATTATTTTAATGATTTATATGAGAATTGATGGAACACTAGTAAAAGTTGATGTGGCAATAGTAATTCTCTTAATATATTTTTTTAACATGCACTTTACTCTAGGATTTTTTAAATTTTTTTATGACATAATTTGTGGGTTTCAAGTGAATAAGACTAACTAACTAACCTAGTAAGATTTACTATCTTGCTAAGGGTCTTTGAGCTCATAGTGTGACATCTAAAACATGATTTAAGAAATAAAATTTTTGTACTTTGAATTTTTTTCAAATGCAATTATTTTTCATCAAAATTTTTCTCAATTTTTAAATTCGATTTCATAGCTACCCATTTTCAAAACCTTGGACCTAAGTTTATTATTTTTAAAATTGAAGTTTTTTGTCTAAGTTTTTTCCCATCAAATTAAAAGGTTGTGATATTGGATTATAGATGCGATGAACCACGTTAGCTTAATGACCCTTAGAAAAATTTGAAACCTTATGAGTTAATCAAGTTAGCCTATCTTCTCAAAATGTTTGCCAAGCATGTCCCAAGATATATATATATATATATATATATATATATATATATATATATATATATATATATATATATATATATTATATATATATATATATATATATATATATATATATATATATATGTATATAAAGTTTTTGTGTGCCTATTTCAATGGTTGATCAATGTATTTTGTGTTAGCCTAATTGATTGATCATCTTTGTTTTTTATTTTTTGCACTATCTTGATTAATTGCTTGTATGATATGTCATGATCTTGATATATTTTTGACGTGCATACGTTGATCTTGATTGATGTTATGGATACGTTTATGCTTTATGGCCATATTTTTTTAATATTCATACTTTGTTGATCTCAGGGGTGGAGCCAGGATTTAACTCATGTGGGGGCAATGTAAGAGTGGAAGTTTTTGTGTGAAGGCAATGAAGATTGTAATTTTTTTTTTGTGGGGGCAACATAACAATGGAAATTGTTTTGTGGGGCAACTAAGAGTGTAAAAGAAATTGAGAGAGCAATAGTTTATTACTCCAAAGAAGGTTTGAAAATTCTTATGGGAGCAAGTGCCCCCATTGCCCCCACTCTAAATCCGCCCCTGGTTGATTTGATGTGGTTCTTGGATTCATTTATCTGAAAAATGCCCCGAGCATACCCACTCTATTTGCATACACCACTAGCATGTCTAAGTTATGATGCATTGCACGTTTGCATGTCCCTTATAGCCAACGTAGTACTAGTGCGTGGTCCGATCTTCTCGTGAGATGAGACATTATTCATGAAAACCACAACTCCAATCACGTACTTCTATGATATATAAAATTAAGACATCCGTACTGCCTGATTAGGTGACCTTGAAAGGTATCGATACACCCACACTGGAGTGACCTGAGCCTCTATCTTATTGTAAGTTGCAAAGTCACATGTCCCGATTGCCAATGTAGTACTAGTACGTGATCGGTCTCCTTGTGAGACGCTAAACTATTTACGAAAGCTACAACCCTAACTTCTTACCTATACGGTATGTCAAACCAAGTCATCACGTACCGTCTGATTGAGTACACTCGAGAGGTATATAGGTGCACTTGGGCAATGGTGGCTAGATAAATTGCATTGCATGTAATAAATTTAGAGTCTAGAAACCTTCCTATAGGTCACGACTCGAATTTACTATTGGTGCTCTTGGGTTACTCTATTCAATCCATTCAAAATGTGAGTGGATGAACCTGTCCACACTGCTCAAATTTAACTCGCAATACCGGTCCAGCTTCATAGACGTAATTGATGAGACATGTCAATCAATATCAAGTTAAACTAGTTAGTCCAATTGGTTAATGGATCCTATGGATCAACGCATGGACCGGTTGGACTAATTGACTTTAAAAAATTGGATGAAGTCATTCAAGTAGAATATTCAGATCAATTGGATCAAACCGGCCCAAACTCAAATGGGTACACAGTCCCAATACTTTGTAATTGCTAGTTTAATTAAATGGACTAAATATTTCACATTTAATAAGATCGGGATCAGTAAAAAATCATATTAAGGGATGTACCGATTAGCACAATCTAGATCTTAATTTTTGAAGATCGTACAACCTTTAATTATGATTTAAATTTTTTTAAGATTTTTGATCAATTGACAAATCATCTTCATGTAATATTTTTTGCTCAAAATGTTTTACTTGTTAGAGACTTTGAATCTAGGGCTTTAACTTAACCAATGCTATCAAGAGGACCTTTATTTCTAATTCCTAAAAATCTATTCTCAGGTCTACAACCAGTAATTCCCTTTCAATGGGATTATATGGTTATCATTACACCTAAGCTTAATCATCTAGCGCTTAGCTAAGGTCGTAAGTCTGGTAAGTTAGAACGAATGTCACTACCAAGCGAATTGCCAAAAATAATCCCAAAATTTGAATTCGTAGAAATCTGCAAAATCCTGGCAATCTTAACCACAGAATCTCTCAACATTGCCTAGATGTTCCCTGAAAATCACAGTGCCTTAGGCCTATTGTTTAGAAAAAAATGTCCCGAGTTCTCAATCTGTAACCAATCCCATTGTGAGTACTTGTCTCTAATCCTATTTGAGTTTAATTTTTTTAATTCAGCAATGTCATGTTTTCTTTATATCGAGTTTACCTTTTTTTTCTATTGAGTCAAGTTAGATTGTCGAGTCTACAATGGCGTCTGTCATCCCATTTGAATTTAGGTGAATAAAGGAAATTTCTGAATACTCAAGCACATTAACGAATTAACTAGTAATCTAACTTCAAGGAGAGATTCTAGAATGAGAAGATAAACGTTGTGCCCAACCTTAATCGAGAAAGCAAATGTCACTGACATCGGAACAAAAAATAATTTTCAAGAAATTCAGATAGGAACCATTTTATCCCCAGAGGAATATGAGGAGATAATGAATTTACTCAAAAATTTCAAAAGACTTGTTCGCGTGATCCTATGAGGATATATTGGATGTAAGTTGGGGTGTTGTTTGAGTCTAGAAAGATATTTGCCAAATGAAATGAAAATATCGATGTGTGAGGTAAGAATTTGCAAGATCTAAGAAGATATCATGAAATGTAACAACACTGGACTTCTCAAAATGGTAAAACACCGAAATTGGATTACTATTTTTGTATTAATGGAGTAGTTGAAGCAGCCAATAAGAATCTCAATACAATCATTAAGAAGATGTGTCAATCTGATAAATAATCTCAACAGGTTTGAGCAAAATCTCAGCAATGTTTAAGCAAAATCTGAGAAAAAATCTCAGCGGGATATAAGCAAAATTTGAGAAAAATCTCAGCAAGGACTGAACAACAAATGAGAAAAATATCAGTAGGGTCTGAGTAAAATTTGAGAAAAATCTCAGCAAAGTTTGAGCAAAATCTGAGAAAAAAATTTCAACAAAATCGAAGCAAAATTTACGAAAAAATCTCAATAGGGTTTGAGCAAAATCTCAACAAGGTCTGAGCAAAATTTGAGAAAAAATCTCAACACGGTCTAAACAAAATTTGAGAAAAATCTTAGCAATGTCTGAGTAAAATCTGAGAACAAATCTCAACGGGATCTGAGCAAATCTAAGAAAAATCTCAGCAAAGTTTGAGCAAAATTTGATAAAGATCTTTGCAAGGTCTAAGTAAAATCTGAGAAAAAATCTCATCGGGGTTTCAGCAAAATTCGAGAAAAAACTTGAGAAAAGTCTGAGAACTATTGAATGTAATATTCTACCTATTCTGGGTGAAAGGATGATGAACTATTCTTTAGTCAAAATCAAATGTGAGATCATAAATGCTTTTGTTTAAACCTAAGGAGTTTTTCAAAAAAAATTATAAATCTTAGACCAACATTTTGTAGACACCCCATTTTTGCGCTCACCTGATTAATCAACTCGTCAACCTGATCGCGACGATTCCCAATGATGGATGATTAATCCAATGCTTTATTTGTTACTAGATATGTTTCAGAAATCCAGATGAGATATTTTAAACTAACAAAACTATAAAAACCACGCTATACTAGGAAAATATAATCCCAAAAATATAAAAATCATCATTTCACAAACAAAAAAAAGCTTTACGATAAAATTACTAAAAAATGACCAAATTACCAAAATACCCCTAACATCAAAACATCCTCAGAGCCCTCTTACGCTTAAAAAACCCATTCTAACACATAAAAAAACTAAATAAACTATTTCGCCAATTTCAACAAAATTACGAAAATACCCCTCATTAGGGTTGACAATTATTTTATGTCAAAAAATTTCATAAATAATACAAACCAATAATCCCATTGAATTCCTTACGAAAAATTGATTCCAAAACATCCCAGAATATCAAAAATCGACTTGAAACGTAAAAGTTCTTTTCGAGGGTAAAATGGTAATTTTCTAATTTTTTAATTTCGAAATTAATAAATATTAATTAACGTAAAGTAAATCCTTAATAAAATTAATTTAAAAATCTAAACCAAGTCAATCTCATAAGACTTAAGTCAACACCCTAATTTAAAGAAACCAAGTCAATTTCATAAGATTTAAGTCAAAATCCTAATCTAAAGAAACTAAGTCAATCTCATAAGACTTAAGTCAAAACCCTAATTAAAATCCTAAAGAAACCAAGTCAATCTCATAAGACTTAAGTCAAAATCCTAATTAAAATCTTAAAAGAACCAAGTCAATCTCATAAGACTTAAGTCAAAATCCTAATTAAAACCCTAATCTAAAGAGACAAAGTCAATCTCATAAGACTAAAGTCAAACCTTAACTCTAATAGAATTATAATCTAACACTAATTCTATCTAAAAAATACCTTAAAAAAATCTATAAATAGGGACCTCTACAATCTATTTTCGTTTAGGTAAAAATAAATCCTAGAAAAAGTAGGTCAAAAAGTCTCCCTAGCCTTTTCCAAACCCTAATTTTGAAGTCCTAACTCCTTACCTAACACCAAACCCCAACTTTTGCTCAAAAAATACCTAAAAACCCTTCAAAAACACCTATAAATCCATAAAAAAATAAAAAAATACTTAGATCTAAGCAGAAGATAGTTCATCTTGGAGATCCGAAGTGGATCCAGTAACAGAAATAAAGTAAGGAATCTCTCTGAAAGCGCCCTCGATCCGCGGGGTGCGCGGATCCGCTTTTGACCCTTGAGGTTTGGGAGTCGCCACCTAGTTATTGTGGTCTAGGAACCAAACTGACTCTAACATGGATAAAAAGAACTAATCTACCACAAAAAATCTGAATTCGGGGATCATGTTACGGGGTTGGAAGGTGTTAGGCACCAACCCCGCCCGGCCAAAGCCGGTCTCTACTAACTTCCCAAATATATCACATTGCTAAAAACCTAGATAAAAATAAAAAAATTACATACCTTTCCGATAGCAAGGATTTTATTCCCTCAGATCTGACAAAAAGAGCTCCTTGTACTGTACTCCCTTGCTTCGTTCTGTCTCCGAATTTGACTTCGGATCTCCTAGATCAAGGTATCTCCTTATTTTTGGATCTGAACTCTTCAAGTTTGTTACGGATTTGAGGGTGTTTTTAGAGGGATTTTAGGTGTTTTCTAGACTAAAATTGAAGAAGGGATGTTAGGTAAGGAGTTGGGACTCCAAAACTAGGGTTTATGAGAGGCTAGGGGAGCTTCTAGACCTACTTCTCTTAGGGTTTATGATTTGATACGAAAATAGGGTGTGAGCACCTCTATTTATAGAATTTTTTTAAGGTTGATTTGGATAGAGTTAGTGTTTAATTAGAGATCTTTTAATTAGAGTTGTGTTTTAGTTAAAATTGTTTTAGGTAGAATTGTGTTTTAATTAGAATTGTTTTAGGTAGAATTGTTTTTAAGTTAGAACTCTATTAGATAGAGTTATTATTTAATTAGAATTCTATTATGACTTTTGGTCTTATTTGATTGACTTTTAATGTTTTGACTTTAGTCTTAATTGATTGACTTTTAATATCTTGACTTCAGTCTTGCTTAATTGACTTTAATTTTGACTTCAGTTTCACTTGATTGACTTTAATACCTTGAATTCAGTCTTGCTTAATTTACTTTTAATTTTTGGAGAACCCCCCTCCATTATTTCTTTAATTCTTTGGACCCCCAAATGGAGGGGTCCTTAAAGAAATATCCCACGAACCCTCAACAATTTTACTCGAAAGTCCGATTGATCGATTTTTTAGGTTCAAAATTTTAAATTAATTTCATCAATGTTTCACTTTAATTATTTAATATTTTATTTATTAATTTCGAATTTTTTAATTATGAAAATTGTGAAATTACCGTTTTGCCCCCGGAGAGGACTTTTCACGTTTCAAGTCGGTTTTTAATGTTATAGGATGTTTTTGAATCGGTTTTTCGTAAGGAATTCAATGAGAATGTTGGTTTGTGTCATTTATGAAAATTTTTATGTGAAATGATTGTGAACTTTATGAGGGGCATTTTCGTAATTTTTGTCAAATTCTGTTAAAATTGGTGAAATGATTTATTTGGTTCCGATTTATTATTTTATGTGTTCGAGAGAGTTTTCCTAAGCGTAATGTAGGCTCTAGGGTTATTTTGAGGTTAGGGGTATTTTGGTAATTTGGTAATTTTTTAGTGATTTTTATCGTGAAGTTTCTTTTTGGTCTGCAAGATGATGATTTCTATGTTTCTGGGGTCGTATTTTCCTAGCGTAGCGTGGTTTCTAAGGTTTTGTCGATTCGAGATACCTCATCCGGATTTCTGAAACACATCTGGTAACAAAATAAAGCAATGGAATACACATCCATCATTGGGAATCATTGCAATCGGATTGACGAGTTGATTAATCAGGCGAGTGCAAAAATGGGGTGTCTACACTCTCCACCAGCTCTGAGGGAACTATCATTGTGATCATCTAGGTATTGTTTATTCTTATTTTTTTATTATTTATTTAGGTCTTTTAGAAATGTAATTTTATTGCGAAAAAGTAGAGACCGACGTTTGCCGGACAGGGTTGGTGCCTAACACCTTCCAACCCCGTAACGTGATCCCCAAACCCGTATTTTCTTTCGTAGATTAGTGTTATTTACCTTT
The DNA here is from genome assembly GCF_017979445.1 of Akebia trifoliata. Classification (NCBI taxonomy): domain Eukaryota; kingdom Viridiplantae; phylum Streptophyta; class Magnoliopsida; order Ranunculales; family Lardizabalaceae; genus Akebia; species Akebia trifoliata. Next base: position 14,347,741 of record NC_141376.1, on the reverse strand, counting down.
TAGAGCCAATGTTCGGTTCCTAGACCGTAATAATCAGGTGGCGACTCCCAAATCTCAAAAATCAAAAGTGAATCCGTGCACCCCGCGGAAAGAGGGTACTTTCAATGGCGACTCCACTAGGGATTATTGAGGATCAAACTTGAAAAGCCCCAAGTATGGGAACATTGCCAAATCAACATAATTTTTATTTATTTATTTATTTAGTTTGATTTATTTTATTTATTTTTATCTTTTATTTTTATTTTCGTGGTTTGATTGTGGATTGTTTATTTGGATTTTGCGTATTGTATTTTTGTTTTTGATCCAATTAAGGGTCACTTTTTGATAACCCTAAACAATGAAAGATTCAAATTGACATATAAATTGAGAATGGAATCATGGTGATTAGGATGAGAGTCATTGATTTTACCTTTTAAAAAAAAAAAAAATTTTGGATGAAATTTTTTTAGCACGTTACTATGCATGGGTGGCGAGTTGTGAAAATAAATTATTCGTAAGTAATGCATTAAGAAACAAAAATATCTTTTTTAATGTTATTCGGGATGAGGAGAGAATTTCAAGAAAAAAATCGCAAAAAAATAATATATATTTTTATGCATGGTGTGCCATTAATAGAAAATGATTTTTTTTATTTTCATATTTTTCTCATGTAATTATTTGTGAGTGATGCATTAAGAAAAAAAAGTGCCTTTTTTAATGTTGTTCATAATGAGGAGAGAATTCCAAGAAAAAAAATCGTAAAAACAAAATATTTTTATGTGTGGTGTGCTATTAGCGGAAAATGATTTTTTATTTTTTTATTTTCATCTTCTTCTCATATAATTATTGTGAGTGATGCATTAAGAAACAAAAAAAAGTACATTTTTAAATGTTGTTTGTGATGAGGAGAGGATTCCAAGAAAAAAAAATGAAAAAAACAAATATCAAAATAAAATATTTTTTTTGCGTGGGGTGCCAATAGTAAAAACGTGTTTTTTCCTACTTCTATCTTCTTCTCCAATGACAAAGAAGAGGACGAAAAACAGCAAATAATAAAAAAAAATACCTCTACCCTCTTCATCTCTCTCTCTTTATCCTCTCTTTCCCTCTCAATCTAAATCGATTAGAAAAGCAAAAAAAAAAAAAAAAAATGTTTCTTCCTAAAAATTCGATTTTTATTTTGAATCCCGAAATTTTTGAAGAAAAGCTTAATCCCGTTTTCTCTTTGCTTAGAGATGGGTCTAAAGCTAAGGATTAGGATTTTGATTCTGCTAAAATTGTCCACTGATGGGAAAATTTTGGGGTTCAACATTATAATGTTTCCATCATGACTTTGTAATCGAAAATTAAGAGATTGAAAAGGGAGCGCGAACAAAGCGTTAAAGATGATTGAAACAGGGATTTGAATCTAGATTTAGAGAGGAAGAAATCCGACGGTCGATGGAGTACAATCATGTCTTCCACCTGAAATATTTGGATCGTTGGATGAATCGTGATCAAGATTTGTCCTCTTTGTAGAATTCCCTTGATTCCGATTGCGATTCAAGAAGCGTTCAATGAGAGGATTTGAGTTTCTTGTGAAATTTTTGCTCTCTCATTTATGTGGGAAATACTTTTTAATATCAAGCTTCTTTATAAAAAAAATTTTTGTTTCGATTGCGCCATTGTTAAAGAATTTTTTTTAGCACACCAATTTTTATATATAACACATCATTATAATGTTTTTCTTTTTTCTTACGTGTAAAAATTGGTGTGGCAACAGAATTATTGGAATTTTTATTTTTTTAGGTTTCTTTAATAGTCAGTAACAATTTTTCTTAAGAAAAAAAAATCCATTTGTTTAGTAATTTGTGTAGTAGTAATTAATAATAGATTTCTTTCCTTTATAAAATTTTTCTTTGCAAAAAAAAAGACATCACTCTCTATCTCCGTAACTATCATTCTATTCTCAATTCAATATTCATTGAAATCCCGATTATTTTGGGTTGCTTAAAGCGATCATTGATTAGACCACAAAAAATGGTCTTTTTGTTTTAGTTCATTTAAAAAAAAAAATTCTTGTGCATATTTCAATGGTTGTTCAATGATTAATTATTTCGGTGCTATGCTAAATTATTGCATATTTGACATGCCATGATTTTGATTGATATATATTTTTGATGTGCATGTCTTGATCTTAATCTTGATGTTATGGATACTTTTGTATTTTCAAATCAATATTTATTTGATATCCATACTTGTGTGATCTGATCAAGCCCATAGACTCATTTATCTGGAAAAGGCCCCAGGCCCACCCCACTTTGTTTTGCACACACCACTAGCATGTTTATTTTATTTCATTGCACGTTGCATGTCCTTTATAGCCAATGTGGCATTAGTGCGTGGCCCGGTCTCCTCGTAGATGCTACGTCATTCATGAAAATCACAACTCCAGTCACGTACCTTAGGGTATATAAAACTAGGCCATCAGTACCATTTGATCAGGTGAATCTGAAAGGTATATCGATACACCCATGCTGGAGCGACCTGAGCCTTTGTCCTATTGTAAACCGCACAGTCACATGTCCCAATTGCCAACGTAGTACTAGTACGTGGTCTGTCCTCTTGTGGGATGCTAAACCATTTATAAGAGCTACAACCATAGACTCATACCTATACGGTATATCAAAGGTAATCTAAGTTTACCAATTGTACTTTTTAATCAAAATCAGTGCCTAAGCGAGATCCTGCCCCGCTGTACCCTACTGTACGAGGGGGATAGACTACGTCTATTCTAGACGAGAGATATTTAACAGGGCCCTTGCTCAGCATCGTGCGCCACCTCTCAACTAGGGATTAAACTGGCTGCTTCTGACTTCAGAGATGTGGGTTGGAGTCTTAGATTATCACCTATACGGTATATCAAACCAAGTCACCACGTACCGTCTGATTGAATACACTCGAGAGGTATATAGGTGTTCTTGGGCAATAGTGGCTAGATAAATTGCATTGCACGTAGTAAACCTAGAGTCTAGAAGTCTTCCTTAAGGTCACGACCCGAATTGACTATGGGTGTTCCCGGGTTACTCTATTTAATCCAACATAAAGGTAAGTGGGTGGACTGGTCCATACTGCTTCAATCCAACCCGCAATACCGGTCCAACCCAATAAACTTAATTGGTGAGACATACCGATCAATATCAAATTAAACTAATTAACCCAATTAGTAAATGGATCTTATAGATCAACACATGGACCGATTGGATTAATTAGCTTAAAAAATAGTTGATGAAGTGATTCAAGTATAGTATTTAGATCTATTGGGTCAAATCAGCCCAAATTCAAATGGGTACATGGTCCCAATCACCTTGTATCGGTCAATTTAATTCAATGGATTGAATATTTCATATTTAAAAAGATCAGGATCAGTAAAAAAATCATATTAAGGGATGTACTGATTAGTTCAATCTGGATCGTATTTTTAGAAAATCGTACAACCCTTAACCGTTATTCAAAATTTTCTAAGATTCATGATTAATTGGTAAATCATCTTCATGTAATGTTTCGTGATTGAAATATTTCATCAGTTAGAGTTTTTGAATCTAGGGGGTTTACCAATGCTATCAAGAGGGACTTCTATTTCTAATTGCTAAAAGCCTACTCCACCTTTGATAAGGTTTCAGGATTATCATTGCACCTAAGCTCAATCATCCATAGTTTAGTAAGGGTTGTAAGTCCGTCCGGTCAACTAGAAGAAACGTTAGTACCAAGTCAACAATAAAAAATGACCGCAGAATCTCTCAAAATTACACAGTTATTCCCTGAAGATCACATTGCCTCAATCCTGTTGGTTGTAAGCAATATCCAGAGTCCTCAGCCTATAGTCAAGTTCGTTGTGTGTGGGTAATTGTCTTTCATGAGTCTTGAATCAAGTTTTTTTTTTAATTCATCAATATCATGTTTTCTTTTGATTGAGTCTACTCTTTTTCTATTTAGTCGAGTTAGTTTGTCGAGTCATAGAGGTGTCTGTCGCCTCTTCTGAATTTGATTAGATAAAGAAAATTTTTGAATACCTCGAGCGCATTAACGAATTAACTAATAATCTGGCTTCAAAGATATATTTTTCTCCTGAACAAGAAGATAAGGGTCAGGCTCAACAACTATCAATTATAAAGCAAAGGTCATTGAACATTAGAACAAAAAATAATTTTCAAGAAATTCAGATTGAAATTATCTTATCCCTAGAGGAACACGAGGGGATAATGAATTTACTCAGAAATTTTAAAAGACTTGTTCGTGTGATCATATGAGGGTATGTTAAGTACAAGCTTGGGTATTGTTTAACATGGAATAGATACTTGTCTATATCGACGGAATCAAAGAAGATGTTAGAAAATATCTTAGCGCTATCCACACTATATCTCGAGTTGAAAAGTTTATTTAAGCACATGTTATCAGTCGATATAGGGGTACCTTTTGGGTTGATCTCTGATAATGGGTCGTACTTCAAAGCTTAGGTCATTACTCCATTTTCAAAGTTCAGGATTCGACATCACAAATCTTCTCCCCACGTTCTCAGACTAATGGAAAGGTTGAAACAGTTAATAAAAAAATCTCAAGATAATCATCAGGAAAATGTGTCAATTGTACCAAGGTCCGTTAGAGAAGTTACCATTCACACTATGGGCATATCAGTGTTCCATTGGAGTTATTCCCTACTCTCTAGTATATGATATGGAAGCAGACTTAACCGTTGAAATGGAAATCATGTATCTCAAGGTCTTGATAAAAAGTCAATTGTTAGAAACAGACTGGGTTCGTCAGCAGTATGAAGAAGTAAACCTGATCAAAGAAAAACAACTTAAAAGTTTTGTACCAAGTGTAAACTTATCAGAGAAGAGTCACTCACACGTTTGACAAAAAAAATCAAAGGTCGCCACTTACAAGTCAATGATTCAATCGTTAGACTTCAAGATCATGATAGAATTGAACTACTCGAGTCAACCAAACTTAACCAGATCAAGCGGTACTACATTTAAGGAGGTCATCTTTGGCCGAATCAATTTTCATACTACTTAGTTCATTATCTCATTTCTTAGCCCTTTGCAGCCTTTTAAAAAAAATAGATACCTTTTTATTTCTCAGTTTGATCATCCAATCTAGGGGACGGAAATTCGAACTACGTCTTGGTCTGATCACAAAATTCTGGGGTACGTAGGCAACCTAAGAAGTTACTTCAGGCCCCACCACATCAAAATAAAAAATTAGATTCCCCGACAAAGAAAAAATCTAAAAAGAAAAAATTCAAAAGAAAAAGAAATATCATCCAAAATGGGAAAGAAAATTGAAGGAAAAAGAAAACAATTTAAAAGGAAATGCCACACAAGGGGCATTTGGATTTTTGAGTCTCAAAATTCCTTTCTTTTTATGCCCAATCCTAAGCCTACCCATAAAAGTCCTCCTAAGTATTGTGCGAAAAAGTCAAGGAAGATAGCAAAGCATGATTAGACAGTAACTCCAGAAGTTCAAAATGGAAGAAAAAAAAAATGAAGCCTGCTAGGTTGAAAATCCAAAAGGGCAACTTAGGCAAAAATTAGGGCAAGCTCACAAGGTTGAAAATCTGAAAGGATGACCTTAACAACAATCAGAGCAAAGAAAAGAGAAAAATAGTAAGCTCGCTAGATCGAAAACCTAAAAAGACGATCTAAGAAAAAATTAGAGCATGCTCGCTAGATTGAAAATCTGAAAAGGTAATTTAGGCAAAGCTTAGAGCAACCAAAAAATAAAAGAGAATCTCCGTTGAATTGAGAAACTGAAAAGGCGATCCGAGCCGAAATATCAAAAGTCTGAATGATCAAGTTTCAACACCCAGTTTGAATCAAATATAGACTAAGTGGATACAATTATCTCATCTATGATTGATCTGAAGAGTTTCATGTCCCTAAGCGAACCGACGGGGAGAAAGAACAAATTCTATGATGAAGTTCAGAAAGAAATATTTTGTTCAAATTTCTTTGAGCCTAACTCAAAATCTTCAATATAAAAAGTCAAAATTAAAAGTTAAACATTTATTGCGCTTGCGGTAATCAAGGATTTCAACCTTTTATAAGAATGACACTTCCTTTTTCTAAAGAGTACAGTTTTCCCCCTTACAATAGGGGCTTTCGTTTTCAAATTATGGTCAATTTCAACCCCAAAGGATAAGGTTAACTTTGAATTAAAATGTTACCCTCTTGATAGCAATTTGTTGAAAACTCCTGAGATTCAAAAGCAAGTTAAAATGTTGACCGGACCTTCATAAAATCTAACTCTTTGTTTTTTTTCAAAAGAAAAAAATCAAATGCGGTATTAATCCCTCGTTTGTTTCCTCTAGAAAATTAGTTCAATACTTTTTCACCCCGAATAGGTCGAGTAGGACTTTCAGAAAATTAGTTCATTACTCTTTCACCCCAAATAGGTATAGTAGGACTCCCAAAAAATTAGTTCATTACTCTTTCACCCCGAGTAGGTAGAGTAGGACTCTCATAAAATTAGTTCATTACTCTTTCACCCTGGGCAGGTAGAGTAGGACTCCCAAAAAGCTTAGTTCATTACTCTTTCACTCCGAGTAGGTGAAAGCGCCCTCGATCCGCGGGGTGTGTGGATCCACTTTTGACTTTTAAGGTTTAGGAGTCGCTACCTATTTATTACGGTTTAGGAATCGAATACTGACTCTAAACGGATAAAGAAACTAATCTACTGAAGAAGAACTGAATCCGGGGATCACATTACGGGGTTGGAAGGTGTTAGGCACCAACACCGCCCGGCCAATGTCGGTCTCTACTTATCCCAAGTAAGACTACATTGCTAAAAAAAAACTTAAATAAAAAAAATAAAAGAAATTTTACCTTCGATATGCAAAGATTCGATTCCCTCAGATCTGATAAAATCGCTCATTGTACCATACTCTTTGCTTCGTTTTGTCTCCGGATTTGATTTCTGATCTCCAAGGCAAGGTATCTCTTTTTTGGATCTGGATTCTTTGAATTTGTTATGGATTTTGGGGTGTTTTTGAAGGGTTTCTATGTGTTTTTCAAGCTAAAATCGAAGTATAGGAGTTAGGTAAGGAGTTGGGACTTCAAATTTAGGGTTTATAGGAGGTTCAGGAAACATTTTGACCTACTTCTCTTAGGGTTTATGATTTTATACGAAAATAGGGTGTGAGAACCCCTATTTATAGATTTTTTTAAGGATTTATTTAGATAGAATTAATGTGTAATTATAATTCTTTTAGTTAGAGTTATATTTTAATTAGAATTGTTTTAGGTAGAGTTGTATTTTAGTTATAATTCTATTAAATAGAGTTATTAGTTAATTAAAAGTCTATTAAGGTTTTGACTTTTGGTCTTATTTGATTGACTTTAAGATTTTGACTTTAGTATTAATTGATTAACTTTAATATCTTGACTTTAGTCTTACTTAATGGACTTTAATTTTACTTTAGTCTTACTTGATTGACTTTAATATCTTGACTTTAGTCTTACTTGATTGACTTTAATTTTTTTGGAGAACCCCCCTCTATTATATCTTTAATTCTTTGGACTCCCAAATGGAGGGGTCCTTAAAGAAATATCTTGGCAACCCTCAACAATTTTGCCTGAGAGCCTAATTGATCAATTTTTTTTGTTCAAAATTTTAAATTAATTTTATTAATATTTTACTTTAATTATTTAATATTTTATTTATTAATTTCAAAAAATTTAATTATTAAAATTGTGAAATTACCGTTTTGCCCTCAGAGAGGACTTTTTATGTTTCAAATCATTTTTTGATGTTTTAGGATATTTTAGAATCGATTTTTCGTAAGTAATTCAGTGAAAATATTGATTTTTGTTATTTATGAAGTTGTTTGTGTGAAATGATCGTGAACTTTATGAGGGGTATTTTCGTAATTTGGTCATTTTTTAGTGATTTTTATCGTGAAGCTTCTTTTTATCTGCAAGATGATGATTTCTAATCTTCTGGGGTTATATTTTCCTAGCGTAACGTGATTTCTACAGTTTTGTCAATTCGAGATACCTCATCCGGATTTCTGAAACATATCTGGTAACAAAATAAAGCGTTGGATTAATCATCCATCATTGGAAATCGTTGCGATCGGATTGACGAGTTGATTAATCAAGCGAGTGCAAAAATGGGGTGTCTACAGATGTCCCTCTTTGGCAGAGGGTTGAAGCAAACTAGATAGCAAATCTATTTTGGTAGATAGTACGATATCTGAATGCCAAAGCTAGTGACAGTTCATTTTGCAGCCTAATTTAGCAATTCGTCAGGGTGTTCGGATCCTTGAGGGTAAAGCTCTCCCCGAATTTAAAAAAAATGTCTGGTTCTTAAGCGCGATTTCTCACTGGCAGTGTCAGATTAATATTTAATCAAGATCAACACCATTCCAATCACATAAGTAAAGATAAGTACATTAAGCATATATCAAGATCATGGCAATGTTGGATAAGCAATCGATAGAAAGACTAATAATTGGATTCAATCATTGAAACAAGCATGCAATCCAAACATATTTCTTTATATGGTCCAATCAAGGGTTATTTTGGGTGATCTTTAAACAAATTGGGATTTCAATAACATTAAATTGAAAATATAATGAGAGTTGTAGGGATAACGAGCGATGAACCCCCCTTTTTTTTTTTTTGAAAAACCAATTCAATCTTTAGCAAGGCAAGATCCGATATTACAAATTTGGCAATTTCTCATGCATTGGCCACTCATCATTTTAGGTTGGTACAGAAGACATTTCCATACTGTTCAGCTTTATGCAAGCGATTTTGGTTTCCTTTCCTTCTCCATTAAAGTAAATTTCAATAATAAATTGGAAACAAGGAGGACGATCCAGAAGACCAGATGAAATGGTGTAGCAATCCTATACCACATATCATAAAACAAAATGAAAGAAAGAAGTCCTGTCAACATGTCATGTGGGTCCTTTAATTCATGTGTGCCACAGATACAGATACAGATCCAGAGGACAACTTATGTCATCCTTCCTTCCACCATCTAGAAGCAAGCATTCTTCTTATGGCAGAATGACCAGACCAATCCCAATGACAAGTGAGTGTTGAACAAACGTGAAGCTTAGTTTGTTTCACTTCCAAAGAAGCCAACATCACCAATTTTGAAACAAGGATAGAACAATCACATGCAATAGATAATATAAAAGATCTTCCTCCTCCTTTTGCGCCATTAAGAATTGCAAAATTTAGTGTTACAGTGAGAGATCAATAATCTCTCCAACTCACTAGCCACACTTGGCTTGTGTTTCTGCTTTTGTAAGGAAACCTTTTGCACGCCTCTCAAAAAGTTCCATCTCCTTCTGCTTCATATCGAAGTACAGAGACCTTATCTGATGCTTCCTCTTGTGCAGTTTTGAAGGTTTCCCCTTACTTGAAACAGGTTGATAAGCCTGTCCAAAAGCTACTTCAGTCAACCACCTAATCCTCTCTTGGTCTATTTTTAATTAACTCATCTTGCTTAACCTCAACAATTTCTGTAGGTATCTCATTCCTTCCTCTCTTCTTCTTTTCATCGTCAACACTCTAGATCAGATTTTCGACTAATAGATGGGCTCGACTACTTCAACAGAAACTTGCAAAACTCAAGACACGACTATAAATCTCGGTTACAATCAGAGATTTCAATCAAAAAACGATGGCTCTTGCTGGGGATGAGGGATTTTCCCTTTTCTCAACATCGAAACAAAATCATTTTTTTATTATTTTTTTTTAAAACAAAAAATTTGAACGTCTGCCATTACCGCTCTGTTAGAGCTCGAAATCGATGTAGAAGCACTCATGGAACTCATTCCCTTGGCCACGTTTTCGTTCACCCTTACTACTGACCACGATATTTCCCATGTTGGATCGAAACGCAGCGAAGTTCATGGTTCAGATTCAAAACCCATACATTGGATTTTCACTGAGAGATCGAAACAAATCGAATGGATTCTTATTTCTCTATTGGAGAGGACGATTCTCATCTTTAAATCAAGAGAAAAACGATGATTTATGGAGTTTCAAGTCGGTTTGGATTGATTTCCAATCGATCGAATAGAGAGAGATCAAATTAGTCTCTGTTAATAACGATGAAACCAGGTGCATTCTTTTGAGAAGATGATGTGGGGAGAGAAAACAAAAGATTTTACTTATCACTCCAGCACCTTGTGCTATTGACAGAACCTAAAAAGAAACCTTTTTTTTGTTATTTTTTAATTTTTTTTCCCTTCTTGTTGTCAAGGGGCAGCACGCCTAACATAGAAAAACTAATTTTTTTTTTAAATATTATTAAATAACATATCAAACATGTTCCTTTAAAAAACTTTTATTATCCAAAAAAAAAAAAAGGGATCGATATACCTAAAAAGGAGAAAAAGAAAACCTTTTTGTTTCATTATTCAGTCCTCAATCATTATTATTCTGCCCCCAATAAAATTATCCATTGAAATTTAGTATTATTTAAAGTAACCCTATGTGACTCTCGATCGAACGATATAAAAAATGTGCCACGTTAACGTACCTGAAAATTGAACATAAATTAATGATTGGATCAACCAATGAATGAATAAGAAACAGTAAACGAACAATAATAAGAAATTAACTAAAAGGTAAATAGAATAATAAAAATAAATAAAAATAAAAAACTAGGTCAATGGCAATATTCCAATACTTGGGGTTTTTCAAGTCTGATCGTCAATGTCCCCAGCGGAGTCGCCACTGAAAGCACCCTCGATCCGCGGGGTGCGCGGATCCGCTTTTGACCTTTGAGGTTTAGGAGTCGCCACCTAGTTATTACGGTCTAGGAACCGGATACTGACTCTAAACAGATAAAGAAACTAATCTACTGATGAAGAACTGATTCTAGGGATCACATTACGGGGTTGGAAGGTGTTAGGCACCAACGCCGCCCGACCAATGCCGGTCTCTACTTATCCCAAGTAAGACTACATTGCTAACAAAAAAACCTAGACAAAAAAAATAATAGAAATTTTACCTTCGATACTGAAAGTGCCCTCAATCCACTGGGTGCGCGGATCCGCTTTTGACCTTTGAGGTTTGGGAGTCGCCACCTAGTTATTATGGTCTAGGAACCAAATTTTGACTCTAAAAGGCAAATATACTAATCTACGAAGAAAAACTGAATCTGGGGATCACATTACGGGGTTGGAAGGTGTTAGGCACCAACCCCGCCCGGTCAATGCCGGTCTCTACTTAACCCAAATAAGTCTACATTGCTAACAAAAACCTAGATAGAAAAAGAAAGGAAAAAAAATAAAATAAAATAAAGAGACTTTACCTTTGAACGCAATGGTTCTATTCCCTCAGATTCAATAAAACTGCTCCTTGTACCATTCTCCTTACTTCGTTCTGTCTCCGGATCTGATTTCGGATCTCCGAGGCAAGGTATCTCTTCCTTAGATCTGGATTCTTCAAATTTTATTATCAATTTTGAGGTATTTTTGAAGGACTTTTAGGTGTTTTTTAGGCTAAAATCGAAGAATGGATGTTAGGTAAGGAGTTGGGGCTCCAAAACTAGGGTTTATGGGAAGCTAGGGGGGCTTTTAGACCTACTTCTCTTAGGGTTTATGATTTGATACGAAAATAGGGTGTGGGGACCTCTATTTATAGATTTTTTTAGGGGTTGATTTAGATAGAGTTAATGTTTAATTAGAGTTCTTTTAATTAGAGTTGTGTTTTAGTTAGAATTGTTTTAGGTAGAGTTGTGTTTTAATTAGAATTGTTTTCGGGGGAATTGTGTTTTAATTAGAACTCTATTAGATAGAGTTATTATTTAATTAGAACTCTATTATGATTTTGACTTTTGGTCTTATTTGATTGACTTTTAATATTTTGACTTTAGTCTTAATTGATTGACTTTTAATATCTTGACTTCAGTCTTGCTTAATTGACTTTAATTTTGACTTTAGTCTTACTTGATTGACTTTAATTCCTTGACTTTAGTCTTGCTTGATTGGCTTTAAATTTTTGGAGAACCCCCCTCTATTATATCTTTAATTCTTTGGACCCTCAAATGGAGGGGTCCTTAAAGAAATATCTCACGAACCCTCAACAATTTTACTTGAAAGCCCAATTGATCGATTTTTTTAATTCAAAATTTTAAATTAATTTCATCCATGTTTCACTTTAATTATTTAATGTTTTATTTATTAATTTTGAAAATTTTAATTATGAAATTACCATTTTACCCTCGGAGAGGACTTTTAACGTTTGAAGTCGGTTTTTAATGTTCTAGGATGTTTTAGAATCGATTTTTCGAAAGGAATTTAATGGAAATATTAGTTTGTGTCATTTATGAAATTTTTTTTGTGAAATGATCATGAACTTTCTGAGGGGTATTTTCGTAATTTTGTTGAATTCTATTAAAATTAGTGAAATGATTTATTTGGTTTCGATTTGTTATTTTATGTGTTCGAAAGGATTTTCCTAATCGTAACGTAGGCTCTAGGGTTGTTTTGATGTTAGGGGTATTTTGGTAATTTGGTCAATTTTTAGTGATTTTTATCGTGAAACTTCTTTTTGGGTCTGCAAGATGATGATTTCTATGTTTCTCGAGTCGTATTTTCCTAGCTTAACGTGATTTTTAAGGTTTTTTCAGTTCGAGATACCTCATCCGGATTTTTGAAACATTTCTGGTAACAAAAAAAGGAATGGAATAAACATCCATCATTGGGAATCGTTGTGATCAGGTTGACGAGTTGATTAATCAGGCGAGTGCAAAAATGGGGTGTCTACAGATACGCAAAGATTCTATTCCCTCAGATCTGATAAAATCGTTCCTTGTACCGTACTCCTTGCTTCGTTCTGTCTCCGGATCTGATTTCTGATATCTAAGGCAATGTGTCTCTTTCTTGGATCTGGATTTTTCAAATTTTTTTATGGATTTTGGGGTGTTTTTGAAGGGCTTCTAAGTGTTTTTCAAGTTAAAATCGAAGTATAGGTGTTAGGTAAGGAGTTGGGACTTCAAATTTAGGGTTTTCAATCCTACTTCTCATAGGGTTTATGATTTTATACGAAAATAGAGTGTGAAAACCCCTATTTATAGATTTTTTTAAGGATTTGTTTAGATAGAATTAGTTTTTAATTATAATTCTTTTAGTTAGAGTTATATTTTAATTAGAATTATTTTAGGTGGAGTTGTATTTTAATTAGAATTCTATTAAATATAGTTATTAGTTAATTAGAACTCTATTAGGGTTTTCAATTTTGGTCTTATTTGATTGACTTTAAGATTTTGACTTTAGTCTTAATTGATTGACTTTCATATCTTGACTTTAGTCTTACTTAATTGACTTTAATTTTGACTTTAGTCTTACTTGATTGATTTTAATATCTTGAATTTAGTCTTACTTGATTGACTTTAATTTTTTTGGAAAACCCCCCTCTATTATATCTTTAATTCTTTGGACCCCCAAATGGAAGGGTCCTTGAAGAAATATCTTGGCAACCCTCAACTATTTTGCCTAAGAGCCTAATTTATCGATTTTTTTGATTCAAAATTTTAAATTAATTTTATTAATATTTCACTTTAATTATTTAATATTTTATTTATTAATTTCAAAAATTTTAATTATTAAAATTATGAAATTACCGTTTTGCCATCAGAGATGACTTTTTGTGTTTTAAGTCGGTTTTTGATATTTTAAGATGTTTTAGAATCTATTTTTCGTAAGGAATTCAATGAAAATATTGATTTTTGTCATTTATGAAGTTTTTTGTGTGAAATGATCGTGAAATTTATGAGGGGTATTTTCGTAATTTGGTCCTTTTTTAGTGATTTTTATCGTGAAACTTCTTTTTGTCTGCAAGATTATGATTTCTAATCTTCTAGGGTTATATTTTCCTAGCGTAGCGTGGTTTTTACAGTTTTGTCAATTCGAGATATCTCATCCGGATTTCTGAAACATATCTAGTAACAAAATAAAGCGTTGGAATAATCATCCATCATTGGAAATCGTTGCGATCGGATTGACGAGTTGATTAATCTGGCGAGTGCAAAAATGGGGAGTCTACTCTGCCAAAGAGGGGCATCTGTAGACACCCCATTTTCGCGCTCACCTGATTAATCAACTCGTAGGTGATCGCGAAGATTCCCAATGATGGATGATTATTTCAATGTTTTATTTGTTACTAGTTCTGTTTCAGAAATCCATATGAGATATCTCAAACTAACAAAACTATAGAACCACGCTATAATAGGAAAATAAAATCTCAAAAACATAAAAATCATCATTTTACAGACGAAAAGAAGTTTTACGATAAAAATTACTAAAAAATAATCAAACTACAAAAATACCCCTAATATCAAAACATCCTTAGATCCCCCCTTATGCTTAGGAAAATCCATTCGAATACATAAAATAATCAAATAAATTATTTCGTCAATTTTGATAAAATTATGAAAATGCCCCTCATAAGGGTTGACAATTATTTCACGTCAAAAAATTTCATAAATAACACCAACCAATAATCCCATTGAATTTCTTACGAAAAATCGATTCCAAAACATCCTAGAACATCGAAAACCGACTTGAAACGCAAAAGTTCTTTTCGATGGTAAAATAGTAATTTTTTAATTTTTTAAGTTCGAAATTAATAAATATTAATTAACGTAAATCAAAACTTTAATAAAATTAATTTAAAAATCTAAACCAAGTCAATCTCATAAGACTTATGTCAAAACCCTAATCTAAAGAAACCAAGTCAATTTCAGAAGACTTAAGTCAAAACCTTAATTTAAAGAAACCAAGTCAATCTCATAAGACTTAAGTCAAAACCCTAATCTAAAGAAACCAAGTCAATTTCATAAGACTTAAGTCAAAACTCTAATTTAAAGAAATCAAGTCAATCTCATAATACTTAAGTCAAAATCCTAATAAAAACCCTAAAGAAATCAAGTCAATCTCATAAGAGTAAAGTCAAACCTTAACTCTAATAGAATTCTAATCGAATACTAACTCTATATAAAATAATTCTAATCTAACACTAACTCTTTCTAAAAAGCACCTAAAAAATCTATAAATAGGGACCTCTACAACTTATTTTCGTTTAGGTAAAAATAAATCTTAGAAAAAGTAAGTCAAAACCCTAATTGATTCGATCGAAGATGGCCTCCTTAAATGTAGTACCAATTGATCTGGCCAAGGTTTGTTAGTTTTAGTAGTTCAATTCCATCATGGTCTTGAAGTTAGACAGCTTGCCCAGATAGTATTTCTTTGATGATGAAAGGACCTCCCCAACTAGGTTTGAACTTCCCTTTAGGGTAAAAGACATGCGATCGATTTTCTTTGAGTACCAAATCCCCGACTTGCAAGTAACGAGCTTTGACCTTTTTGTCAAATGCTCGAGCGACTCTTCTTTGAGAAGCTTGCACGTGGTATAGAGAGCTCTAAGTCTTTTTTCTTTGATCAAGTTTAGTTCTTCATACCGATGACTTCCATACCATATACTAAAGAGTAGGAAGTGGCTAATGTGGAAGATTGTGTTGAAGTACGATATGCTCATAATACGAATGATAACTTCTCTGACCAATCCCGCTGTAGACACCCCATTTTTACCTCGCCTGATTAATCAACTTTTCAACCTGATCGCAACGATTCCTAATGATGGATGATCATTCCAATGATTTATTTGTTACTAGATATGTTTCAGAAATTCGGATGAGGTATCTCAAACTAACAAAACTATAGAAACAACGCTACGTTAAGAAAATATAACTCACAAAACATAAAAATCATCATCTTACAGACAAAAAGAAGCTTTACGATAAAAATCACTAAAAATGATTAAATTACCAAAATACCCCTAACCTCAAAACATTCCTAGAGCCTACATTACACTTAGGAAAATCTTTTTAAGCACATAAAACAACAAATCGAAACCAAATAAATCATTTTACCAATTTTCACAAAATTTGATAAAATTACGAAAATGCCCCTCATAAAGTTCATGCCCATTTCGCACAAAAAATTTCATAAAAGTCACAAACCAATATTCCTATTGAATTCCTGACGAAATATCGATTCCAAAACATCCTAGAACATAAAAAACTGACTTGAAACACAAAAAGTCCTTTCCGTGGGCAAAACAATAATTTTACAATTTTTATAATTAAAAATTTTAAAATTAATAAATAAAATATTAAATAATTAAAGTGAAACATTAATAAAATTAAATTAAAATTTTGAACTAAAAAAATTGATCAATCAGGCTCTCAGGCAAAATTGTTGATAGTTGCCAAGATATTTATTCAAGGACCCCTCCATTTGGGGGTCCAAAGAATTAAAGATATAATAGAGGGGGGTTCTACATAAAAATAAAGTCAATCAAGTAATATTAAAGTCAATCAAGTAAGACTAAAGTCAAAATTAAAGTCAATCAAGTAAGACTAAAGTCAAGATATAAAAGTCAATCAAGTAAGATTAAAGTCAAAATCTTAAAGTCAATCAAATAAGATCAAAAGTCAAAACCCTAATAAAGTTCTAATTCAATAATAATTCTATTTAACAATCCTAATTAAATAATAACTCTATTTAATAGAATTCTAACTAAAATATAACTCTACTTAAAATAATTCTAATTAAAATATAACTCTAACTAAAATAATTATAATTAAACACTAACTTTATCAAGACAAACACTTAAAAAAATCTATAAATATGAGTCTTTACAACCTATTTTCGTATCAAAGAATAAAGAGAAATAGGTCAAAAAGCTTTCCTAGCAAAGAATAAACCCTAAGTTTGAAGTTCTAACTCATTACCTAACACTCATACCTCAACTTTAGCTCAAAAAATATCTAGAAGCCCATAAAAAACACCCAGAAATCCATAAAAAAATTCAAAGAATCCTGATCTAAGAAAGAGATACCTTGCCTCGGAGATAGAAATCAGATCCGGAGACAGAGCGAAGTGAGGAGTATTGTACAAGGAGCTGCTCTATCAGATATGAAGGAACAAGACCGTTGTCTTCGGAAAAGTATATATTTCTAATTTTTATTTATTTATTGCTTAGGTCTTTTAGCAATGTAGTTTATTTGGGAATTAGTAGAGACCGACGTTTGTCGAGCGGGGTTGGTGCCTAACACCTTCCAACCCCGTAATTTGACCCTCGAACTCAGTTATTTTTTTAAATTAGATTAGTTGGTTTTATCCGTTTAGAGTTGATATTCGGTTCCTAGACCATAATAACTAGGTGGCGACTCCCAAACCTCAAAGGTCAAAAATGGATCCGCGCACCCCACGGATCGAGGGCGCTTTCACCCGCAAAAAATTTTCTAAGATTTTGCTTAGACCCTCCTGAGATTTTTCACAAACCTTACTAAAATATTTTCTCAAATTTTGCTCAGATCTTGCATATATTTTTTTTTCCAGATTTTGCACAGTCCTCGCTGAGATTTTTTTTTTTCAAATTTTCCTCAAATCCTGCTGAGATTTTTCTTAGGTTCTACTCAGACCCTAGTGAGATTTTTTCTCAAATGTTGCTCAGACCCTGCTGAGATTTTTTCTTTTACCCTAAAAAGATTTTTCTCAGATTTTGCTAGACTTTGTTTAGATTTTTCTCAAATTTTGCTCAGACCTTGATGAGATTTTGCTCAGACCTTATTGAGATTTTTCTCAGACCCTGTTGAGATTTTTTTTCATATTTTGCTTAAACCTTGTTGAGATTTTTCTCAGATTTTAGTTAGACCCCGTTGAGATTTTTTCTCATATTTTGCTTAGATTTTGTTTAGATCATATTGAGATTTTTCTCAGGTTTTGTTCAGACCCTGTTGAAATTTTTTGTTGGATTTTGCTCACAGCTTGCTTAAATTTTATTCAGACCTTGCTCATACTTTACCCAGATTTTTCTTAAGATCTTTTGCTTAGTTATCACTCAGTTTTTGCATTGTTTACAGTTCTTCATCCTCTCATCATGAACGCACAAAATGGAGACGTGCCTCTTGAAAATCATCATTACACTATTGCACACACATGCACACTCATTATATTTACATTAATTAAGGAGAATTTTTCAAAATTCTAGGGTCTGACATCATTAGTGAGAGTTCAAACTTGTAGACCTGACAAATTTTTAATTTAGGAAGAGTTTTGCCCTAAGAGATCTGAACATCCCGACGAATTGCTAAATTATGTTGCAAAATGAACTGTCACTAGCTTTGACATTCATATATCGCACTACCTATTAAAGTAGATTTGCTTCAATGCTCTACTAAAGAGGGGCATCTCTAGACATTCCATTTTTGCACTTACCTAATTAATCAACTCATCAACCCGATTGCGATAGTTCCCAATAATTGATGAATATTTTAAAGCTTTTATTTGTTAGTCAATAAGTTTCTGAAGCTCGAATGAGATATTTCAAACCAGGCAAACTTTAGAAATTAGGTTACGTTAGGAAAATATGACCCAAAAATATAAAAATCATCATTTACAGACAAAAAGAAACTTTACGAGAAAAATCATCAAAAATGACCAAATTACAAAAATACCCCTGACATTAGAACATCCCTAAAGCGTATACTAAGATTAGGAAAATTCTTTCGAATACATAAAACAACGAATTAAAATCAAATAAATTTTTTCACAAAATTTGATAAAATTACAAAAATACCCCTCATAAGGTCTACGACCATTTCATGTCAAAAACCCATAAGTGACATAAACCAATACTCATTGAATTCTATATGAAGAACGTATTCTAAAACATTCCAAACTGTCAAAAAATAATCTTTCAATACAAAATTCCTTTTTGATGGCAAAAAGATAATTTTTCAACTCTAAAATTTAAAATTTTGAAACTAATAATTAAAATATTAATTAAGGTAAAGTGAAATCTTAATAAATCAAATTACCATTATTGAACAAATAAAACACACATGCCAAATTTTAAGTGGTGGTCCATTTACTTAAGTGAGACCCACATGATATTTAATAAAAAAACACTCTACCGAGGGTCCAAAAGAATTAAAAAAATAATTTAATAAAGAATCTTCCATTGGGGGGTTGTCCAAAAATTAAAAAATTCTCAATATACGAAGGTCAAAAAAATTCAAACTGCATAATTCAAATAAAATTTATCTAAAATATTATCTTAATCCAAACAACTTAACAGATTAGTTAGAGATAGACCTTATCTCTAAGAGATCTAATTCAAACCTTAATCTTCATAAAGTTCTTTAAAAATGAGCATCCGCTACCTAATTTTGTAGGTCAAGAAAAATCCTTAAAAAGAGATGTCAAAAACTCTCCTAATACTTTTCAAAATCTTTAAATCTGAAGTCCCAAATCCATATCTAACTCCAAGTCTTAGTTTTCAATTTAAGAAAACCTAGAAAACTCTTAAAAATACATCAAAAAATTAGCAAAACATCCAGATCTAAGAGAAAAAAATCTCATCTCAAAAATCAAAGATAAATTTAATAATAAAGATAAAGTGAGAAGATTTACATGACGAATGTTCTTCGTCAGTTTCTTAGGGAATTTACCGTTACAATCACTCAGGTAAAAAAAAACACAGATAATTTTTCATTTATTCCAGATCTAGGCTATTTTGCAATGTAAATTTTTAGGAAAAGTCGAGACCAATGTTCGTTGGATAGGATTGGTACCTAACACCTTCTAGTCTTGTAACTTGATCCCCGTACCTACAATCATTTCGTGATTTGGTATTCCTTCTTCTTTTAGAGTTATGTTTTGATTCATAAACCATAAAACTAGGTGGAGACTCCTAAAAAAAGAAATGTGGATACATACCTGCGGATTGAGGGCACTTTTAGCTTCACACTTTTTCGACTGAGAAAGTTCTTTTGACGATGACTTTGTTTGTGCTTGATCTTCTATAGATTTTCTTCTCTCTAGACTTCGTTTTTTATCAACTAATAAGGTTTTCATGACTTCCGGAGAAGGACTTTATTGTGGCACCCCGCCAAACGCTAACACAAATTCCCATGTCAGATCTCGATGTACTAGGTGGCACCTCAAAATTTCGGCATCGTCTCCTCTGTTTATGTTAGCATTCCAAGGCGTTTAACCTGCACCTGATAAATGACATACAATCTTGTATACATATATAAAATATAATACTAGCGGAAGCTTATATACTTCTAATAACGTATGAAATATTAGAGTGCAGAAGAATAATCAGAATATAGGATTATACAAAATTCCTCACTCTAACAGAAATCTGAACACTTAAGACAGAATCCATAAGACTACTTGGGGGAACTACACCACTAGTACTTACCATGTGACGGATTCTGATTGTCTATCTGACCAACCAGATGATCTTCATTCGTGCTCTATACCTACCTCGCCATGCTTTGAATCTAAAACTAAAAAAATAGATAAGGAAATGGTGAGTAATAATGGTTACCCAATAGGGAAACAAACAATTTTTGCCAATAACCCCTCCTAGCATGAACGAATAAGTATACTAAATCATCTTAACAATATAAAATATTACAGAATAAACTACGATTAACTGGTACATATAGCCAATACAAAAGAGAAATTAACAATACAAGATTGAGAATGGATATCCAGTTTCCTACCATGCAAGTGTGGTCACACGGCCTAAAATAAATAACAGAACGTAAAAGTAAACAGCGCATCGCGCTAATAGAAAGTAAATAAACATGCAACCAATAACATTATCCTTGGATATCCGTTCACCAACCTACACACCACACAACAATGTAAAATGCAGACATCACCCTTCGGGTATGATTATGACATTTTACTATTTCATACCCTTTTTCCCTTTTTTTGATTTTTCCAGTTTTAAATCTCTTCAATAAAATATCCATTTTCTGATATTCATAAACTCAATATGAGTTTATTGAATATTAAATCATAGTTTTCAATTATATAATTTATTTTTATCAATAATATTAAAAAATTATAAATTTTATATCAAAACAGGGTCCGAGTAGTGCACAAGACCCAACTGATGGAAATAACCCATTAAAATACCCTACCCATATATAATTTGTTAAAAAATATAATTAAACATATCAAATATGCAATTTCTGGTGTGAATTTTGAAATAACAAAAGAATTCTATATTTTGGAAATACATAAAAAAATTTCGATAAAATCCTAAATGCAATTTTCATTATCTATGATTACTAATAGAAATTGAGAGTACCTTACAATCACTAGGGGACGGAATTGAAGCACGTGAGAGAAAATCGAGGCGATTAGCACGAAAATAAAGGTGACTCGTACGTCAAAGCGACTGATTTTCGAAACCGACCCGGTGATTTCGAAGATCTCGATGTGGTCATCATTTCTCATTTCTGCGACGAAAGACGATTTGACCCCGAAACGGATGAAATCCGAAGTCGAAGTTACGAAATCTACGTATATATATATGGCTATTTTTTGACGATACGGGGCGAAAAAGAAAAGAAAACGAAAGGAATTTGGGTGGGTTTTGTAGATGTCGAGGCTGCGGACGTTTCTCCTTTGTGCGTCGGAAGTCAACGGTAAGCCGTTTTTCGTGGATCTGAGGTTAAAGTTTTGAAAAAAAAAAGAAAAAATTTTAAACTTGCGTTGGCTGTTGGACGGGTTGGAGAAGACGAGTTTTAAAAAAATTAAAATTTTATTTATATAAAATTTGGGATGAAATCGGTATTTTGCCTATTGTTTCGATCGATGATAACTTAACCGTCCGGACTCCAAAAGTGACGAATGAATACTCTATTTCACCTAATTTTTCGTTATGAATCTAATGGTACAGTCAATTTCTATAAATTATATCTCTATCAAAAGTTTACATTTTTGGCCTGAGATGACCCCTAAAATTGACATCATTTTCATTTTTGACGATAATTCGACTTTCTGTGCTCCAAAAATGACAAATAAATTATCTATGTTCAATAATTTTTCATTACGAATCCAATGATATGATCGAATCTTAAAAATTCTTATTCTAGTAAAAAATTACTATTTTAGTTTAGTCCGACTTGATAATCAAGGATTTTACAACTTTTATGTTCGGATTCGCATTTGTGCGTGCTTATAGGCTAAAGTATGTTTTTCGATCATTTTGAAACCAATGGTGAGGTCAGAATTCATTAAAAATTACTAGAACTAAATCCTACAGTTTTACCCTGAGTCCCACTTTTAAGATTTTCTTAAAATTTCAACTATTTATTTTTTCTCGAGATACGAATCAGAACTAAATTCTTTTTTTTATATAGAATTTCTTATGGCTTGAGAACATAAGCTTTTTGAGAGGGATGGGGGGATTTTTATAAGTTTCTTGGGTTGCTTTTAAGGTTAGTAATGTCAAAGGTGAAAAACTAAAAGATAATGGCATGAGGTATAGGCATTGGAAGATTGTTATTTTGAGGTTGGGGAAGGATATAGATGGAAGGTAGTGGAGATGGATCATTCTTAACCCAAGTGGTTTAGATCTTTCAACCCATGTGGGTTGAGTGTTAGATGGGATTAAGGGGTGTGGGTGATAATTGAAAAAATGGTTGTGTAAGGGAGGTAGTTGTGGATATTTTGAGAGGGTGGATGAGATGGTGACAAATGTCTAAATGGGGGTATGGGGTGTGTGTTAGGTGAATTGATTAAGGAGAAGGAGTATGGGGTTATTTTTGATGGAATGGTGATGGTAGGTTATGATATGGGTGTGGGTTGGTTAGCTTTTTGAGGATGATGATGGGGTTGGGTAAAAGAATTTGAGAGGTGAATGGTGGTGATGACAAGTGTATCCTTTGATGATCAAGGGTTGCATGGACCTTGATTGGTTGTGATCATGGGTATGAACATGGAT
Source organism: Akebia trifoliata (assembly GCF_017979445.1). NCBI lineage: Eukaryota > Viridiplantae > Streptophyta > Magnoliopsida > Ranunculales > Lardizabalaceae > Akebia > Akebia trifoliata. The sequence continues at coordinate 14,324,933 of NC_141376.1, read as the reverse complement.
AAAGATATAGATTTGGGTTCGGACTTGATTGGGTTTGATTTGAATGGGCTTTTGACTTGGTGAGGACTTAAGTTTTAAAATTGACTTGAGTATATGATTTGGGTTAGAGTTGGGTTGCATTGGCATAGGGTTATGTTAGGTTAAGACATTAACTAGGTTTAAATTTGTTTTAAAGTGAGGGGGTTGAATATTGGTGGGCCTTAGGTGGGCTTAGGACGTATCCAAGTTCAGGGTTAGAGGGGTGAAAATTGAGAAGGTAGTGGGCCTACAACGCCTTATTGTAGGGTCCATAGGACTTTTAGGGGTCTTAAGAACTTTAGTTTGATCAAAATGTTGATTTTCAGGGATTTGGGCTTTTTAGGCTCGTTGACGGATTTTGCTTGAAAACGATCTTTTTCGATTCTTTTGAGTGGGGGCCCATTCAAATAGGGGTGTCTAAAGATGAATGGTGAAAAATTATTTTGACTAATATTTCAAAATTTCAAAGTGTAAATGAATTATTTTTTTATTTAATAAGATTATTTTTCTTTCCACTTTCTAAAACTGCATCGATCCGCGATATGGATTATCCACTTTTTAGTCCACTTAGTTTTAGGTACCAAAATTGACTCTACTTTGTATTCGGGTCAGTATACAATAAAAGTCATGGACAAGTGGTTAGATACGGATCTCACAAGATGTTTGGCATTGGTTCCGTTCGCTTCTCTAAATCAGTTTCTGCTACAATCCATTGACTATCTAAAGTTAATATCAGGTCAATCTGCTACCCTTTAAGTGAAAAGTCTCATCATTGTCAATTTATGTCGTGAGCCTTTATGCTTTTGGGCGATCCTTTGCTTGAACCAGATCGGTCTAATAAGTAACTCCAAAAATTTGATCCCCAACAAATTTGGTCATTAACTAAGTCAATTTTTCCATTTTATTCTCTTATGGTTATAAAAGAAGATGTACCCAAATGGGCCAAACAACAATTGTACCAGTTCGATGATCTCATTAAGGACAAAGGGCTGCTTTGGGATTTTAGATGAATCAATCCAATAGAGACGATTTGATCTATGGTGATTGGTTCCTTCAAATTAAAAAGGGAGTTAACTGTAAATAATGAAAGGTTTTACTTAAAAGTCGTATACAATTGTTAAATCACATCTCATCCGTTAGATCGCTCTAGATTGAACGGATGATTTCTTTCACGCGATCTTTGGTTCCTTGGGATGAGAAAACATATGATCCCAATTGTTTAGATACAAAATCCAGCTGTTGGGAATTTACGAATATCTTGATAATACAAATCTTAGAGATACTTATCCCGAGGATAAATCTCAATCATTGGATTTTGTGTTTAAAAAGTTGGGATGAAGTGTTTTTTTATGAGTCATTCTTCATAGTTAAGAGATCCTAACCCTATACATAGATAGAGAGAGATGGGATTATATGGACCAAATGACCATTTATCTTTAGGGACCACATGTTAAAGTGGCGCCCAAATACACTATCAGGTGTTAGATGTATGTAGAGCATAAAATTTTATGAACTTTAAAAAAAATACAGAATTGAAAAAAAATATGATTTTTTCACTGTTGGATTTAAATTTTAAATTTAAGAGTTCAATGACCGCCCATCTTTAAACTCAAGTTTTGACATCAAAAAATACTTATTTTTCTTTTTCGTTTTTTGTTGTTGGGGGGAGGGGGGTGATCAAGCCCAATCTAGACCACAAACAAGAGGCTGACTTGTCATTTGGACTAATGGGGGCAGTCCATGTGGCGCAAATGTGGACCTCGGTCATTTATATATAACGGCTTCACATTTGTATGAAAGGTTCAATGAAAAGGGACATTCTTTGACGCTAAACGTTTGCCAAATCATCCCCATCTAACAACACTAAATACCTCTATATGGCTATGGCCTTTTAAGAGTAGGTGGGTATTATCTCCACAAATCTTACTATTATCCAAGTAAATAACGAAGTTCAGAGAAAAAAGAGTTTTGCTCACAAAAAAATCAATTCAGAATTTCACAAAATCCTGTATCGACCAATTTCATGAACCTATATGTACCGAGTGTTGGACTTACAGTCCATTTAGGTGTCCCGTTAAGCCGATAAAGACTCCCCACGTTTTAGTATTTTTTTCCTCTTTAGGTTTTCTTGTTAAAGAAGTTATGTCAATAACATAAGTTTATAAATGAGAGTTATATTTGATTTAAGAAACCTATATTTAGAAAGGATAAGGATCGTTTAATGGGTTGGATACTTATCTTAAGGGATCTAGATCCTCTATTCGAAATCTATAAAACAATGGATTGGCCTCTTCTATTCATATGGTTTTGATTTTCCTGTTGAAAATCAAGGAATTCTAAAATAAAAGGTATAATTGATTTTTCTCTAGAAATTGGCATAAAGAAGAGCATGTTATCAAGTATGAAGAATTCCATCATTAAAGCAATATTGAATCGTAAGAGTAGATCAAGAAGGAGAAAATGAGTCTAGAATTAATTTCAATTTGGCTTAATGGCTGTGGAAACCATTCTAGGTATGTAACGATTTACCTGTTTAGATTATTGATCGTATGTTTGTTATAGTAATCAATCCAAATATATCATGGATTCATTCATGGTTAGACTAACGATTTATTCTACTTAAAATATATAGGCATCCAAATTTTAAAGGGATCCTACTTCTTTCTAAATTATCAAAAGCCCTAAAGTTGGGTCGATGCATCTAAATTAGGGCCATTGACTGGGAAAGAATCTCCTACAACTTGGGTTGAGTTTTTGTAGATAAAGTTCATGATTCAAGAAAGTCGAAGTGATCCACATTAAAGGGTTCTATACTCAAATACATAAGTGCAGCCCACCAATATCTACAAAAAATCCATAGAGTCTTCAAAATTGAAATTTGATGAACTTAACCTTTAAACCAACTAGTTAAAAGTCTATTGAAGGTTAATTTACCTAAAGCAGTGTTTGTTTGCGCTATTTTTCAGCGCTTATTGTTGAAAAAAATTAAATTCAGTACTTTTTATTAAAATAGCGCGTTTGTTTACTCTATATTTCCAGTGCTTATTGCTGAAAATAAGTGAAAAAAATTCAGTACTATTTTGATGCTGAAAAAAGTACTGAAGCGGTAAGCACTTCGTTTTTTTCGACATGGACAAGTATGCCCTTCATTTTTTTGAGCATAGACAAGTATACCCTTGTTCCTAAAAGGATATTACTTCTTATATCCCATGGATAAATACATAAGCACCCCATAAATTAATAAACCCACACCATGGCTAAATTATTTTGTCTTATATAAGTTAAAAGTTTTGGAATAAGTTGATTTTTTATGAGGATGATCTCTACAATGAGGAGATCATCCTTACCAAAAATCAGCACATCCTGAAACTTCGAACCCTATCAAAACAAGATCAAGAACCGTAAATCGTCCCTTTTTTTTTTAAAACTATTTTTGACGAATTAGAAGTTTCAAAATGGACTGATTTTTGGTGAGGATGATCTCTAGACCATATAGACCATCCTCACTAAAAATTTGTTCATTCCAAAAACTTTAATCCATATAAAACAAAAAAATTGGTTATGGTGTGGGTTGCCTTTATTAATTCATAGGATGCTTTTATAATTACACATCCTTCATTTCCATCGAAAATTATTCATCCAAAATTAAGTTCTTTTAATGTTGATTTCAAATTTTAGTGACTTGTATGACATTATTATTTTTAATTTGAAATTTGTGGGCTTTTATAAATAGAAATTATTATTTTTAAATTGAAGATTTGAGTATTATTTATTATTTAAAAATGAATTGTATTTTTATTTTATAAGAAATAATATATTTTATTGTGTTTGATAAGAAATATGCATTTGAAACATGTAAACAATGTATAATATGATTATAAGGGTAACAAAGACAATTTATCAGCTTCAGTAATGTGTAACAAACATAATTCAGCATCTAAACAAACAACTTTTTTAGCACTTAAATTCAGTGCTTATAAGTTTCAGCGCTTAATGCTATTCAACACTTATTTTTTTTCAGTTTAACAAACAGCACCTAAGTCTATAAATACCAAAATTTCCTTATTTATGGGAGCTTTGGATTACTTTCTCTCCAAAGACAAGAGTCCTTCCTCTAGAGAAGAAAAATCTCTTAAACCCTTAGAAAAGAAGCACTTCCTTCCAAAGCTTCTTGAATAATTTTTATGGATTCCATCATTTCACTGATTCAAACTAAATAACGAGCTAATGAATCTCCTTCTTTTTGCCATTGGACTTCCCAATCAAATTCATTGTAATTCTCATAATGATCAACTTTTCGAAGATCCCATTGAATTCCCAAAGCTCGTAGCATTGGTCTTGGACTTCAATTTTATAAAAAATCAAGCCTAATTCTTTTTTGAAAGTAAAAAAAGTATTCTCAACTTTGGATCATTTCTCTCAAGAAGACTTGGGCTCCAACTTCCGAAGAAGATCAAACTTAGAAACCCTTTGCCAATGACATAACAACTTCTAGAGAAGATCAAGCCTAAAAACTTTCCTCAAAAAGTCAAAAAATCCTACTTTATTGATCAAATGCAAAGTTCGAAGAGAAAAAAAAAATCTTCAATAAGTTAGCATAGAAGATCAAGCCTAAAAATCATTTTTCAAAAATCAAGAAATCATCTTCAGTCAATCAAATGCAAAGCTCATTGAAAAGAAAATCTACTATAAACATCTTCAACGATTTCATAAGAGATCAAGCCAAAACTCATTCTCTATAAACACAACAATTCTTCTCAATCGATTAAATGTGAAGGTCAAAGAGAAGAAGATTCACACAAAATCTCTAAAGAAAATCAAGCATCTCAAACAATCATTTATAAATCAAGAAATCCTTCTAAATTAATCAAGTGCGAAGCCCTAAAGGAAGAAAGTTACATGTCATTATTTTCTGTTGACTTTTAATATAAAAATATATTTTATTGATCGAGTATATTGAGATCTATATCTCCATTTTGTTAATTAAATCAATAAATTTATTTGTCTTCTCATTTCACGCATCTAGAGGATGATTGTAAAATTTGTTATTGAAAAATTTTCGGCATGCCCGGTGGGACCATCTCAGTCTCTTATCTTTTAGTAAATGTCAAAAGCACCAACAATAAATTGATGGCTTCTCACAATGCCAACGTGTTTCATCTTCTATTACGAAGAAAGTCATTTTTTCAAATTCTAAATCTACTCAAGTTGTCAATTGTGATTACCTTGTAATGCGAATGATAAAAACTTATGGCTCCCTCTTGGTTGTGTCTCTCCATCACGACTCCAAAAAACGTGTCACCAAACAGTGTTTGCAATAAAAACAACGTGGGAAGATGAGTCTTTGGACTCTGGATCATATTCAAAATTATGTAATGAATCGTCTTGATATCTATCAATCATCTTTTCCACCTCAAACTTACATATCCATCGAAGTGGTGATGACAATGGGAGCAATGACAGACGATGAACAACTAACCTAGATGGTAAACGGCATTGATAGGATAACAAAGACAATTGAGGAAAATGATGTCCAAATTTGCATCCTATTAAGTCATTTGGAGCAAAAAGGAAAAGAATGTTGAATCTAGAATTGGGCCCCCATACCCTTTCGGGTTCACTCCTGAAATGTATATGCCTCCATGTGAAGAGGGACAATAAAGAGATCACTCTACCTCGTGACATGCTATGCAAGACCTATAACAAGGATATGTCACCTCGTTCTTTGTCCAATAGTTGTAGGCAATGATCACTAACATCATTCGTACTCAGTATTGGGGCATGCCTCAGTCCTTACTCTAAACCATACACTCAGTGTATTGAGCAAATACGCATCCCAACGGGATATTAACCACCAAAATTCTAACAGTTCAAAGGAAATTACAATCCATAGTAGCACATTCCCCACTTCATAGAGACTTACAACAATACCAAAGTATACGAAGATTTCATGGAGAAACAATTTGTTCAATCACTTCGTAACAATGCATTTGATTGATACACTAACAGTGAGCCCAACTTGATTGATAGTTGGGACCAACTTGAAAGAGTGTTCCTCAATTGTTTTTACAACACTAGAAGGACGGTAAGCATGGTGGAACTTATCATTGCCAAACAAAAAATGAGTCAATCATCGAGCATCGAATGTTGGAGAACTAGCAACACGAGCCCATAACATGAAGTAAAGTATTACCACACATGGGAATCTATGACCAAACATATCTCAAAATCTATTAAAGGAATAAAATACCATCTCAAGAAGAAGAGATCATGTTCACCTCATCTACAAAATTATTGAGAAATAAAAAATAAAAAAAAAGCTCAAAGTTGACAAATCCCAAGATGTAGAGAAAACTTTGTTTACACCGAAAGAGATCAATGTAAAATAATATTCTTTCCTTGAGTTTGACATCTCCAACATCTTTGATTACTTGCTAAAGTTGAGTCAGATTGAGCTACCGCTCTCCAATAGATAAAAAATAGGTCATCATAGCCATCTAAGGTATTGCTATATTATCACTGAGTGACTAGTCAACACTTGAAATATGTTCTGTTTTGAAAGAAAAGATCATGGACTTAGCATGTCATGGGATGATTGAATTAGACTTTAATAATAACTTGTCCCTCATACACATGATGATAGTTACATTTGAGTTCAATGATCAAATACCTTTGACATGAGCATGTGCAATATTGGCTCCATTACCTCAAAATAAAGAAGGGTTGCCCTTACTAAAATAGTTTACATTGGAATGATTTGATTTTGATGATCTTCAACCCACACTAAGAGCATTGTCAAACTAGGGGCGAGTCATTCCTACCCCACCTCCACAACAACAACGACATTCTTCAAATGGAAGTCCATGCTCACAAATGTTTTAGCTTACAAAAGTAATGTTGCAATCTGCTCATCCAAAGCTACAGTATGTTCATATTGAAGATGAAGCTTCGACTATTGCCATATGTCAAAGAAATGAAGATTCTTATCTATCAACTTTACTTTACTTTCATTAAAACCTTGGACTGATGGAAGAAAGACTCGAGTAAAAGTTAAATCGAAGAAAAGGAAGAAGGAATTGTGTGTGTTAGTCTACACCAACATGTGCAACCAAAGCAAGGCAAATGCGTTACAAAAAAATTACAATAATGCATTTGATAATCGTTTAACAACTCTAAGCCTTAATGGAAAACAACTTGAAGTAGGAAGTGTCGTCTCGATCGCAAAAGATGCACCAATGCAATTGAACGTCTACAATGTACTTCAACCACAAAATGGACTTTGCCAATCATAGCACACATCTTGATATATTCTAACAAATACAAAGGAACAGCCAATGTTGAAAAGGAATCAAGGTCTCGCACTCCCATGCATGGTCAGAGCCACTGTTAGTGATGAAGATATCTAACTAGATCAACATATACAAAATTACTTCAAAAATAAAATTTTGAACTACTTTTTGTTTGATCATACATTGGGTATGGTACATAGGCAACTTGCAAAGTGACACCAAGTTCAACCATTGTAAAAAAGAAAGTCTTCCTAAAATATAATGTATCAAAAAATCAATTACCAATGCTTTTCAACGCGAGACTAAATTGTTCAGCAATGCTCTTTAGCACGAGCCTAAGCTATTCAACAATGCTCCTCGGCATGAACCTAAATTGTTCCTCAATGTTCTTCAACATGAATTTAAATTGTTTAATAATGCTCCTCAGCATGAGCCTAACGTGTTCGACAATGCTCTCTTAGCACAAGTCTAAAGTGTTCCCGTCCTTAACATGAGCTTAAACTATTCAATAGCGCTTTTCACCATGAGCCTAAATTGTTCAATAATGTTCAATGGCACAAGCTTAAACTATTCAACAATCCACATTGACACGAGTATAAATTGTTCAACGATACTCCACAACATGAATCTAAACTATTTGATAATGCTTTTTAACATGAACTTAAACTATTTGACAATGTCTCTAATCGTAAGAGCTTAAATTGCATGATACTCCTTACCTACATGAGTTAAAATTATGAATGATTAAAAAAATAAAAATAAAATAAAACTCGCTAGATTGAAAACTTGGTAAGATGGTTTAGAATAAATTTAGAACATTATCTCCTACATTATGGTTTGATCCTTATCTTGAGGTACATAGGCAACATAAAATTATTTCAGGTTTAATCACTTAAAAAAAAATGATGAGATAAAGAGGTTTAAACAATACAAAAAGGTGGATAATGTGTCAATAGTGTTTGGATTGAGGTTCTCCCTACAGATAGAGAATATGTTAACAATTATTTGATAGAGCTTGACTGAGGTTTTCCCGATAGATGAAGAATGGGTCAACAATGATTGAATCAAGGTTCTCTTGATAAATAGAGATGAGTCAACAGTTTCTTGATTGAGTTTGATTGAGGTTCTACCGATAAATGGAGAATGGATCAATAGTTGCTTAACTTAGGCTCTCCCTACAAGTGGAGAATGTGTCAGTCGTGGTTGGACTGAGGTTCTCCTAGTGGATGGAGAATAAGTCAATAATTTCATAATTAAACTTAACTAAGATTCTCTCAATAGATGGAGAATGGGTCAACGGTTGCTTAACTGGTATTTTTAAGATAGGTAGAGAATATGTGGTAGCGACCGAATTCTTGAGATGGAATCGATTTCCACGTGATACAGAGTCGACACCATTCATTGAGCTATCTAGGTGTGAAAGGCCACCTGATTTAATTTTTAAATTTGTTTATTTTGACTTGCGAATTAACTCTAAGGTCAAGTTCTACAAATAAAAGTATGGGATCAGGGGTCCAATTGTAACTCTGGGAAGGTGTTAGGCACCCCAACTCACTCATTAAACGATTACTTACTTAGCATCACTCAATTTTTTAATTCACATTGTTTTATATTTTTCTCAAGATTTATAATTTGTGCACAATGCATCTAGTTTAGATTTAAATAAATCATAGGTATTTCAGCCATTTATGATTTGAGGATTTCTGGCTCATGCTCACTTTGCCATTACCCTCCCTTCTTGTCCAATCAATGAGTTCACCCATGATTAAACAAAATGGGTCGACTCATGATTATTACAACAAAATTCTGTTTTGTTAATGTGATCATTAGGTCAATTTCAATTTGTTGAATTTAGAATCACAATGACAACATCTTTTACTGAGTCACCTCAATGATTGAGATAAACCCAATTTAAATCTTATCTCAAAAGTTCAATTCTCTCAACAAAAAAATAAAATAAAATAAATCCTAAGATAATCTGATTTTATGACATTAAGCATGTCTCAAAAATCACATTTTCTAAGCATTAAACAACCCTAAACAAAATTGATTTTTGAGCCTTCAAAATATTCTTTTGATTTTTTCACTAATAAAATAGTTCCAAAAATCTGTGTTTTTTGTATCACTAAAACAATAATCTAAAAAAAAATTTGTAATATGGAACTGATCTATTTTACAAAACAACCACATAAAAGTGGAATTTAAACACTAAATCAATCCAAAAGAAAAAATCAAAATTTGTGTTACAAATTCACTCTCCAAAATTATATTTTGTGCCACCAAACACCTCAAATAAATCTAATTTTTAACATTTCAGATTTTGGAATCACCAAAACAATTAAAAAATCCATATTTATATAACTTTCAAAACTAGTTCCAAAATTAAGTTTTTTTATAAACGACATAAAAATTCAGAATCTTGTACTCTAAAAACATCACGTTCAATTAAAACCAATTATACAAAGAAGTTGCATCAGAACCTAAATGCAAATGATCTGTCAACTCAGTATTAGGTGTTGGCAAGTGCACAAAAAAATCTTACTCTAAAGGTTTGAAATAAATACATTCACTTCAAACACATTCATTTCAAAGGTTTTGAATAACCATGCGTTGCCATGTTCAATGCAATAAATTACATCTTCACAAAAGTTGCAATCACATTATATGTGATAATTACCACACAAAATAATTATATCTAATAAAATTATGTCACTTGAGATAAGATAATTTGGATTTTTGAACATTTATGGTCTTAGTAAATTGAGTAACTGTAGACAAAAATCTAACTTTTATCCCCCTTGTTACCAACATGGGATCGCCAAATCATTCTAACATTAACATCAAATCTTAGTTAGCTCAACAGCCACATATATGTAGCAGATTCTTCAGCTATATTGCTGAATACAAAAAAATTTAAAACTACATTCAATATTTCATGGGAATTAAATTAGTGTGTCAACTTAACCTTTAGATACCCAAACTAATGAATGTCCATTTAGTTTGAGCTCATTTCAAAGAAGATACAATAGTTTATCCTAGCTCATTTTGAAGCATGTACAGTAGTTTAAGCTAATCTCGTAGCCTTACTAATAAACTCGAAACTGCATATACTTGTAGGAACTTGGAGAATCTTGGAATGCTTTGACAATCTTGATTGTTAATCTTCACTCAATCTTATTGATAGTTTATGCTTCTTTCGGAGATCTCTGGCATTTATTTTGGAACCCTTTGATAGTTTAAGTTTGTTTTGGAGTGCTTTGGTATTGAAAACTCATTTCGAAGCTTTCTGTTCATTCATTTTGGAACGATTTGATATTTTAAGCTTCTTTTAGAGCACTCTGTTACTAGGAAACCCGAAAACTTGCAATTCTGGTAATCTAGAATAGGAAAACTAGATATTGTTGAAGAGGTAAAATCTGGTAAACCCAGGTAGACTTCTAAATGGTTGCTGTATTTTTTTCAAATCGATAGACTGTTGAATAGAGAATTTTGATTGATACAACGTTGATTGTTGAATTGCATGTCTTCTCAATCTTGACCCTCTTTCTTGAAGGAAAAGTAAGGGGAGAAGTGTAACTTATGCAAATGCAAAATACAATGAAATGGAGAAATGTAATTATTATTTATATACAATGTAACTATTTTGTAAATAATTCTGAAAAATGAGCATCAAGATTTGATTTTGACTAAAAATGATCTGGGTAATTTGACAAATAAAGAAGAATCATTTTTAAGTTCATTCCAAAGTCCATTGGAATCAACATCATCGTTGAATGTCGATTTTGAGATTTGCATTAGATTATAAAAAAAATTGATAATGATGAGATAAGTCAAACCTCTATTGCAAGGGTCATTCTTGGTACATCCAAGCTTTTCACTTTTTTGCCTTAACTTTTGCCTAAGTTGTCTTTTCGAATTTTCAACTTAGCAGATTTTTTTACTATTTTTATTATTTTCCTTAACTGTTGTTTAGGTCGCCCATTTAGATTTTCAATTTCCAGGCTTCATTTTTTTTCGTTGGCCTTAATTATTGCATAAGCTACATGTCCTTTAAATTTTCAACCTAACAAACTTGGTAACCATAGTCAAAACTTTGATAAGTGATGCTGCCTCTGATAACTTTTTTTTTTTTTTTTTTCATTTCCTTCCTTATTTTTTTGTCTTTTTTTCTTCTGTTTTGAGAGAGTTTGAAAAACCACCACACTTTAGTGGTGAGACCATTTCATCTATATATACACAGTTCCATATTTGTATATGGCAATTACAAGAATGGAAAGAAGCAATCAAATAAAATTAGAAGCTACAATCTTGGGTCAAATATAATGCAAATGGAAAGCCTTGAATTAAGGCTGAGGATCTTTAGCATGATCCTTGACATGTTTTTTAAAAGTACTTCAAGTATTGTTTGAGATGCTATATATATATATATAATATATATATATATATATATATATATATATATATATATATATATATATATATAGGGTAAGGTTCAAAGGACAACCATTTCTACACACATATAGACAACGTGTTTTGTCTTATATGGGCAAAAATGTTTGGAATGGACTGATTTTTTGTGAGGATGATCTCTGTGATGAGGGGATCATCCTGGCAAAAAATCATCCCATTCCAAAACTTGTAACCCCATCAAAATTGATTTACAAAAATTGGACGGTCTATAATTTTTCAACAAAAATTGGACGGTCTAGAAGTTTCATAATGAGCTGATTTTTGGCAAGGATGATCTCCTCATCACAGAGATCATCCTCACAAAAAATCAGTCCATTCCAAACATTTTTGCCCATATAAGACAAAACACGTTGTCTATATGTGTGTAGAAATGGTTGTCCTTTGAACCTGACCCATATATATATGGGTCCCGTTCGGCACCCTAAGTTTTACCACACACTTTAACAAACGCGTTTTGTCTTACATGGGTTAGAAGTTTCGGAATGAGCTGATTTTTGGTGAGGATGATCTCTATGGTGAGGAGATCATCCTCACCAAAAATCAGCTCATTCCAAAACTTCTAACCCCATCAAAATTGATTTACAAAAAATGGACGGTTCACGATTTTTCAACGTGTAAACATGGGGCTAAACATTTCGGAATGGGCTGATTTTTGGGGAGGATGATCTTCTAATCATAGAGATCATCCTCACCAAAAATCAGCTCATTCCAAAACTTCTAACCCATGTAGGACAAAAAACGTTTGTTAAAGTGTGTGGTAAAACTTAGGGTGCTGAACATTTCCCTATATATATATATATATATATATATATATATATATATATATTTGTATTCTTAATTTCAGACTCCCTTGCCCATGTTTGGGATGACATTCCTTGGCTCTAAATTATGAATAACATGATAAAAATTCAAATGGGCTAACTAAAGATTATTATTTGACAAGGTAGCAGAAAGAATGCATCTCTTCATTTTGATATTTGATTCTCATAACTCATTCTCTAGATGAAGTTTGTTTAGAAAACTTCTTGTTATTTGATTAGTAATCTGCGTTAAAGGTTTGGACGATTTTCCATTGTTGAAATGAGGACTAAAAGTCGATACCTTGGATGATTCTCCAGGTCAAAGGATTGGAGAAATAAGGTCTGCCCTGGTGTAAAGGCTTTTGATATAGGATAGTGGGGTCAGCCTCAGTTTGACTTTTGTATTGTCATTTATGCTTGTGTAGACCAGGAGTATGGTGAAGGGGTTAATAAGAGAAATGCAAGAGAAATGGGGTGTCAATCATTAGTGTTCTTGAATTATCTCCAATCTTTAGATTGAACAAAGTTAGAATTTCAAATATTTGACAAGTTATCCTCTTTAATTCTTTTTTTAGATTCAATTCTTCCTTCAAATCATTGTGTTCATGACTTTAGAATGGTTTTGCAAAACAATTGATTTTCAGTAGTCCTTTGAAAAAAAAATTAAAAAATGGATACTGAATATAAATTTTTATAATTAGTGGCCTCAAAATCGTCTAAGTTTTTGCAAAAATATTTTGAATTTTTCTTTAAGTCATAAGCCTTTTAACATTGACCAAAAAAAATAGTTTTAATGATGCGTATTTTTTATTTATTTTTTATTTTTTATGATTTGAAAAATGATCCATTGAATTTAACCAAACTCTAAAGCTTTGGTAAATTGGGACTCACCCGAAATAATCTAATCAGATGATAACTTTGGACTCGTCCACTCTATTTTGACAAATCTAAATTCACTTCATCTAATGTGATTTGATCGGAATGCAATTCTAGACAACTCATCAAATCTATTTCGATTAGACCAAAACTTTGGACTCATCTGATCTGATGTGAACTAATTAGATGGTAACTCTAGACACGTTCAATCTATTATGACTAGACAACAATTCTAGACTTACACAATCTGATGAGAATTGATCAAATGGCGACTCTAGACTCGTCCAATCTATTCCAATTGGATGACAACTCTGATATGACCTCTGGTAACTTTGGTATGTACTCTGGTAGCTCTAGAAAATGACTCTGAGAAAAAAATATATATATATATTCTAATATGATTGTTGATAACTTTGGAAAAAAAAACTTTGGTTTTATTTTTTTTTTTTTGTGGTAAATCTTAAAATAACTCTGGTAACTCTAGAGAATAACTAAGGTGACTTTGGAAAAAAAAAATCTGGCATGGTCTCTAGTTAGGGGTGCAACTTGGTCCGATGCAAACCGAGAATCGAATCAAACCGATAGCTTTGGGGTGGTGTGGTTTGGTTTGGAACAATTTACGGTTCGATTCTGGATTATGAAAATGGAGAACCGATCAATTTGGTTCGGTTCTCAGATTAAGCTTGTGTAGAATCGAACCAAACCGAGAATCGAACTCCTATGCAATAAATAAATATATATGTATATAATAATTATTATGAATTATTTTAAGAGTTAGTACATAGATTAGTGATCTTTTATGGATAAATTAATTGTTTTTTATGGATAGATTTGTGATTTATTATATGAAATTTTATGTTTATTTTTTCATTAAAAAATATTACTTGTAATTTATAAAATATTTGCAATCCATGGAATTGAACTGAACCAAACCGACTTTAATTTGGTTTGGGTTGGTTTGGTTCCAATGGAATTTGGTTCGGTTCTGGTTCTTATTTAGTGAAACTGACCTATGTTGGTTCGGTTCCAATTTGACCTCGAACCGAACCGAACTAAGTTGCACCCCTATCTCCAGTAACTATGAAAAATGACTCTAGTAACTCTAGAAAAATGATTTAACAAAAAAAAAAAAATAATAACTTTGGTAACTCTACTAAAAAGAGGTATTGATAATTCTGGAAAAAAAACTTTGGTGATTAAGGATTTGACTAGTGTCCATGAATTGCAAGTGGGCCTCATTTCAATAAGGTCACCCAAGATTTTGATGATCAACCTCCTTTTGGTAAGGCCACAATGATTAAGTGCTTGCCTCCTTTCAGTAAGTTTACCCAAAATTTGATGATAAACCTTCTTTCGATGAAGCCAACAAAGGTTGATAGTGTCCCGATTCATGATCGAGAAAATTACTTGAAATCTTGAATGCGCAAACCTTACTAGGATCAAATCAAGACTTGTCCAAAGATGAACTTTTCTGGTCTGCATTCGAATTGATGGATTTGATAGTCTTGGACCATTTACCTTGCTAGGTACACACTAAGGATTTGGCAATTTTTGACTCTCACTTTGCTAGGTTCATATTTAGGATTTCCCCCAAGAATGGATTTTCATTGGACTTAATCAATTCTGAAAGCTTTGGACCTTCACCTTGTCAGGTCCACGCTTGGGATTTAATTATTTTTTATGGATTTGATGACTCTGGACCCTCATCTTGCTAGGTCCACACTCAAGATTTGTCTTGGGAATGGATTCTCATTGGGCTTAATCAATCTTATTTCATTGCACACAAAACATTTATGGAATCATGATAAGGGACAATATACAACGAATCCCTCGACACAGACTATTAGATAAGTGTTTTATCAATGAGCTAACAAATTATTGACTTAGCTTTCATTTCTACATGTTCAAATTTCCTAGGTTTTCAAACCTCGTCGAACCATTATTGATTCGAATTTTTGGTTGGTGACTTGGGTTGGGACAATGCACTTGACCTCGAAAGACGTAATAATTGAGCCTTCAACTTAGGATCCCTCCTAATAAGTTTCATGATGAACCAATGGGATATGTAATGATGCAGGCATGAGTGTGCAGTGCATAATGATTGATCAAACATTCATTTTCAGAGAGAGAGTGAAAGAGAAAAAGTTTAATGCTCAAAATATTTAGTGATCAATCAAATTAGAATTTCCAAAGAAACATGCATATCTACAAACTAACTTAGAAAAAATATAAAGATGATTTTTTTTTTGTAAGTCAAAAAATTGAGTGACGTTTTCTTTGACTTGAACCCACTTTATCTTCCTAGCAAAGTCTCCAGGTTGTAGTGATTGGATTCTCGAGATGGAATTGATTGCCACATGATAAGGACTTGCCACAATTCATTGAGTTATCTTGGTGTGAATACCATGTGAAAATTGGAAAATTCGATAGAAAAAATTGATGGGCCAAGGCCCACAAATTTTAGAAACTGAATTTTAATGTTCTAGGACCTTCGAAATTCTAGATATTCCCTAATTTGACGGCTTAGAGCTCTCGAATTTCTCTCATCTTTCATTAATTCGACATTTCGGCCCGTTGAAAAAAAAAATTTGACTATGAAAAATTCGACCCCTTTGTCCGTCAAATTTGGGCTTTTTTCACATTGTGGAAGGGCCACCTGATTTAATTTTTAAACTTGTTTATTTTGACTGGCGAGTTGACTCTGGGGGAAGATCTATGAATCAAAGATTTGGGATTGGAGGTTCAATTGTGACTCTGGAAAGGTTTTAAACACCCCCAACTCACTCGTTAAATGGTTACTTACTTAACATCACTTAATTTTTTGACTCACATTTTATATATTTTTTTCAAGATTTACAATTTATGTACAATGCAACTAGTCAATATTTAAATTAATCATAGGTATTTCACCCATTTATGGTTCGAGGATTTATGACTCATGCTCCGACACTACTTTTCATTTTCTCCTAATCAACAGATTGAGCCATAATTTAACTAAATCCGACTCAATGTAATGGTGTGTGAAAGTGTTATTTTGAAGATTTATTGAAAATTTTCAAAATATGTTGACTCATAATTATTACAACAAAATTCTGATTTTTTTAATGTGATTATTGGATTAATTTCAATTTGTAGAATTTAGAATCACAATAACAACATCTTTTGTCGAGTCAACTCAATGATTGAGAGAAACTCAATTTTCAAATCTTATCTCAGAAGTTTGATTTTTTACACACACACACACACACACAAAATCTTTAGATAATCCAATTTCATGATACTAAACCTGTCTCAAAAATCCCTTTCTCTTAGTATTAAACAAACTTGGTTTTTGAGCCATTAAAATATTATTTTGATTTTTCCACAAACAAAATAGTTACAAAAATCTATATTTTTTGCACCACTAAAAAATAAAATTTTTGCAGTATGAAACTAATCCCAATAAACACAATTTTAGATTACAAAATAACCCCACAAAAGTGGATTTGAAACACCAAATCAATCCTAAAGAAAATTAAACTTTGTGTTGCAAATTTACTCTCCAAATTATATTTTGTGCCACCAAACACCTCAAATAAATCTGATTCTTAACACTTCAGATTTAGTATCACCAAAACAATAAAATAAAAAAAATAAAAAAGCATATTTTTAACTCTCAAAACTAGTCCTAAAATTCAGATTTTTTATAAAGGGCCCCAAATATTCAGATTCTTATACTTTAAAAAAAACATGTGCAATTAGATCCCATTAATACAAAGAAGTTGATTTGGAATTCGAATGCACATGATGAGTCAACTCGGTATTAGGTGTAGGAAATTTTAATAATAATAAAAAAACATATTCTAAAAATTTGAAACAAACACCTAGCCTCTTCTTCAAACGATAGCAACCACACGAAGCCATGTTCAATGCAAGGGATAACTTCCTCATAAAAGTTGCAATCAAATTAGATGATAATTATCACACTAAATAACTATCTTTAACAAAATTATATGACGTGAGATAAGAAAACTCTTAATTTTTGAACATTTATGGTCTCAATAAATCGGGTAGCTGTACACAAAAAATTGACTTTTATACCCCTTCTTACCAACATGGGATCGCCAAGTCATTCCAACAACAACTTCAAATCTGAGTTAACTCATCAGCCACATGTATGTAAGAGAATCTTTAGCTCAATTGCAGAATGAAAACAATGTTAACACCGCATTCAATATTTCATGGGAAATAGGTCAAAGGGTCAACTTATTAACCTTGGGATACTCAAACTAATGGCTGTCTACCTAGTTTAGCTACCCAAACATGTATCTCCACTATCCAAATTTTAAATGTCCATGTGCACAATTTCTTGTTTATTACAAAAAATACAAAAATAACATCTTAGAGAAGATTAGAACTAAAAAAGAAATCTCTTGGAATCTAATATGAATAAATCCACATTCTCTAAAAAAAAATCTGAATTTTAGATATAAATCAACTGTCACCCATTCAAATTATCATTCCTGAAAATTGTTTCTCCTTAAGAGAATAAAAATAAAATAAAATAAGAGGCTTTGAAATTTGAATCTCCTTTCTTGATCAACAAAGAATAATTGAAATTTTGTAACCCACTATTTTCTTTAGATCCTTGAAGAGAGAGAGAGAGAGAGGAGTTTATTCTCCGGATTTTTTCCTTGAAAAATTATGTGCCCTTTCTCCTTATTAGCATCCAAGCCCTTTTATAATATAAAAAAATTGAGAGGAGGGGGAGTGGATATTGACCAGTTGAGTAAGAGAGAATATGTAATGATTATTGATTGAGTAAGATTAGGAGGAGTTGATTTTGGATTTGAATTTGAATTTAAATATAAATTTAAATTTTGACTTGGTTTAGGTTTGAGTTTGTATTTAAGGTTTGGATTTAGGCTTTGGATTTTGGATTCTAGTGTCGTGCAATTTTGGGGTGTCTACATATGTCAACAATGTTTGGACTTTTGTTCTCCTAGAAGATGGATGATGGGTGAACAATAGTTGGACTAATTAAGGTTCTCCTCCTGGTAGATTGTGAATGGGCCAACAGTTACTTGATTGAGCTTGCCGACAAATAAAAATTGGTCAATAGTTGCATGATTGAGGTTTTCTTGACACAGATGAAAAATAAGTCACTCGTTTTTTTACTAAGATTCTCAACAAGATAAAGCTTTCACAACATTTTATGCACAGCTGTTCTAAGACCTAGTCAACCAATGTAAATCTGCATCCTGCAGCACTCTTAGGTAGTTGACATTGTCTGCCCCCAAGCACGATCGATGCACAATTGCTCCAAGGACCAGCCAACCAACTTAAATAGTCATGTCTCACATCCTACAATACTTCCACACTATGTAGCATTATCCGCTCCCGAGCATGACTAATGCACAATTACTCCAAGGACTAGCCAACGGATGTAAATATGCATGTCCCATGTCTTGCAGTGTTCCCATATAAATTGGCGTTATCCTCCCATGAGCATGACTGATATACAACCTACTCCAAAGATTGGTCAACCCATATGTATCCATGTGCCTGTCATCCCGTCTACTTCCAACAAGTTACGTTGTCCGTCCCCTAACATAATTGATGAACTGTTGCTCTAAGGATTTTGACAAGCACCGATTCATATACTACTTATGCTACAATGTCTCATATGTAATCTTCTAAGAGGAATGAAGTCGGGTGCCAACAACAAGGATGAAGTTCTTTCTGCCGACAAACACACAAAAAAAAAAAAAAAATTTCCACAATTATTAAAAAAAGAAAAAGAGAGGATTTAGTTTAGTGGTTACTCAAATTTCATGCACAAAGAAAAATTATAGCAGAAATTTATTCAATAAAAAAATCAAAAGATAATTTCCATATCATTTTGGTGTGCTCACTAGACTCAAAAAAGAGGAAAAGAACAAAGGGGCAGGTGATCTCTCATTAAAAAATAAATAAAAATAAATATATGTACCTACTGAGTTGAGTCCCCTGTTGAACCAAACAATAATTTTTTTTATGGACTGATCAACCAATGATGTCTTCATTGCGATTCTTGCAATTTCTGGACAACCATTAATGAGAGTTAGAAATGAAGAAAAACAAAAAAAAAAAAACAAAAAAGAGAGGGACATTCCCTTGATTTTTAAAAAGAAAAAAAATCTGAACAAAAGAAGATCAATAAGAGAGCAATACACGATTCCACAGTAACTCTCTTAGCATATTTCTCATAATCTCCTTTGATGGCACCAAATTCTATATAGATTTTAAAAAGAGAAACCTAGGGAGAGAAAAGTATTGTAAAATTCATAGTTTTTATTTCATATAATGTTGAAGATAAGATTTGAATTCAAGACCTCTTGAGCATTACTTGTAAAGAATAGTATTTTTCTTTTTTGGTGAAACATAAAAAGAGCTCTTTCCTTTTTATTTTTTATTTTTAGTTGAAGTCGAAGATTCACTTTATTTTATTGGTTATGAAAGTTGTAAAGACAATTCTTCAATTCTTTAATCTCACATCGGATAAATAGAGGAAAGTTCTCAACTTATTTATGATCTCTCTCTCTCTTTATTGCTTGAGTGTGAGAAAGAAAAAGGTTGGGCCTCGCACACACATAGGGTCCAAGGCACCATGGGACTACAGCCCATTGTGTTTGAGGCCAACCTATCAGAAAACCTTAGTGCATGTACGCATACAATGTACACGCAGGGGATGCAAATATCGAATTTTAAGCCTCACATGGGTGCACCTTAACAATGGCATGATAAATTAGATTATATGTTAAAGTCTAATGGATTTATTTTTAATGATTATGATAGATGTGTGTATAGCAAATTTAGTGACAAGACTGGTGTAATCATTTGCTTGAACGTAGATGATATGTTGATTTTGGGAACAAATACTAAAATAGTTGAGGAAACTAAATATTTCTTAATATCCAAATTTGATATGAAGGATTTAGGAAAAGTTGATATCATGTTAGGGATTAAAATAGTTAAAAAAGATGAAGGATTTGTATTGTCTCAAAATCACTATGTAGAAAAAGTTTTAAAGAAATTTGAATACTTTGAGAGTGTACCTATTTTGACTCCCGTAGATCCGAACTTGAAGTTAAAATAGAATATGCAGAGATCATAGAAAAATTGATGTATTTAATTAACTGTACTCATCCAGATATATCTTTATTGTGGGGGTGTTAAGTAGGTTCACTAGTAATCCTAATAGAGACCATTGGACAGCATTAGTGAGAGTTCTCAGATATTTGAAAGGAACAATGGATATAGGCTTACAATTTAGTAGAAATCCAAATGTGTTAGAAAGGTATAGTGATGAGAATTAGATCTCAAAATCTGATGAATCAAAGTCTACAAGTGATTATATTTTTATGCTAAGTGGAGGGGTTGTCTCTTAGAAATTATCCAAGTAGACGTGTATGGCTAAATCTACAATGGAATCAGAATTTATTGCATTAGAGTTAGCAGGAACTGAGGCTGAATGGCTAAGAAATCTATTGATATGTATTCTTTTATGGGAAAACCCAATGCCATCAGTATTTATACACTATGATAGTCAGGCTGTTATAGCCAAGGCTAAAAACTATATGTATGTATATATGTATATATATACAAGCTGAAAAATTGTGGACCGTCCATTTTTTGTAAACTGTTTTTGATGGGGTTAGAAGTTTTGGAATGGGCTGATTTTTGGTGATGATGATCTCCTCACCGTAGAGATCATCCTCACCAAAAATTAACCCATTCCAAAACCTCTAACTCATGTTTTGAAAAATGTTTTGCCAAAAAGTTTGCCATTGAACGCTACCCATGTATATATATGTATATATATATATATATATGGTAAGAGTAGACACATTCGTCATAGACATAATGTAGTTAGACAATTATTAACGGATGGAGGAATTGCTATTAACTTTGTAAGATCAAAAAGCAATTCAGCAGATCCATTAACTAGAAGGTTAGTGAGTAAATCATTGAGGAGAATGGGTCTAATTCCTATATAAAGAATTAGTCTATGATGAAAACCCAATTAATATGACTAGAGATCCCAAGAAGTATATTCAATGGGTAATAGCAAGTCACTGAACTAATTGTTGAAGCACTAATGAAAAAGAGTTGACAAACTCTTGGTCTATTTCCTATGGTGTTAAGTAGTGCTTATCTATGACGAGTTAAGGATGAACAAAAGTTCTTACTAAAGTTCATAGTCTTATTAGGTGGTGTTTAATAGTCATAGAACATACTTGATGGAATTACCTATATGAATGTGGAAGTGGGGCCGCTTCCTATAAATATTATGGGCAATTATTCTAAAGCATTCATGAAAGATCAAGATTCGACACATGGCCGAAAAGTGTCAAACCATAAGAACTCGATCAGTTCTAGAAAGAAAGATATGTATGATATAGTAGTTAACTTACATTAAAAGGGAAAGGGTTAAGTAACCTAGTTACACTATGTTCTTGTGAGTTTTATCTATCTATACTAGGTATCGATTAAGTCCAAAAGACATTGATATTAAGTATATGGTATTTCACTTTGTACGAGCAGCAATTCTTTTTCTTCTTACTATGAATATGTAGGGGATTATTGTAAAATTCATTGTTTTTATTTCATATAATGTTGAGGATAAGATTTGAACTCAAGAACTCTTGAGTGTTACTTGTAAAGAATAGTATTTTCCTTTTTTGATGAAACATAAAAGAGCTATTTCCTTTTTCTTTTTTTGTTTTAGTTGACGTCAAAGATTCTCTTTACTTTATTAGTTATGAAAGTTGTAAAGACAACTCTTCAATTCTTTAGTCCCACATCGGATAAATACAAGAAAGTTCTCAACTTATTTATGAATCCTCTATCTTTATTACTCGAGTGTGAGAGAGAAAGAAGTTGGGCTTTGCGTGCACATGGGGGCCTAAGGCACCGTGGGACTGCAACCCATTGTGTTTGGGGCCAACCCCTTGGAAAACCTTTGTGCGCGTGTGCGCATACGATGTACACGCAGGGGGGTACAAATCTCGAATTTTAAACCTTACGTGGGTGCGTGTGATAGACCCGATTTTGCTAAAATTTTGTTTAATCTCAACTATTAATTTGTGTTTTTATCTCAACCGTTGATCTTCAAGTTAATGTTTTGACTGTTTGGACTTCTCAAGGCCCAAACGACATGTCTACATTACAATTGTGAACCGATGACCTACTACTTTTTAAATAAGATTGTTCCCTTTTATTAAAACACAGAAAATACAAAACTTTTTGATCTCTCTTCTTCTTTCATGTTCTCTCTGATACAAAATCTTGCTACTAGTACAAAGTTCAATCTAATTGAGTTCGTCGTAGATCTGTTATTTTCAAGTGCACAGTTAGCAGATAATGACTATTGAATCTTGGAAACCAGACGCCTGAAACCGACTACACTGAGGATTCAATCCTAAGGGGGCGGAATTGGTTTTAAGGACAGCAGCTTCTCCGTACCTCAGTCATCGATAAGTTCTTTCAATCTCTTCGAGTTGTTTAAATTATACTATTACTTATAATTCATTATTTCAACAAATCAGAATAAGAATTTCCAACAAAAAGGAATCAATCTTCCATACACTGAGAGAGAAAAGAGAAGGTTGCTAAGGATAATCGTAACAAAAAAAGAAATAAGGAAAAAGGGAGATGATAAAGTCGTGTGCAACAATGAAAGGAAAATGACGAGGGATTATGACTGTTGTAGTAAAAAGGTTTTGAAAAAAAAATATAAAATAAAAAAGAATAGTTGCAGGTTGTGTAGGGGGTGTTAGTTATTTGATTTTATTTTTAAAAAGAAGAGAAAAACTAAGGACGGCAACAAGAGCCATATAATATAACCTCTCTCTTAAACCCTTTCATGTGCAACAACCACCAAATAGCACCTCTCTATCAAATTAAGCCTCTCAATATTTGTTGAATAATGATTTTCTAACGTCCCCTCTTACATACACCCTCTGCGTTCCATGACAAAATCGTAGATCATATGCTTCGGGATACGTAGAATCATAAAAAAAATTCTTGTGTATCCCGAGGCAAATTATCTATGGTTCTATGGTAGAGGGGCATCATATTATCACGACTCATAATTGTTTTAAGCTCTTCCCATTGGTTTGGATCAATAGAAGGAGATAATAGCATGTTGTATATGGGTTTGACACATCAAAATAAAGAATTATAAGATGTTGGAAAGAGGAGAATGGTACATGCTTGGTCCTATGTGGTTAGGATAAAATAAAATAAGGATGGAGAAATAAATAAAGAAGCAGAGAATATGATGAATATTGTAGGAGGAGAAAAATCGAAGAAGTAGAATTGGAGGCGGGGAATAAAATAATAAGAAGAGTTAAAGTGGGAGAAGGAAACGTGTTCTCGAGGAGGGATAGAGAATAAGAAGATAAGAAAAATAACATAAAGAAAAAAAGTGAATAAATAAATCGTGAAAAAAGGTTATAAAAAATATAAAAATAAAAAGTTTAAAAACTATGTCAAAATGTTCATAAAAAGAAAGAAATTTCTTGAAAAAAATTGATTGAAAATATTTTCTCTAATTTTTTTTTTTTTTCATAAAAGCACACTTTCTTGGAACATTTTTCATTGAAAAAAAAAATCTTGAATAAAAAAAAAAAATACATTTTCTTAAAATATTTTCATTAAAACATTATACTCCATTAATGTCTAGGTAGTTCTAGAGCATTGGTTTGGGTCTTAATATTTGGTATCAGAGTCATCCCCATGTCTATGATGGGATATGAAAGAAGTCTTAACAAAAAAAGGGCCCTGTTATGGTATGGGATATGGAAGGGGTCTACCATAGTAGACCATCATGATTAGTTTAGAAATGGGCGACTTATAAAATAAAAATAAAAAAAATACCTAATACTTGATAAAAAGGTTAAAGGGTTCGAGGGCTAATCATAAAGTGCACTAACAAAGGCATTGGCCATGAACCATTTGTTAGTACTTGTAACGTTAGATTACAGATAATAAACAGAAAATTATGTGAAATAAAATAACAAAGTATATTCTAAATACCGTAAAATATACTATCTTAATATTGAAATGAACGAGGCTTGTATTGGACACAATTGCCTTAAGACAGATTTTGCCCCTGTGATGTGCTCACAGTCTCTAGAGATCTGTCTCCCAAGATACAATGCTTTACACGTGTACAAGGCAGCACTCCAAGTGCACACGTACAATTGAACTTATACTGTGACTATAATTCTTAAGGATGCACATAGAAATCTCTTGAAAATAAGAAGATCGTTATGCAAATAAAAAACTCAAAAATTGAATAAATTCGAATGAGGAAAGTAATGTGAATTTATAGTAATAGAAGTGCTTATCCAGACAGTCACCAAAACTGTTGACAAAAGTTATGACTTTTCGAATAGACACACCTGTTAGTAGAGTTTGAGTTTGGGTTGTGACTGTTTGAACAGACACACATGTCTGAAGAGTTGAGTTGTGACTGTTCGAACAGACATATATGTCTGTAGAGTTGAGACACCAATTGTGTCTCTAAGAACAGTCATGAGTTGACTCTACTTGAGTCTCTTAGAACAGTCACAAGTTGTAACTCATTGAGTTCAACTCGGTCTAACAAAGTTTTTGCAAAAGTGAGCCTTCACATGCACCCACGTGAAGTTTAAATCCGAAGATTTGCACCCCCATGTGCGCGCATCACATGCACATACACACATTAAGATTTTTTGGACTAAGGGTCCAAATCCCTTTTAGAACCCATGGGCCCTCATGTGCACGTGGGCTTGACCCATATCTTTCTCACACTTACTACACTATGTGAGAGCTTCTATATAAGAGTTATACTTTTTAGTTGTTTCTATTCGATGTGAGACTAAAGTTTTATACCACAAATTTGAAGCACAAACTACTTAACTCTTACTTTTTATTTTTATTTTTACTTTTGTTTTTCTTTTTTGCTTTACTTCTTTTCCACTTCCATTCAAACATTAGGATAAATCCCACATTAATCCAACAATCCCCCACATGAATGGAGAGAGTCGAAATTAGATAAGGAATACGATAAAACATTCTAAAAATCATAAAAAATACAATAGAAAATGTACTGCATCAGGAAAAGTAGCTTGTGACTTTGAACTTTCTTTAATGAAAGTCTATCGAATTTAGTTGACTAAGTAGTGAACATAAGTTTTGAACTATTCAGTCTTTCATGCAAATCAAGACAACAGACTTCACGCATTTCCTTTTCAATCACAGTAAGTTCTTATGGTTGTGTTCATTTTGGTCGTAAACAATCCTAGTTTCATAAGTACTCTAGAGAATTCAGCCTTTTAAGATTCTTATAAAACTGACCCAATTCTACACTCACATATGTGATATCATATTAAGAGTACCCAGTTATACCCCATTTGTAAATACAAGATATATGCATCATTAAAAACTTAGCTTATCCTAAACATTCGTTGCAAGTAACACTTAATGCATCATAAAAATGGGTAGAAGAAAAATCTTCTAAGTGCTATCGATTGAGTTACTCATAAACATTTTTCCTATTGAACCTAGTCCATGGGATCTCCAATCTATAGATTAGGTTTTCATTGAGGTGACTCATAGATATAGGTTTGAATCTCATTTACCTTGATGTATGATAAATTTGTTCTTTAAACAAACCTTTACTAAGTGGATCTGCAAGGTTTTCTTTAGATTTTATGAAGTCAATAGAAATAACTCCATTTGAGAGCAATTATCTAACAGTGTTGTGTCTACAACGTATATGTTGTGACTTTCCGTTATAAATAAAATTATGTACCTAGGTAATAGCTACTTGATTATCACAATGTACACGAATTGCAGACATAGATTTTTGCCATAATGGAATATCCTCTAAGAAATAACGAAGTCATTCCGCTTCTTCAATTGCTTTATCTAAAATAATAAATTTAGATTCCATTGTGGAACATGTTATATATGTTTGTTTCGAGGATTTTCATGAAACGACTACTCCACCAAGTGTAAATACATAACCATTGGTGGATTTTGACTTTTCAGAGTCTGATATCCAATTGGCATTACTGTATCCCTTAAATACAACTGAATATCTAGTATAATGTAATTCATAGTCTATAGTATACCTCAAGTATTTTAATATCCTAACTAATAATCCCAATAAGTAACTCTTCCAAGGTTACTTGTATATCTACTTAGTTTTCCAACCGAATAAGCAATATCTGGTCTTGTGCAGTTCATAATATACATTAGTCTGCTTATTATTCGAAAATATTTTAGTTAGGATTTGGTAGGACCAATATTTTTCTTTAAGTTATTAATAGAATTAAAAGGTGTTTTAGCAAGACTAATGTCAAATTTATTGAATTTCTTCAACATATTCTCAATATAGTGTGATTGAGACAAAACTAATCCATCTGAAATTCTTGTAATTTTAATTCCAATAATAACATCAGCAACACCCAAATCCTTCATATCAAAGTTATTGGTTAACATTCTTTTAGTGGATCTAATGATATCCTTATTAGTTTCCATAATAAGCATATCATCCACATAAAGACAAAGAATTATACATGTATTATTAATGGTTTTAAAATAGACACATTTGTCACACTCATTGATTTTGAATTCATTTTTTATCATTACACTATCAAATTTTTCGTGCCATTGTTTTTGGAGCATGTTTTAGTCTATAAAACAATTTAATAAGTCGACACATTTTCTTTTCTTATTCTTTGACAATAAACCTTTCTGTTTGCTCCATATAAATTTTCTCATTTAAAAATATTTTTTTCATTCATTTGATGTATTTCAAGTTTATATAAAGTAGTAATTGTTATTAACATCCTAATAGATGTTATTCTTGTAACATGTGAATATATATCAAAATAGTCTAAACCTTCTTTTTGTTTGAATCCTTTGGCAACAAGTTGTAAACACCCCAATTTGAATGGGCCCATACTTGAAAGGGCCCAAAAATAGTGGTTTTCCAATAAACTTGGTCAACGGGCCTCAAAGGCACAAATCATTAAAATGTGGCATTTTTGGTCAAAATTGAGGTCCCTAAAACTCCCTAAAGGTCTAACGGGCCCATCCAAAAAGACTCGGCATGCTCCCATTTACCCCGCTCCACTCAATAAAGTTGGCAAACGGGCCTCGAAAGTCCGAATCACTAAAAAAGTGACATTTTGATCTAACCAAGGCCCCTAAGACCTTCCAATGATCTAGGGGACCCACCGTAAGAACTTGGCCTACCCCACATTTTCCCAACCTTCACCGCTTCGCTCTTGTATCCAAAAATACCCGATTCTCAATCAAATTCATCGATGGGCCTAAAAAGTTCGATTTGCCAACACGTGGCATTTTGATCAACCAAATGATTATAAATAAAAAAATGAACAAACTAAAAATGTAAGACTTGGGACACCTATCACTTCCTCTACCCTCACCGCTCCATCTTCCGAATCCAAAAATACCCTAAACCCACTTAAGGCCCACAAACCCTCAACATTCACAAAAATACCTTTCTCATCCCCCCTAACCTAAAATTCAATCCCATGTCACCTAAAACCCTACAACCTACCCATCCTCAAAGACCCAATCCAAAATAACCCCAAACCAATTCATAAAACCCCTAACCCTTCCTAAAACCCAAGTCCAAACCCATATCTAATTCATATCTAACCCACAAAGCTCAAGTCACATCAACCAATCACTCTCTTATCATCAAAATGTGATATATGTCATCACCCTCTCTCACCTCCCTCATCAAATCACCCACCCCGGCACCTTTCTTTAAAAATTAACTCCCCATATCACATTTTCTCTAAAAAAATCACATCAACTCACACCCTCCCCTAACCTACCCTCATTACTTCCTATAAATCTCCGTTATCTCAAATCAAATACTTCCAACTCATACCTCCCCTAATCTACCCTCATAATTCCCTAACCTCCATTCTCTCAAATCAAACACCTCTAACCCACACCTCCCCTAACCTACCCTCATAATTTCCTAATTCCTATTCTCTCAAATCAAACATCTCCAACTCATACCTCCCCCTAATCTACCACCATCATTTTTTATAAACTCATATTTACAACCTAAACATACAATCATCCTATCAAATTAAACATTTATTATCTCCTATCAATTAAATATAAACTCCTAACCTCCACACATCTTGCCACATGTCACCATCTTTCTCACCCTTCCAACCACCTTCTTACACTCTCCATTCTCTTCAACCAAGCACCACTCAATCAATCAACTACCCTCTTAAACACCCATCATCTCACCTCACAAAACACTCCACCCAAATGGTTTGGGTAAGATCTAAACCATTTGGATCAACACACAACCCATTTACCTCCATTACATAATTACCCCTCTCCCAACTCCTAATTTTATACCCCTCACCTTTAAAACATGTGTCATTCTCTACTCTCCTAGACTTTACCCCATTATATCCCTAAAGTAACCCCTCAACATCTATAAATTCCCCCTCCTCTTCCCAAAAATGGTTATCCACTCTCACTAAAAAAATCTTACCAAGTATTACCAATTCTCATCTACCCACGTCTCACAAAAAAAATCTAATCTCTACTCATCTCTTCTTTACTCTCACACTAATCTTCTAAAAATATATATTCTCTCACATTCTACTAAGGACCTTAGAAGACATTGAAGAGGAAAAAGAAAAGGAAGAGTGAAAGCTTCAAGGTGGGTCAAACAAATCATTTCTCCCCTTCTTCTTCTCTATCTTCTATATTCCCCTCTTCTATTATCCCCATCCTCTATTTATTTTTATTTTAGAATGCCTCTAGGATGTGATGCTACCCTCCCTTATCTCCAATAGATTGGACTTCGGTCTAATTGAAAGTATAAGAGTTGTAATCCTTTTAAAAAATAAAATCGGTTCTAATCCCTAAATCGTTTTAAGGCAATTGGAATTCAGATCCTTCTCTTTCCATGAGAATGGACACCTATCCATTAGCCAACACTTTTCAAAAATATGTCATGTGAAGGCTAAACTTCTATATGGGTCATCCCCTTCGATGAAATGTTCCTTATAATCTAAGCCGACATTAAATCCCTACTGGGGTACACATTATCAACACGTGGCACTT
The DNA here is from genome assembly GCF_017979445.1 of Akebia trifoliata. NCBI lineage: Eukaryota > Viridiplantae > Streptophyta > Magnoliopsida > Ranunculales > Lardizabalaceae > Akebia > Akebia trifoliata. The sequence continues at coordinate 14,295,331 of NC_141376.1, read as the reverse complement.
TGTTTTTCACATTTTTTTTAATCGAAATGACCGAGTTAAGTTGAGGTTACGACTACATGGTAGGGAGAAAAAGGTGCCTAAAACCTTTCATTTTCTCCAATCGAGCCGCTTACCCCGATCTCGATGTTGATTGGTACTTTATCCATCGTGAGTCACTAAAATGCCAAAATGTCACTTTTTTCAAAAAATGTACATCGGGTGACCATTCACGCTCACTTACAATATAAATGGTGGCGACTCCAAGCCTTAGTAGATGTGACCATCGTAATCACGAAACCACGTATCTGCACAAGTCTTGCCTTATATTTATCTATGGAACCATCGGATTTTATTTTTCTTTTGAAAATTCATTTGCAACTTATTGGTTTGCTTCTCAGCAGAAGATTTACCAACTCACATAAATGATTTTACATAATGGATTCAATCTCATTATTCACGGCCTCTTTTTAATATGGTGTTTTAGGTGTGGATATGACCTCCTTAAAGCTTTCAAATTTATTTTCTAACAAAGAAGTTAAAAAATCTGGACCAAATGACATAAAAATCCTCGCTCTCTTACTGCGTCTTGGTTTATTATCATGATTTATTTTATTATCATGATCATCATTTGATGTAGTATCATGTGTTCTTTTATTAGAATGTATATCATCTATAAGTTTGTATGAAAACTTATTTTCAAAAAATACTGCATCTCGTGATTCAATGATTATATTTTGATGCAAATCAATTATATATGATTTATACATAAGAAAATGATATCCACTATTATTATTGGCATAGCCAATAAATACACGGTCAATAGTTTAGGTCCCAACTTGGTTCTTTTGGGAATTGGGATCACTACTTTCATTAGGCACCCCCACACTTTCAAGAATTTATACGAATGCATTTTGCATTTTCATAATTTATAAGGCGTCTTATTAGTTTTCTTGTGGGATATCTTGTTAAGAATATAATTTACGAAAAGTAAAATTTTCCCTCACAAGTTCTATGATAAACTAAAACTAATTAACATCACATTCAACATATTTTTTAATGTTCGATTTTTTTCTTTCAGCAACTCCATTTTACTGAGACGTGTATAGTGTTGTTGTTTGATGAATAATTTCATGCTGTGCACATAGCTCATCAAAAGGTAATGAATTATATTCACTATCTTGATCTGTTCTCAAGACCTTAATATTTTTATTGAGTTGATTCTTAACCTCACTTTTATAAATAATGATCATGTCCAAAACTTCATCCTTACTTCTAAGTAAGTACACATAACTGTATCTTGTGCAGTCATCAATAAAAGTAATGAAATACTTTTTAGCTCCTCTAGTTTGAATATATTGCAGATCACAAAGATCACTATGTATTAAATCTAAAGGTTCAAAATTTCTTTTAATAAATTTGAAAGTTTATTTTGAAAACTTAGATTCTACACAAATTTCACATTTATGATTAGCATCAAAAACAAATTTAGAGAACAATCCTAAATTAGTCATTCTTATCAACCAACCATAATTAATATGCCCTAATCTACCGTGTCAAACATCAGATAATTCAAGCATGTAAGCAGAAGAATTAATTTTATTCATATTAGAAATGTTGAGTATAATAGTTATTACATTCATTTTAAATAGACTATCGGACAAATACCATTTCCCTACATACATCCTATTGTTAGTGAATACAAATTTGTCAGACTCAAAACTAACTGGAAACCTTTCTTATTCAGTAACGATCTGGATACAAGATTTTTTCGGTTGTCGGGTATATGCAACACATCATTTAAATTTAGATTATTCCCTAAAGTAAATTTCAGCACAACTTTTCCTTGACCTTCAATTGTTGAAGTCGAAGAGTTGTCCATATACAAATTTTCTCTATTTTTCACTTTCTTATATTCTGAAAAGAAATTATTGTTAGAACATATATGGTAAGTGGCCCCTGTGTCTATCTACCATTCCCTAGTATTTTCAACTAAGTTGATTTTAGAAATAACAGTAAAAATGTTGATGTTGGAAATAACTACCGCAAAATTTTCTACTTCAGTCAATTGGGTTTTGAACAAGTTTACTTTTAGATGAATCTTGTTGCTTGCGTTTGCGAAAATCCTTTGCTTGATGTCTATGTTTGTTGTACACATAACAATTCTCCTTGAATCTTTTAAATCCTGCCTTTAGGACCCAGACTGCCTTGGTTGGAGAACTTCCTTTTTTTGTTGTGAGAATTCGACTTAAGCCTTTTATCTTCCACTACATTGGCCTTAGACTTGAAAGTGTTGTACTTAGCCTTTTCTCACTCATTCTATTATCCTCCTCTATCCTCAATCTTACAATTAAGTCATCTCAACTTCATCTCTTAACGTTTGTGTTATAAATAGTTTTTGAAATCTTTCTATGATGGCGGCAATTTTTCAATTATCGATGCCACTTGCAAAGATTCACTAACTAACATATCTTCTACATGAATTTCATGTAGGATAATATGAAGTTCTTGGATTTGACTTATCACTATTTTTGAATCCAACATTTTAAAGTCTAAGAATTTGTCAACAACAAATTTTTCAAGTTCGAAACCTTCTATTTTATACTTTTTGTCTAAGGATTCTCATAATTCATTTGTTGTAGTAATTGAACTATACACATTATATAATATGTTATTCAATCCATTGAGGATATAATTTCTACATGGAAATTCTGCATATTTTCATGTTTCAGTAGCAGTAACTGTGGTTGTGTCAGATTCATTCTCTTTAAGAATAGGAGGATCCTCTTGGAGGAATTTCGTCAAATTCAATGTTGTTAAATAAAACAACATCTTTTATTGCCATCTTTTGAAGTCTGTGCCATCAAACTTCTCAGGCTTTCTCTTGTGGAGTATGTATTGTAGAATTTATTTTCTTTTCAAAATCTAATCGACACAGAAATATTAAAGTTTATTTTAAGTTCGTTAGTATTTGTGACGTTAGATTACAGATAATAAAAAGAAAATAATGTGAAATAAAATAACAAAGTATATTCTAAATACTATAAAATATACTATCTTAATATTGAAATGAACGACATTTGTATTGGACATAATACCCTTAAGACAGATTTCGCCCCTGTGATATGCCAATAGTCTCTGGACGTCTGTCTCCTAGGATACAACGCTCTACACGTGTACAAGGTAGCACTCCAAGTATACATGTACAATTAAACTTGTACTGTGGCTCGTATTCTTAAGGACACAAAGAAATCTCTTGAAAGCAAGAAGGGAGCTATGCAAAGAAAAAACTCGAAAATTGAATGAGGAAAGTAATGTGAATTTATAGTAATAGAAGTGCCTCTCCAGACAATCACCAAAACTATTGACAAGAGTCGATCCGAAAAAGTTTTAGCAAAAGTGAGCCTTCACACGAGGTTTAAATCCGAAGATTTGCACCCCCTGCGCTCGCATCGCATACGCACATTAAGGTTTTCGGACCAAGGGGTCCAAATCCCTTTTAAAACCCATGGGCCCTTATGTGCGCGTGGGCTTGACTCATATCTTTCTCACACTTACTATACTATGTGTAGCTTCTATATAAGAGTTACACTCTTTAATTGTTTCTATTCGATGTGGGACTAAAGTTTTATACCACAACTTTGAGACACAAACTACTTTACTTTTACTTTTGCTTTTCTTTTTGCTTTTACTTCTCTTCTACTTCTATTCAAACATTAGGATAAATCCTACATTAATCCAACACCATTGGCTTAAATTAAAACTTAAACTTTCATACCATTAATGCCTTGGTATTTTTGGAGCATCGGTTTGGGTCTTAACAAATACCCAAGACTCTTTTTTTCTCAAGACAAGATATCTTCAAGCTTTTCAACATCCATAATATATTTATTTTATATATGTTCAATATTATCTTTGGTTCATTTTTTATTAACTGTAAATCACTTTAAAAAAAAACCTGAAAATTTTCTACTCAAAGTTGCACTCTTTAATGGGCAAATGACACTTTGACCCCCTATAGTTTGGCATAATTCTATTTTGGCCCCCTAATATTTTGATAATTACACTTTCCTCGCCTTTCACTGATGGTTTTAAAATTTAGATGCTATTTTACTATTTTACCCTCTTATTTTATGTTATTTTTTATTAGAAAAAATAAAATTTTAAAACAATAATTAAAATGCTCCAATCTAGGCATTCATTGAACTCATTTTTTCATGGGCATATTTTTGTTTATAAAAGAGAATGCATTTTAAAAACAATAAAATTGTCTTTATAAAAAGAATTTAACTGTTAAGTTGACAGCAATTTGACGGAAGGGGGAGAGTGAACCCCTTAGATAACTATAAGGGAGGTAAGTGTAATTATCAAAACATTAGGGGGTCAAAATGGAATTAGTCAAAATTATAAGGGTCAAAGTGTAATTTACCCTTCTTTAATAAAAAAAGGGAAAATTACTAAAAAATTAATATATTTTTTTATAATTATTAAAAAATAATGTTGTTTTTAATTATCAAAAATGTAATAAACTAACTTTTTAATCACCAATTTTCAGTGTGAAATTTGTGTTTTGACGAAAATGGCCTTTTATTATCCAAATTACATATATAATATTAAAACATATTATAATTATTTATGTATTATTTGCATAATAATAATAATTGAAAAGTTATTTAACTTTTATAATTATGGTTTGCTAATAGATTTTTTTTTATCTAATAACAAAAATCATATTGCTTTTATTATATTATTTTATAAAAATCATAGCATCTAATTTTTTTATTATAAATAATATTAAAAAACTCTCATAACTAAAAGTAGGGGTGCAAGAACAACTCTCATAATTAACCCTGAAATAAAAATAACAATTTATTAAAAACTAAAAAAAATATATAATAAAACATATTGTAATGCAAAAATTTATAATATACTTGTAAACGTGGATTTTTCATTGAAAATTCATTCTCGACTTGGATTTGGAGTCGTTGCCATTCTTTTTTAGAATAAGGTATGAATGAGCACTCGAAAGATAGCTTTAAAAAATTATTTTTATTTGTTGTGACTCTCAAACGGATAAATGACATTGATTTACCTAAGATCTAGGTAAGGGGGTCCATTTTAAAGAATAGAAAAGGTATTCGGCACCTTATTTCCTCCACCTTAGGTTGTAATCTTAGATTTGATCATTTATCGAAAGTAAAAAAGAAAAATCAATAAAACCCTATTTTGTGCCCTTGAATGCGAGGGACTTCAATTTCAGCCTAGACCAATGAGGACTTTCTTATTAAGGAAGGAGTCCTATTATGATCCATGCCTTTGAACACATTTTTTGAAAATTGTGGACTTATTGATCAAGGGGTCATTTTCATAAGAAAAATGCCTAGTGCCTTATCTTAGAAATTATTTTATGGTAAGTGTAAATATGTAGAAATTTTGTAGAAATTTTCTTTTGAAAATATCTTTAACCCCTACTCTTTCGATTAAGTCGAAGCTCAATCTATCCGGTGTATGTGACGGTGTCCACTACATCTTAGGGTCGATTTAAAAATAAAAATAAAGAAAAAAGATGAGGTAAAATGGTTTTTTAGGTTAAGAGTTGAACAAGTTAGAGTGGTGAGTTGAGAGATTTCTTTAGAGGTTGAAAAAGATGAAAGATGAAGCTTGAGAGGGAGAGTTCAGGCATAAACAATTTTGTAGGGGAGGATGGGTTTTTATAGGTTTTTGAGATGGCTTTTAGGGTTAAGATGGGATAAAGGTAAACGTTGAGAGGAAATGACATGGGTTTTAAGTATGAGGTATTTGTCAATTTGAAATTAGAGATGAGTAATTTGGTCAGAGAAGGTGAATAGATTGCTTTTGACTAAAATCCATAGATAAAATTTAATTGGGTTAGTTAGTTAACCCATTCCTAGGTTGAGGGATGTGGATGTTTGGTTAAAAGAATAGCTTATGTAGGGGATTAGGTTTTTGGAGGGTGAATTTGGTGGTGACATGTTTCCAATGATATAGGGCAAGTGAGTTAGGTAATTAAGGAGAAGGGGTGTGGGGGATGACTTGTAATGATGATTTGATGATGTTGGGTGATGACATGTGGTGTGGGTTCTAGAATGAGTTATGTAGCTTTTAGGTGTGATGATGAGGTGGGTAGATTGATTTTGAGAGGTGGGTTGTGGTGATGACAAGTGTCCACTTTGATGATCGTAGGTTGTGTGGATCTTGATTGGTTGAGATTATGGATATGAATATGGATATGAACATGAGTTTGGATTTGAAAAGGAGTTTTTTATAGAACGAGCTTGGGGGATTTGGGTTTTTGAGGGGTCTAAGTTAGGGCTTGAATTGAAATGAATGTGGAATCAAGATATGATTTGAGTTTGGATTTGGGTTTGATGGGCTTAAGGTTTTGGTTAGAAATTGATTTAAGATAAGGTTGAAAATGATTTAAGACTTAGAAGTGGTTTAAGAGTGATGATTTCTAGACGAACTTAGTAATGGGCTTAGGACTTGATTTTAAGATTGGGTTAGAATGGTGATGGGTTGAGAAGATGATTGGGTTTATAAATTAATTAATCATATTGTGTGCCATTGGACTATTGGAAGTCTTAAGGCTTTTGATTTGAACAAAAAGATTGATTTTTTGAATATTTAGGCCCTTAAGCCCATGAATGATTTAAAAAAAAACAAAAATGCATCTTTTGAGATCCTTTTCAAATGGGGTCTATTCAAATTGGGGTGTCTACAATACCCTTTGAGAATAATGTTGGTGTTAGACTTGAAGGGTACCCTATTGATAAGAGCACCCTCTTTGAGTTTACACTCTTTAAATAAACTTAATTGGAATGTTAGCCTATGTGTTTTGGGGGCATTCCATGTTGAAACTCCTCTAATACTTTGACTTTGATGTATGCATGAAGAGGGGTGGGAGAAGAATATGCAAAACTTTAAAAAATGTTTTTTAATGTTTTAGTAGAGAGAATGTAGATTTTTATAGAGGTTTTGAAGGTTTTTTAGGGTTAAAAGGGTAAAAGGTAAAAGGTAAAAGGTAGAGGATAAGAACATAGGATTTGGTAAGCCATTTTCGAGGTAAGCTTGTGCAAATGAGGTGTCTACAATGATTATATTCAAACATATTGTAATGCAAATAATACATAAATAACTCATTTTATTTTAAAATTTTACAGTGGGAAAATTATTAGAAAAATAATATTAATTATAAATTATAATATAAAGTAATATAATGTTTTAGTTATAATATATTATTAATTAAATAAATTTTAAATAGGATTTTTACATGTTAATTGGTTATGTCCAATGGCCCCACAACGACTATAATGTAATGATTGTACATATTCAACATCAGTATTTCTTCTATTAATATTATGTCGACCAGGACGATGTTGAGTTAATAACGACAATATTGGAATTTCTCTTTGTCAAGGATTTTGTACTTTACAAGGAACTGAAATTCCCTCCATAGAAGTTGCATAAGTCAATTGATATTTTTTAATTGAAAATTCTCCATAAACAAAATCATAATTATCCTATCTTAGAACAGTACATGCAGATATTGCATGTTGGCAAGGAAGAAGGATATGTTGTCATTTTTCTCAAGTACAATATCTACGATCCATTTGAACAACATGTGTTTTTAATTTTTTATGACCAATTATTTCGAATCTCATATAATTAATTGTTAAGACATTGTAACATCTTACTCTTTCAACTCTTTTTTCAATTTTTGGAATTAGTCGTGTATTTCATTTTGAACATTGAATCCTACATCTATGATGTAACTCAATAATCTTATATTTAAGTTTCTCTAATAAATCAATTCTTGGCTTTAATCATAAATTCGCAATCCATGCATTAAAATATTCTTATAAGTTTGAAGTTATTATCCAAAATCGTGGAATACAGAGTAAGTTACCGCCCAATTAATTAAAGTATGAGTTGGATCCTCATTGTTTATTATCCATTGATATATTTCTTTATTTTCATTTTTAATTATTTCTAGTTGTTCGTTACAATCAAGTTCATTGTATTTTTTAACTACTCGTTTTTAGCATTTTACAAAATAATTTGTTATGAAATTTTCTTTTCAAATTATCTTGAAAATGTTGAACACAGAAAAAATGATGACTTGTAGGAAATAATTTTTCTACAACAATTATCAAACTTTTTTATTTATTTGAAATAAAAAACATTTTATTAAAATCAAAGGTTTAAGTGATTTTTCAAAATAATTTAGAAGCCATTTCCAAGTATCTTTGGTATCTTGTTCAACCGTTACATATGCCAATGGAAAGAAACCACCATTGAGATCGTATCCAATCGTGGTAAGCATAATACCTTGATATTTATCTTTTAAAAATGTGCCATCTAATCCTACAACAGGTAAACAACAATTTTTAAATACATCTATACATGATTTAAAAAAATAAAAATCCTTTGAAAATTTCCTTCAAAAATGGTTTGACAATAGTGATCAAGATTTCTATATCCTTCAACTTCACAACTATGTATTTCACGATTAACTTTTTCTTTAATTTTTCATACTTTAACATATGAAATTCTCACATTATATTCATTCAAAATATTATTTATTATAACATGAGGTATATAAAATTGATTATTTTTTAATCTATTTATAATTTTATCCTTTATCAAATTACTAGTTGCTTGAGGATGTGGACTTGAGTTCATCATACCATTACATATGTGCACCGCATTTAAGGTGGATATAGTAAAAAAGATCTCCATTGATGATCTTCCTACCATATACATGCCATGTGAAATCTTCAAAATCACAATTTATTATTATTTTTTTCTTTATTATTCAATGCATAATTTACATAATTTATTTATATTACTAGATCAAGAATATGAAATCGATTTTTTTTCGGAATTTTTGTAAATCTTACCTGCATAAACGTCGGACATATTCCTATCATCGTCTGATGATGAACTTGATACATCATCTTTTAGATCATCATTCTCACAATCAAAATTATTTTCTTGTGGCATATAATTATTTTTAATTGAATTATGTATAGTTGGATTACAAGCATTTTCACATATTTGATTTGAGGAACTAGGCTCACCTCGTAAATTTAAGTGACCATGATTGTAAATCGATTGTCACATTTTAACATATCTTGAATCATATGAATTGTCGCCATGGACTACATAAATAATATACTTTGACACTTTTCATCCACTTCTAATATATACTCTCAAGTAGATTGATTATAAATATCAATTAAAATTGATTGAGAATCTAGTGTAACAACCGACCTCAATATAAAAGTTGGTCTTATCTTGCAATTTGAGCAATCATTGTATGTACCTTGGACAACGTAATATTTGACGTTATCATTAAAATTCGAGTATTACCACTAATGTATGTCAGATCTTCACAATAACCTTCATAACGGCATACAATCATTTTTCAAGTAGCTATCTTAGAAATTTAAATTTTTATTACAAATATATATAAGAGAAATTATATAGTAAGAAAGCAGAGGGACTAATCAGTAGAATTGACTATAAGATTTGTGCAAAATGAGAAATGAATGAATGTGTTATTTATGCTGGGGATTGTTTCTGACCATTGAGAGGAGTGAAAAATATGAGTGTGGGTATGAGTAGAAAATAAGACCATTGGAGCATAAATAGGAAATAATATATAAATTTGATCGTTACAATGAAAAGTGGCGTTCCAACCACCACATTTCGGGAAGATAATGAAAAGTAGCGTTCCAACTGCCAGATTTTGGGAGGGTAATTCCGTCCATTTGAAAATAGGCGTTTGGACCGCCAAATTATTACCTTTTGGATAATTTTGAAAAAAAATATTATTTTTTAATAATTAATAATTAATTTATTATTTTTCTAATAATTTTCCCCCAAAAAAATCCAATAGTTTTAAAACTCAATTTCACGTCTCGTCTCGTCTATGTTAGATACTGAGTTATCTCAAACGAGTTTACTGATACGTTCGTGACGTATGACATTCAAGAATGAAAACAAATTGAACATGGGGTATTAAACCTTGTCCCAGACATTGACTTGTCCGTCTGTCTTGTCCATGCCAGATATCGAGACGACTCGGACGATACGTCTTGGTTTCGATGAGTTTTGAAACCATTCTTGCTTGATGTTTTAAGGTTGGAGATGAGGGTTAAAATCTCTACCCAACGACGAAGATCAGTGGTTTCGAGAAAAAAATGGTTTTTTTGGCCGGAATAGAAGTAGAGATGACCCGTCCAATACGAGATGACTCGTCCGAGACAACTCGGTTTCTTTGGTGAACGAGACGCCAAACCGAGTTTTGAAACCATAATAATGATGTGAGGACTTGGTAAACAACAAACGCAGTGAAGCTGTGAAGAAGATCTCTCAGAAAATCGGATTCAGTCTCTAATGGAGTCTCTTTTCTCTTCTTCCGTCTCTCTTCTTCTCACCTTATGTTTTTCCTCTTTATTGGATCCTGTAATCTCCAGAGGTGGAGAACATAGCTTGAATCTCTCAGGTCTTCTTCTATTTTCTCCTTTATTTGTTTTTTTTTTCTTTTTAAATAGCTGTGATTAATATTTCAATATAAAAAAAATTGTTTATGTTTGTAGATTCATCCACAAAGATCGTTTTTTTTTTTTTTTGGCACATAATTTGTTTTCTTTCTTGATTTATAATGAGAAATTTCAAACTGGTTGACCTCTGCACTGGAATAACTGTAGCTTTTATTTAGAATGAAAAAAATATTTTATTAAATGTACCTGTTTTGGATTGTAATTAATTTAATGTCGTTTGAATCTGAGTTTGAATGCTCGCAATTTATGAGTTCTTCACCCGAAATTTCAATCTTTTTTTTTTTTTGTTTTTTTTGTTTTTTGTAGCTCTGATTAATATTTCCATATAAATAAGATCATTTGTGCATGTCGATTCATCGAAAATGATAGATTTTTTGGCACATATTTGTGTGTTTGTTTGTAGATTTATACTGAGAAATTTCAAATTGGATGACATCTGCACCGGAGCTGATTTCGGCTAAGAACTGTAGTTGTAATTTAAAATAAAAAACTTATCTTATTAAATGTTCCTCTTTTGGATCATAATTAAATTTAATAGCGTTTGAATCTGGGTTCGAATGCTGGCAATTTTAATCCTTTTGTGTTTGTTGATTCCATAGATTATAACCCGTTGTTCTTCACCCAAAATTACAATCTTTCATTTGATTCGATTTTTTTTTTCTTTTCTTTTTTATAGATCTGATTAATATTTTAATTAAATAAAAATGTTTGTGTTCATCAATTCATAAATAAAGATAGTTTTTTCACAAGTATTTGTGTGGTATTTAGAAAAATACACTGAGAAATTTCAAATTGGATGACCTCTGCACTGGAGCTGATTTCGGTCAACAACTGTAGTTTTAATTTAAAAACTTATTTCTATTAAATATACCTCTTTTGATGTGTAATTAAATTTAATGGCATTTGAATCTGAGTTCGAATGCTGGCAATTTTCATCCTTTTGTGTTCAGTAAGTTCCATGGATCATAACCAAAGGTTCTTCACCCGAGCCTTGTCTTCAGAGAAACAGCCTTCACCCAGGTACTTATATGTTTCCTTTTTATTATTATTTTCTCATATTAATTATGTGAACTATGGTAAAATTTCTTAATAGCTGTGATTCAACAATTGTATCATAGTGTCGACATAGCTCGTGGATACATGACCAATTCTGAACTTGAGGTGGCTGTGAAGCAATTTGGTCGAAGATGTAGTAGTATTTCCAAGATCTACAGGTGACTTTTATCATGAGTGTGGTTATTTCTAGGTTGATTAAGTGGAAATATAGTCGATATGGTAACTGTTTTGACATGTGCTTTGTTTCTCTCTTTGAGGGATTGTTGGAATCAATAACCAGTATTGGACAGAGTGTGAATGGAGTTCCATTGGTAAATGGTTTAATTCAAACTGTTCTGTTTCGGTGCTCTAATTATTAGTTAAATTGAAGTGCTTAAATGCTTCTGATATCATATTTTTGGTTACTTATTGTAGTGGGTGATGGAAATTTCAGACAAGCCTGGGCTAGACGAAGCTGAACCTGCATTTAAGGTGAATGATTTACTATTATCTTTGTTGCTTTGTTTTACCATAGCTCTTACAACTTTATTACATCCGCTTTCTCAAATTTTTTGTGAATGTTTGTTCAATTGTATTTATTTGCATTCCTGGGCTTATATTAGCCTTTGGGCAATCCTTTTGTATACTAGGATTTTCTATTGCAATAGTGGGGTACCTAGCTTAATATGACTAGGATTTTTTGGGAATTATGGAGTTGAATCCTAATGTTATATTCTCCATGAGCGTAACAACCAAATTATGTAGGGGTGTTGATAGGCCAAGCTAGCTCAACGTGTAGAAAGGCATGTCCCTGCCAAGCCTGAAGCCAACCTTGTCAGTCCGTTTGTTTGCTAATCGGCACCCATTTAAAATATAAAACTATTGAAATGTACCCAAAGGACAGATGAAAGGGTAAATAAGTAATTTAAAATGTATATACCACCTATCCATGTACTTTATAACCCTAAGGTATCCTAACCAAACCCATAACATTTTTATGGTTTTTTTGATAGGTAAGCCTGTTTTTAATGAGTTCGATAACTTTTTAGTACTCACTCTTTTCCAAACACCAAGCTAAAGCTAGAGAGTAGAAACCCTACCACTGCTTACCAGCCACCGTCACATTCACCACCAAGTCAAAATTAGAAAGTAGAATGTAGAAGCATTATTTAGGTTTTGACCTGCCTAGGAACTGGCCTAGATGCAGTCAGGGCTAGCTTCAATCAGACGGGCTTGGAAGTACACTTTTATCCAAGGTTCAACCAAATTATTAAATGGCTTGGGCTTGGGTTAGATTTTACCCTTGATTAAAAGTGGACCCATTCAAGGCCTGGTTTGAACTGGCTCTGCCTATTGACACCCCTAAGTGTATGAGACATGTTGTTGTTTTGAGGGATGGATGCTTATAATTTCAAGGTCGGTTTTAATGGCTTTCATGGTGAAGCTCTTCAATCTTTTTTATCGATAGAAGGTGACTTGTTCAATCCCGTTTGACTAATTAATGATAACTTCCCGCTGTATATATTTTTGAGACCTTCATTACTGGGTTTCAAGCTTCTCATCTTATCTATTGATAAAGAGGTTTTCTGAGATTTAAAAAAAAAACTAAATGAGTAGATGAATAATGGAGATCATGGTTCAAAATACTGTATCATATCAGCCACTTTGTATTGGTGCCAGCTAAGACCGATTCAATACATTGACCAAACATTGAATGTTTTGAGAATGTATCGAAATGTATTGGTCGAGATAGCATTGGTTGTTTCTCTTGACCAAAACATTGCCTTGAGACGAGATTTTAAACCTTGGTGAAGATTACCCCAGAATTGATATCATATATATATTTTTTTTTTGATAAATAAAAATATTATTATCAAAAAAGGAAGCAAGGTTGGGCTAGATGACCAACCATGCAATGGAAAATATAATGACAGACTACCTCATTTGTATAGAACACACCCTTTCCCACCTAGAAATAAAGTCTTCAAAGAAAATACCCTGCAACTCAACAAACACCTTACACAAAAAAGCAAAGACCGATTGAATAATAGCTTGAAAGTCACGACTCTTTCCTTCAACCACCCTGCCGTTCCTTTCTTTCCATATTCCCAAACAGATCACAAAGGGAGTCAACGACCAAAGCACCCTTTTAGAGCCTGAGAAGTCGTAACCCAAAAAGATCCAAGTTTCGAACAAGTCACACACAGACCTAGGAAGGCAAAGAGAGATCCCAAACTTTCCAAAGAAGTGCGTCCAAAGAGATCCTAGATTGATATCATTTGTCAAGCTATAAATAAAAATCAAAATCATCATTAAGGAGTCATCATTCCTGCATCTACATAAAATTATCCTAGAATTGATATCATGTGTCAAGCAATAAACAAAAAACAACATAATTAAGGATTCATCATTTTTACCCTATTTATTGCAAGTTTGTTATTATCGGTAGCAACCTTATAAAGTCAATGTTGATTTCCTTTGTCGAAGTACTGCTGCAGTGCAGCATCAAAGTTAAGCTTTAAAATTGCATCTTTTGTTTGTATACTTACGCTGTAGTATCACTAAAAATATACCTAGTCTTTCTGTGTTGCCCATTACTCTTTCCCAATAGTTTTATCATTCAGAAGAACATTTGAGTGAAGGCATAGTTTGAGGACCTAGATGATTTGCTGCTGAATAATTTGAGATCTTCAAAGAAGTGCTATGATCCGGAAGGCCATAAGGTTGATGGGATTGTGGGTTATGGCCTAAAGTTTATTTTCTTCACTTCAAAGTAATTGTGGAGTCAGGTTGATTCATAGATTCCTTGTGGTTCAAGAACTGAACATATTGAGCTACCTTCCCCTTCAACCAGTAGATCTAAGCCATACTTTTGTAACAATCTACAAGTGGTGATTTCAAGCTAGTGTACACATACAGGTAAGAGAAGCAGGAATATGATTTACCATTTTTGAAAATCCTAGGATCATCATGAATTCCTCCCCATGGACACCTTAATTATTTGTCTGATATTGGGTTTATCTTGTGTGGGTTGTAGCATGAGACTTTGGAAATTCTCAAGTTATATGTGAAAAGGGCTAAGCAGTGGCAAACCTAATGATTTGGAACTCACTAGACAAATACAAGGAGAAATATGATTTCCATGATGAAGGATGCAAAAATAATGGTGAAGGTGAATCTTTAGGGGGGCACAAATGCAAGGGTTCTCAAGGGGAATGACATGGGAACATCTATGTGGATCCTTGAAAGGGGTAAAAAGGCACTTCTAGTTGTATGTCATCAAGGGAGATCAAAAGATTAGAAAGTTATCAGTCCTTTACAGGGAATAGAATGGGTAGACGTGAATGTGGGAGAATACAAAGAGTAATCCATGAAGATTAAGATTTTGACTTGGAAGGTTTGGGGGCGTGGTGGTAGAACTAGAATGGTTGTTTGAATAGTTTGATCAAGAGATGGGGAGTTAATATCGTTATGATCCAGGAAACAATGCTTGAGAGTTGGGAGCTTTAGCTAACGCAAGATATTTGGAACTCATGAGCTTTTGATTGGGGCATTCTTCTAGCTTGTTGCCTCGTGGTTCTTTCTAAAGAAAGTGGATTGTTCAAATGAACTAGTAAGTGCCCTCTCTATACTTCCATTCAAAGTTGTTTGGTTGGAAGCCATAGTCCGTAGTTGTCACGGGTGTGTATGCGCCAATAGAAAATAGAGATATATATCATTTTTGGGAGGAATAGGATGTCTTTGGAATTGTCCGTGATGCTGGTTCCTAAGGCATGACTTTAGCTTTATCAAATTCTCTTGTAAAAAACGAGGGATATTAGAATCCCTAGGAGCATGAGAGTTTTGAAATTTCATAACTAGAATGCTCTAATCGGCCTTCCTTTAGATTGAGGAATCTATTCATGGCCTAATAACCACAAAAGCCAGATCCTTTACGGGTGGACAATTTTTTATCAATGTTGATTGGGAAAATTACTTTTAGAGTGTCACATATGCTTATCAGGGCAAGTTGATCAAGCCTTCCAATTTACCGAAAGATGGGATGCCTATGCTTATCAAGAGTACTTTATCGAGCCTCCCAATTTAGTATATGTCTGTATTCACCATGTAGAGAAGGGTTGTTAAGATATTGAAGAAGCCCATAAGTTTTTTTTTTTTTGGAACTATAAAAAAAACTCTTTAAATTATCATTTAATGGATACGAATTCAATCTACGTCCTAAAGTAAATGCATTTAGTGACCAAAAGCTTTTGTTATGAACATTGCTATTCTAGGGAAGTGGCTTCGGAGGTTTAGGGAAGAGTAATAGTCTAACAAAGTGTCATTTTAGTGGGATGTGGAAGTTCAAACTTTGTGTGGGGTAGTAGCACCATCAAAAACTCGTATTTTTGGGAAGGCATCCTCACATCCACCAGGAAATCTCCAGAGAAATTTGTTTCAAGATCAGAAAAATATTTTAATCCAAACAAAAAATACCTGATATATATGATATTTGAATCACGAGAAAAAAGAGTGAGAAATCTTTGGATCGTTTTGTAACATTAGAAGCCTTCGATCTCTACACAATTCACACCCTAGATCACCTCAACTCTCCAGTCTTTAAAAGGAAGGAAGAGATTCTCAGATCTCACTGATGCTAACACCAATGATCATCTAGGCCTCGGGATAGGATCTTGTGGGAATATATAGACTAAGAGTTTTCTTACTCATCGAAATTGAATAAACCATCCTTATTTTGGTGGAAAAGCAGGATGGTTTTTGTCATAATCAAAATTTTAAAATAATTGCAAGTAAGTCGTATGGAGTTTTAAAGGCAAAATTGCTCTTTGGTCCTCCATTTCTTGTCAAACTTATGCAAGCACCCTTTCATTAATCAAAACCTCCTTGAAATCTCTGAGACTGAAATCCTTACTATCAACTCAGTAAATGAAGGCATCCATCATGTAATTTTGATATTTCTTGCAAATAAGAAGTCCATCACGTGGCAAAAAGTTTAGAAAATAAGTATTTGTTTAGCATGAGAAATAAAAATTTAAATATACTCAAATACAATTTTCTATATTATGTTGCTTGTGTGAGATTTATAAAATATTTGCAAGAGAATCCAATAAAACTAGATGATAGCTTACAACCAGATACCAAGAATTTGAAGATGGAGTCCTCTATTTAATTCTATCCAACCACAATAATAAATTTCCTCAATGTCCAACTGACCTAGATATAGTCATAGGACATTGTTGTTTGGTCAAGCATGCAAACATTGATTCATTTATGTGATTCTCAAACCCTAAAGTCAAAGGTCTTGCGGTTAGACATAGCATTTGACACCTCAAATTTATAGTGACATTTTCTGAAGTGTCTACTCCTAATGATTCTACCCCATATGTTGTTATTATTATTATTATTATTATTATTATTATAGTTTGATAACTAATGTCTATGAGTCTGTTTTCACATCCACGTTATCATTTCCTATAGTTTCAATGGAAATTTCTCAATATTCTTATCTTTTCGACAGTATTTCCATCATTTCCTTGAAAATTTTATATACTTCCGCACTGATCAAAACGTTTCTATGAAATGCATCCATTTCCAGGCTGATCAAAATAAATACCAAAATCAAAATTTAAAACCTTGATTCCTACATAATCAATGTTTTCTTGCCTGCTAGAAATTTACCATCTGTTTTATTATGTACCCTTCTTCTCTATGGTTTCCTACAGGTGTAGTGTGTTTGATGTAATAATCTCCTTTGGCAACACATGCATAAAGTATATAAGTAAAGGATACAACTAGTTTAAACTTGTAACTGGAGTTTATTTGTGCCTCCACTGAAGTTTCTCTTGTTAGTTTCTGAGTATATCCTTAAGGGAACATTTTTAGACATTCTTTCTTGTTCACAACCTCTTCCCCTGCTCCCCTAGTCTGATAAATTCTTGCTAAAGGAAGGTTTACAGAAGTTTATATGCTTGATATTGCAGTTTATTGGAAACATGCATGGAGATGAACCTGTTGGCCGTGAACTACTGTTGCTTCTAGCAAATTGGCTTTGTGATAATTACATGAAGGATCCCTTGGTATTCTTCTTTCTTTCTCATCTTTTAATGTTTCATCCGTCAAATTGAACATGTTTTACTGCCGTTTCTTTCCTTTTTTTTTTTTTTTTTTGTCTTTTTGAATGTAGAGAAACTTCTGTAAACTATTCTGATTCTGAATCTGAAATCCGCTAGTAACTCATTTTTGTTTTATTTCCTATGAACAAGAAGCCATACTTATCGTTTTTGGTATCATTTGCTTGTGAACTATTGTATATTGTTGCTTCCCTCTTGGTTAGATCCTTTGTACTTAGAATTTATTATAATCTCCTATTTTTTGGGATTCTTACCTACCTTCCAGAGTAATCTGATATATTAGACTTGTATCCATGGATTCAAAGGAGTTAGCATTGCCTCCATTTATCTTTGACAAATTCTAACCATAAGTGACAGAGTTGGCCCATTTACCTATTAAAATTTTGATAAATCGCTTTGAAATAAAAATAACAAATAAAAAGAGTGATTTATCATTCATGGGGTCAGAATTTTTTAAAGTCGGAAGATCAGGGGAGCAAACTAGTATTTTAGTCCAGGGATGCATGTCTACTATCTTAACAAGGGAGGTATTTATTTTCTTTTTGGTGGGCATGTCATGATTGAACTTACAACCTACCCAATTCATACATCATTTCTTGCCACTTTGTATTTTTTTGTAGAATTAGGATAACTTTTTCTTTATAATTCCCATTTTCCATAAGCTTACATTAACTGATTTTGAGTTCTTCACGGCAAGGTCTAATACATTTTATATCATATTTTTGTCCCCATAGGCAACATTGATCATAAAAAATGTCCACCTTCATATACTTCCCACAATGAATCCTGATGGATTTTCACTTAGGAGACGTGGCAATGCAAACAACATTGACCTAAATAGAGATTTTCCAGATCAGGTGACTGTTAATTTATGCACTTTCAGTTCTTATATCAGCAATTATATGGTTTCCGTTTACTGAAAGTGAGACTCAAGGGATCTAATTTCTGTTGTTAGTTTCATTGGGTTTACTATTTGTTGGTTTTTTTTCTAGAGTAAATATCAATGATTAATATTAGCTGACTAAAATGCACATAGTTTTTTACTGTGAACGATGACATGGAATCACGTCAACCTGAAACAAAAGCCATTATGAGTTGGTTGAAAAGAGACATTTCACAGCCTCCGCCAGTTTGCATGGGGTAATGCTTCTTTTCTATTTTTTCGTACCATTTACTTTAGTAAATAAAGTGTGTGCTCCATTTGATATCGAAGTGTTGCATTCATGTTCTTGCGTGATCGATCTTATTAAAGCAAATTCTTACCCAATAAATCTTCAAATTTTCTCTACCATTCCATTTATTTGTTTCATTCATATGCAATGAATGTTCATGCCAAAATTTCTAAGTTCTAACCATGAAGAATCCTTTATAAAAAATGGTTATTGAGCACTTCTAAGTTAATTGTGAACAAAGATTGGTCTATGCATTTCTCATGTTGTCATTATATGACAAGTAAGCTTATTTAGATTATGAGAAAGTAATATTTTGAATTTTTGTTGTTAATCTCTCATTGTTAGATCTTACTAAAGGTCTTGACCACCACAAAGAATTAAGTTGAACCCTCAATTTTTTATTATTATGCACAGTAATCTGATATGAATGCATCCTAGATCGGTAGATCTAATTCACTTACACCGCCAAATCCCATTTATGTCAAACAACTACAGATATATCAATTTAATTGGAATACTTTATCAATTCCTTTAAATGGGATAAAACCCTGAATTTTACTTTGATATTCTCTACCAATTCAAATAATAAAATTTACAAGTTTTAGTTCTACTATATTAGTTGTTTTAACCTTAAATGCTTGTAACAATCAATTTCTAAAGAAATATGAGGTTGGGTTTCCCTGGATTTTGAAAATTTTGATATACAAGTTTGAGGAGTATACTATTGATGCAGGACGGTGATGGGAGAAAAGAAAATATGAGGGTTTAAGGAATTTGGTTAAAGGTTTGTAAGGTAAGGAAATGATTAAGGGTTGAAGTTTTGTAAGTTTCAAGTATCAAGAATCAAAAATTAAGAAAGGGGTTTCAAGAATCAAAGATCAAGAATCAAGGATCAAGAATCAAGAATCAAGAAAATCAAGAACAATGAATTAAAAAAAAATCAAGAAGAACAAAAAAATAAAAAAGAAAATAAAGATTAGAAGAAAAGAAAAACTAAAATCTACTCCTCAATATTTGATGTCCCTATCAACTATGTTTTAGTATATCAAAGAAATAAATTATTCTTGAAAATTTAAAATGAATGGTGATTTTGAATAAAATTTTGTGGAAATGAAAAGTGCCTTTCGATGTCAGTACTTGGAAAAGGGGAAAATTTAATGACATTTTTGCAAAATTATGGAAATTTAATACCTTGAGCTCCATGTGGAAGTAGCAATCAGGTCAATACTGCTATGAACAGCTACCTTTAAATCTTTTCATTATACCTTTACATGTTCCAAAAAGAGTTCTTTTTTGCTTTAAAATACTAATTCACGTTTCACAATTTCTCACTGAGGAAATTTCACTAAGTCCAACATGAAATTCATTTCCGTCAACCTCAGCTTTTTATTTGTCACTTCCCACTAGTGCTGAGAATCCTACTACCTATCGTTTTTGACTTTTCTGTCTTAGGGAAATTTTTGTGGCAATTTTACCTTCTCTCGATTGAATCCCCCAAAGTAATATATCCTCTACACTATGCTATATCAAAGCACAATATTTCTTGCCCTAACCATTCATTGTAACCTATCATATGACATTCCTAGGTCCCTAATGATGAATGATGTAAACAACTACATATGAGAAAAGATTCCTCCATAACACTAGTACAAAGATGGATTTGTAGAAAGATGACTAGATATGAAAGCATAGAGAATGGGAAAAAAAAAAAAAGAATTTGATGGGGGAGGTGGAGGGGTGAAGAAGCTCTCTTTGGAGTTTACACTGCAACCTTTTTAGATCATTTAATTGAAAATTCTAACTATCACCTTAAAAGATCTTAACCAAAACATTCTGAGGCAATCCCCAAAAAATTGCATTTCAAAACATTCCTGAAACATTGAATGTTTCAGAGTTGATATCTTGTTCCGGTTTTGGCCAAAACTGGAATGTTCCACCAAACATTCCAAAATGGAATAAAATTTGAACCATGAATAAGGGAACAGGGGAGGGGTCCAAAATTTGAGTTTGATAAAGTTTTATCCATCCCTAGAAAGTTATTCCTGAGTTGCACATGTGAACTTAGAGGTACTTGTGTATCTTGGACTATAAGGGAGAACCTTTAAATCTTAGCCTGAACTACTTTTGCGTCAACCATATTAGAAATGATTTGGTCCAGTGGAATGCATTTGGCCGAAAACTTGAAATTTTGATAGCCACTTCTGTTAAAAAGTAAATTCTCTCTTCATCTCTATGAGCACCCAAGTTTTATATAATAATAATAATAGTAATAATTTGAATCAAAGTAACCACATATTGATAGAAATTGGGGCTATGGAGATATCAAAAGGAATTTAAACTGTTGAGAAATAGGCGATTATATATCTATTAGGTTGTAGAAATTATTTGGTTTAACATTATTCTGGTTATTGAATAAATGTGGAAATGAGTCCCTTCAATAAATTTGTTGTTGTTCTCAGGGAGCACTTGTTGCAAATTATCCATGGGATGGCTCTCAAGATAAAAGGTAATTCTTCTGGATCCATCTTCTAACTCATACCCTAATGGCCTAATCAGGACCTCAAAATCACACCTCTATTTAATGTTTCCTTACATAGGCTTACAGTTATTAAGATGCTCTTTCCCCTTATTCAACCAAGAAAGCGTTGCTTGGTTCTACTAGCCTGATCAAACTTATATATGAATACTACATAGATTTTATTTATTTATTTTTATTATTGATTGAGGAGTCTTGGCCAATTTTAAATTAGAATATACGTTCATAAAAGAAGTATCCCATAATAATGCATCTCCCGTCTCTTTTTAGCATCCTTTCATCGAGTCTATTTTCTGTATGATTTACTCCAAATTTTGTTGTAGTGTCACAATTATTATCTCAGTTTTAAACAAAGCTCAAAGGACTTTGCTATACTAATTTCAGCACTATATATAAAAAAAAACTATATGGTTATTTCAGCTCTGGAATGTTTTTTGTTTTATTCAGCTATGATATTATGACCCTATTGGTACACTGCAAATCATTTGCAAATGCAAAAAATTTCCTAAAATACATTTTATGGGTACTTGGGAGACACAATGCAAATGATTTGCATTGTATAAACTTTGCATGGACTTCTTAAATTCTTAAGAAATTCCAACAAATGGTTTGTAGCACAAAAAGTACTGCAAACCATTTGCAAATGTTATTTGACTCCATTCCCACCCATTCTCTTGTTCCTCTCTTAACAGTTCTAAATGATCAAGCTTTTTATTTTATTTTTTATCGAGCTTATTTAAATGACTACATATGTGCGTTGATGATCATAATTATAGTTTTGGAAACTAACAGAAAATGACCTAAATGCCCTCATCTTCAATCTGTTAACCACTTAGACAAAGTTGAATTTACTTAAATATTTTCTCACATTTTATTTTAACATGTCTGTAAATTTTTTTGCATTAAAAAAAATCAAGCAAGCACTATAAATGATTTATCAAGAGATTTTCTAGTGGCCAAGACACAATAAAATTTTCACTGAGAAACATTTGCCATGGGAATAATTTGCAAATGCAAATGATGTGCTATGTACCAAGTAAGGCAATTTGATATTTTCCTACAAAATTTTGTCCTCGTTTTCTCCTTAAAAATTTGAAGTTTTGGTTGTAGATGTTAGAAGAAAAGAAGCAAAAAGGATGTAGAGAAATTATGGTAATGAAAATACACTCGTTATATTAGTATATATAAAACTAAATGAGAAGTATGGCTTTACACCAGATATAAATAATAACACCAGACATAAAAGCCAATTGACGGTACTTCTCATATGTCACTATATGGCTGTCATCAACACTTCCCCTTGAGCTGGTACGTAGATGTAATTCATGCCCTACTAAGATATCAACTCATGCAATCTCGTCTTTTGCAGTGTCAATGAGCACATTAGTAATTTTTTCTTGTCAACTAACAAAAGAACCACAAAATACTTTAGATGCCACATTTTCTCTTACAAATGATAATCATCCTCAATGTCCTTGGTTTTCTTGTGATAAACTGAATAGGAGGCAATTTGTTTAGTGGCCAAATCGTCTCTGTTTAACTTGATAGGTGTCTTCACATGGACTGCTAAGTTGGCAAGAATGAATGTAATCCAATAAACCCATAGCCCTTCTCAAATGCCATCGGCCATGGCCCTATATTTGACTTCTGCACTCGATTGAGAAACAACATTCTACTTTCTCTTCCAAGAACCAAATTTTCGCTGACAAACGTGCAGTATTTAGTGGTGGACCTTCTATCACTGAGAGATCCTGCCCGTTAAAGTTCCCATCATTATATCTCCATGTTAAAGTGTCCATGATGTCTGTATAAAAACCCTTCCCTTTGGCTAGATTCTAGGTACCTGAGAATCTTGTACAGTCCATCAACATGTCAGCCACATATTGAGTGCATATACTAGTTAACCGTACGTCATATGGATGTCAGGACAAGTGACAGTCATATATAAGCTTTCCAATAAATCACTGATAGTATCCATCTTCAAGTGTTTCACTATCCTTGGCTTTCATTTTTCTGATTGAGTATCATGGTTGAGTTCGCAAGCGTTGCCCCCATCATTCTTGTTTGCTTCAAAAGATCTGTATTGTTCTTTCTCTTTGTGATGAAAATTCCCCTCTTAGGCCTAACCACTTCAATCCCAAGAAAATACTTAAGTAGTGCTAAGTTCTTTGTGTCAAACACCTTGCTTAGGTTTGTTTCAACGGCATGAGCTCATCGTCATTGTTACCCATGGTAACAATACCCTCATCATATACTATCAATGTTGTTAGGTGTTTTCCCTATTTAAGTAATAGGGTGTGATCATAATTTTTTTTTTTTTTTTGTATACAACTTGCATAACTACTTCACTGAACTCTTCGAATGAAGCACCTAGAGATTGTTTTAGTCTATATATAGCCACTTTTAGCTTACAAATTCTATCTTTCGACCCCTCAAGTCAAAAACCATTAGGAAGAGCCATATACATTTTTTCTTGAAAATCCCCATGTAGGAATATATTTTTAACATCCAAGTAATGAAGAGGCTACCTTTTATTAGCTACAAGAAAATGGATTACGCAGATAAAATTCATCTTGGCAATTGGTGCAAATGTCTCTTAAAAATTGATCTCGCAGCCACTTCATATTTAGATTTCATAAATACACTGGTTATGTGTGTATAATTGTCCAAAAATGAAACAAAACATCGAAAGCCAAGCAGAGATGTAATAGCGAAAGGACCTCACCCATTAGAGTGAACAATACTAAAAGAAACATCATATTTACTATTGCATAGAAGCATAGTAAGAAATTTCAACATAGTTCCATGAAATATACCGAAATATTTCCATTTTAACAAGATTTGACATGAAATTTAACCGATAGTTTCTTTATGTATATATTTCAGTGGAAATCACTATACATTCAGGAAATATTTCGGTGAATACTGAATTTCGACCAAAAAAAAAATCAAAATTTGTCAAATTTTAGATATAAAAATGCAAGAGTTTGGTGGAAATATTTCAATAAATAATAAACTTCGATCGAGATATTCATACATTCATATACAATCGTCCATGTTCTAATTAGTTAGATATATTAGTAACTTATTCATACAATTTAAAAGATAAAATAATATGTATAATAATGTGAGAATATATATTTTTTAGATTACAATAATATGAAAATGTACTATGTAATAGTTTGTTTGTTTAAGATAGTGGTTTACATATTAAATTATTCACAGTTAATGTGACATTATATTTTCTTTTCTATGGAGCATATTGTTGTTTTAGGCGTTGAACTCTTAGGTACTTATGCAATTGTGGAGTGAAATTATAAGTTGTTTATTATAGTTTGATGACTTATGAGTGTGTTTTCATGTCTATTTTATCATTTCCTGCACTTTCATTGAACACTTCTGCAATTTTTTCATTATTTCATAATATTTCTATCATTTCGTTGAAAATTGTATTGATTTTCACACTGCTCGAAATATTTTGACAAAAGATTTTCATTTCCAGGATGATCGAAATAGACTTCAAAATCAAAATTTAATACCTTGCTTAGAAGGTTAAGAGTTTTGACAATGTTTGTAGAGTATTGACACACATCACAATGCAAAATAGAACTAGCAACATACTTAAGTTGATTATGAAATAACAAACATAGCCTCGACAAAGGCATGTGACCAAGACAGGAATGCTACAAATGCATAGTACTAGGAATAAAAAAACATAACAAAATGGGGACCTAAACAGAGATCCTCTCATTCTCAAGTATGTAGGGCCTTATTTCCTCATAACCAGGACCAAATGTCATCCCCATCGTCAAATCCTGAAATCTACATCAAGTGACAATTGAGTCATTTGGTAATGTTACGAACAGTAAGAAGATTATTAGGCATATTTGGGACATTCAATGTGGATTCCAAAGGAAAACTAGTGGTGAAAATGGTCTTTGTACCTGCCACAATACCAAAGAACCCGTCAAACCTAAGTCCTCGAGATCTGTAACTTGGACCTAGGTCCATGACTCAAGTCCAAATCCCGGATCCCAAGGGGTGAATTAAAAAAAATATAGAAAAAAATACTTTTTAAAATGTTCTATCCAATAATAGAGCAATTTCCGCTTTTTTTAACTCTAACCAACTGAAAGTGATAACATGAGAATTGTTTGGCCATTGGTCATTCTATAATTTCTAGCCACACAATTTAATTCCAATTTTGATGAATCTTAACTTGATGGAAAGTTAATTTATAAAGCCTAAGCATTCCTATAATAACCTTACTTTTGAAGAAACTTTTCGAAAAGGTTGCCAAAAAGCCATAAAAGGTTGTTGAAAACATTGGACAACACTTGACACTTAAATACAAAATAAGTTCTATAGAATTCAATTTTTAGAGTTTTTGCAAACGGTTGATTGATTTGAAAACTTGAGGAAAAACACCAAGCCTTTCAAGTTTTCCAAAAGGATTAATTTCAGTGCTAAAATCTTGAAAAATCGGTCCCAAGATTGAGCATCATTTTCTATTTTTCATAAAATATTCATTTAATTGGAAAAATTATAAGTAATAAATAAAAAATGATTTGACATAAGATCTTTTTAGTTAGAAAGTTTACTTCTACTATGATTTTTAGAAATTAATAAATACTATATTTTATGTGAAGATATTTTAGGTTTGAACCCAAAATATTTCAATTACTGTAGTGCAGTCATGCAACAGAACTGAAACAAATTAATTATATAAAATAGCTAGCGATTTTTTTTTGATTTATTGGGTCCAAGATCCATACGCTTCAATTTAATAAATAAATAACTCAATTTAAAACATAAACCTGTAAATAGATAAAGAAAATTTGACATGACATAAATAAAGTTCCCATATCAACAAGGTTCTCAATGTTTTTCAACAAAGACTTCAAATAAAAAAAACATTACCAAATTTACTAAGGCCTCTAAAATAACTAATACCAACAAACAATCGTAATATGAAATAAGGAAAATACAAAACTAAGGAATATCGTCCTTCACATTGTTCATCGATCTGAAATTAGAATACACCAACTAAAAATCTAATAATAATAACACTAATTGAGAAAACTTCATGCATCAATCTCATCCGAAATCTTCTATGGTCTTGAAAAATGTGTCGGACATTATCGGTGAGTAAGATATCTCGAAGGTCACATCTACTAAATATGATTAAAGTTAAGAATAAATCATGAATGTAAATATCATGGTGAATAATTCAACACAACATTTAAAAAAAAAATCACAAGTTCCAAATACATATTTAATATTTTCCACCAACCCAATATTCGAATCTTCCTCGAGGGATTTTGGGTCTTTCATTCAAGGGCTTATACCCTACTCACTAATTTAGGGACTTACCCAAGGGAAACATGACCCCCTTTTTTATATAGTGATTAATCATTCATCATATACATTGAGCCTTCGAATGTTGATGGAGCTTGAGAATGCTTCAATGAATTTTAAGTGAAAAGTAGGAGATAAAGAGGTCAAGAATTGAGATAAAGTAAAAAAAATAATATAGATTTAATGGAGTTCTCCAACTCTCCAACAATTCTACAAGTGGGAGAACACACAATGCCTCCTTGTTTCTGGTTGGTTGTTGTTACGTCGATGATGATGCGCCACTAGCTGGACGTGGAAAGGGTTACGGAGATTAAGGGGTCATGTTGCTTGGTGGAATAGCAGGGAAGAGTGTGATTAGTCCCACATTGGGTAGGAGAACGTTCAGGGTCTAGGCTGTAAGGACAAACCAAACCTTATATGATACAACGTGTTCTAGATCCATGTGAGTTTCGGCTCAAAGTAGACAATATTGTACTGTTGTAAGCCTGGGGTGTTACATATGGTATCATAGCCGAGGATGGCATTTCCTGTTTGGAGGGGAGGTTGTCACGGTCCTATCGGTGCACCACTTGTTGGACATGGAAAGGGCTACAAAGACCGTAGGGCGAAGTAGATTCATCACGTTGCAGGGTGGAATAGCAGGGAGAAGTGTGATAGTTCCATATTGAGTAAGAGAACATTCAGAGCCTGGGCTATAAGGAAAGGACAAACCAGACCCTATACGCGCATTTTAAAGCCATGTGGGCTTCGGCGCAAAGCAGACAATATTGTATTATTGAGGGTCTGGAGCATTACAATTGCACACTTCCATGGTCCTTTAATCATATAATGACACCCTACTTTTTTACGGTTAATTTGTAGAATCAATCATAACCCTGCAGGTGTTGTTTGGCTTAAGACAATAAGAAAGGTCCCAACACTTCTCCTTGGTGTGCTAAAATCTACCACAATTTGTACATTTCAGCTTGCTTGTATCATATTGGGAGGGAGTATCACTGCTACCGAAAGATGAACCACAATGTAGACGATCAGAGATTAGAAACAAGAGCAGTCTTCTCAGGCATATTATTGGACATATTGGAAAGGAACAAAACAGTACCAACCAAAGGAAAAGTCGAAGCTCATTGGCATGAGCTGACTCATACTCAGGATTCCAACACTCAATAGATAAATTTAAAAAAAAAAAATCTCTGCTCAATCTAAAGGTGCTGCTCACTGCCATATGCAGAATGATAGTGACTCAAGCCATTGGAATAATAACCACTAAAGGATTGGACCCTCGGACCAAAGGATTCGATAAATCAATTCAAATATCTTGGTAAAATTATGCTCATGGGTGTAAGATTCAGCCACAAAAATGAAAGTTGTGTTTCGTCTCGGGGTGAAACTCAACTTTTGGTTGTGTGAATAGACGTTTGGAGTGAAACACAACTTTCGGTTGTGTGAACAGACGTTTGGAGTGAAACACAACTTTCATTTGGTACCAACTGTCAACTGACTATCGTGGCGAAAAATCATGCTCATGGGAGCAAGATTCAGCCACTGCATCCATACTTTCTTTGCTACGTCGTTACATGAATCTCTTACTAATGTTGGGCTGCATAGAGTGGAGGAGCCATGAAAATACTGTCATATTCTCGGATTTCCAATCAACATGTGTCAAATCACCTGTATCAGGGTATCTAATAGTTCCATTCATACAGCCCCATTCCTTCGTGCTGGTCAAGAAAAACTTGGCAGATTGGAACCATTCAAGTAGTTTGTTCCATCATGGGCAGTACCTCTACTGTTGAAAATCATTTTTCTGTCATTCATCATCATAATTGCTAGACAATCTATTGCACTATCGAACTGTCACATTAGGAGCACAACACCTCCAAAATGCACAACTGACATGAATATTAAGCAATTATAAGCATCAAAATACCCAGATACCATGGATATCTAACTGTAACACATGTTCTGGGTCACACATCGCAAAAAACGAAATTAAAATTGACAACTCTCACAAATCACATCCAAATTATGGTTTCACCCATTCAATAGAAAGCTATTGAAAAAATGATTCATTTTTATGTGATTTATCGCTGAAAGACCCAACTAATAGAGAAACTGAGAGAAAACTCCAGTTGTGGTGTTTTTCCAAAAATCACTAAATGTTGTCTAAAACCATCCTGGAAAAATCATAATAAATCAATACCTTTCCAACACTATCTTTCACAGATCAAAAACACCACTTTGTATTTTGTGATACTTACATCATCAATGATGATTGATTTGATCAACAACCGTGGGTAAAAGAAAGCATCACCAGGGGCGGAGCTAGTAAGGAGCTGGTGGGGGCAATTGCCCCCACAGAACTTTGAGACACCTCTATATTTTCAACTAATTACATGCCCCATTTGTCCCCACTCCCTCATCTCTCTCCCCATTTGCCCCCACACCCTCATCTCCCTCCAATTTTTGCCCCCACACCCTCACCTCCCTCCATCCAAGTTCTTCAACTATACAACTGATCATAGTTTGCCCCCACTACTAGAAAATCCTGGCTCCGCCCCTGAGCATCACTACCCCTTTTTCTTTAAGCTCTGATTCCAAGTTAAAGTTTTGGTTGTAGATTTTAGAATAAAAGAGGATGAAAAAAATTAGGCTTTTGACAGATGATTCGTATACCCTCATTGTATGAGTGTGTATATATATCTATAAAACACAATTACAAGTATGCCCTTACATGAGATGTAAGTGACCAAAACAAGAAATAAAATCTAAATTAGAAAAATGCCCATAGGTCACTGTAGAGCTATAACCAACAAAGCAACTATCAATCTAACATGAAAAATGATTCAAAAGGCTTGACCACATGGGAGAACAATATAATTGAGGCCTTGACCATTGGATCCCTTTTCTCCTAAAAACCATGCCCCAATCTTGTATCAAGAGGGACAAATCTTGGGGGGAGGATCCAACCCTCCTAAGTCAACTACATGCATCGCCAAGCTTATTAAATAGAGGCAATTCAACATTGGATTGCTCTATGGTTTAAAGTCTTGTTCTTGAGGTACCCCTCACTTAGTCGAAGAACCAAAATGTCTCGATTGAGACAGTATAATACCAAGTACCAACCAAGACAATGGAAAAATATACCTGGACAAACACAATGCAAACCCTTAATTTCTTATTTTGGTACCACCTCTGAGATCAAGATGTTTTGACCGACATTCTAAGAAGGAATTCTCATTGAACCATGGTTTGCTCTATATTGTGATTATAAATTTTACATCATGGTGCTGATATTCAGTGACAAGAATAGTTTCCCCACATCATGAAAAAGGAAACAGAAAAATGAAAAGGATTATAACATGATTTTGATACATATTTTTAGATAAGCCAGAGCACATGCTTTTTATTTTGAATCATTGGTCACTATTCTCATGATGTTTTTCTTCTTGTTTTTCGTTTTTAGTTCTTGTCATGCTCATTGCACTTTGGATAAATTTTAGGAAACATTACTATGCCTGCCCTGATGACAAAACATTCCGGTACATGGCAAGTGTGTATAGTCGTTCTCACCATAACATGTCTCTGGGCAAAGAATTTCAAGAAGGGGTTACAAATGGGGCTGCTTGGTAAGAACAATTTTGAGCTTAATTCACGTAGAGTTTCTTTTCTTTTTTTCCTTCTAAATCTGATAACTATAATTCACTATGGAGTTCATCAACAACTCAACAAGAAATATCCTGTGATTTTGCTCAACGTTTTCTTGTCACACTCATTTGTCATTATCATTTTAAAATTGTAAAATTGTCAATTTCCCTTTTTCTTCCCGTATAAATGCTATGAAGTTCATTCGTGCAAAAAAACTAATTGTAGGTACCCCATTTATGGTGGTATGCAAGATTGGAACTATATACATGGAGGCTGCTTTGAATTGACTTTGGAGATTAGTGATGTCAAATGGCCTAATGCGAAAGAGGTTTGATCTAATTTGGGTTTCCTTTGCTTCATGCTATTTTATGTTGGTTTAAAACTTGTTTAATACACTGTAAAGGTGATAATGAACTTTACTTAGACGAGTTTTAGTTCAATTATTTTAGAGAAATAAAAGTGCTTTTGTAACTACTCTTATGCTCTTGATATTGCCACAAGTTTTTCAAAATATAATGTATTTCGTTCATCAAAAACAATAATAAAGAATCAGCTGTTCATTAGTGGCATGCCTATTATTCAGTGAACCTATAATAAGTAGCAACTGACCACACTGTTGAGCAAGACTTTCTACTTGTTAAATGTTTTCATCCTTCATTGAAGTCATTGTCTTTTACCATGTAAGTTGTTCTTCTTAGATTCATCGTCTTCCCCTAGTTCAATGATATCATAAACTGAACGATCAAGAGCAAGGATAGAACGACGTATTTTGTAGAGATCTCTTGCTTCCATCCTCAGTTAGGGAACAACTAGGTCTTTAAAGTCTGAAGTTTTCTCGTTCATTGCCCACAGACCACCAGATGTCTTACCAAGAGCCTCAAATGTACTCTACACCTTAATCAGGAGCCATTTCTTTCTGATGTCTTATACTTTTATTCATGAACTACCATAAAGGAACAGCTACCACTTGTGAAATGAGATCACATTCTCTTCTCCAGGATAATTTGACCTGTGCTACCTATTCTACATGGACAATCCATTTTACAGGAAAGAAATAGGAAAATATTGCAAGGTAAGGGGCTTATAGTACATGAACTGACATTGGATATCTTGGGGTTGCTATTTTTGTGGTGTAAGTTAAGGAGTTTAAAGGTGTTTTTTTTTGAAGATTTTGTTTTTAGATGGGAGCTTTTATAGTCATTGTATGCTAAACCTGTCTTTTTAATTATCAGGTAGGTCTTCTGGACCTCCTTTTTTGAATAAAATTTATAATTATATATGTAAAAAAAAGTTGACATGGTTGCCGTTGACATAGTTTCTTTAGGATATCATTAAATACATTTACAATGCTTTAAAAAAACTCAAGGATTTTGACAACCAAATATAGTAGCACAGAAGCAATCAAGATCAGGATGTTTCTATTCTTTCCGAGCAGAACAAAATCCCACGAAGTGTTTCTTTACTAAAAGAAAAGTGATATAAGAAGCAAAGATCAACGCTGCAAGTGACTAGAAAAGTAAGGTGCCAAATGATCTCTCCAAAACCCTCGTTAGTCTAATGATCATGCACAATGACCATGCAGGAAATGTGGATCTGATAGTCTTGTAGTGTTTTGTCTTGTAATATCACACTGATTAGTTAACCTGCATATTCACGAGCTACACTTTTTAAAATTTTGACTTTCTGTTTTCACTCGTTTATTATTTCACAATATTTCAACACACTGTTCAACTTGTTTTTTTTTTTTTCATATTCTCAAATGTGCAGATTCCAACTCTTTGGGAATTCAACCGAATGAGTATGTTGAATCTTGTTGCAAGCCTTGTGAAGGTAAATGTACTGTATCATGTTAGTCATATACATAGTATAGAAGCTCTAAGGTTGACCTTTGTATATGGTTAAAGCTTACTTTTTCCTATCATTACGTTTCTGCATGTAAGTTTTTGTTGTTGGGGGAATTTTTGTCTTTATAACTTTACTATCTAAAGAAAGTTATATAGGATGAGAAACAACATGACAGGTCTAAAAAAACGTTAGTTTTATGAGGTCAGTGGTAGTTGATCACATATGGAGTTATAGGGAAATGTTGGTCTAAGTAGTTATAGGACATCTTTATTTGCCTTTGTGTATTTAAAATGACATGATTAATATCATTTTCATATATAAATTTAGCAATTTTTGGCTCTAGGGTCCTTAGGTCCCTGAGTTGGTGAGTAACAAAACACCATGGACATTAATGCCCTCTCTCTATATGGTGCTTATTGTAATTTGATGGGTCAAGAGTGTTTCCATGCATGCTTTATTGTTTCCTGAAGTTTTGATGAGATTCTCAATATTCTCATCATTTCCCTGAAAAATCCACTATTCCACTACTGGGTCGAAAATTTCCCTTCCCAGGAGGTCCAAATATACCTCACATTGAAAATTAATACCTTGGGAGAGAGGAGGATACAAAAGGGGTAAGGAAGAGATCATGGGGTTTTACTCCCCATCCCCCTCTAAAATAACATTACCATGTTATTCAAAACATCGTGTGATTTATTGAAGAACATGTGTTAAAATTTTCATTTAAGGTAAATGTGTGGATTTATTGTACTTTTGGAAAGTTCAGCCTTATCAGATGGATTTATTAAAAAAAAAAAATGTTCAACAAGGAACTTGCTAGCTGTAGGACCCTTAAACTAACTTGAACAAGAAAAATCACAAAGTTTATCATATTTAGGGGATACAAATCAAGGGTTGAAGGTGCCAGCTAGTTTAGTACCTGCCATTACCAAGTTTCTCAATAAAAAAGGTTTATCTATCTAAAAAACATCAAGGGTCATTTTTTATGTTCACACACATAATTTGATTGTGAAAACATTCAGTCATGTGACATCAAATTTATAGACAGGAGTACATGGAAGGATTTTATCATCAGAGGGTGGACAGCCTTTGCCTGCCTCTATTGCAATCAAGGGAATCAATTACACGGTATGTTCTCCAGCAGTCTGAATAATTGCAATGGATTGATACTACATAATATTACTAGATCAATTATTAACAATCTCCCACAGGTGGAACCAGGGGATAAAATGGGTTGGACTTGATCTGAAATCCAAGTGATCCTAAAACAGGATTTAGAGGGTTTGGATCCCTGGAGTTGATCTAAATAAAAAATTGGGTGGGTTGAAAATGGTTTTATGCCCCTTGACCCAACTCAGATCCAGGTCGGATATGGATCCATCCTAGATCTACCCGGATCTAAATATATATTGCTTTGAAAACTATATTTTTAAGATTTAAAAAAAAAAAACCCTTTTCTACCACTTTTTCATGACATGGATTCTTATGAAATGAAAGGGCATAATGGTAAAAAATGATACTATTATAAGTTTGCAATGAAGTAAAATAGGTAAAAAAAGCCAAGCATTGCAAATTACCCGACCCGACCCAACCCGAGTTGGATCCGGATATGGTGTTAAGTAGTAGGATCCAAGTTGGATCTGAATCAATATAACAAATCTGGATCTAAATATGCATATACTTAGATCTGATCTGGGTCCAGCCCATTTTATGCCCAAGGTGGAACCCACTAATGGTGATCTATGCCCTACATGTGCAGCATGAAATGGTTGGCTCCGCACTACATTTGTGCATTATGTAAAGCTAATCCAGATGAAATGCCCGGTGCTAAAGTTCAAACGATAATTCATTTTTGACAATTGCCATAAATCTGTTGAAATTTCAAATGTCGCATAATTTTCTGATTGACCTCCTTTTGATGCATTTATTGCTTTCTCTTAGCATCTAGTTATATACCTTCTTCATTTGTGAATTTCAGGTGAAATCCGGTGAAGCATTTGGAGATTACCATCGAATCCTTGCCCCTGGTGAGAGTTATGAAGGTAAATAATTTCATTCTTACCCCCAAATCCCAATCTCTTTATCCCACAATTATCTTCTTTCATCTCCCTCATTCAGTAATACCATAAATATCACCACATGGATACCAACTTTGTGTATTGCTATCGACAACTTTGTGGAGGATGTTGTATTGCAAAATGTTCGTAGAACGATTTAGTAGAGATTTGGGTGTTGAGATGGCTGAGTGATAAGATTAGGAAGACAATCAATCACGAGTTTATATTTGAGAAAATCTAGGAAAAGGTCTAATACTAAATAAAATAAAGGAAGTCCTTTGACATGTTTTAGGTATGAACAAAGAAGGACAATAACAATCCTAGCGAGAGCACTTTGGTTCTAGTTGGAGGCTTTGAAAGGGGAAGAGTATAACCCAAAATCAGGGCTTAAAATGGGCTGGATTTTATCTGAAATTTGAGTGATTTGAAACTAATTTTTAGGGGATTTGGTTCCTTAAAGTATATCCGAATTTAAAAATGGTTTGGATATGGGTTGATGTCCATTGAACCGAATCGGATCCGAGTTGGATACGGATCCATCCCTATATCTGCTTAGATCCGAATGATATATTATTCTATAAGTTATATTTTTATATTTGTTAAGATACATTTCTTCAACCAACAAGTGTTAGGCACAATGGTCAAGGCCTCCCTCCAAAAAGGTGAGGGCTTGAGTTCAAGTCACCTTATCTTTAAAGTTTTTTGTTGTTTATTGAAATATTCTTATATGGTTTGAAATTAACCGACCCTAATCAATTAATTTGGTTGGATTGGATCCGGATTTAGTGAAAGAAAAATGGTTCGGATATGGTTTTAGCTAGTAGGATCCAAATAAAAAATCCGGATATGTATATACTCATATTTGACCCGAACTTGACCCGTTTTAAGCCCTACCCAAAATGACATTGATAGAGGTAGTAGAAAATATATGAATCAATATGCCTTGACTAAAATTTAAGTTCAAGGTAGAGCTAAATTGAAAAAGAATAATGCTGAAGTGAGCTCAAGATTGTACCTCATATCTCACTTTCCCGATGTGGAAGTGTGTAGGGACCATAGAGGCTTTTAATTGAGATACGAGTGAAAAAGCATCTATGGTTCCTACACACTTCCACGTCAGGAAACTGAGATATGAGGTAGAATCTTGAGGTCACTCTAGCATGACTCATTGAAAAACTAGGATTCATGTTCCTAACCCCAGTATTTGGGATAAGATGGAGACAATGATGATGATCGGCAACTTGGTGAACTTACACTAATGATCAAAATGCATAACTATGAAAACAAACTTATCATTTGTATCAACACTAAATGTTAATCACACTTAACTCTGACCCTTTTTTATTTTTATTTTTTACCTTTGTTATTCCTTGTGATCAATAATCTACAACATGATTTTCTGCTTTGAATTATGGTTTTCTTGTGATCAACTAGTACCCCGAGTGTTAGTTGGAAAATCTATGATTTTTTACAGATGAGGCAAATTTTTGTAGCAAATTGGGATTTTTCTAGCACTTCCAAATATTATGCTACTTGTTGGTTATTTTAGTGCAATCTCCTTGTCCTTTTTTGTATATAGATGGTGGGGGACATCATAGGCCCATGGGCCAATTTTTGTAGGGTCTTAATATATATATTTTAATTGAAAGGTAGAGAAGAATTAATTTTAATTATTAGCCCTAATTAGGCTTTAAAGCATTACAAAGATTGAAATAAGGAAAAGACTAAAAAGGACCTACATACTAAGAATCCTAATAACAATGTGCTAATCTAACACTCCCCCTCAAGTTGGTGCGTGGATATCAATCACACCCAACTTGGACAAGACACCTTCAAAGGCTATTTTTCCAACACCTTTAGTCAGAATATCAGCAAGTTGTTGAGATGTAGGTACAAATGGAGTACAAATCTGTCCAGAAACAATCTTTTCTCTAATAAAATGACGATCAACTTCGATATGTTTCGTTCTGTCATGCTGAATCGGATTTGCCACTATGCTAATAGCTGATTTATTATCTCAATAAAGTAAGAATGGGACTGGCACAGGTAGACACAAGTCTGTTAGTAAAATCTTCAGCCACAATAACTCACACACTCCAAGTGCCATAGCTCGGTATTCTGACTCAGCACTGGACCGAGAAACCACATCCTGTTTCTTACTGCGCCAAGTTACCAAGTTACCACCAACCTTAGTTAAATACCCAGAAGTAGACCGTCTATCAGTCACTGAACCAGCATAATCTGCATCAGTCCATGCCTCAATGCGAAGATGACCATGGTTACTAAACAAGATACCTCGACCAGGACATCCCTTAAGATATCTAAGAATACGATAGACAGCAGTAAGGTGAGATGTTCGAGGCGAGTGCATAAACTGACTTACAACACTAACAGCATAGGCAATGTCAGGGCGAGTCATAGACAAGTAGATCAATTTTCCCACCAGACGCTGATACTGACCAATATCCTCCAAACACTCCCCCTCAGAATCAGCCAACCTGTGATTCTGCTTAATAGGAGTATCAGCGGGACGAGAACCAAGTTGACCAGAGTCACTGAGTAAATCCAGAACATACTTGCGCTGAGAAATAAATATACCGGAGTGAGACCGTGCAACCTCAATACCCAAAAAATAACGAAGATGTCCAAGGTCTGTTATCTCAAATTGACGCCCTAAGTAAGTTTTAACCTCAGCAATGCCAACATCATCATCTCCCGTAAGAACAATATCATCCATATAAACAATCAGAGCTACAAGTTTTCCGTGGGAGTGACGCAAGAAAAGAGTGTGATCAGCAGAACTCTGATGAAAACCACACTTATGCATGGCTTTAGTAAAGCGCTCAGACCATGCACGAGGCGATTGTTTCAAACCATAAAGAGAACGACGAAGGCGGCAGACATGTGTCGGAGAAGCAGATGGAAGAAACCCAGGAGGTTGGACCATATAGACTTCTTCCTGAAGATCACCATTGAGAAACGCATTTTTGACATCCAACTGAAAGAGAGACCAACCTTTGATAGCAGCAACAGACAGAAGAACGCGAATGGTGGTCATCTTGGCAACCGGAGCAAACGTCTCCTGATAATCAATACCATAGGTCTGAGCATAACCCTTGGCCACTAGACGGGCCTTATAACGAGCAACAGAGCCATCCGGATTATGCTTAAGATTGAAAACCCAGCGACATCCCACAGCCTTCCTACCAGGTGGAAGAGGTACAATTTCCCAAGTCTGAGTCTTTTCAAGGGCATTCAACTCATCAATCATAGCTGCGCGCCACTCAGGGTGGTTAATAGCATCTGCAACAGTAGTTGGAAGAGAAACAGCGGAAACCGAAGCAAGAAAACTCCGATAGGAGGGTGAGAGGGCCGAATCAGATATATAATTAGAAATTGGATAAGTACAAGTACGCTTACCCTTACGAATAGCAACAGGACGATCATCACAGGAAACAGGAGGCGGAGCCGGAGGCGAGGAGGCGACCTGGTCTGGCAGAGGAGTGATGGTAGTATCGCGAGAACGTCGAGAGTAAACCTGCAAAAGGGGAGGTAACGAACTGACATGGGGTGGAGAAGGAGGAACAGGTAAAGGAAGAGGAAATAAAGGAGGGAAAGGGTCAGTAGATGACTCTAAGGGAAACAACTCAGACTGAATGACAACAGACCTATTGTAGTACGGAGTATGCTCAAAAAAGGAAACATCCCTTGAAATGAAACGTCGTCGAGAAGGAGAATGGTAACACCTGTATCCTTTCTGATTAGAAGAATAACCCAAAAAAATACATTTCACAGCCTTAGGGTCAAGCTTAGTACGAGTTTGATCAAGAATTTAAACAAAACAGACGCACCCAAAAACACGCGGAGGAAGTGGAAAAAGGGGACGATCCGGACAGAGCTTAGAAAGGGGCGTGGCAAACTGAAGAACCCGGGAAGGGGTCCGATTAATAAGATAGACGGCAGTAAGTACTGCATCAGCCCAATAGGATTGGGGCATGTTCATGCCAATAGAGATGGCACGAGCTAACTCTAGAATATGACGATTTTTACGTTCGGATCGACCATTCTGCTGAGGGGTCCTAACATTGGACATTTGATGCTCAATGCCAGATTCTAAACAAAGTTTCAAGACCTCACTATAGGTATACTCAGTACCATGATCAGAACGGAAGGTCTTAATGGTACGACCAAACTGGGTATGAACCATAGCAAGAAATTGCTTGAAGATCCCATAAACTTCACTCTTGTGTTTCATAAGATAAACCCAAGTGGTACGACTATGGTCATCAATGAATAGAACAAAATAGCGAAAACCAAGGGTTGATGTGACAGGGGAGGGACCCCACACATCAGAATGAATTAGGTCAAACATAGCAGATGCAGTAGTATTCAAACTAATAGGATAAGAGGAACGCACATGTTTAGCTAATTGGCAAGTTTCACAAGAAAGATCAATCAAATTGTTATTATTAAATAAAGTAGGGAACATGTGTTTCAAATATCCAAAAGAAATATGGCCTAGGCGTAAATGCCAGCGCATTACAAGAGCCTTATTAAAACAACTACTACTACTAGACTGGGAGACAGAATGGATGCTAGGGGAACCGGGTACGTCCAAGAGATACAGTCCATTCACTTCACGTCCAGTGCCAATCGTCCTCTTCGACTCCAGATCCTAAAAGATACAATGAGAAGGATAAAAAATTACACTGCAATTCAAATTTTTGGTAATGCTACTAACAGATATAAGATTAGTAGTGAGTTGAGGAACATGCAATGTGTTAGTTAAGGGTAAAGAAGACGTAAGAAGTAAATGACCTTGACCAGCTATAGAAGACAACGAACCATCAGCTAGGCGAACCTTGCGATGACCAGAACAAGTACTATATGTTTTAAAAAGGGAGGACGTACCGGTCATGTTATCTGAGGCACCAGAATCAATGATCCATGGTGAGGAAGTAGTGGAAACACTGTGTGCAGATGCAAAGGTACCTGAGTGAGCGAATGTAGAGACCGGCTGAGATGAAGTCTCCATCTGATTAAAGAATTTCCTAAACTTGTCAAGCTCGGCCTGGGATAGAGATACCAAATCCGAGGAGGCGGTAGTAGCTACCAAAGGTGGTAAATCAATAGTCGACTGAGAAACTACATGAGCTGAAGATCGCTGAGACTGTTGACGTTGCTGATTTGGACGACCATGAAGTGCATAGCAACGAGCCTTGACGTGACCCAACTTTCCACAATGATCACACTTATGTCGCTGACGGGTAGGCATAGATCCATTAGGGGGCTGTGGAGAGGGTAGGTGAGCAAGCATAACTGAATGTTCTCCTGAAGACTGAGGTAGAATAGTTGCGCGACGACTCTCATCAGCCAAAACATAAGAATATGCAGTCTGTAAGGACGGAAAAGGATTCATACCCAAAAAATGAACTCTCGCATACTCAAATTCATCCCGGAGCCCAGCTAGGAACTGAAAAACTCGATTCTTATCCAGTATCGACGCATACAAGGCCTCATCACCAGGGTCTTTCCAAGCATAGGAGGAGGAGTAGAAGGTCAACTCTTCCCATCTAGCCCGTAACTGTGAGATATAGGAAGTGACAGAAGAGTCTCCTTGAGAAAGACGGGAAATCTCACGCTCCAAGTTAAAAATCCGAACATTGTTTTGACGTTGCGAGTAGATATTTTTTGTGGAATCCCATATCTGCTTTGCAGTCTTGGAGAACATGAAACCAGCGGCAATGTGTGGTTGCATAGATGTAACGAGCCAAGAACGAACCATAGAGTCATTAGCAAACCATTGGAGATAAGTAGTGTCCGTCGATGCCGGCTGTTTGTCCGCCCCTGTGAGGTAACCAATCTTCCCTTTTCCACCAATAAACATTTCAACCGAACGAGCCCAGAGAAGGTAATTAGGACCATCTAATTTTACGGTGGTAATTTGTATGCCGGGAAAATCAGTTGAATGAGAGGGAAGACCTCCTGATCCAGCATTATTACCAGTGATCGAGGAACAAGACATTTCGGAGGCCATAACTGTCAATTGTACTGAATGCCTCTCATTGTGAGAGTTCCTCATATTATATAGAAACTGTTGGGCTGATTACAAGGCTGAATGTCAGCAATTACAAAAATCAAGGAGTGACTAAATAAGGAAACTATAATCTTCCTACTAATTACAAGATATCTACAGCTATAATACAAAATCATACTATAACTAGAGAGACTAATTATGGCTAAATATATATGCTGAATCTGATTGACAGATGTCTACAGCCATAATACAAAATCATGCTATAACTAGAGAGAGTAATTCTAGCTAAATATATATGCTGTATCTTACTGACATCCTCCCTCAAATTGATGTTGGGCAATCAAGAAGCATCAATTTGCTCACAAGGAACTGATGGCGTTGTCGTGTCATGGCCTTTGTAAACACATCAGCTATCTGGAGATTAGTGGAAACATGAGGAAGAGAAATAACACGAGTGTCCAAGGCTTCTCGAATAGAATGACAATCCACCTCAATATGCTTCGTACGCTCATGGTAAACGGGATTAGCAGC
Organism: Akebia trifoliata; assembly: GCF_017979445.1. Lineage (NCBI taxonomy): Eukaryota > Viridiplantae > Streptophyta > Magnoliopsida > Ranunculales > Lardizabalaceae > Akebia > Akebia trifoliata. The sequence continues at coordinate 14,254,419 of NC_141376.1, read as the reverse complement.
TATCTGAATAGCACTCGTGTTATCAGCATGAAGAGGAGTAGGATCAGATTGAGAAAAACCAAGCTCAGCCAGAAGCCCACGAAGCCAGACAATCTCAGAACAAGCAGCAGACATTGCACGGTATTCAGATTCAGTAGAAGATTTAGAAACGCGAGCTTATTTCTTACTTTTCCAAGAGATTAAAGAATCACCAAGGAACATGCACCAACCCGTGACAGACCGCCGAGTATCAGGACATCCGGCCCAATCTGCATCACTATAAGCAACAAGGCGAAGAGAAGAGCCAGTTGGAAAGAACAATCCACGACCAGGTGACCCTCGAAGATATCGAATGATACGACGCACAACAGCTAAATGTAGATGACGTGGAGTTTGCATAAACTGGCTAACTTGCTGTACAGCGAAGGAAATATCAGGCCGAGTAATAGTCAGATAGTTCAAGCTGCCTACCATTTGTCGAAACATAGTAGGATCAGAAAGAAGATTGCCCTCCTCACTACGATATTTCACATTGACTTCCATAGGAGTATCCACCGAAGAAGAATCCTGAAGACCAGCCAGGCTAATCAAATCTTGGGTATATTTGTGTTGATTCAAGAATATACCCGAAGAATCAGTGTGCACTTCCAACCCCAAAAAATACGTAAGAGGACCAAGATCCTTCATATGAAAAGAAGCCTGAAGATGCTGTTGGAGGTGGGTAATCAAGGTAGAGTCACTGCCAGTAATGACAATATCATCCACATACACAAGTAAAAGAACGAGACCAGTCGGTGTCTTGTAAAGAAACAAAGAGGAGTCATATTGGCTTTGGACAAAGGAGAACTGAAGCAGAGTAGACCTGAACTTGTCAAACCATGCCCGGGGAGCTTGTTTTAAGCCATAGAGAGACCGCTTCAACTTACACACAGTGGAAGACGAAGAAGAAAACAAGCCTGGAGGAGGAGTCATGTAAATATCTTCTTTGAGATCACCATGAAGAAAAGCATTTTTGACGTCCATCTGGTGAAGTGGCCAACTTTGGGAAGCGGCAATAGAAATAACTGTACGCACTGTAGTCATCTTTGCCACCGGAGCAAATGTCTCATCATAGTCTACACCATATTCTTGCTTATTCCCAAGGGCAACTAATCGTGCCTTATATCGGTCCAAAGTCCCATCAGAGCGGAGCTTAATCGAGTAAACCCATTTACAACCGATAGTTTTAACATTAGAGGGGCAAGGAACCATGTCCCATGTATGATTGTCTTGGAGAGCCCGAAGTTCCTCATCCATCGCTTTCCGCCAACATTCATGTTTAACAGCCTCAGAAAAGCATGTAGGGATGGGAATAGAAGTCAAAGTAGCATTAAAACCATACCAATCAGGGGAACGTGATACTCGGGCAGATCGTCGAGGAGCAGGATCGGGAGGCATGTCAGGCTCGGGAGAACTTATCAAAACTGTCTCAGATGGCGGGTCAATCTCAGGAAAAGTCGTCGAAGCCGTCTCAGATGAAGGGTCAGTCTCGGGAAGGGGTAAAGTTGGTAGACGTCGAGTATACACTATTCCAGGTTTGAAACGTTCAGGGGAAGGAGTCAATTCATCAAAACAAGGTAGAATACTAATCTCAGGCAATGACTCAACATGTGTAGAAAAGAAACATTGATTCTCAAAAAAAACAACATTACGAGATATACGAAATTTGTTAGAACAAGGATCATAGCAAACATAACCTTTGTGGGAAATACTATAACCCATAAAGGCACATTTAACAGACTGAGCAGAAAGTTTGTGACGTTCATGAGGAGGTAAATGAACAAAGCAAACACATCCAAAAGTATGCAGATTAAAATAGCTAGGGTGCTGATGATACAAACGATAATATGGATAATCATAATTCAAGACTTGAGAGGGCAGTCTATTAATTAAGTAAACTGCAGTAGATAATGCCTCAACCCAAATTTAGAAGGAACAGAGGACTCGAGCAATAAGGTGCGAACAACGTCCAAGAGATGTCCGTTCTTTCGTTCTGCCACACCATTTTGCTGAGGGGTATACGGACAAGAGCGCTGAGAAACAATTCCTTTGTGGTTTAGGAAATCATGAAACTCGTGGGACATGTATTCTCCACCAGAATCAGACCTCAAAATCTTAATACTTGTAGAAAATTGGGTCTCAATATATGCTACAAAGGTCCGAAAAATAGACAAGACCTCAGATTTGGACCGAAGAAAATAGACCCAAGTATATCGACTAAAATCATCTATGAATGTTACAAAATATTTATATCGAGCATGAGAAATTACAGGAGAAATGCCCCATACATCACTATGCACAATATCAAAGCATTTTGCAGCACGACTACCATGAGGAGGGAACGAAAGAGTCTTACTCTTACCAAGTTTGCATACAGCACAGTCAAATGACAGATTTTTAGAAACTTGTTCTTTATTGCCTAATAAACCAGAATTTAACATATGAGACAGAACAACAGAGTTTGGATGACCCAAACGTTTGTGCCATACTTGAGTGTTAACTGTCATACAAGCTAAAGATAAATAACTAGGAGTTAAAAAGTGCAATGGGAATAGTCTGCCAACTTTAGGTCCCTTCGCGAGTATCTTCCCCGACACCTGATCCTGCACAAGACAACCATCACGAGAGAAATGGACATCACAGTTGTTATCAACTAATTGGCCAACTGAAATAAGACTAGTAGAAAGTCCAGGAGACACATAAACATCTTTGAAAGAAGGATTAATATCTCCTACTTTATTAATAGCTAAATGACTCCCATTAGCTATCTGAATATGGGATGAACCATGATATGGACGAACATTGCAAAGTGTATCAGACGATCCGGTCATATGATTGGATGCAGCAGAATCTAAAAGCCAAGATTTAGACGAAGTATTACTATTACCTTGGAGCCCTAAGGCAGAAAAGGCTGACACAATCATCTGCTGGACCATTTCAGGAGTAAGAATAGATGGTCCAGCTACAGAAGAAGAGGCTAAGGACATCTCTGGAGCAGATGAGGTATTCACTACAGCTTGATAAGCGTTAGATTGACGATTCTGAGGTCGAGTGGGACATTCTTTGATAAAGTGGCCATGTTTCTTACAGTAGTTGCAAGACTTCTTTGCACAGTTGGCAGCAATATGACCATACTCCTTGCAGCTGAAACACTGGACTTTGCGCATGTCCTTCCCTTTCCCATAGGCTGCATAGGCTACTGGATTTGGATTGGAGATTCTGGAATCATGTTGGAACGTAACTTGAGTGAGAAGACGCTGCTCCTCACGAAGTAATTCTCTAAAACAAACATCCAAGGATGGTGGAGGATCACGGTTCATTAAATTTGAGCGAGTAACCTTAAATTCAGGGCGCAATTTCATCAGGAATTGATCTCTCTTGCTCTGCTCATGAACAACCTGAACCGCAAAGAGAGATGCAGCAGGTACCTTCGCATAAACCATATCAGAAAATTCCCCCCACAAATTTTGAAAACCAGAAAAATACTCCTGAATAGAGAGATTGCCTTGAGTGTAACCAGCAATCTCATATTCCAATTGAAAACGGCGTGCGGTATTATCTTGATGATAAACCTTTAGCAAATACTCCTACATGGTCTTCGCAGTCTTATAAGGCTTCAGATTGAGCACAATAAGAGGATCGACAGACCCCAAGATCCAAGACATCACACGTGCATCCTTGACGGTCCACTTAGCCAGCTCCCTAGGCTCCGTAGGGGCTGGATCACTACCGTCGATATGGCCCCACAACTCTTTCCCCGTAACAAACAATTGAAACTGGAATTCCCAAGTAGAATAATTTTTTCCAGTAAAACGGACCCCGAAAGATTCACTAGAAGACATGATGAAACCAATATAACAACAACACCAACTTGAAATCAAAATAAACACCCGAAGCCACTAGGATCAGAAATTGTAAAACCTGATAAAGAAGTAACAGCCCCAAACCCACCAGATTTGTTGGACAGCAAGCCCAAGTCCACCAAACAGCAACCTTTAGAGCCCAAAATCACCAATCAGTAACCCAAACAGCACCAAATAACAGTACTCCAGCATAAAACCCACCAGATTTGTTGGACAGCAAGCCCAAGTCCACCAAACAGCAACCTTTAGAGCCCAAAATCACCAGTCAGCAACCCAAACAGCACCAAACAACCGCCACAGACTGCACAGAACTTGTCGACAGCCACCACAAAATTTCCACAATCTCTAAAGAATCTGCCGATAGTCACTAATCACCACAAAAAGAGTAGTTTCCAGCAAAAAAGAAACTCTCTACCCTAAAAAATTGAAACCTAGAACAATCCTAATTTAGATGATTTATGCTCTGATACCATGTCAATTGTACTGAATGCCTCTCATTGTGAGAGTTCCTCATATTATATAGAAATTGTTGGGCTGATTACAAGGCTGAATGTCAGCAATTACAAAAATCAAGGAGTGACTAAATAAGGAAACTATAATCTTCCTACTAATTACAAGATACCTACAGCTATAATACAAAATCATACTATAACTAGAGAGACTAATTATGGCTAAATATATATGCTGTATCTGATTGACAGATGTCTACAGCCATAATACAAAATCATGCTATAACTAGAGAGAGTAATTCTAGCTAAATATATATGCTGTATCTTACTGACAATAACACCCTGCAAATACCAAAACTACTCGGATCACAACCTCCAAACAAGGATATTCTCTGATCACAGCCACACTGCACCTCTGCAGTGGTCGAAAAAACTCCAAAAAACAAGATCTGAAGTGGTTGTAGACCTTCGACTGCACCTCTGCAGTGACCGTAAGTCTCCAACCAAACTCAAAAAAGGATCGCAGGCTTCAAGACTGCATTTCTGCAGTGACCACAGGCATCGCAGACCTCAAAACAACAATCTGCTGTGGTCGTGAGCCTTCTATGATGATCGTAGAGTGTTGCAGATCTCAAAACAGCAATCTGCTGTGGTCGTAGGGCCCTGTGGAGGTGTTTGAAGGTGCCGCATAGGTCATAACATAGATCTGCTGTGATCGTGGGCTTCAAAACAGCCTACTGCTGGGATCGCAGGGCTCAGAACTCACTCACGATAGTCGCACAAGACTGAGCAGCCACTTGCGATGGTTAAAAATACTCAAACAGGTTACCTGCTGTGATCGTAGGTCTCATACAGTGACCTATGATGATCACACAAGACTAAAACTGCTATCTTGGATGTCGCAGGCACCAAACAGCATCAAAGCTGTGAGAACAGCCTGATCGCAGGCTTTGGATAGTGATTAAATCCCTATCGCATGATGCGATTAGGGTCTGTAGTGACAGAGGACCCCCGTAGGGGTGATATGGATTGATTCAAGGAAGTTGGGTGATGATTCAAGGAAGAATCAGTCGACGGAGGTTGTAGCAGTGGATTTCGATGGAGGTAGAGAGTTTGGCTCTGATACCAAATTGAAAGGTAGAGAAGAATTAATTTTAATTATTAGCCCTAATTAGGCTTTAAAGCATTACAAAGATTGAAATAAGGAAAAGACTAAAAAGGACCTACATACTAAGAATCCTAATAACAATGTGCTAATCTAACAATTTTTATTTGATTTTATTTTACTAGTGACTAGTGAGCCTTTTTATTGTTTTAAGTGGTGGGTCCAAGTTTTATTTTCTGTTATTTAGTGGACCAGCCACTTAAGTGAAATGTGGGCCCCATAATAGTTAGTACAACCCTCTCATATTGGTTGGTTTAGTAGTTTTAAGTTTGAGGTATTTTGGGTAATTGGGTTAGAAAGATTTATTATTGGCTATGTTGAAGGGTTTCAAAAATCCTAATTGGCCATATGTTGAAGAAATATTCGCAACCGCAGCCCTTATAGCCTTTATTTTAGGCCATCCCCCTGCTCTACCATTACCCCAAAACCCCAATAGCAGGCCCCAACCCTACTTGAGCCCAACTCAAACCCCTATTTTTATAAACCATCACTCAAAATATATTTTTACCTTAACCAAGCATACCCTAAATAACTTAAGCCTTACCCAAATAAACCTAAACCTTTCCCATTAAGCCTATTACATCCCTTTTGGAGATATTCCTGTTGGGCTGGAAAGCTTTCTTTTGCAAGTAATTATAGTAATTTTCCTATACTTACTATCTCAGAAGGACTACTTTTTGTAGTTTTGTTCTTTGAGCAGTTTTAAGCAAATCCGGCTTGTGTACTGACCAAACATCATAGTAGATTTCCCAAATTTCAATTTATAATTTCGTTTTGTCCATCAGTTTGTGGATGATGTGAGTTATTGTACTATAGATCTGTATCCCAAGTATTTTCTACAAAGTCCTCCAAAATTGTGATATAAACTTAAGATTCCCGATCAAATGTAATGGTTTTTGGAACCCCATGAAGACGAACAATTTCACTAAAATAGATGTTAGCAACATGTGGAGCATCCATTGCCTTCTTGCAACTAACGAAATGTGTCATCTGAGAAAAATATCTATCAACTACCACGAAAATTGAATCCTATCATTTTGTGGCCGCGGCAGTCCCAAAATAAAATTCATACTAACGTTTTCCCAATGTGGTGTTGAAACATTTGGCGGGGTATAAAACCTGTGTTTTGAACTTGTCGCTGGAATTCTTGACAAGTATGTCATCTTTCAACCACCTTGAACATATCCCTCCTCATTCTTGGCCAGAAATGTTTTTGCTCTATCATATCCTAGTCTTGTTCCGCCCAAAATGCCCTCTAAGTCCCCCTTGTGCATTTCTATGATAATACTTTCACATTGTATCCATTATTTAGAACATATTCAACTTGTTTCCCATGGGAACAATGTGCTTGACGATGGTTCTTGGTCACTTACAACAAAGGAGAATTAGGGTTAGGTTTAAGAAAGAAATAGAGATTCGAGATTAGGATGGGAAATTAGGTTAGGGTTTAGAAAAAAATAGGGAATAGAGATTAGGGTTGGATGGCTTTGTTACCAAATTAAGTAATTGTTATAGGGTAAATGAGGCTCAGGGATTTGTTGTGTATTTTGAGGAGTTTAATGTAATTTTCATTGTTTTTTTTTTTTTTTTTTTTTTTGGGGGGGGGGGGGGGGGGGGGGTCTATAGCAATCTGAGGCATGTATCACTATAGCGCTTTGGGGTATCGCTATAATTTTCTGATTTGGATATCACCGTAACGATTTGAGGTGGAAATCGCTATAGCAATCTAAGGAGAGGTTTTGTATTTTTGTTTTAGTTCTTGTAAACTGCCCTATGCATCTATAAATAGGGGATTCCTATAGTTTAGAAGGGGTCGGAAAATTTCATTTCTAAGAGTCCATATATCTTTGGGAGTTGTAAAAGCTTTTGGGGATCATCAAAAGAAGAATTTTATTTTGCATTCTTATTGCCTGATCTTCCTCTTTCTTTCTGATCTAAACAAGTATCTAAGTTTTTATCATGTAATTTATGTAAATAGGGTGTTGAATCCAGTTTTTACTAAGATTAGATTTAATTGGGAAGAATTGAACCAAATCTAATCCACCTTACCATAGTTGAGGTGGATTTATGATATTTACTGTTTGCAGTAAGAACAAAGAACTCATCCCCAAAAATAGGAAAACTGAAAATAATATTACTATAAAGGAAAAAAAAATCAGAACATAGAACAAAGAATTAAGTAAGAGAGTCAGAGAGTGATACCCCTCAAAATAAAGAGTTGAAGGGAGAGACAAATAACAAGGGAAAGATAGAAGAGATGAGAAATGTAACACCCTAGGCCCACTATAGTACAATATTGTCCGCTTTGGAGCTAAAGCCCACACACGGCTTTAAAACGCATTGTACTATATAGGGAAAAAGGTTGATGAGACCAAGGGTCAAAGTGAAGTCATCCTGTACATTGGATGGAATGGCAGGGTGAGCCATGAATTTAGTCCCACATCGGTGGGGTAGATGTTCGAAGCATGGGTTATAAGGGCAAACTTAATCCTACCATACAGGATGTGTTTTAAAGTTGTGCGAGCTTCGGCCCAAAGCGGACAATATCCTACGAGTGTGGGCCAAAGGTACTACAAATGGTATTAGAGTCGAGGGCAGTTCTTCCTGTTTGGTGGAGAGGTTGTCTCAGCCTCGCCAGTGCGCCACTGGCTCTGTGTGAAAAGGGCTACGGAAATTGAGGGTTTGAAGTGGAGCCGTCACTTTGCAAAGTGAAATGACAGGGAGGAGTGTGATTAGTCCCACATCGGACATGAGAACTTTCAGAACTTGGGCTACAAGGACAAACCAGACTCTACATAGTACAATGCGTTTTAAAGCCGTGCAAGCTTTGGCCCAAAACGGACAATATTGTGCTATAGTGGGCCTGCTTTACAAGAAGGTTGTGGGAAGAGATGATGCGTGTTGAATAATGCCACCCACACACGAACGCAGACTAAGCTCTAAAGAACACAAATTCTTATTGTTAAAAACACAAAAAATAGATTACTAAACATGGGCATTAGCAGTTTCAATTGTCTGAAAACAGCCAGAACATTGCATAAATGGAAATCAGAGTATTGTCCGATGTGTAGTACTTTCAGGCTACCAATATTCCAAAAAGTGGTCCATTGATAGGGCACTAAGATCCATCGACTCTATCATATTAGGCTTACCCACGCACACACACAAACACTGATAGAACACAGATCAATTGACTTATTCATAGGGGGCCATGTGTAACATATAGCATTACATGTAAAAAAAAAATTAAACCTTATCTTTTTCACTTTCAATTTTTGCCCTGTTTTTATATTATTTTCTTTGTGATTTTGGCTGTATTTTTAATTTAGAGAAGACCTTTGATGTTGGTCATTAATACTTTCTCTGCATGTTGGTCATGCCAAATTGAAATCGCATGTGCATCTGATATTTTGTTATGAGACCGTATGGCCTATATTGTATGGACTCTGCATATGTCCCAAAGGAATTCTCGACATCTGGTTTCTTACATCTGGTACAAGTTTTGTGTTCCCCAGAAACTTGAGGATTGAAAAACCCTCAGCACTAGCGGAAAACAAACCTTACGATCTCATCTGCACCAGAGGCAAACCAACCTCTGCACTAGTTTCTTACATCTGAAAATTAACTTGTAACATGGAAATTGGCAGAAGAGACCGGGTATGTCTGTCCTCAAAATTCATGTTTACCAATGTTAATCAGGTCATAAAAGAAAGTTGTCCTGAAAAGGAAAGATTCATAAATTTGATTTCTCAGGATGTTAGCTTTAACCATCCTGTAAGGCACACAACTCAAGAGCTTCAGTTTTTTTTTCTCATTTTAATGTGATAATTTGCATTTTATCATATTATTTGATAGGTTACATTGCCCCACGGTCATGTTTTTATAATTCACCATTGAATGAAGGTATATATCACAAATAAGTGCAGAGACCAGAAACATAAGAGTTACAAAACAAAAGCAGAAAAAGAGGAAGAAACAAGCAACTTCACCGGCCACAACAACTGACCTACGATTTCTTCCTCAATCAATCACACGCTCATCATAACATTACCTTTATAGCTTCAAAAGCTTTCTCGCCTAAGTAGAAGCCCAAATCGAATTACTTTGTAGAAGGATTGGAAAGGGAGTACAATCATTAAAAGAATAGAGGTCTCCTGCACCCAAATGCCAACCATATTTCATTTCATGTTTTGGTGGTTGTAGGAAAAGTTGGTGTTGCAATACAAGCTCTCAATTCTTTTGATATCTTCTATATTTAAGATAAATTTCTAGTACCCAATAAAATTCTAATTAGATCTTCTCAACTATGCTTGCAGTTGTTGCAATGGTTCCAGGATATCAACCAAAGAACACACGTATCTTGTTAGAAGATGAACCCATGAGCGTCGATTTTGTTATGGACCCGGTAGAGGTAGAAGATCAAAACCATAAGCGAAAGCAGCTCCAAGGTGGTTGCACATGCAGCTGTGACAAGAAGAGCAATCTTGACTTCATAGAGTTTGCGGGGTGGACTCACATAGAGATCTTTCTTGGTGTGGCTATTATAATATTGGTGTTTCTTTACATTTTGTTGAGAAGGACATTGTTGTTCAAGCTCCCAAAACAAAAACACTTTGCAGGGCAGAAAAAACCTGTTGTAGTCTAAAGCTCCAATGCTACTTAATAAGGAAACTGATTGTGTACATTATTTTTCATGTTGGCTAGTCAAGAAACAGTCGATTCGACTGATTTGTTGTAAATTGTGTTTTGTTTTTGTTTTTTTTTTTCAAAAAAAGATCGGTTTGAATCGTTAGGTGTTCTTTTGTGTAAAAAGATTTTAAATGCTTGTGGTTAACATAAAATGAGTTTTTGTGATTGCAGTGTCTTTTAATCCAGATTATAACAAGAAGACAACTATTCTTGAATATATATATATATTGTGGGAGGATAAAATAGGTGTCTCATCTAGACCATTCAATTGACATGTATCTGTAGGTATTTATCATGCCACGTGGCATTGCTCGACTTGGATTCTCTCTAATTGGGAAATAATCCCTATAGGAAAGGATTCCCTACTTACGGAATTACCTTATACGGATAAGAGCAAATATGGTTGTTAGAATTTAAAAAGATTAGGATTCTTTTGGAAGATTGGGATTTCTTTTCTATAAAAAGTGGGTAAAACCATTGTAAAAGGGGAGGGAGGGGAATGAGGAGAAAATGGGGGGGATGAGATCATGTAAAAGGGAGATTCAAAATGTAGTGGTATGACTTCATGAACCTATGGAGGTAGGCATGTTTGTCGAATTATGTAAAAAATCTGTGTTCTTTCTCTCTTTCGTTCTTTTTGTGATTAATTTGTCGGATCTCGATCCAAATCAAGATCTTGAGATAGAAAGCGAAATAATGCCTCTACATATACGTATATATTTTAGGTGATGTCCAAATTGGTTTGAGTTGACTAGGAAGATTTGGCTCTTTTGGGGTAGAACCCCTGATTCAGATGGAACCTGGTGATCACCAATTCAATCCCGAAAACTGGTTCTTAGACCAAGGCTGCTACTATGTTTTATTTTTTGTTCTGATTCAGATTGCTTAAAAGAGCTTTAAATAAGATCATCCAAGGTTTGGATCAGTAGCCAATACTTTTCCTTAAATTCCTAACGTCTTTCTGGCAAGGTTTAAATCTTTGTTGTGTGTGTGATGAAGAAAGATGAGTGCGAATTTTGGAAAATCACATTCCTGTTGGTCCATGTGTATTTACGGCATCCCAAATTCACAAAAGTACCCACTTTAGGATGCCTTCAACGCATTATAAAAGAATAATGCTGAAGTGACGTTAAGATTGTACCTTGCAACCGGACGTGAAAGTGTGTGGGAACTATGAATGTCTTTTGAATCGTATCTGGATTAAACACATTTATGGTTCTTACACACTTTCATGTCATTATGTGCAATATGATTTTTTATTTTTTTTGGGAAATTATCTGGGTTAAGGCAGACCCAAACCAGCTACAACCTTAGGAATCGTGAATCACTACGATCCTGATCAAGGCTCGACAAGAGATCAATATGAATAGAGCTACAATCCATCACATGGCAGCCCACAACAAATTGCATAGATGCAAGGAGGTCAGCAGCCCTGTTAGTTTCTTTAAATATGTGGGAGAAAACTACTTCGTGGAAGGAAGAGATTAACCTTGAGATAACCAAACATGGATGGTGAACATGCCAAGGGGGATTCCAAACATTGTTAAGGATGCAAACAACAACAAGTGAATCAAACTGAACTTCAATACGAGAACATTGATGGGCTGTAGCTAAACGGATCCCTTTGAGGATTCCTAGCAACTCATGATGTAAGATTGATTTAGGAGAATCCATTCTGGCAAGAGCACCTATCATAGTACCTTCATCATCCCTAATAATAGTTCCATAGTCACCTCTCAAGGGGGAAAGAGCACCATCAGCATTTAGAGCCCACCACCTAGTCTGAGGTTTTTTCCAAGAGCAAAATGTTCCTCTTTTGTGAGAAAAGGATGCTTGGAAGTCCCAAGTATGCATGAAGGCCCTGTTGTGATCCGAATCCTCAACATTGTCGATTCCATCTTTAAAGTTAATCTAAATATCCTCCAAGATGTTATGGAGCACCAAGGATGGACTCTTGAATTTGTTTTGATAAATACGATTGCATCTCTCCCACCAAAGGTGATAAATTAAAGCGCAAAAAAGCAACTTATTTAATCCTCCTATGGATAATAGAGTTCTCTTTGAAGTTAGCCGTAGCCCAATCCACTTCCTCTTCCCAAGTCCTCTACACTCTATTCAGAAGGCATCTCTTAAGGATATCAACCCATATACATCTCGCAAAGGGACATTGGCTGAAGAGATGAGTATCGTCTTCAACGTGACCTCTACAAAATTTGCTAGTAACATTCACTCTAAGCCCCCACTCATTAATTTTCTTCAATGTTTTAAGCCTACCTTTCATGGCTAGCTATGCAATGAAGCTATGCCTCGAAAATTGAGATTTGTTTTACACCAAGGAGGCCTAGATTGGTCTAGGAGTAGTGGAGTGGGTCGATTGAATGGCAGAAGCTACTGAAAAATTGCCATTGGCAGTCATTTTCCATACCACTCTATCTACAACTCCATAGTGGATTGGAACTTGACCAAGCTGATATGAGATCTCAAGCAAAGTGCCATCTCTTCCCTCTGAAACTCTCCACTTACCATCCTTGATCAGGGTCAAGACTTTAGCCCTTGGACCAACTCTTGAGTCATAGGTAAGATCTTCGTTGAACATAGGACTCAGGATGCCGATGGGATGCCATGGATCATCCCAAATCTTGGTGGAGTATCCATTGCCAATGAGATGAGTAATGTTGTTGAAGGCATTGTCTCTAGTTTTGAGGATTTTTTCCCAGCTCCAAGAGGCTTTCTTAGGGATCGTAAGAGTCCAGATTTTTTTTTTCTTTCAATAGATGAGATTTGACCTATCTCAGCCAAAGGGAGTCTTGGTTCAAAGAAATCATCCAAGCATATCGTGTGATTGAAGCCTTGTTCCATTCAGTAATGCTCATTAAGCCTAGCCATCCCTCAACAATAGGTTTTCACACGTCCTTCTAACACACCGAGCTATAGTCTTTTTGGTTATCAGGCCCAGCCCATAAAAATCGAGCACAAATTATTTCCATCTCCCAAACAACTTTCGCCGAAAGAATAAAACAATTGCACCAATAAACTTTGATGCTAAGAAAAATCAATTTGACTACCTCCAATCTTCCAGCATAAGATAGGAATCTGCCCTTCCAAGAGTTTATTCTCAAGGAAAATTTCTCAATAAGAGGTTGGCAATGTCTAACAGAAAGCCTAGAAGAAAAAGGGGGAGCCTCAAATATCTGACAGGGAGATTCCCTTTCCTGACTCTTAGAATATTTGCAATATCATCATCTAAGAATCTATTATCTCCAGCAAGAAAGATCAAGCTTTTATCCGGATTGACCTCCAAACCAGTTAAGTTGCTAAACTCAATCAGAACCGAATGAATTGCCTCAACACTCTTCCTATTACCCTTGAAGAAGATGAAAAGATTGTCCGTAAAGCAAAGATGAGTAATCTCCTATTTCACTCATCTGGGGTGGAAGTCAAACTGCTTACACTTGACATTTTCCTGGAATAAAGAGTTGATAATTTTCATAATGAGGACAACTAGGTACGGGGACAGAGGATCGCATTGTCTTAGACCTCTTTTTCCTTTGAACCACCCAACAAATGAGCCATTGAAGGAGATTGTGTAGGACACACTCGAGATGCACTCCATCACCCAATAAATAAAGATTTGAGGGAATTTGAAGGCTACAAAAAAATATTGTCTGAGATGCTTCTTCCTTTGATGAAAGTTGATTGGTTCAACCCTACAAGATTGTGCACCACCTGACTGATCCTGTTGGTAAGAATTATAGAGATAATGTTATAAAGCATGTTACGACAAAAAATAGGTCTGAAATTAGGAAGTTCCTTTGGCAAATCAATTTCAGGAATTAATGATATAACTGTTACATTGGTTTCTTTGAGCATGTTGCCACTCCAAAAAAAGCACTTGATAGCCTTAAAGATATTAATTTGATGATGTTCCAAACTTTTTGGTAGAAGCAAACATTGAATCCATCAGGGCTAGGAGCTTTGAATCCATCCATATTGAACAGAGCACTACGAATCTCACTATCCTGAACATCCGCGACAAGAAGATCTTGATCTAGACTAGAAAAATGTTTAGAGAAGGATGCAATCTTCTAGTTGCCCAGAATGTTGTTCGTGTTGTTAGAGCCCATAACGAATTTAAAGTGCTCAACTACTTCCAATTCTAGATTTGCAACATCAATGATAAGATAACCTTCTCTCCCAACAATGCTAGTGATCTTGTTTCTGGACCTCATAGCCTTCAGAGAGTGGTAAAAGAATACATTGTTGTTGTCTCCAAGTTTTAGCCAATTGAATCTTGACTTCTGCTGAATCTCAGATTTCTGGATTATAAGGATATTAGCATAGGCATTAGAAAGCCTTCTCTTTACCAGTGTAGGGAATGCAAGTTGAAGATTCGCTTGCGAAGTGAATTGGACAGCAGTTAGCCTACTACGAGCTTCTCTACGGGATTTAAATCTATCTTCAATCTTGGCTTTATTCTAGGCTTTCAACTTAGCCTTGATAGCTTTGAGTTTGATGGTAAATCAATAAAGAGGATTCTCATGTTCTCTCATGTCCCAAGCTTCCTTGACAACAGTAAGAAAATCCTTTTCATCAGCCCAATAGTTGAAAAATCTGAATGGCTTCTTTCGCCTGACATAGTTCTAGAGGTATTCACTAAACATGGGCTGTGATCCGATAAGCCAGTAGGCATAAACAACCCTTCAACTTAATTAATTTCATCCACCCACTCAACATTAACCAAAATTCTATCCAACTTGGATCAAATCCTCCTAGATTCCTGCTTATTAATTCAAGTGAACCTAGCCCCAAGGGCTTTGATATCAATGAAGCAGCAATTATAAAGACACTCTGTAAACTCCCTAGAGGCAGCACGATTACTGTTCCTTCCACCCACTTTCTCAAATTGATTCTTGACAGAGTTGAAGTTCCCCATGAGAATCCAAGGCATTCTCATCACAAGAGAGGTATCAACCATTTCCTCCCAAAGCCTTCTCTTATCTACTCTTTTGTTGTCCCCATAGATCACAGAGAGGAAACAATCCTTGCCTCCCTTAGAGTTGACAAGGACATGGATTCTTTGTTCAGTTTTACTAATGAGTAGAATGTTCACGATGTTTGGGTCCCAACAAACCCAAATCCTGCCATGGATGGCCTTATTGTAGTTATCAATCCTTCACCACGAGGAGCAAACTTTTTTCATGATTCTATCAGCATTTTGGCTACTTACATTGGTTTCAATTAGGCCAATGATTGCTAACTTCTTCTTTATAACAAGGTTCCTCACCTCATTGTGTTTTACAGGGTTTGTTTAGACCCCTAACATTCTAGGAGGCAAAATGCATTGGGAACCGGGTGGGTTTTCCCCCTCCCTTTTATAGCAGTGTCTGCACTTGGCTCTGAATAAGTCCTTCTGTCAATGTTTCCCTCTCTTCTATCATACACCTTCTCCTTGTTAATCTTTGGGTAGGCTTTCCCGTTGCTGCCTTTAGTCTTTAAGATTGGCTGAATGCTCTCTGTTTTCATACCTGGGTTGGCTTCACTAAAGGCCTTGGAACCTGTTAGTAGGAAAGGTATTCTTGTTCTTTTTCTTCCTCTTCTTAGGGGGTCTAGAGCTCCCTCTTCCTCTTGTAAAACTCCCTGAGGGACATTGAGTATGGGGTGTTGGGATAATTTTAGAAACCTCAACATTGGTTTTAGGTGTTGGGGGCACGAAGAACTCCCCCTTTTCCACATAGTTGTTCCATTCCATAGCCCCTTTCTCAGAGTCTTCATTAGCTTCTATGGGTTCTACTGATGTGTTGTTATTCTCAATGGGTTATGGGGTTTCTTTGATCATGATTCCAACAGTTGCATTGGGTCTTCTTTTCTGATAATTGACTTGCTGCCAATCACTTGCACTTGGTTTAACAATGGTGGCCTCCTCTTGTTTGTTCTTCTCGGTTGTGCACTCTCTTGGGGGTTTCTTCTTTTACTCAACAGGCTTCGAATTCCTAGCACTGGGGCAGTTGGAGTTTGAGTGGGCAAAGATAATGTAAGAGCTGCACCTTGGGGGATACTAGTCATACTCTACCCTCACATCAACACGAATATCCTTGTTGATTCTTACTTTGAGGATTCTGGGGAGGTCTGAGTCAGGCCTGATCTCCACACAAATTCTGGCAAATGAGAGCCTACTGCCATCCTCAGTGGCATTGTCCATGTACAATGGCCTCCCAGCACTATTAACAACATAGCCAAGACCTCTAGGGGTCCACAAGTGTTTAGGAAGGTTGAAGAGCTTGATCCACATGGGGATGGAGGTTGCTTCTCTCTTTTCTGATTCCACTAGAGGATCCCAACGCTTGAGTACCATATGTTTCCCTCCAACAAACCAGGGGCCTCTCTAAAAAACATCATGGATGTCATCTTCTTCTCCAAATCTAAAAAAGAAGAGTTTGTTATCATCTAAGAAAATCTCTAGGGAGCCTTTTACTTTCCACAAGGAGGTCACTTTATTTTTCACTAATAAGAAAGGCAATTTAGCATTGAAAAAATGTCGTACCAAGCAGTTGTCCCATTTAGAAATCCAAAACATCTGCAGGGCAATTGATTAACACATCTTTGCCATCTCTGGTGGACTCGAAGAAAGGTATCTTAGTTAAGTTCTTTGTCGAAGCTGTTGAGCCAAACAATTTTGCCCAAGGTTTGAGAGTCTCTCCACCTTTGTTAGTCCATGTCCCATTGGTTCTCTCTATTGTGACCGACCCTCTGCTTATATTGAAGTTATTAATACCCTTGGTTACCTCCCCTTTTGTCGTTGAGTTTAGAGCTTCCCAACCTAGATTTGTCCGAAAGCCTATGTGCTCCAACGGTTGAGTATCTTTGTTGCATTCCTTAGCTTTCCTAGATCCAGCTTCATTGGACACTGAGTTAGTGGTAGGGCCATGTCTTGGTCCTTTCAATGTAGCCTTGACTCCAACAAAATCAGTCCAGGAAACCCCATCCTCACTAACTTCTATAGTTTCTCCTTTGACTAGTTCTAGATCAGCGACATCACTTGCCCAAGCTACCCTAGAGAAATGAACTCCTCTAGGTGATCGTTCTCCATCCATTGATCCTTGCTAACAGACAGCCATTAAACGATGGCTCTGATAGTTACCTTCTTGTGTGCAATTTGGTGATGTATAATGAAGGAATTGGTGTGGGATTTCCTAACCCCTGTTTAATTGACAAAAAGAAAAATGTCTAAGACCTCATAGGGATGTTAGTATTGTCCAACACTTTTTTTCCAATAATACCCCTCATCGTTTTGTCTTTTAATGAAAAAGATAAGGACATATTAATCTTTTACACAATAAAACGAGATATATTATTAGAAAAAAAAATGTTGGACAATACAAACAGCCTTATAAAGTATTGGACATTAAAAAAATAATTTTTATTTATTTAGATTTCTATCGATTGAATTTAAGATTTTATAAATATTTAATAATTTTTTTAAAAATATTAGATAATAATTATTGAAAATAAGTGGAGATAAAAATTATATTTAAAATATATTTTATAAAAAACAATGATAGTCAAATATGACATTTATGTAAATACTACTGATAATTATGATTTTGGCACGTGGCAAATTTAATGATTTACTTGACGTGATAGGTTCGAAAATCGTAAATATGCTCTTCTAAGATACAAAACAGCGATTCCCAGAAAGGATGCCGTTTGTATTTCGAAGAGAGCCGATCTACAAATTCCAAAACTGTCACGTGACGTAATTCAATTAAGGATGCCACGCCTTAAGTCAAATAATCACGACTCTGACAAAAATAGTGAAATAAATACTCTAAATTTTTTTTTCTTCGTCTCAAATCTGCATATATGAATACTAAAATAAAGGACTCTGTTTTATGAGGTTAATGCATTAACCTCATAAGATTTCCCAAACATCTTCGCATCCCTGACAATGGTTGGTGCTTTTCAATCAATTTTAGCTGTGTGTGTGTGTGTGTGTTCTGTGTGTTCAAATCTTCTTTAAAGGGTTTGCTACTGATTTCCTGAAAGGCACTGCTTTTGAATCAGTAATGGCAAAACAACTGTAAGACAGCTAAACTCACAAATCTACGGAGATGGGTTTCAAGATTGTTCTTCAAAATTACTTATCTAGATTCTAGGAAACTAGGGTTTTGAATGAATCTAGTACTTTTGAAAGCATTAGTGGTAGAAACATCAGTAGAAGGTTGTCTTGTTGAGAGACAAGAAACCGAGTTTATTAAGCTTTTTATGAAACACATTACTTCTTCTTTTGAGAGATTGCTCACCTAATGTTTGTCAAATTTTCTGTGTGAATCTCTTATTTGTTGAACAACTTCTATCTATAACGCTTATTTATTTATTTATTTATTTTTGCAATATAACAGATTTTTTGTGGATTTCAGAGTGACACAGATTTTGTAGGAAATCTGGGTCAGTTGGATTCTCAATGGCAAACAGCAAGTATGAGTACGTAAAGTCCTTTGAAGTTGAACACAAGTTGATGCCATCAACATGGATCGTTGTTAGAATTGATGGTCGCCATTTTCACGAGTAAACTTTGTTTCTTCTACTCATTTGATTCTATAATTACTAAATTAAATTGTATTTACATGATCAGCAGTTTCTTGAATCTGAGTACTACAACACAAATACAATATCTCATCTAAGTGTATTTTGATTGACTATCAAAAATGGGTGAATTTGGTTCCACAAGTGAATGGGCCTTACAAGGGATTTACTTCTTTAAAAATCATTCTGATTGGTCCTTTTAAACGTTAAATTTATTGACTTTTTCATTTCTGACTTCTATCAGAGTTGTTTTCATCAATATAATAAATTTGAATGGTTGATATCATCTGATCATTGGATTGCCAGCTTCTTGTCCAGATATAGTGATTGAGGACCGTCATAATTACCTTGGTTAGGGACATATCATAAACGTAACATAGTTTCATTCGCTTATAGTTCAAATAGTTAGTATCATCCTTTTTTTTTTAATGAGAACTGCTATTGCTTTTACTTATTGGACCCCATTTAAAAATAAATAAAATAAGTGAATGGTTGAGAATAAGTAAAAGTTGGGGTGCCAATACAAGCTCGAATAGTAACCCCCCCCCCCCCCCCCACCCCCCCCGGCGGCTAGATTTCTATTTTTTGGGTTTAGGATTCTATATGAGCCTAATCATAACTCTCAACAACTACTGAAATTGTCTGGACAAGTATTATAATGTTGAGATTATAATTTGAGCCAAACCTTTGTAATGTTTGAAGATTGTGTTTTAATCTTTAATTGGGGTATGATAAATAATTTAAGAAATTGTGGTGTAATAAGTCAAAGTTGGGGTGCTAATAGCAGCTTTCTTTTTAATTGATAAATTTTTGGAATCATCCCATGGGATCTCTTATGATCTTTGGGATTTTACTAGGTGTTGCACAAAACTTTTAGGTTGATAAGTGCAGACATCTTCATCTTAATGTTCATGTGCAGTCGGTATCGTATTTCAAAACTTCATTCCATTTTGGAATGTTTAGGCAGAAAATTCCAGTTTCTACCGAGACCGTAATAAAACATTGACCTTGAAAGTTTGAATTTTTCGAATTTTCTCAGTTTTTCTCCTGACCAAAAATGATCCATTACTATGACTGAATTTCAAGTGGAGATATACTTCTTTAATGAGGAATTCTGAAAATTCTTCATAATATGTATGCATGTATGTTTGCATTGGATAACATAGGGTATCCCACATCCCTTTTGGGATATGGACTAATCCCTATGGTTGCATGCCTCTAGTTTCCTTATAATATTCATTGAACCAGCTGATTTCCTAAAAGTGTACGGATGAAGTAATGAATGAAGATATAGAAAATAATATTCTAATTCTATACAAATCTACTATTAACTTTCCCCAGTCATATAAAATATTAAATCTGGGAGATGTTGGGAATTTTTATTTAGTTATCATGCAAAGATGTGGCACCCAATACTCAAGATCTCGTTTATATGGCTTTTGGTAGATTTTCTGATGAGCATGAATTTGAAAAGCCAATGATGAGCAAGCTTCGAATCTCATGAACTCCTGTGCAAAAGCCATGTTAGAAGAGTTTCCAGATATATTCTTCTCATACGGGGTCAGTGATGAGTACAGGTACTGAAGTTTTTCATAATTCATGGGCATATAGCTCTACTCACATGATTTTATTTCCGCAATCACAAATAATTAATTTTTTTTTCCGACATTTGAAGTTTCTTATATTGTTCTACATAATAATTCCAGCTTCGTTTTCAACAAGACATCTAAGTTTTATCAAAGGCGTGCCAGGTTTTCTCCCAATCTTTTACCTTTTTATTTCCTATAATTTCCATCTTTCCATTTTGTTGATTTTTTGAGGAATACTCAAGCGAGGATGGAAGAAAAGGACAGAGCCATCCTCTCTGCCTGCTCTGTACACAAGGTGCACGTATATGGAGGTTAGGTGCCACCATTACATTGGTGCCCAAATAGGAGTATTATTGGGCCAAACATGATCCTGACAATGTGATCTATTACAGTTATCTAGAGAAAGTATTTTTTTAAATGGCCAACAGTATACGTGTATGTGATGATCTAACAGGGCCAGTTGTTTGGTCCTATGTTACCCAATTCGTTGCTACTAGTCCGAACTATGAACAGCTACAAAGCGAACCCGTTCGTGTTATGGTTTGTAGTGGTTCGTAAAATCAAGCAAACCACAAACCCACCGAATTTTGATTGGGTTCGGCGAACCAAAACTTTTGGTTTGGTGAACGAAATAATTTTTTAATTGGTTTAATGAACCAAACCAGTTTATTATATTTTTTATTGTTATATTTAAAATTTGGATTATTATATTAATTTATTTCTATTTAATTTAGAAAATTTTAACATTATAATTGTACTTATTACTTGTATACTTGAATTATATATATGCACAAGTGAACCAAAAAACGAACCATCTACCTACCCCTACGAACTGGGTTCATTCTAAAGTGGCAAACCATGAACCTGAATTCGAACCAAGTGAGCCGATGAACCAGGCATTTTGACCTAGAAGATCTCCAGGATGGGAATTTTTCAAATGGTGGTTCCTAATTGCTGTGTATGTGTGTATCATGGTAGAAGCTAGTGATACAGATTTTTTCTAGTCCTCCAATCATATGATGCATTTCATTAATATTCTCTTGCAGTTTGTCAATCTGATCTACTCGGTACATCGCCAACTTGTTCCCAAATTTCCTTTGCAGCAAAATAGTGTCAATCACTGTATCATTCTTCTCATCTGTCTATGTCATGAAATGGAAAGAATTCTTTCCGCAAAAAGACTTGAGGTCTATACCTTCTTTTGATGGACGGGCCATATGCTATCCTTCAACTAAGATTCTTCGAGATTATCTTGCATGGAGGCAAGTAGATTGTGAGTAGCGGGTTCACTTAGCGACGCTGAACCTATCTTTTCGACTTCATTCTATATAGCATATAAAATTGAACTTCATCCAAGACACATGTTTGCAATTTCAATAGGCTAACTTTCCATTCTTCATTCCTCTTTTCTATTCTACAGGTCACATCAACAATCAATACAACACTTGTTTCTGGATGCTGGTTAAGTCTGGAAAGACCAAAAGTGAGGCTCAAGATACTTTGAAGGTCGTAAAATGTTGTTTACGAGTGAAGAAAATGTTCTCTTTCATGTGATGTGTCTGTTTTCTGTGCTGAAATCCTGCTTCATTGCATTACTTGTTATTTTTTGGTCTGCTGTTCTTTATAAGTGCTTTATCTTTTTTTTTTTTCCTCTACATATTCTTTTATTATTATTAATTTATTGGTAAACTATCAGCATCATTAGTAGGTTAGCAGGCCTATCCTTTTTGATTGATTGATTGTTGATGTGAAGATTTTGTAAATGTGTCAGTTGAAATTGTCGCCAGGCTCCCTTGCTGTGCACTATACTCGAACATTTTCTAAGTTCATGGCAAATTTTTTTTTTTTTTTTCAAATGCTTGGCTCAAGTGCAGATCAAAATCTATTGTTTTGTTGAAGTTCCAAATTTCAGAGGATTTAAATTTGAGAGTTGCTATTGCCACACCAATTGTGTTCTAATTTTTGGTGATTTACATAGAAATTGGTGTGGCATTAGTAAAAGTTGGTGTGGCAATAGTAGCTCTCTTAAATTTTCTCATCTTTACTTTAGATACTTGGGGATAGGCTAAAATATTCACTGTTGTTTTGCTCGTTACTGCCTACTTTATTTTCTTCAACATTGTTCATCCTGTTCAATAGCTTAATAGTTAATAGTACAAATATTCACACATAATGTTATAATTTTGCAGGGTACTCAATCGCAGGAGAAAAATGAATTGCTTTTCCAACAGTTCGGTATCAACTACAACACGCTACCGGCCATGTTCCGTAAAGGATCCTGTGTTTTCAGGGACAAGGTTATTTTCTATCTTATTAAATGAAAGAAGAAATCTTTGACATTGGTCAATTGTATCTTGCTTTTTATTTTATTTTATCCCACATAGTGATCTGTGGCATTATGTGAGTCCACTTATTTCGTGAATGTTTGGCTCACCACAATGCCAAACAACAACAAAAAAAAACAAACAAAAAAAACATGTCGGACTCTGTCGTATGGACTAACATGTAAGACAGGCATATATAATGTTTACATATTTTCTCAAGACAACATATTTGTCAGGACAAAAACTGAGAGTATCCAACCAAGACATTCTGAAACAATCCCAAAACATTGAATGTTCTGTTCTAGTCTCCGTCGAGATATTCCAAGATAATACAAAACTTTAAACCATGATTAGGACCAGCAGAGAAGGTCTCTTCTAAACTAAATACTTTAATATTAATCTGTGATTAAATCAAATGTGTAAGATCAAAGTCATTCCATTAAATCATATTCATGGTCTACAATACACATTTCCTTGGATGATTACTGTTATTTAGATCTGTAAATGGCCAGTAAACCAATTATTTTTCGTCTTCGTCTATTACATGCAATAGGTCCCACTATCGCTTGCCAAAGCTTGCACTGACCCACTATTTAGAAGCCTTTTTTGGGTCATACCTTTTGCTGCGGGTTTATGCT
Organism: Akebia trifoliata; assembly: GCF_017979445.1. Lineage (NCBI taxonomy): Eukaryota > Viridiplantae > Streptophyta > Magnoliopsida > Ranunculales > Lardizabalaceae > Akebia > Akebia trifoliata. The sequence goes on along the minus strand of NC_141376.1, from coordinate 14,231,101 downwards.
TGACATGAACTATTTTATTAGCAGAATTTCCGGTAATATCTCACTTTTATTCTGATCTTAGTTCACCTGTCCAGTTTCCTGTTTCAACAATGAGGAATCCTGAAGCTCTCATTGAATTGAAGTAAAAGTAGTGGAAGTGGTATAGGGAGAGTAGTGTAGAACTGACAGTTTCGTCAGTTCCACTTCAGATATCAAGTTAGCTAAAAGTCTATTCAGTTGGATGATTATAACCAATGTTTGAATTCTCGTCTCAAAGCCAGGATTAAAACCATGACAATATTGAAACATTTAATGTTTTGGAATCAAGGTTTTACTTCGACTTTGGCTGAGACAGTCCAAGACGGTACAAACTTTAGAAAAAAACATGATCAATCCACCCAAGATCTACTTTTTTTCAGTCAGGACATGTTTGCCATATTTTTCACTTGTCCAAAAAGTTGTGATTAGGTGTGAGTTATGATAATCCCATGGAATTTATATCTTGGTTCAATATTATGTTGGATTAATTCAGGTATGGGTTGTAGAGTCTGAGATGGGCACCTTTTGTGGGATTCGACGGACCCAAAAAAATGAGGATTTGTGGACTCGATATACTTCAAATAGTATAGGGCCCCATTAAATTAATTTAATTAATAAGGATAATAATGAAAATACCGGTAATTAAATATCTTGTCATTTGTTTCATCCTTTAAAAATATTATTATGACTTGTTCTGGAGTGACTTCCAGACTGACCTCAATTAACACTTTGCTGATGTGGAGGTGTGCATAGAACCATAGATGCTTTTCACTCGTATCTCGATGAAAAGTATCTATGGCTCTGTACACATCTCCATGTCAGCAAAGTGTGAATTGAGGTCACTCCAGCATTATTCAATTATCATGTGTCATGAATGTATCTTCTTTGACTTTACTATATCTTCATTTTAATTTTCAGGTGGAAGAGGTGGTGAAACACACCGAGGGTGGAGATCCTGTTAAAAGATTGCGGACAAAGGTGATCATAGATCACTGTGATATCATCGGGGAAAGATTTTGGAGAGATCACCCAATTCTCCTCGATGATTAGCCTCATCTCTGCTAAGGACAAATGTGGAATAGGTAAAACTTTAGTAACTTTGCAAGTTTTAGAAAGAACACCCTACTTAAAATAATGTCAAACCTTAACATGGATACAACAACATTAAAGCCTTATCCCAAAGATTTGGGGTTGGCTAAAAGATTCATGTTCCTCCCATTCTACTTCATCCAAAGCCAAATATTCTGTTTGAACCTTTATTAACATGAATCCAAACCCAAAATAGGATTCAACTCCAATGATTGGGACAAGACAGAGAGGATTGTGATGGTTATTTATAAAACTCTTTAATTTGGAAATGATTTGTTGTGTCATAACATCTCAGTGTGCAAGTGTGGCATTTTGTCCCTATTTAAAGAATAATTTATATGAAGTGTTACTCTCTGTATTGGCCATCTGTGTAACATTGATCCTATATTGGCCATGTTGGCGCAAATGACAATTCAACTCACTTAAGTTCATGGTTAGATTAAGGTTAAAAAAATTTCAAAACATGTCACAAACATTCAGAAAAGTAGTTTTACATTTCACAGAAGTCAACATTTTATCATGTTTGAATCTTCTTTAGTAGTGAGTTGCCTGTTTACATGCATATGCTATATGATTTTTTTTATTATTTTTTTTAACATATACATGTTCTGTGTTTGATAACAAAAAAAAAAAAAAAAAAGGCTAAAATATTTAAAATAAATTACAAAAATGGTAAACAAAGGATTCGAAAGTCATTTTTCTCTCCAGAAAATGGAACTAAGGCTGTAAAACTGAAAATTTGGGTGCCCCATCTACAACTTGAAACCGAAGTTGGGATTGTCATCATTTTTCCAGAGCAAATTTTTCCTTTTCAAATGCAATTTTCTTCATTATTGGTATTTTATTTTCCCTTATAAAATTGGAAAGAACATATATTCCAACATACTAAAATATGAGTTCTTCAAAATCCATATTTTTGGCACTGAAATTTCTTCCTCCCCCTTACCCCTCTATTGTTAACATTGAAAATAGGGCCTCCTTGGTCAAGTACCTCCATTGTCTGAGCAAGTTTTCATTCTCCATGGGATTAAGGAAAATAGTATTTTGGTTCATAATTTCCTATGAGCATTTTTATCTTTTCACTTGAACAGTAAGTTCTTTCTACCTTTTACTCCACTAAACAATGACAACTTAAAGCTGAATGTGTCAGGTTCTTAAGTTGGTTAAAAGTCGGATTTGTTTTTTTATATTTTATTTTAAAATCTGTTGGTAAACTTGTTTTTAAAGAGATCACTAACTCAGTGATGATAGGAATTGAATCTAGCTCCATGGTATCAGCACCACTGGACCCAAACCCTACCCTATCCATTTTAAATATCTGGCCAAATCCATTTTAAATTCCTTTTTATTGTATCAAAAGCCTACCAAATAACAATAAACTGATTAAAATAGTATTTTATTAGTAAATTTGAAAAAATTAATTGCATTCTATTCAATAAAATTTTATGGGTCTTATTATTAATTCATAAAAAAAAAATGATTATATAATTACATTTTAATATAGTATAACAGGTCGGGCCACCCAATTGGCCTACATCAATGCACAAACCCGGCCTTATAATGAAGTGGACTTAGCTGGGTCCAACAACTAAATGGGCTAAATTACAACACCCAAACCCGGTCCATGGTGGGATCGGATCGGGCCAATATGTGGCCATTGACAGTTGTAGCTGTTAACTGTTGAGAAATACGGTGGGGTCAAAATTGTATTTAATAAAGTGTAGTTGAAAATTGTTGTGTTATTTGTGAAAGTGTTGTCTATTTGTTTGATAATATGTAATTAAATAACCAACTGTTTATTTTTACAATATCAAGCAAATAAATAATATTGAATTAAAATTAAATAAATAAAATATTAAAAAATAATCTAAGTATTAATACATTATAAGTAAATGCAATCAAAATTTCGACTACATCTCCTCTAGCTATAGAGATCATGAAAATTTCTACCCGTTTTATCTAAAATACAAATATCATCCACATCCATACATCCCACATATTAAATCTTACTTCAAAACCAAATTCTAAAAGATAGTAAGGTAAACAAATTGGCTACACCAATATTACATCCACAATAGAGAGAGTTTTGCTTGGATTCCCTAATCCATTGTTACATTGTTTAGAGTATAAAATTGATTCTTTTAGAATTTAAACAAGAAAATTAGCTAAAAGCACAATTCCAAGCGTTAGCAAACGCCACCTTAGCTGGCATTTCAAAGTCTGTTGAGGATTGATACCTTGGGTTCAAAAGCCGTTTTCACCTACTAATTACTAACATTTGATTTCTAACTTTAAAAAAAGGGGGGGAGGGAGTTGGAAACCCCAATTTTGGATGAATTTTATTATATTTTTTAAAAAGAATGATTCTATGTTGGCCCCTTGAGCATAGTCATTGCCTCAAAAATGAGATTTGATATCCACTTATCTGTGTTTATCAGTGTATGTTGCTATAGACACTGTTTATGGCACACAGTCCAATGTGTTTTAATCTCCACTAATATGACACATAGATACTGTATGTTGCTATAGAAATGAGACACCAAATTCTCAATCGCCACGACTCTTATTATATTATATCCTATGGACTTAGTTGTCTTCCCATGCCAAAAGAAGGGTTTAAATTCAAATTTGGCTCCCCATTTCCGTAGCTTATTTATACAGTTCATATATATTCACTAACTTTTGATCCAATTTTATGGAAATTAAGCCATATTGTACTTGACTTATTCTTATTTAATGTCTTATTTTATCTTATATATTTACAGTATTTTTTAACGAATCCTTAGACGTCCAATTCGAACTTAAAAGCTGCACTCAAATGAATCAAGATCAACCACGCCAAACGAATAGGTATCCAATTGAAGATCTAAACTTTTTGAAATTGGACAGATGCTATGTTACATGGTTTACCAACTCTAGAACGAACTACTCACGTATACCCAAAAATCTGAACCTAAATAAATTCTCGATTCCTATTCTTATCGATTTGGGTTCCAGTATCAGATCCTTGGAATCTGGAATCAGACCCGGCCCTACAAATACTCCATACCCATTAAGATAGATAATTTTTATTGTTTTTGAATGAGAAATCCGATAAAATATACAATTATTCATAAGCCCAACTATTTAATTTTTTAATTCATCAAAATTAAAAGTTAAGATCAACGGTGAATTATTCAACCAAATCAAGGTTTTGAGAAAAAAAACTCTCGGAAAATTATGGTCATATCGGGTTCTTAATACTACCCAGAAGCAGACCTAAAAATAATAAGATCCATAATGGTAGACATAATTATGTACCCATTGACGTCTTGAGAAAGGTTTTTTTTTTTTTTTTTAGGGGACTTATCATGGGTATCCCCACCCTTCGGGTGAGATTAATCCCACAACATGGTTTTTAAGCTCGTCCGAGATCGAGACGTATCATCCGAGTTAACTCGATATCAGAACTGAACGATACCAACTAACAAAGTCATTTTTTTGATCGAATTTTACGTCTCACGCACAATTTTTCAAGTTATCTCACGAGACGTCTCAAATGTATCGGAAAACTCGTCCGAGACAACTCGATATCAGAGTTGAACGAGACGAGACGCGATATCGAATTTAAAAACCATGTCCCACAGTCAAAAGCACCAAAGCACTGCCCTCTCGAAAAGCCCTAGGTGCAACTAGTTATGTTGAGGGTCAACGAGACCCTGAAGGGTGGCCCCAAGGAATTCATTGCTTCGTGGGGTTCGAAAACTTGGCTTACTCTTGCTGAGGAGTTTATCAAGGCTCGACTTGCCAATTGGCCAACCCCTTGGGGTTAGTTGGCAGGGCAGGGTATGCTTAGCTTCTTCGGTGTCAACTGTCAACAACTCTACTAAGTAGATCTAATAGTGATTTAATCTTATGTGTTTTAGAATCTTTTAATCTACCATATTTTATTTATAATAATAATAAATAAAAAAAGAACTACTCTAACAAAAATGCATATTAAAATAATTTTAAACCAAATTAAATCGTTTTTTCTAGGATAAAACGAGATGAGCCACGCAAGTCAACTCAACTTGGTATCCAGAGTCGAGTCGAACCATGACCAACAAACACCGGCCTCCAATGGAAACTCTTTCTGATACATTAAAAAAATTTACAAATATACTAGAAATTACTCCTCGTTTGCAGATTTCTGAAAGAAAGCATCGATACGTCGAGTACCCACAGGAAGCGATTTCTCAACAGTGGGACCAGATTGAGTTGGGTTGGTTGACGGACGATTTGACTTCTTGGAAGGAATCGGGAGCGAGTCGAGGAGGAAATCGCTGGTGGGTTGGTGACTCTGAGCTGCAATTCTAATATCCTCGAGTTTGACGGTCTTTCGCTTCTTGTTTACGGAGATTTCTGCGGATTTCTCTGCGAGGAATTGGAGAAAGAGATCGGTGGAAATAGAGACGATGAATAGGGCTTCTGAGGTTACCTTATTGATATCTTGATCGAGTTTCATGATTTTCTTAACTCGTCCGAGTGGAAACGAGGGTTGAAGAGTGGTTTCTGATTCAGAGTTCTCTTCTTCCGCCATTGATGATCACGCGAGCTGTTTTTTTTTTTTTTTTTTTTTTTTTGGGCTTAATGGAGATGCCAGAGACTGATTGGGTTTTAAATTAGAAATATTCGAAGAAGGCTAGGGGTACTTTCGTCATGTGAAAATGAATTTCCCGCTCAAGGAACCAAAATCTCCCGCCTAAAAGTAACAGAAATATACGTGCATATGCATATATTACTAGGTCTGTTCTTTTTGCACCTACCTTCATGCTCATTACACCCATTATCTTCTGTACATACCGTCTGAAATGTGCTTTTAAGTTGGTGCAGTGAGTTAGTGGGTGCAAATAGCGTAGCACCATAACTATATCAGGTAAATGGAGTGACCGCAACAATTTTTCGATTTTTAGAAGTGCCCTTAGAAATTTAAAGGCCTTAGAATTTCTTAGCATATCAATAAAATTTCTCTAACCATTTATTTGGAATCGAACCGAAATTAGAAGTAATAAGATGATTTTGAATCCCTTTTTATTGAAATCAATCAGAGGTCTTTTTATTGAAATCAATCAGAGGTAGTGGTGTCAATGAATCAATTCTGATTCTTTTCCTAAGATTTCTAAAATTGGAACCATAATATTTTTTTCAATTTCAATTCTGGTCAGTTTCAATTTTGGTTCCGGTTCCGATTCCGGTTCTAAAATTAGTGGAGCTGGAATTGGAACCACCAAAAACCATGGATGGCATTGATTCCGGTTCTTAATAAATGGTTTAGATAAAATAATCTTGAGTGATCGTAACATTTTATTTTCTATATCTGCGAGTTCTTTCTGTATGAAAAAAATGTCGTTCACAAATTATTGCCAAAAAAAAAAAAAAAAAATTTCAAGAACACAAATATATCATTTAAAAATCATCAATAACATAATTACTAATTGTTTTAGAACACATGAGTTAAAAAAAAAAATTCAAAAATTGTGTGTTGGTTTTTTTTCTCTCTAAAACCAGTCTTCTGTATCATTCAAACTTTCTTTCTCATGATCAAGATAGGATTTTTGGAAAGTTTGATGGATTAATTCAACCATTGTATTAATGAGCACATCCAACCATCTCTCTTAGGACAACTTTGTTTAACAATTTCGTTTTGCTATTTATCTTCCTTGAAAATGAAAGATGACAGATTCATTTTCGAATTGGAGGCCAATGGATAAGAACTCGAGAGAAACATGACCCATGAATGATCGTCCATCTAATTCGAAGACAAAACAACTCTCTATAACATGTATGAGAGAACCAGTTCCATTTGGATTTCGAGATAACGACCAAAACAACAGATCCAAATGAAATGTTCTGCAATGTTATTGAATATCTTCCATTTCAATTATAGATCAGTTACATTGGATGGGAGGTTTTATTTTACCCTCTAGAGCAAGAACTATGAAGATGATGAACTCACTAAGCTATGAACTCTCTAAGCATCCCCTTTTGAGTCGGAACTGCTGCTTTTTTTTTTTTTTTCTTCTGAAAACCACTCATTTTCAAGCTCTGATTTTTCATCTTCAATTCAATGCAAATTTTTCATTATTTTTTTCTTAGAACCAATCATCATTGACTCTTGATTGTTCATTTAACAAATTCTGATCTTCAAAATCAGTCATCTTCCACCTCAAGACTGTTTTCATTTCAACTTAAAAATGGAGAACTATGGAATTTTGTGTTTTTTCAACATCTAGTTGATGCAGAATGGTGAGAGAAGAAGAGGAAAATATGGAGGTTACGGAATTTAGATAAGGATTTGGGCTAGCAAATGAAAAATTGTACAATTACGATATTTTCAATAAGTAGAGTAAATGATTAAGATTTGGGGGATAAGAATTAAGGTTTGTAGGAAAGGGGTCTCAAGAAGTCAGGGTTTAAGATTCAAGAATCAAGAATTCAAGATATCAATAATCAAGAATTCAATATTTTTTTTAGAAAAATCAGGAAAACAAAGTTTATGAGTTGGTTTCTTCAAAGGATTAGAGGTTCTTGATGATTCACTTCTCTCTCACAAATAAACAAATATATATATATATTGAAAAGATGGATTGAAAAAAGAAGATAAAAGGTCAAAAGAATATTAAAAAGAAAATATGGTAGATTTACGTTAGAATCACCCTAATGATTTTCATGGCATCACCATGTTGAATGCACCAATAAACACTAATACAATCTATAAATAAATAAAAACCTCTTAAGAATCCTACCAAAACTAAAATACCAAATAAAGAAACTAATAAAACTATAATTTACGTAATTAAATCTCTCTTAAATTTCCGACTCGTATAAACTTTAAAAAAAAAAAAAATACATCCTAAAGATACCAAACTACCCCTAAACATTGTACTAAGACCATGGGCTAATAAAACAGGAAAATATATATATATATAAAAATAAAATCCCAAAATAGAAAATTAAATAAACATAAAAAAAACCTAGTCTTCAAGCTTTGATGTCCCCATCAATAGTCAAAACCCTTGAAATATATATATATATATATATATATATATATATATATATATATATTTGTCCAAATCAGTCTTCTTCAACTCTTGAAATAATGTTGTGTTATTTTGAGTATAACCACCTCACTATAGAAATCATCAGATTTTTAGCTTGAAGTGGAAATTTTTCTGATAATTGTGTCTCCCTTGACTTAATTTCCTATATCAGGTTTTTTGCTTGTTTGTGAATGTTAAGGAACCAATCTCTATTGAACGGAAAACTATTACATGCTAAGAACACAGAATAATTACATTTCATAATCAAATATTCAATATGAGATACAGATGCAAATATGATAAAGTTATACATGGCTAAGCAACTGAATATCATAACAACAATGCTGAATTTCAGTATATGTTCATTGCAAAACAAGTGTGCATCATTGAAGTGAAGCACACAAATTATTAGGGTGAATCTCCCTCAAAGGAACTCAAAGAGCTAATTATAGATTCATATACCTTGATTCCTCTCAAGTACACCGTGTCCTTCAGGAACTGCAAGAAAGATCAGGTAACAAACATCAGCAAAATAAATAAAAAACAGACAGATGTGAACTACTGAGAGATAGAGAAATAAGCAAGTCATCAAACCTCATTATGTTCGTGAAGTAAGATTGGAGTATTAGACATTGGGGAGAATCCAAGAGTGGGAATTCCCATCTGTCTCATGTATCGTGCATCAGTTGTAGAAGCCAAAATTTCAGGTTTAGCAAGTTTTCCTCCAGCAGCAATTATAGCATTCTTGAAAACAGCCCACCATGGGTTGGAATCATTGGTTGGTGTCATTAGAGGGTGTCCCTTGAAGTCTCGTATGGGTCCTTTCTCACTTATCTTCCATATGGTAACAAAACAGAATGATTAGCTTTTAACTCATGCAAATAAAATGAAAGCAGTTGGACAATTGAAGATATTGAATCTCATCTCCTGTGTGCGTAAGTGGGTTGGGCGGGTGTCGGTGTGGGTGCAATTGTGCACAAAATAAAAATAAAATACGAGATGACCAAAGATAGTATCCCATATGAAAATCCAGTATTACTCAATTTCTTTATCCTTTTTTCCTTTTTTGGTTAGTATGACTCAATCTTTTACTTGAGCAATAACTAATATGCTGATTAGGAACCACAATTGGATCTGATGACACTAAGAAAGATTCTTTGTCGATAAAATTCAACTAAGAGTGTAAGAATGTTAAGTAAGAGTGATGAAGCACACAAGCCTCATCCCAATATCATGCTTTCCTCTGGTATTCCACTCTATATAATTGTAAAGAACCTGTATGACAATTTACACCGTTTGAGTTAATTACCATTTTTATTCGTCATTTGCTCTGACATGCAGGTCAGAGCTATGTTACCTGATTTGTCAATTCGCTTGGTTCAAATTTGGGTTCATGGTTCACCACTCTAGAATGAACCCAGTTCGTAGGGGTAGGTAGAGATAATTCGTTTCTTGGTTCGCTTTGGTTCCCTAGATCGGTTCGATAGCGTGGTTCACTTGGGCATGTATATAATCCAAGTATACAAGTTATAAGTACAATTATAATGATAATAAATTCTAAGTTAAATAGAAACAAATTAATATAATAATAAACCAAATTCTAAATATAAACAATGAAAAATATATATATAATATATTGATTTGGTTCACTGAATCAATTAAGAAATTGTTTGGCTTGCCGAACCCAATCAAAATTCGGTGGGTTCATGGTTTGGACTAGTATCAACGAATTGGGTAACATAGGGTCAGAGTATAAAATTAAATGGCAAAACTTAAGTTTCTTTTCCTGTTTAAAAAAGAGAACAAGGAAATTGTCCCTTAACCAGGTGCAACAAACATGCTTCCTTATGCCAATAAAAGGAGGCTATTCAGATGCAACTTGACTTACGGGGAGAAGGTGAGAGATGGTGAAACATGTGGGATCCAATCAAGACTGCCAATTTAATGCCATGTGTAAGAAACCAGGCAGTAGATACTTCTCTCATGCGTCAGATCAACGAAGCCATCCCTTTTGATTATATACCAAATTAATCACAAAGAAAACCCCTAAAAATGATGAAAAATTAGAGAAACAATTGCACATGAAGTAGACACATATTTACGTAGATTGTGAAACATGTGGGATCCAATCAAGATTGCCAATTTAATGCCATGCGTAAGAAACCAGGCAGTTGATACTTCTCTCATGCATCAGATCAACATAGCCATCCCTTTTGATCATATACCAAATTAATCACAAAAAGTAGGCAAATTTATGTTTCGGCCAAGAAAACCCCTAAAAATGATGAAAAATTAGAGAAACAATTGCACATGAAGTACACATATTTACATGGTTCATCTCTTTGACTTATGGGGGAGAAGGTGAGATGGTGAAACATGTGGGATCCAATCAAGATTGCCAATTTAATGCCATGCGTAAGAAACCAGGCAGTAGATACTTCTCTCATGCGTCAGATCAACGAAGCCATCCCCTTTGATTATATACCAAATTAATCACAAAAAGTTGGCAAATTTATGTTTCGGAAACCAAGAAAACCCCTAAAAAAATGATGAAAAATTAGAGAAACAATTGCACATGAAGTAGACACATATTTACATGGTTCATCTCTAAGGGTTACATCCCAGGTGAAGCAACTGAGAGCTTCTACCATTTGGATTTTAAAATTACAAACCAAGCATAAAATGATGGCTTATATAGGACCTAAATCAACAAGGGAATTGAAGATAAATGTTGACCCAAAAAAAGAGAGGAAATTGAGCAATTTTATAAGATATAAATAAATAAATCTGTTTTCCACTGTTTATTACTATTTCCATGGTTTGTTTGCATCATCTTTTGTAGTTTCTTTAGGAGTCATTACAGCGTGGCAAACCAAAGCTAGACCATCATAAAAGGTAATGAAGATCCCCAATTTAAAAGGAACTCTAATGATTGGGAGTAGGATGAACTTGCTGATCTATTGACAACATTAAAGAAACTCCCCTCTGGACGAACGAAGAAATTAAACGTATTTGGAAATTGAATTCTGAATACTTTTTCCATGGTAAACTTATTTTCTCTTGAAACCCAATGTTGTCTTTTCCTACCAAGCTAGCTTGGGGGAACTCCCATTCTGACTAAAATGCCTATTTTCTTTGGATGTAAACACACGATAATAAGATCCTAATATCAAGGCTATGCCCAACTTGTGATCATACGCACCCCTAAGCAAGCCAATCCATAGTCACCAAAGTAGCCAACTTTTTCAAAAAATCGTGTTTAAATCGCAACAAAAAATGTGATTTTTTTGTGTGTGTGTGTGTGTGTGCTGAACAAGCTATTTTAAAAGGGTTTTTTCAAAGACCATTTATTCTTAAGTTTAAAATAGGATTTGATGATATAAATGATAACATCACTTAGTAAAAAATTTATATATTGTCTAACACTATTTCGATTTTTTCCCAATTTTTTCGTTTTTTTTTTTTTTTCGACTTTTTCCCTTGCCTACTAATTCCCGAACCCTGACTTGGTGACTATGATCCAATCAAGTCCCCATAAGATGTGGATCATGCTGTGTATGATAAAATATATTCAGCTTTCTACCAACATATATCAATCATGCAAAGGGCGTTGGGTGGTTTCCACAAATATATCACTATAAGTCATTCTACACTGTCCTCCAACCTAAGCAGAGTCTGCACTAACCTAATGTAAAACCTGCACTCTAACAAAGCTATATAAATAATTTAGCACAAATCATACAACTAGGTAAAACTAATTTAGACATCCACACACATTGTACCATTTTAAAGTAATCTTTCTTCCATTAAAAAACATGATCACACATAGGGAAAATCAGACATTAAAGTGTTAAGCTTCAATCAGGTATAACTAATTTGTTATCTTTTATGTTTCTATACTATTTAATTTTCAAGATTTTTCATTTTTTTTTTCTTTTGATTCTTTTATAATTCAAATAATCTTAGCCCAATCATATTGAATTTAATAAATAATTCTCACCTGGTATGTCATATTCCTGTTAGCAGGTGCCCATTCATCAGCAATTCTCCTTTTCAATAGCTCTGGATCCTCTGTAGGTGGAAGACGAACATCAAATCCTGCTTCTGCTTCCGATGGTTGCATGTTCATTACAAATCCCTATATATAATCTGTTCTAGTCAGTTAACATATAATGCCACACCAACAATGAAAATTCAAACCAATTTAAGAATGATAACAAGCAAACATAGTCACCAAGTCAGGGTTCAGATATAAATAAAAAAGGGGGAAACTTTGGAAATTATAAAAAAAAAAAAAACAAAAAAGAAGAAGGGATTAGGACCATGGTTTTAAAACTTGTCCAATACGTCTCAATATCGTCCACCAACGAGACGGATAGACAAGTCAAACGTATCGAACGAGCTTTAAAACAACAGTTCATTTTTCTCATTTGTTGAACTTGACGACTAAAAAAGTATCGGAAAACTTGTCCGAGATGACTCAGTCTCATTCATGGACGAGACGAGACGTCAAAACGAGTTTTAAAACCATGATTAGGACTGTATAGTTGTTCCTAGTAAGTGAGGTTCTCATATTATATCATCATATCCTATATTAAACTACAATAATAAGTCATGTAATCTCATAAATATCATTCATACATCCACAAAAAAATAAACATAAGTCCACAACTTTCTATTATTCAAATTTCAAAATAAAGAAAAAAGATTACAATCATGGATTCAAATTAGGATTCATCAACCAATCAAAAATCATCAAATTCAATTTCATCATCATTCTCCAATGCTTCATCAGTAAAATATTCACGATCATTTTCATCAAGGCTGAAATTTTATCTAAGATAACATACACAAGATTACTAAAATAAGACCAGTTCTTTTTTTTGGTTTTCCTCAATTTCAATCATGAAAGTCGTGACTTATTGAGAAAATCGCAATTAAATCATGATTTGATCGGTGAAGGGAAAAAAACAATTTAATTGTGACTTTTTCAATAAATGTTCCAATTTGGTTACTACAATGAGAGCAATCGATCTCACTGTAGGGGAAGGAGTGCCGGCCTTCATATAAACTGGATTAACCGATATAACTTCCGAATTAGCCACGACACCAGACTTCACCAAATCAAACTGATTCTCCCTATATCGGGTCATAACCTCCACACTCTTCATCAAATTCTCCATTGCAGAATTGTCAAACATCTTCGACCCATGTCCAGGAATTCCCACAGCCTTAATTATCAAGTGCCATGGTGATCGATCAGCATAAAAAACCCTAAAATCATCTGTAGTAGAAGCCTGACCTTCATCCAACGTAAACCCTAAATTCAAATTCTCAAATTCCTTAGATCCTACAAACTTAGCAGCACCATCAAAACCACCAATCTCCTCATCAGGGACGTAAGATATATGAATTGTGCGAATCGGATTGAAATTGTGTGAGAATCGAAGGTTTCGAATCGCTTCCAGATATTGCATCCCAATGCACTTGTCATCTTGAGATCCTCTGGCGTAGATTCTTCCATCAGATGATCGAACGGCTGAGAATGGAGGGTGGACCCACTTTGACGGTTCGGCAGGGACGCTATCGATGTGGGAATTGAGGAGAATGGACGGTAGAGATGGATTTGATCCTGGCCAGGTTACGAGGAGGAGAGGTTTTCCGGGAGAGAATTCTAGGGTTAGGGTTTTGAGACCGATTGATTGGGCTTGTGATTTGAGGTAAGAGACGGCTGAGATGTAATCAGGAGTTGGATGAGCGGTTCTGATTCGAAGATAGCGTTGAAAGCGTATTATGGGGTCGGCTTCTGCTTCTGATTCTGGTTCGCTTTGCTGTGTTGTTGGAGGGAAGAGTGAGAAGAGAAGGAGGACAGTAAGAGCTGAGAGTACCAGTAAGGTACGACGACTACCATACATGGTTGGTGAGTTATAGTCGTACGCAGGAGAAATGCATACGGATCATAGTTTTTGAGAGTTTAACTTGGGACTGTCGATGTGTCGGATCAGACCCTGAATCCGATCCATTCCAATCCGGCAACTTTGAGTTGGATCGGGGATTTGATTCTTCTAAGGATCCAAGGCCAAGCCGATAAGATTTCAATCCGATAACTTATCGGATCCGTTATGGATCAACCATGTCCCAATCTGACAGAGGCCCGATGCAATAAACTATGAGAAATTAAACAATTATATTATATATATATATATTGTTTAGATTTATGCCATATATTTAGATTTTGTACTTCAAATAAGGTTATATTTTAGGGTGAATTACAATCTCGTGAGCTGAAAATGAGTTATTTACAATTCTAGTTCATTATTCATTTTAATTATCAAAATGTGAACAATTATATTTTCGTTAAAAAAAAATTCAAAATGAAGTGAATATTTCGTAAGTTTAAAGTGAATCACTTTAAACCTGTGAAATAGTCACTTGAAATACCTTGGAATTTGTTATTGTTCACGTTTTGGTAATTAAAATGAACAGTGAACCGGAATTGTAAATTCGTCAAAAGTTGATCAGTTTTTTGTAACATATCTCTTTATTTTAAGTATTTCGATGAGGATCTGAACCTATAAGTTTCAATATCTTATTGGATCAGTTATATATCAATAATGTCTCAATCTGATAGGGACCTAATCCGATAAAATGCATAATTATATGATATATTTTGTTTAAATATAGGTCATTTATTTAGATTTTGTGTATTAAATTGGGTTTGGATTGATCAAGACCCGATTGAATTTTATTGAATTGAGTTCCAATGCTAGTATTCAGATTAGATAATGTAGACACCTTAATTTGAACGAACTACATGCACAAAAAATCCCAAAAATTATATTTTTAAGTCAAAAAGGGATTAGGACCCAAACCATTAAAATCACCTTTCTTCCCAAATAAAGGGTCCTTAGGGCCCCAATTAACATAAACCCCCAAGCCCATCACTCAGACCCCTAAACCCAAAAACCCTATCCAATTCCTCAAAAGGTCTCAACGTAACTCTAGCCAAAACCTCGACTTAGCCTAGTTAATTCTTCAAAATGCATGAACCTAATCTAACCCTAAGTCAATTCTAATGCAACTTAACTTAAATCACAACCCAATCTTAAGTCCAACATACCAAAAAACCCATCCTAAATTAAATCTTCACTCAAACCCAAATCATACTCATATCTCATAATCTTAACCAATCAATACCAAAAATTCATGATCATTAAAAAAGACACATATCACCCCTACAATCAGTCTCTCAAAAGAAATCATTTTCATCATCTCTATTATTATTCTTACATCATGCCACATGCTACCACCTAACCTCCACCACATTCTCTTTAAAACACTCCATAAGCAATCCCCATATTTCTCATACCCCACCTCCTTAATTAACTCACCTAACTCACACTCTCATACCCTTTTTCCATATGTCAACATATCATCCACCCTCCCTAAACTAATTACCTAACTCCCTCACCCTAACCATTCTCCTAAACAGTCACCATTTCACTTTAATTTGATTCACAATCAACATAGAAATGGATTGAAATATCCATCCCACATGGGCCAAACTACTTGACATGGGTCAAATAGATCCACTCATACCATTTATCACTTCTATTATCCATTAACTCTAAATTTTAATCAAAATCATCTTAAATCCTAAGTCATTCTCCATTATCTTATACTTTTTCCCCATCCTATCATTAAATAGTCTCTCAAGAACCTATAAATACCAACTCCTCTCTCACAAAGCTCCCATGCTTGAATCCATTCTCTCATACCTCACTACTCTCATCTTTCTCAATTCTCAAATCACTCATTTCTCTACTAATCTCCATACTCTCTCTTTCGCATTTTCTTCTAAAATAATAATAATAATAATAATAATTTAGCATAAACATTTTCATCAAAGACTCAAGAAAAAAAATAAAAAGAAGAAAGACAAGTCCAAGCTTCAATATGGGTGTAAAAAATAATTTCTCCCTCTCTCTCCTCTCCTAATCTCCCCTTTTCACTTCTTCATTTTCGATTTTTTGGAGTATTACCTCCATAAAAATATAAGTACTTGAGGCTTAACCGTAATTAAATCCCTATCGTAATGAAATACCCTCATGATTTAGATCGAAAATAAAATCCCTCCAAGTTTGAGGGTATATTTTTCATTTTCACCATTTCTCTCCCTCTAAATCTTTTTAAAAAGGAAAACGTCCGAATCTAAGACTACCACTTAAGTTGGAGAAAATAGAGTGCCTAATACCTTCCATATTTTTTAAAATGGACTCCCTTACCTAGATCTTAAGTATACTAGTATCCTATATATACGAGAGTAACTATAATATAAAATAATTTTTTAAAAATAATTTTTTGGGTGCTAATTTACACCATTTTCTAAAAAAAGAATGATGGTGACTCCAAATCCATATAGTGTCAAATTTTGGACTCAAAAATTGCATTACTATAAATAAAATATTGGGTCGGTAAGGATCCGATCTGAACTTGATTCATTGGCAACCCTTGTTGGGTTGACTGGGTTGATGCGTAAGATATATCATACATGTGGTGCACGCAAGATTTAATGACCCACATTTGATGAATCTCTCTCTTTCTCTCTCACACACACACACATATAAACTCATGTTGATTTTGTTGTTGAAAAGTTTGATGAATTGAAAAGCCATGATGACTAGACATTATTTTTCTTGGGTGATTTAAACATCTCTCACCAAGTCTTAGTTAATAATTGAGAAACTCCTAGATATCGATCTTCTCTAAAAGATTAATCGAAAAAGACTTAAATAACCTTATATTCAACATCTAGTTAAAAACCTTTATTGTCTCTCCAACATCATTTCACCCTCTGAGGTAGCAATTTTAACCATACCTTCAACCTTAAAATATGATCCTCCAACCTCCAAACCCCGCGATCTGGTTAGGGATTTTGGAAAAATAGATGACAATGGATTTCCTATAGAAAAATTAAGGGATACTTATGAAAGACTGAAAAATAATCCATTAAAGACAAATTTAAATAGGTTAATAATAATTTAGCATTTAGGTTGAAGATCTTGATGATTTTGGGTTTTGGGAGACAAAATCAATGATTTTTTGGTAGAGGTTTAAGATGAGGGTTTAAGTCACCTTTTATTAACATATTAAATTAGACCAATCAAGTTACCAAGGCCTAACAGAATAGTGAAAACAAAGGGAACCATCTCAAATATCTAAGTCAAACCCCAAACTGATAATTTACATTTTCTCTTTAAAGTTGAACTCTCTTGAATCTTACGTTTCAACTTAGTTGCATATTCTTGTGTGGTAAATGATCAAAATACCTATTGTAGATGTCTTTCCCCAAGTAGACTCCTATAACCTTGAACTATAGCTTCAATGTGTGAATTCCTCTTCTCGTGCAAAGTTGATGCACCAGTGTGGTACCTATCAAAGATCCTCCAAACCCAAGTTAGTACCGATGTATAGTTTTACAGTATACAATGAATTTTCTCCCCCACCTTCCAAAAAGTCCTTTCCCTTATGGTCTTTGCCATCATTTATAAAAGAATTCCTTTCCTTAACCGTTTTTCAGTTGCGCAATCATTTTCTTTAATTTCAGGGACATTGGAATATTCTCCCCCCTCAATATTAGGAGTCAATTATATGAATCTTCAAAAGGAAAGTTGTAAGGTTGAGCAGAGTTATATCTAAGCTTTGCCCCAGCCCCACAACCGATTAAAATTGCTTCTACCCAAAGGTACCATAGGTTTAGCTGATTAGAAACCTGTCATGCTCAATCACTAAAATCTCACCAGATTGAGCCACGTGTAATGAAAAGGATTTAACTCGACTTCTACCTTGTATAATTTCTCTCCCTTTGAGAAGATGCATGATTATGTAGTCATCTCAGGAACTGTTTCCATTTTTGTTAGTTACCATAACAAAATGTTGAACTCAACATTAATGCTGTCAATCTCAACAATAAATATACTGAACTCGACAATAAAAGTGATGAACTTGACCTTGCAAGTGTGATTTAGATTTTAAGGTCGACATAAGCAAATATAAAAAAAAAAAAAAGTGTTTTTTTTTTCTTTTTGTAGATTTAACTCATTATCAACGAGTTCTTGTTATCAATACTCTCTATAATTATTTATCAACATTTTTAAACATTGAAATGTAGTACATTACACTTTTAACCATAATCTAAACCAATTCCTATTATTTGCCCTGATTTTTCAACCGTATTCCCCTTACAAACACATTACAAAGTAGAGATGATAAACAAATAAAAAAGAACCTAAATTTGATTTCTTGTAAGCTTCAGAGTAACTCTTGGCCGAAGATGAAGACAGTTTGTTGCAACGACGAATTTAAGCTCTTTGAATTGATTTAGGTTGATTATAAAAAAATTAAAAAAAGTTGAATCCAATACCTATAAATCATTAATCTGTTTCTTATTACGCTGTCAATAGGTCATACTGGACCGAGTAACTAAATTATTCAGTTTTTTTTTTTTAAATTATTATGGGGAGAAACTCATTCAAGGGCCCAAATAGAACAACCCGACGTGTTTAGGGCAGTTCTACGCTTGATGGGCCTGGGTAGTATCCATTAAGAGGATTGTAAATTTCTTGGGCTATGAATTGGGCTTGATTTATATTCGTAGGCCCAATTGTATACTCAATCTTTTTTAGGCAATCTAAATAAGTTGGGAGTGGCATGTAAAATAAAGGCTTAATTATAAAAATCTTTTTAAGCCCATCTGATTATATTAATCATTGGGTTATGCTTAAACTTGAATTCTAAGGCTTGTTGACACGTGTCCGACACAAGACTTGTTCACTAAGTAGTACGTGAAGGGAGGATTTGAACCGAGGTCATGATATCAACATTCACAGATTTTAAACCAACTTAACAAAGATGACACGCACTTTTCAACTTGTGTTGAGCTCAAACGTGCCCAAATCCAATCTATTAACATCGTAACTCCATGACCTCACCACACCCTAATCTAGATTTTGAGCTGATCCTGGTCCATCATTAACACCAGCCCATTAACCCAACCTATCAACGGTTCGATTTAATGGTTTGATTAGCTTTGTGATCTAAGACCCGATTAGGCTCCATGAGAGCGATCAAGGAGACCATACAAGTTAAAATATGATATTTAATAGGGATACGGCTCAAGCTCAAGGGACTGATCTATATCTCTGTCTTTTCGCTTTCTTATGTACATTGGAGTTAATTTAATGAGATAGGTTCAGAGAATCCAAGTAAACGTGGTGACAGAAGAAAATGTTTAATTTGGGGTGTGGGGCTCCATGAATTAATGAAATAAAACAAAAGACTATATTTTAAAAAAAGAATATAATAATAATAATAATAAGAAAGGAGGCACTAAAAGACATGATGATTGATACACAATCCCCCCTACTTAGCAAACCTATATGTAGACTACCCATTGAATTTGAACATTTCTAATCATTGTCAAGGTTTGATGAAACTTCCACGATTCCACCATAAAAATTTCAAATTGAATCGCTAAGAATCAGCGATGATGTCGATTTTTGATTTATAACTCTATCAAAAATTGTGACAAATAAGTATGAGTTAGTGGGCTTAAAAGAATACCACACTATATGGTAGTTATTAATTTGGTTAAAGCTTGTGAGTGTGTGTACACACGACGTGATTTCAAAATCCATCTCCACCTACTAATAAATGACCACTAATCGTACTTATCGACCTCGGGTTACATATCAATATATTCTTCCTCACTCTTTTTGTAATAAAAACTAATTATAGATAGACAAATGTGTATGTGTATCGAAACGGATTGGATTTTAGAAGGTTTTATTTATTTATTATGAAAGCATAAAAAATAAAAAAATCTGATGAACAAATTAAGGATCAAAGAAATATTGCACCAAAGAGTGTATGGTCAAAATCTAGAACAAAGAATGGTTTGGATTGAATCACTTTTCTATTTTGCGATTCTTCGATAACCTCCCTTGAATTTACTTTGATGATCAAGTTAAAAAGAGATATTTTGTACTCATGAGATCTCTATTATAAATTTATTGTGGATCCTTATATAACTACTTGCTTTCTTAGTTATATCATACTTGTCATCTGCACACGTGATGTGACGTCATGTCTTGTGATTACCTCTTCACATATCTTGATATGTATATAGATTTTTCTATTCAATGATTATGAAGTACTATTTTATGTCATTGTGCTCACTTAGCTATGACTATTTGGCGGTTTTATTGGTTCTCGTTACTCTTCATTGTAACTCTTTAGTACTTTTGCATGGATAGTGACGTTAGAGCTCGAAATTTCGTCAATGGGTTCAATATTAACTCAGATAATGGAGATACAATCATTTTTTGAGAAATTTGATTATGCCTATTCATCTTCCTTTCTTTCTAAATATACAGTTGTGTTTGTAACTTGCATGCTTAATTAAATATATGTGTACAAATGAATCGAATTAGTAAATCTAAGTGAACCTAAAAATGAATTATTCTTGCCTGCCATTGTCAACTAGGTTTGCTCTTGAGTGGCAAACCAAGAACCCAAATTAAGGTAATATAGGATTAAACCTTTTAAATTGAGATTCCAGTTATATTTAATTTAAGGGCGCCTTGAGATATTCTTTAACTATTTTTTTCCTTTTTGTTATTTTTTAAACATCGTCACCAGGGGACTGAGGACCCCCGACCACACTTCAAAGGGTCAATTTTCAACCTTTTTAATATAAAATAACTTGTATGTCTGCATTGTTTTTTAATATAAGTGAGGCATTAGGGATGACTACCATCATTATTTCATGATATAATACTTATTTCGTTGCTATATAAGACTAAAATAATGGAATATGGGCTGTAATATTAGTCTATTAGCGGACATACTACGTTATGTTACAATGTTACGTTATATAATCACATGAGATGATGCTGTGAGGACCATATGTATCTTAAGTTTTACTTAGCCAAGTAGGATGTTGGATATTAATGCATGAGTTAATGATCCTTTTACCTTAAGAAATGCAAACCCATTGATCTTATTTGTCATTTGTAAATAAATAGTTGACAATGACTCTATATATATTTGTTACAAATTAGAAAGTCAATGAATTTGATTTGGATTGGATCTTGGTAGATCTAAGATTATTGAACTCACAATGGTCAGATTTGATTTTGGATCCAATCCTATAATTTATTTGAAGAAATCATTATAGGGTTTCGACATCTAAATTCAAATTGGATTTGATATACTCTCTATCATACAAGGTTAGTTGATACTTAAGAGCTTGTTTGGATAGAAAGTAGAAAATAATTAGAAAAAAGTAATTTTTAGAAAATAGAAAGTAATTTTCTTTCGCTTTTTAGAAGGTTAAGATTTTTAATTTTTAAAATTAATTTTCTAAAATGAGTTTTTTTTTATTTTAATTTTTTAACTTTCTAAGTAAAAAAACAGTTACTTTTTCATCTGTATCCAAGTGGACTCTTAATTCCTTCTTATGCCCTCAATTGTAAGGTTCACACAAATATACTTTTAAACAATCCAACTATACATAAGTCATTTTCAACAAAATGAACTTTCTCACAAAACTAAAAATAATTCATTTTATTATTACTGTCCAGTAAGTGGCAAGTTTAAAGAAGCATGCATGTATTATAAAAATTAGTATTTATGCATATTTAAATTTTGTATAGTTTATTTTAAAAAATTTAATTAGATATTCTAATTTTATATTATAATAGTCTATTTGTAATTCAAAATACTACTTGAGGTGATTTTGTAGACAACATAATAAAAATGATATTTTTGTAATTTTGAAAAGTTAAAAACTATCGTGATTCTAAGAATTGTGGGATTGGATTTTATTTGTTTTGACAAGTTAACTCTGATAATAATATAGTTAAAAGCAAACGTGCAGACATTTTATTTCTTCCAAATCTTGGTGTCAAACCACTTTGCTCCACCATCTTATTACAATAGCAAACACGTAGTTTATAGATTAAGGTCAAATTCGGATGACTCATGAAGAATGATTTAATGGAAAAAAGATGTGATCCCAACCATCTAAATACAAAAGCCAACATTTGAGATTTATCCTCTAGATAAACACTCTTGAGATGTATGTTATCAAGACACATAAAATATAAATCTCTTTTGAGCTTACACTACGTGAAAACTGGAAAATTCGATAGAAAAAATTGATGGGCCAAGGCCTATGAATTTTAGAAACTGAATTTTGATGGTCTAGGACCATCGAAATTCAAGATATTCGTAAATTTGATAGCTTAGGGCTGTCGAATTTCTCCCATCCTTCATTAATTTGATAATTTCAGCCCGTCAAAATTTTTTTTTTTTTTGACAATGAAAAATTCGACACCAATTCGACCCCTTTGTCCGTCGAATTTTATGAAATTTGACAACCCAGGCCTGTCAAATTTTGGCTTTTTTCACATTGTGTTACCCGCTTGGGATCATGTGTTTTCTCATGAGTCATTGCATGCCGACCAATAGTTTAAATGAATAGTCCATAACAAATGAGGTCAATTATAGGATGTTCACTTTCTGGTCCCTCATCTTTTTCAACAAAAAAAAAAGCACACAACATTTGCTTCTACACCCCTAGTAAGAAACAACTGCACTACTACACAACAATGCTCGTAGATCAACTAGGCGCACTCCATATGTTGCCTCTTGTAGGTCCTATAAAACTTAGTGTCTCTCATCTAACACATAGAGACATGATCGGCAACCCAAACCTATTCGATTTCAGTGAAGAATCTGATATTTTTTAATGGATAAAATGTCCTAAAGGGATGCATTTCAATGCTTTGACTATTGAAGTATATCGAATAACCAACTAATTGAGTCGATGGATTAGCTCTCCTTCTTGTCGAACCCATCCCAACTACTTTAGGAGTAGCCGTTCCTAGCTCACAAATACCTATAAATAAGAACAACTCCATAAATCAAGGTGTAGACATCCCAATTTGAATGAGCCCCACTCGAAAAGAGCTAAAAAGGATGTATTTTTATATATAAAAAAAAATCGTCTACGGGCTTAAGGGCCCAAAATCTTCAAAATTTATCATTTTTGTTCAAATCAAAATTCATAAGACTCAATAATCCTATAGACATACAATAAAGCTTACTTAATTCTTAAACCCCATTATCTTCTCAACCTATCATCATTCTAACTCTCTCCTAAAATTCCCTAAAAACCTAAAACCTCTAAGTTCAAGGTCTATTTAAAATCTCACAAATCCTAAGTCCGACATATAAAAAAGGCTCACCCTAAATCAAACCTCTACTAAGACTCAAAATCATACTTATATCCACAATCTTAATTAATTATCACAAAAAATCAATGATCATTAAGAGAGACACATGTTACCCTCACAACCAACTTCCCAAAATAAATTTCTTTCATTACCCCATCACTATTCTCACATCATACTACATGCAACCACCTAATCTCATCACATTCTCTTCAAAACACTCTACAAATCATTTTCATACTACCCCTTCTCTTTAATCAACTCACTTAACCCATACACCTCCATACCCTTTTGCCATGTGTCACCATATTATTCATCCTCCCAAAATCAAAATACATACCCTCCTTATATAATCATTCTTCTAACAAATATGCACACTCTTTAACCTCACGTAACACTCAACTCATGTGGGTTGAGAGATCCAACCCATATGGGTCAAGTAATCCATTTCAAATCCTTTTACCAAGTTTACCTTTCATTACCACAAATTTCCTACATCTCATTCACAAATCCCAAGTCATTTACCATCATTTACTATTTTCACCCCCATTCTACCCCTAAAAAAATCTTTAAAAGATCTATAAAAACCCATGCCGCTCACAAATCCACCAATGCTTGAACCTCTTCTTTCAAGTTTCAACCCCTAAAAAATTTAAAGCTCTACTCATGTCTCTACTTATCTTCATACTTAATTTCTCTCACTTTCTTCTTAAAAAAAAAAAAAAAAAGGAATTGACATAAATATTTTTATCAAGAACTTAAGAAAAAGAAAAGAAGAAAAAGAAAGATAAGTCCAAACTTCAAGGTGAGTGTAGGAAATAATTTCCCCCTCTTCCCCCTCTCCAACCCTCTCCTAATCTCCCCCTTTCACTTATTTATTTTTTAATTTTTAATTTTTAATTTTTTTAAAATTTACCTCCATAAAAATGTAAGTGTTTGAGGCCAAGACGGTAATAAGGTCCCTCTCATAATGAGGTGACCCTCATGATTTAGGCTCAAAACAAAATCTCTCTAAGTTTGAGGGTACAAATTTTTTTTTTCTATCCATTTTTTTCTTAAAATTTATAAAAATGAAAAATGGTTATTTTTAAAGGTTATCACCTATGGTGAAAGGAATATGGTTAATATGAACCCCATCATCTAGATCTTAGGTAGATCAATGTCTCTTATCCGTACGAGAGTCTCTACAAATAAAAATGATTTTTCAAAACTATCTTTCGGGTGCCTATTTATACTTTATTTTAAAACAAAATGGTGTTGACTCCAAATTCAAATAGTAGTGATATTCGAAAACAAAAATCCCATGTCTACACAAGGTATACATTTTTTTTGCAAAGTTTCATTGCTACTCTATCAAATTTCTTACTGATTTGAGTTTTAGAATGTATTTATAGGAAATCAACCGACATCCTTAAGAAACTACTTAGGGCAAAGTAGAAGGCTCTCAAAGAAATTACCTCCCACCCCTCATAACACACACTCACACACATATTTAAATTTGGGAATTAAGTAAACGTTAATTTTCAAAGTCCTTTAACTAGGCAAAAGAATTTTTTTTAAAACATCTAATCTAAACCATATACCCTAAAGATATGAGGACTTATTTGACCTACATTGCACTCTACATGATCTGGAATTAAGTGGACGTTAGTTTTAAAAGTCTTTTGAGTTTTAGAATGTATTTATAGGAAATCAACCGACATCCTCAAGAAACTACTTAGGACAAGGTAGAAGGCTCTCAAAGAAATTACCTCCCACTCCCCATAACACACACTCACACACATATTAAAATTTGGGAATTAACTAAACGTTAATTTTCAAAGTCTTTTAACTAGGCAAAAGAATTTTTTTAAAACATCTAATCTAAACCATATACCCTAAAGATATGAGGACTTATTAGACCAACGTTGCACTCTACATGATCTGGAATTAAGTGGACGTTATATATATATATATATATATATATATATATATATATATTTTAACATCTAATCTAAAGTACGTACCCTAGAAGTATGAGGTCTCTTTGGGTCAACGTTGCACTCCATGTGGTCTAAATGATCAGGGGCGGAGCTAGTAAGGAGGTTGTAGGGCACTTGCCGCCACAAAACTTTGAGATACCCCTTATTTTCAACTAATTAGGCACCTTATTTTCCCTCACTCCCCCATCTCCCTCCTTTTTTGCCCCCACCTACTCACCTCCCTCCAATCCCCCCTTCAATTTTTTGAAGATGAAATTGCCTCTTGATTGAACCTTCTCTCATAAACTAATTGGAAATAATCTTAATATCATTTTCTTCAACTTCTAATAAAAAAAAACTTTCAAATTTCTCTCCAAAACAATTTCATCTTCAAGCTCTTCAAGTGTACCATTAACTATAGTTTGCCCTCACAACAAAAAATTCCTTACTCCACCCCTGTGAATGATGATCTTAGTCCATGTATAGGCAATATAGGTTCCTTCAATTCAGATAACCTTTTTCATATATATGATATAACATATTATCACATGTATCAATGGACATATGTCACTCATTAAAGTTTTTGTGGTCCAATATTAACTAATCTACCTGAGACATATGAAACTCATTAAAGTCTATGATTAATTCAAATCATAGTCAAAACAACTCATATGTTGCTTTTTTGCAAAACCCCCCCCCCCCCCCTTCCCCTTTTTTTTTCTTCGTTTTATTCTCATATTAGTTGAAATAAAAATCCTTTGCCTATAGAAATTACTCAACTTAGAATTTACTTCAATTCTCATTATGTGATGGAGAAACGTGAAGACAAACTGAGGTGCATTGTTCTTAATAGAAAAACACTTTCTTTATTTAGTAAGATTTCAAATCTTACTAAGGGTCGTTGAGCTCAAATGGATTACCACATTGACAATCCAACATCACAATCCTCTAGATTTCATGGAAAAACTCATAATATATATATGGGTCAGGTTCCGTAGAGAACATTCTAGACAACATGTTTTGTCTTATATGGGCAAAAAGTTTCACAATGGGCTAATTTTTTGTGAGGCAATCTTTATAATGAGGGGACCATCCTTACAAAAAATCAGCCCAATTGCTAGTCCCAATTTACAAAGAATCGTGGACTGTTCATTTTTACCATTACTTTGTAACCATTTTTCATAGGGTTAGCAATTTTAGAATCAACTGATTTTTTGTGAGAATGATTTCCTCACCTAGAGATCATCCTCTAAAAAAATCAGCCCATTCCGAAACTTTTTAACCATATAAGACAAAACGTTGTCTAGAAAGTTGTCATATATATATTTGAACTTGATCCAAGGTTTTGAAAATAAATAGTTACCAAACTTTCTCGAAACTCCCAAATTTAGAATTAAATTTCAACGATGAAAGTTCACTTTCTTTTGATTTTTTTCCCCATAGGATTTTGTCCTCACAGCCTTGGGTCATCGAATGATGTATCCATCGATGTCAAAAGGTGAGCTCAACAATCCTTAGTAAGGATTAAAAGCTTACTAAGTTAGTAAGGCTAGTACGGTTCTTCTTAATAATACCGACCACCTCTAAACCTAATGAGGACCAGGATATGCATTTAATCTTGATGATCAAATAAATATGATCGACCAATTGACCGGTCACTAGTTGATCATGTTGTCCATTGTCAATGTAATGTTAATTAAAATAGTTATTGACCTTTTTTATTTATTTATGACTAAATGGCTGTTGACTTGGTTTAGATAGAAGTCGAAATCACTTTATTAACTCAATTAAGTCTATGCATTTTAGATAGAAATCAAAGTCACATCATGTAACTCAATTTAAGTGTATCCATAGTCCATACATGCTATTAGTGTTGCCAATGGATTGGATCAGACTCTATATCCGATCTAAATAGAGGATTTTGGTTCCGATGAGGATCCATTTTATTATGTATAGAATTGTTTTTGGATGATTTGATAGAACTCAATCCAATAAAAATATGTAAAATTTGATATATTTGTTAAATATATGATTTTATTTATATTTTGTATATATAATATCAAACCAGATTTGATACAATTCAAACCTCATCCTATTGCTATCATATTGGGTTTAGATCCAAATATTCAAGTTTTATGCAAAACCAATCTGACATGAACAAGAACATGATCTGAATCGATCGTATTGGTTCGAGTTCGAGGATGGTTCTGATCCTCATTGGATTGGTCCTAAATCAACTTGACCAATCCAAACTCCAATGCATTTAACCTTATTCACACTCACACAAATCGTTAAACCACCAATAATTGGGATTTCGAACCGCAACAAATTGTACTATAAGAAACCCTAATGTGGAATCCAAAGAAGAAAAACACATTCAAATAAACCAATAAGAATTTTATTGGGCCATATTTTAGGTATATTTTGAATGTATGGGCCCAATAAAAACCCATATAGAGAGAATTTTAAAAACCATTAATAAAGGGTTTGATCCTATCTAGTTGATTTTCAAATTCCAAGGTATATATTAACAAACAAGTCTATGTGTGTGTATGAGTAGAATACAGTCAAAACCTAAAACCCTAAATGAAACCCTCTCATCAAAACCCTAATTGTAAACTGTGCCCTTAACAATATTTCCACTCTATTTATATTTCCTTCCCTACTCCCAAAACACACCCACTATTTCTTCCTCGGTAACCCAAATCACCTCACATAGTAAAAAAAAAAAAAAACTAATCTTTTTTAATTTTCCCATTTTACCCTTCCAAGCCCTAATCCTTTTATTAATTGTGAGATCACGTTATAACATATATTAGTTTATGTATTAATGTGTATAATACAAAGAAAAGACATTGAAGTGGTTGCCTACTCCAACCCTTTTACTTTCACATTCTCCTAAGTTGCCTCACTCCCATATCATCAAAATCTCCAATTCCCTATGCACCTCTCTGCCATCTCTCCACCCTTCAGAATCTTTAATTTGGATATTATATGACCCACTTCCCGGAATCTGACCCACTTGACATTGGTCATGCCTGAAAGTCTGACCTACATGAGTTCAGTTACTAAATTGCCCTTCTGGACTTCTGGTAGAGGTTAAGATTGCATCAAATAAGAGGTGGATGAGGGAGAATTTAGTCTTTTTATACTCTAGATGAACTAAAACCTCATTTGAGAAGATAAGATCTGAGAATGGTGGGAAGCTATCATATCTTTTACCTAAGTATATTTTGTGGATCCTACACATGAGCATGGTTTTAAAAATCGGACGAGTTGAGTTGACTCAAGCGGTCATCTTGGACTCGGTGATCTCCAAGTGAATTGATTTCAACTTATTAGCCAATCAGTCCTACTTATGGAAATTTTGAAAAAGTCCACCAACTTTAGAAAGTTTGATTATGAATCAGTTTATCACATTTGCTCGAAATTGATAGTAAGTCAACATTATTTTTTCTTGATGATTTAACAATAAAATTTTGATATTTTTTCAAAATTTAATTTAATAATTTAAGTATTTATAAAGCATTTAAAAAATTAAAAAAAAATCTAAATTCAGTGTCAAATCGATAAGAAAACACAATGTTGACTTCCGGTCAAGGGGGTAAGCCTAGTCTTGGATTTTGCAAGGGGGTAAACCTAATACCACCAATTTTAGGAGGGTATGATTCTAAAATACCCCAAAAATTATAATTATTTGGTTGATCTTTAAACTAGAAATTTTATAATTAATTAAAAAAAAAAAAAAAAATCCTTTCCAGCCCCAACTTAGGGTTGAGGCTCACCTTCAAACACGGTTTAGATGTGAACAAAAATATCGATTTCCTAACTTTTTTGTAATTTCTAGGGATTCATTTTGCTTAGAAATTCTCATCATCTCAATCGAGGGTTTAATGAGTTTTCCATGGAAAAACTAAGCTCAACCCCACATCAAGGAAACAATTGAGATATAAGAGATTCTAGTGAAAAATTTATACCTATAAAATTCCTTTAATTAAACTTGATTGAAAATGAGAGATTCTATTGGCACCCTGATTTTTATGGTTATTTTCATATGAGAGCTGATTTACCTAGGAATTGGTGTGGCATTAGCAAAAGTTGGTGTGTCAATATCAGCTCTTTTTTCATATAGTCTGGTGTTTTTAAAGTGAAAATTGGTGTTAGTGGTAATTCTCTTGACAAATCTTGATCATTTGGAATTATTGAAAGAGAATATTTGAGTAGTTCATGCAAAATATTTTACATTACAAATAATTCTTTATTATTTAAATCTACTTAGTAAGATGGAGGTGTTGTGGGTACCCATTCCTTTAGATCTTTGACACGTGTATGACAGACAAAATAAATGCATGTTCTTTAACATCAGTCCTACCATACTGATTGTCACTGAACTGTTCATACTCTGGTATTTAAGTGTTACAAACTTACAAATGATCTTCATGAAAGAACAGAGTAAGCTTGAAAGTTTGAACCAAAGAGCTCAAAACCCACACCATCACCTTCTCCTCCTCTTAGAATGGAAACCCTAACCCTAATTTTTTGGTGAACATTTGAACCCATCTTCACCACTATTTGTGGAGTAAACCATCTTAAGAACTTGGGTGTAAAGCTCCACCAGCACCAGCACCACCACTTCATCCTCTTAGAATGCAAATCCTAAACCAAATTTTTTGGTGAAAATTTGAACCTATCTTCACCACTAATAAGAACAACTTGGGTCTAAGGCTTCACCACAACCACCATCATCACCACTGCTATCACACTAGCAAAAACTCTTGAGGTAATAAAGGTGACCATTTTCACTACTATCTTCTTCAAACCCATATATCTTCACAAACACTTTATGCTCACATGTATGTTTCAACACTTGTGTGAACTTTAAGCACCGCCACCACTACCAAATACCCATATATTCATATTTCTCTCACATGGGTGTTGTCCCTTAGAGAAGACTTTTGACATCTTAACCACCATCACCACCACATCGACCACATTTGTTAACTACTCTTCACTAACACATCCACAACAAGCTCTCAAATGGAGAACACAACCCATTTCTTGCTTTTCTTCTTTTTCTTGAACTTCGTCACCTCTTTAGTCTCCTCACTCTCTCCAGATGGACAAGCCCTTCTCTCTCTTCTAACATCTACTGATCCATCTTCAACTTCATCTTCATCTATTCTCTCTTCATGGAACCCATCACACTCAACCCCATGTTCATGGCAAGGCGTAACATGTTCTCCCCAAGACAGAGTTATCTCACTCTCTCTCCCAAACGCATTTCTTAACCTCTCTTCAATCCCTCCACAGCTCTCTTCACTCTCATCTCTACAACTTCTCAATCTCTCCACCACCAATATCTCAGGTCCCATACCTTCATCTTTTGGCCTATTAACCCATCTTCACCTTCTCGACTTATCGTCTAATTCTCTCTCAGGTCCTATTCCACCGCAGTTTGGCACACTCACATCACTTCAATTTCTCTTCTTGAATTCAAATCGTCTATCGGGTCGAATTCCGCAACAACTCGCTAACCTCTCAGTGCTTCAAGTCCTCTGTCTTCAAGATAATCTCCTGAATGGGTCGATTCCGTCTCAATTGGGCTCTTTGGTTTCTTTACAAGAGTTCAGAATTGGGGGGAACCCATATGTGATTGGTGAGATTCCATCCCAATTAGGATTACTTACCAATCTCACCACATTCGGCGCGGCGGCTACTTCCCTCTCTGGTGTGATTCCACCTACATTTGGAAATCTAATTAATCTTCAAACATTGGCACTTTACGATACTGAAGTATCGGGTTTGATTCCGCCTGAGTTGGGTTTATGTTCAGAGCTCAGAAATTTGTATTTGCACATGAACAAGATTACGGGTTCAATCCCGCCTGAATTAGGTAAGTTGGAGAAGCTTACAAGCTTGCTTTTATGGGGAAATTTGATTACGGGACCTATACCCGCCAATATTTCAAATTGTTCGTCGTTGGTTGTTCTCGATGCCTCGGCTAACGACATTTCGGGTGAAATCCCTGGTGACTTGGGGAAACTATTGGGTCTAGAACAGCTTCATCTGTCCGATAATTCTCTCACGGGTTCGATTCCATGGGAATTGAGCAATTGTACGAGTCTAACTGCTCTTCAGCTAGATAAGAATCAGTTATCGGGTCCGATTCCATCACAGCTTGGTGATTTGAAATTCTTGCAAAGTTTCTTCTTGTGGGGTAATTTGGTATCGGGAACCATACCGTCTTCATTTGGTAACATATCCGAACTTTACGCTCTCGATCTTTCAAGAAACAAACTTACAGGTTCAATCCCCGAAGAAATTTTCAATTTGAATAAGCTAAGTAAGCTTCTTCTTCTCGGGAATTCGTTATCAGGTGAGTTGCCTAGGAACATTTCAAAATGTCAATCTCTAGTCCGATTAAGGCTTGGAGAGAATCAGTTATCTGGACAGATTCCAAAGGAGATAGGCGAATTGCAGAACCTCGTGTTCCTTGACTTGTACACAAATCACTTCAGTGATAATCTCCCCGCCGAGATAGCTAACATTACAGTTCTCGAGCTTTTGGACGTGCACAACAACCACATAACTGGAGAAATCCCATCTCAGTTAGGGGAGCTTGTTAATTTAGAGCAGCTCGATCTTAGCAGAAATGGCTTCACGGGTGAAATTCCTCGGAGTTTCGAGAATTTCAGTTACTTGAACAAGCTCATTCTTAACAATAATTTACTTACGGGGTCCATTCCAGTATCGATTCGGAATTTGCAGAAGTTAACTCTACTTGATTTGAGTTTCAACGGTTTCTCCGGTGAAATCCCTCCTGAAATCGGATATCTTACGAGCTTGACGATTAGTTTGGACTTAAGCTCCAATTCTTTCACAGGTGAAATTCCCGAAGCAATGTCGGGTTTGGCACAGTTACAATCGCTTGATCTTTCTCGTAATATGCTTTATGGAGGCATTGAAGTTTTGGGTCTATTAACAAGTCTAACTTCCCTGAATATCTCCTACAACAACTTCTCGGGTCCTATCCCGATAACTCGGTTTTTCAGGAGTCTAAGTTCAAATTCTTACCTCCAGAATCCAAAACTCTGCGAATCCCTTGATGGGTTTACTTGTTCTTCGGGTATAATTCAAAAAAGC
This sequence comes from Akebia trifoliata, assembly GCF_017979445.1. Lineage (NCBI taxonomy): Eukaryota > Viridiplantae > Streptophyta > Magnoliopsida > Ranunculales > Lardizabalaceae > Akebia > Akebia trifoliata. Next base: position 14,198,533 of record NC_141376.1, on the reverse strand, counting down.
GGACTAAAATCCGCCAAAACGGTAGCTTTAATCTCCGTGACTGTTACGTCCTTAACAATGGCGGTTCTTGCATCTTGGATTCTTATTGCTCGGAACAGAAGGTACATGGCGGAGAATTCCTCGGGTTCATTGATTTCCTTGTCAGGGGCCGAAGATTTCTCGTATCCATGGACATTCACCCCATTTCAGAAGCTCAATTTCACAATTGAGAACATATTGGATTGCTTGAAAGACGAGAATGTGATTGGGAAAGGGTGTTCGGGGATTGTCTATAAGGCCGAGATGCCTAACGGGGAATTGATTGCAGTTAAGAAACTTTGGAAAACAAAGAGGGAAGAAGAACCCGTGGATGCTTTTGCCTCAGAAATTCAAATTCTTGGACACATTCGTCATCGGAACATTGTGAAACTCTTGGGTTACTGTTCGAATAAGTGCATTAAGCTTCTTCTCTATAACTATATCTCGAATGGAAACCTACAACAACTGTTGGAGGGGAATCGAAACCTGGATTGGGAAACCAGGTACAAGATTGCTGTTGGGTCCGCGCAGGGCCTCTCTTATCTTCATCATGATTGTGTGCCAGCGATTCTTCATAGGGATGTTAAGTGCAACAATATACTTTTGGATTCCAAGTTCGAGGCTTATTTGGCGGATTTCGGACTGGCAAAGCTTATGAACTCTCCGAATTATCACCTTGTCATGTCCAGAGTTGCTGGGTCTTATGGGTATATTGCACCAGGTAAGCTCAAGCTTACCCGATCTTCCATTTCTTTACATTGATTTCTATTTTAAATGCTTATGCACATTGTTGGCAAAACTTTCGTTTTTCTTAAAAATATGAACTCTTTCAATTCTTTTTGTGTTACTTTAGTGCTAGACTTTGAAAATTTATAGGATAGATTTGGTGCACATTATCTTCTCGATTGTTCTAATCTCAACATTGGTGTCTCTTTTCTTATTTTGCTGCATAGATTTGCGGCTGTCTGCAGTTTTGATTTTCTTGGTCAGAAAACTATATTACCCAATGTGTCCAATGACTTCATAACAGAAAATGGTGGTCTCACCAATGCTTATAAGCTATAACTTAAAACTATCGAGTGTATTTTCCTCCACTCTCGGGTGTATCATACCCCAGTTAAGCTCCGTGACCCTCTTATATTCGTAGTTCTCCCCCTCTCCAATAGATCGATCTTTTGGAGTAGTTGGTTGGTTAATATGGTATCAGAGCATTAGGTTCGTATAGGTCATGGGTTTGATTCTTTCCACCCTTATGGGTGAGGGGGAGTATTTGAGTGTATATTTTCCTCCACTCTCGGGTGTCTCATACCCCAGTTAAGCCCCGTGACTCTCTTATATTCAGAGTGCTCCCCATCTCCAACAGATCGGTCTTTTGGGGTAGTTGATTGGTTAACAATAACAACTATGCTCTTTTAGAGAGTACACCTTATATATATATAATTAATATATATATATATATATACCCCAGTTAAGCCCCGTGACTCTCTTATATTCATAGTGCTCCCCATCTCCAACAGATCGGTCTTTTGGGGTAGTTGATTGGTTAACAATAACAACTATGCTCTTTTAGAGAGTACACCTTATATATATATAATTAATATATATATATATATATATTCCCAATTACCCATTACTTGACCTGTTTAATTTTCTCTTTTGGCAATGTAGTAATTCATAATTGATTGAATTTCTTAAATATTTGGTGTAATTTCAATTCTATTGTCTTTACAGAGTATGGGTATACTATGAACATAACAGAGAAGAGCGATGTCTATAGCTATGGGGTGGTCTTGTTGGAGATTCTCAGTGGTCGAAGTGCTGTTGAGCCCCAAATTGGTGATGGGCTCCACATAGTTGAATGGGTGAAGAAGAAAATGGGGAGCTTTGAGCCTGCTATAACCGTATTAGATTCAAAGCTACGTGGTCTACCCGATCAGATGGTGCAAGAAATGCTCCAAACACTAGGAATTGCTATGTTTTGTGTGAACTCGGCCCCATCGGAGCGACCCACTATGAAGGAAGTGGTGGCATTGTTAGTGGAGGTGAAGAGCCCACCTGAAGAATGGGGGAAGACTTCTCAACCTCTCATAAAGCAGTCATCAAACCAAAGCTGAATGATTCTTTTCTTAGTTTTAATTTCTAGGAATTATGTCTCAATGAAGGATTTTCTTTCTTTCCCAAGAGAAAAAGAGAGAGCTGTTATAAAGGGAAATGGGTGATGGGGGCTTTGGGTTGTGTTGTTTGGTATTGATGGTGGTGTTGGTTTGTTGTACAGTTCAAAACAATTAGGTGATTTGATTTACTTTATTTTCATATTTTTAGTTTTTTTTTTTAATTTCTCTTATTAATTTCCTTCTTGTTGATTATGTGGTTGGTGTTCTTTGAGAGGGACTTGACACTGGGCATTTGAGTTCTAAGGGAGGTCCGTCCTTTCATATTGGTTGGGAACACATGTAGTGCCATGTCTTGTTATGAACACAAGGGTACTTTCATGTGCCTGGTGCCCCGCCAAGTTGGGGTGAAAAGTTGAAATGCCACCCATTGTTTTAAGGAAGCCTATCCTCTGTGGTACTATTTTCCTGTTGTTCCTCATCGATCAGTTGGACAGTTGAGAGAGCACCATGGAGTTTAGTGACCGCTCTTTTACAATCCATTTGATCAAAGCTTAAAAAGATTTTTTTTTTCCAAATCTGATCTAAGTCTTGATCTGTACATGATTGATGCGTTAGGTCTTATTTTTATTTTTTTGGCATGACCTCTCCAATACTACAGGGAACTATAGTAAAATAGTAAAATAGAGGATCCGGTCCCTTGTTTTAAACCCCACGATTTATCCCCATCGATTGTGATCTTTCATGAGAGATTAATAGTAAATTATGTATATATCCTTGTCTTTAATTTGTTGTCAAAATCCTTGATTTTTTTTTCTTCTTCTAAGAATCTGTTCTCCAATAAGAAAAATTATAAAATAATCATTTCAACCTCTTGCCAATAACCCTTGATTTTTCTTATCAAAAAGCCATTATCTTCAACATTCTTCAAAATGCTATTTTGTTCTTCAACTTTGAGGATTGGACTCTAGAGGTTGAATATGATAGGTTTTCCAAAATGAGGGCATTTTGGTATAACTGTTTTTAAGTTTATTATGGAAGACCAAAGTCAGGGGGCACTATTTCTTAAGTTTTACAACCTGGGTTATCTCTAATTTTTCACCATAACCTAGAGGGTACCCTCAAAATTACCCAGAAAAAAATGACTCTTTTACTTGTAGGCCCTTGATAGGACTATACAGTTACCACAGGTATGTAATCTCATGTTTTGTTTTGGGAGCCTAGAAAGAGAGAAATCAACTCACCACATATATCTGATTTGTAGGCCCTACAAAACAGGCTAAAGGGAGACATAGAAGAACAGACCATGCTTCAACTCCCCTCCCCTCCACATGCATGCAAAGCATGGTTAGACTATGACTTGTCTCTTTCTCTCAAAACCATTCTTCACTATGGCCCATAACTCTCCTTTTTCACCCACAACAAGTGCCTGCCACAAGAAGATACAAATTCAATTTTTTCCATCTATTTCATTTGCTACCTCTATAGAGAGAATAAGAGACCAATTTTGAAGTCTCCAATTTACTTTGCAGTCTAAACAACCAAATAATGACCAATGTCTCTTAAAAGTTAGGGTACAACTTATAATTACTAGAATAATTAATGAAATTAGATGCACATCAAATAAGGATCTAGACGCACCCAAAAAAACAAAAAAATGGATTCTCAATTCTCAAACTAAGTAGATACCATGACAATCCAATAACACATTTTTTTTTGTCTTTCTCCTTTTGGTTAAGTGGTAGTCACCAAGTCAGGGAATGCCCCTTGTTTATCCCCTCAGAAAGAATGGTTCAGATTCAATTTTGTGCGCACTTAAGGAACAATTTCAATGGTGTTGTCTTTTCTCTTCTCTCTTAAGAATAGCCCTTCAATTTTATTATATTTTCTTGTCAACTCCCTTTTAATAATATCACTCCAACTTTATTTTCTTTCCTCTTTTCCCCCTTTTCCAACAATACTTTCACAATAAAAACACCTTACCCTTCTACTCTTTTTTTAATAATACCCTTTTAATTTTATTATTTTTCTGATTTTACTCCTTAACCCGATGATGATTGTGTTATAGGCATGGGCAAACTCTAATATAAGAAATTGTTTCCACTATTAAGTACTGCACACTCTCATTAAAAAACTTATAGGGGTTGAGATCAAAGAAATAAAAGTATCTCAAATCAAAATAATAAAAAAATCTATTTTTAATTTTTTTTCGTGTTTAATACATAAATAATCCTCTACCTCTTTAAAAAGCCAAAAAAAAGAAAGAAAAAAAGAAGAAGAAAACTTCGGTAAAATAAGGGTGTTTTTTTAATAAAAATGCAGTAGATAGGATGGTTATGTAAATCTCTCGTTAATTTATTTAAGAAATACGTATTTGATTGCAAATAATTTGATGAATTTACCTTTATGCCCTCGAGTTGAATGTAAGTTCATTGGAAGGATGAATAAAATAGAAAAATCCTAGTGAACTTCTCTCTCAAAGAAGATGAAAACATCCTAATATTTGCCTTTATTCTTAACTTTTTAAAACTTTGGAAGAAAAAAAATCCTAACAAGTTTTTAATTTTAATTCTTCATTCAAAATAGGAATAAGAATAACAATTATCTAAAAATTAGATGAAGAAGAGAAAGAAATTCTTGATAGGTACTCTTATGGGATTTAGTGATTTGTTATTATACTAGAGTTTGCCTTAGCTTATGACACGGGCAATCTCTCTAGGGTAGAAGAGGAAAGATAGTAAAATTAGAATGATATTATTGAAAAATGGGATAAAAGAGGAAAGATAGTAAAATTGAAAGGATATTATTGACAAGGGGGGAGGAGGGGAGGAGAAGAAAGATAATAAAGTCAAAGGGGGTGAAGATGAAAGGTAATAAAGTAGGGTAGTGTAGACTTTATTTGACTGCAGCTACAGTGAGACATTTATACCCCATAACTATAGCTGGAGTGGGACCAACCATTGTCATAGTCCAATTACAAGAATGCAACTTAGTAGGAACAATTACACAATGCTGGTCATAATCCAATTTTTTCTTGAACATCTCAAATTTACCCTTTTTATTTTTTTGCCCGAACCCCAACTTAGTGACTATGGCCACACATTGAGAACTTCATTTAGTCTCGAAGAAATATTTACATGAGCACTCGTGGCTGCTTCATTACAACATGGGAAACTGAAGAATATATGAAGAGAGAATTGAGAAGGAGAATGTGGTTGATAGGGGAGAATGGGGAAGGGGACAGGATTGTGAAGTGAACGTGGCCTGTTTATCCATCCTTTTCGAACTACATCTCTTGAGGGGCCTTGAGAATGTCTTGGCATCAGGAAAAAAAAAAAAGAAGGGAAATTAAAACAGATACCATGAATTTAGACCCATTTTTTGGAAATATTCTCAGGGGACCCAAGATATTGGTTTCAGACCACTATTTTGACTAACAGAGAAAATGATGAAAGTGAACAAAACTACATTAATGCTTGCTGATCTTAACTTCTTCTCCCAGTTTTGTCAATCCTTTCTATGTCCAGTCGAGGTTGGACCACCGTCCTATGGTCCTCACTTGGAGATCGCATAGGCTAATGGCCCTAATCAATATTCATATACATGATACAACAACCATACATTAGAGATATAAAAAAAAGAAAAAATTATGAATTAAGAAAAAATTATGAATTATTCTAAGTTTTTTTTTTTGCTTTCAATATAATTATTCCAAGTCCTAAGACATGCATTAGGCCCATTAAGACATGCATTGGGCTCACATGAAAAACAGGTTTAGCCCAACTGAATTCCACTCACAATATGGGTCTTTCTTGTTTTAACCCATTGATCCAGCCAATGTGGACGCTTCTCTAAGCTATGCCCCTGCAGCTCTTAATTTGAGCCAATGTTGAATTGGATAGTTCCCAAGTGTTTACTCTAGAAAGTGGGTTATACATTGGAAAGTTACATTTAAGTACAACAACAAAGCTTTATCCCAAAGAATTGGGGTTGGCTAAATGAATCTTGTTCATCGATTCCACTCAATCCAAAATTATGACTTGTCAGCCAGCCTTCATAAGACAGGTGTTTGTGCATCAAGAAGGGATGGGAGAATATTATTCTGGTTGGATTTAAGTGTTGAAAGATAGTAACATGGTGGTTTGTTCTTTTGCTCGTAGAAAAGTCAATCTGAATACATACGACATCCTGCGATTGGTTAATTTAGAATTCTATAAAATCTGAAATTGATTTTTCTATGTACAAAAAAATTGTTCTACGATTCTACTTGTTAGGCCAATGTTTGCTATTATCACATGAGGGCTTTTCACCCAATGCTTGAGACGGGTATTATAGTGTAAAATGGTCACTACATAGAAAGAATTAAAATTCCATCCAAGTAAACTTACAAAGAAAGAAAAATTCTGTACTGATTTTAGAGGAAGAGTTTACACTTTATTAGTTTATGGATTAAGAGAGAGAAGCATGGTTTTACATCTCGTCCGAGATCGCCGAGTCATCTCGATCTCATTTAGCAATAATACAGATATATACACTGTGTCTCAACGTTCACATCATCTCCTGAGATAAACAAGATGTCTTGCATTGGACGATATTTTTTAAGAGTGCAACTTAGTTCAATTTGAGAGGTCAAATTGGAATTGAACTGACATAGGCCAGTTCCACCAAATAAGAACCAGAACCAAACCGAACCAAATTCCATTGGAACCAACCCAAACCGAACTAAAGTCGGTTTGGTTTGGTTTGGTCATATGAGTTGCTAATATTATATAAATTGTAAGTAACAGTTTTTAATGAAAATACAAACATATAATAAACAAAAAATTTCATACAATAAATCACTAATCTAAAAAATCATTAATTTATGTCCCAACTCCTAAAATAATTCATAATAATTATTATATATATATATATATATATATATATATATATATATATATATATATTTATTTATTTATTGTATAAGGGTTTGGTTCTATAAAAACTCGATCCAAGAACCGAACCAAATTGATCGGTTCTCCATTTTCATAATCCAGAATCGAACCGCAACTTGTTCTAAACCAAACCAAGACAAACCACCCCAAAGCTATCGGTTTGATTCGGTTCTCAGTTCAAACTGGATCAAGTTGCTTTCTTAATATTTTGAAAATCTCGGTCGAGTCAGTAAAACTCTGATGAGTCAACTGGGATTTTTATTAAAATAATTAATTTCTTTTTAGAATTTAAATAATTATGATGTGATTAAAACATGATTTTATGATTAAACATTTTCTAATTTAGCTTATTTTATTAAAAAGTTATAATTATTTAAATTTAAATATATGTAAATCAATCATTATAAACTGACTTAAATGGATTGTCTCGTCCGAGACAACTCAGTCTCGCCCATGGACGAGACCAGACGTAAAACCGAGTTTTGAAACTATGGAGAGAAGTGTTTCTATCTAAAAATTCTATGAAATTGTGCATGTCAACTCTTCTGATAAACATTATATTGGGTATATACTTTGTCAAATTGAATCGGATTAAGTCTAACCAGGAAATATTGATTTTTTAGATAAGATCGAATTAGATCCCGAACAACACATAATTATATCAAGCCGATCTGGGTCTAATAAATTTCCTAACGATAACAATCCGATCCATTGAGAGTCCTAATATATATCCAATCTTTAGTGAAGAGGGTTTAGTTTGGAACTACCAAAACCACCTTATCTTTCAACTTGGAAGTAGGAACCAAAGTCAATCTTAATCCACTAACCCTAACCACTCCATGCAGCAAGCACTAACTACATCTACATAAGCCCAATTGCACCCATAGACACAAGCACACCAGCTTCTCTAGGTGCACCCCATCACAAGCACAGCTCAGGCCAACCTATATTAGGTATCGCAACCCTTCTCTTCGCCTCGTTGCACTAATTATGCGTGCGTTCCGTTCACGTTCAAGGGGATGGCGTCATTGGTGTGGCTGTTATGGCTCCTCATTCTCATCTGAACCAGTCATTCAACTCGATACAGAAGCAAACCTACTAAGAACCACAAAGGTTTATCAGATTCAATGGGGTGACAACAAAGAAGGCGTCATTGAAGGAGAACAAGTTGGAGGAAAAGGTTCTGTTTGGCAGAAGAACATACTTATGGGCAAGAAATGCCAGCTTCCGGACTATTCTGGTGTAATCGTTTACGACTCAGCCGGACAAATTATTACTTCTTCGGGCATTTCTAGTGTTTCTCTCTCCTTGCAGTCATGAGAGAATGCAAGCTCTCTGTCATGGATTTGTGCAAAAATGTTGTTGGTTTGGTTACTAAGTAAACATTGATGTTGTGACAGGAAGGGAGGATTGGGGTACTTTTTGAGGAAATTACTAAAACAGTTATGTATTTTGTCAAAATTATTGAATCAGCCATGTTGTTTAATATTTATGAAAACAGTCTTATACCCGATTTTGTAATTTCATTTTTACAAAAATTGTTATTGGATGTATGGTTGAATACTTGAATGTAGGATCACAGTAAATATGTAAATAGGTAATATGATAGTATGCATTATATACCATTTTGGTAGAAGTAAATAATTATAAAACCTATTATATATGAACATGAATATTTTCATCAACATAAAATTATATATGACTGGCACTGTAATTTTTGCAAAATACTCATCTTTTTGGTTAAGAATCATGATCAGGTTGTACATGACATGTTTTGATTGAAGTTTAAAACACATCTGACCCCCTAAACAAGTCATTTTTTACGTTGCGAAGTCCAATGTATTTAATCTCTAACCAAAATGTTGAGTGTGTATTTTCATCCATACTCCAATTAAACCCCATGACCCTCATATATTCATAGTTCTCCTCCTTTCAAATTGATCGGCCTTTTGGACATGTAGACATCTTTTATTGTTATAGGAGCAAGACACCGTTTTGGAGTGCGACTCTTTAATTAAACACCTAAAAATTTAGATATAAGATCTGAATTTTTACTCACAGCTCAACGTGTGTTTTACATATGAGGCCATCAAATAAAGAGAGGATATTTCTCTCTCTTGCCCACGGATAAATTGATACCCCCACGATTTTTGAAAGAAATCTTCTCTCTCTAGTTTACTTTCTATACGAAATCTTCCTTTTCCATGACAGCCGTTCAAACAATTTGAATAATTTACAATTATGCATGATTAGGTTCGTATAACATCCTAAATATATTAAAAAGAAAAAAAGAAGAAAAAAAAAATATAGCAAAAAATACACAATAAACATTCTATTGGCACTCCAACTTTTACTTATTTTCAATCATTCCCCTTATTTTCTTTAATTTTAATTGAAGTATAATTAATAAGTAATAGTTGTGGGGCCAATAATAATTCTCTTAATTACAATAACCTGTAGTATTCTAAATAGAATTTTATAGGATATTTTACCTAAAAATAATACAAACATATATGATATTTTAAATTATTTCTCAGGAAAATAAAAAAAACAATAGAGATTCTATTGGAATCCCAATTTTTACTTATTTTCAATCATTCCCTTATTTTCTTTATTTTTAATTGGGATATAATTAATAAATAATAGTTGGGAAGCCAATAGTAGCTCTCTTAAAATAAACTTGGCATTATTTAAATATAATTTTATAAGATATTTTATCTAAAACTAATACAAATATATATGATATTTAAAATTTTTTCTCCTGGGAAGAATTGGATAGTAGCATGCTTTCAGCCTTTGCATGGTTGCTATTCTTAATTTCTAATTTCATTAGGATTAGAGAAGTTTGAATAATTTTTATGTGTAATCTATTTAATATTTTTTGGTTAGTATTTATGATTCAGATTCAGTAGAACCCTTAATTGATGGTAAAACGTTATGTTAAGCCTCATTTTTCTTTCTTTTTTAATAGGCCGAATACTTTTGCCATTTGCTTCAACCTCTTAGCTAGATCACTTTGAATTGTTTGTTTTGTCCAAAGATGATAGAACACATCCCAATTAGAATTAAGAAAATAGTTGAGAATAAGTAATGGATGGGTTGCCAATAGAAACCAAGTTTTTATAAATTTTTTTATTATTATCTCAAAATGAATCCTTGGAAGCTACCTTCCCTAATCTTTGGGTTAGGAACTATGAATATAGGGAAGAATTTTAGTTTCTTCTAATATCTCATATTTACCAAAAAAAAATTTATTCTTAATAAATTAATTGAATATGAACTCAGAAATAAAATATATAATAAAAAGAAAAATGAAATGAATTATAAATGAAACTATCATGAAAATTATATGGAAAAGAAAATATTGTGTGCAACTCAAAAATAATGTGTCATAAATAAAATATATTTGAATTTAAAAAAAAATAAACTTATCATAGACTTGTCAAGAGAATTGCTTATAAAAACACATTTAAGTTAAATACATTTAATAATGAAAAACAAGAAGAAAAAAATATTTAAAGAAAAAAAATAAACAAATTATGAAACATAAACCAAGAATCTCATATAAACCTACATCATAAACCATGATCCCAGCAGTTCATATTTAAAAGTTTGGGACAATTTAAACTTAATTTGTGATTAGAAGGAATTAGATGTTTCCATAATTTAACCTTGAAATTTTCATAAACTCATCAATATCAACAAAATAATAATAATAATAATAATTGAAGAACTAGTAATCTTGTAATTTGGACTACCACACAAGTGTTCGATGTCCAATTGCTACTCATTTGTATAAGCCTGTAAAAATAGAACAAAGGAAAGTGATAAATCTGATAATATTTATTAAACCAAATTTAATCTATTAATAATAATAAGTTAGTACAAAAATAACTATATACAATTGGATTTCGGGAAGACTCTCCAAAGTCCAATATTTTGGTTGATGGCATCGATTTATTTCATGGTCTATCACTTGTTTGTAAAAAAAATAGATAAAGATATTCAATCCACTGTATATTTTCATTGAATTAATCGAAAATGCATATTTAACAAACTTGTGAATATAAAAATGGGCCTTCACATGACACCAATGGTTGGTTGATGGGTCTATGCTGATGATATGGATCACCTTGAATGAAAGGATTGTTTGGATACCCAAATATATTGGAATTAAAGTGAGTGCTTTGTAATAAGGCTCTAAAACGCTAGAAAATAAAGTGAATTGTGTTAACTTCAAACTAACAAAAACTAAACCTTAAGTAATATATATATATCCCGTTCGACACCCAACATTTTGCCCAACATGTTTTGTCCTACATGGGTTAGAAGTTTTGGAATAGGGTGATTTTTGGTGAAGATGATCTTTATGGTGAGGAGATCATCCTCACCAAAAATCAGCCCATTCCAAAACTTCTAACCCTATCACAAATGGTTTACAAAAAATGGACGGTCCACGATTTTCAACTTGTAAACATGTGATTAGAAGTTTTGGAATGGGCTGATTCGCCAAAAATCATCCCATCCCAAAACTTCTAACCCATGTAAAACAAAACATGTTGGGCAAAATGTTGGGTGCTGAACATTTCCCATATATCTATATATATATAATTGAAGATAATATTTTACTCACAACTGGTTGGTTCATCTGATTTAAAACTGGCCCAAAGTTTATTTTATGTTGTGGTAACTCTACATAGGCCTGTATTTAGCGTCATAACACCAAGCTCCAAAAAATATTAGTACGTCTAGAAGAAAAAATATCAAATCATATAAAATAGTTGAATGTTTACATGATTGGATTGTGTATTTATGACCGGTTCAACCAAATGATCTTGCTCGTTGCGTTGTTCCCCTGACATACTTAATGATTAGTAAAAAATTTAATTATGCTTATTCTTAATCAATGTTAAATGATTAAAAAATAATTCATCCTTAGTAATATAGACACCTCAATTTGATCGAACAAACCCAAGAGCTCATTCGAATATAGTATTGTGGGTCAAATCAAGAGAATTTCGATCAATCATGTGGATCCAACTCAAATCAATCAAGAAAATTAGATTTAATAAAAAAAATTGGTTTTTACTTGGTAGTACCTACCAAACCACCAAGCATAGAGATAGCATGGCGGTTTGGTACATATGGCCAAGCCATTTTTTGTTCTAACATTTACTTTGGTGATGTTCAGGTTTAATTTGCCTTGGCTGTACCTAGTGTACATCCAAATCCCAAGTATGCTCGAATTTTCACTAGAAAAATTATTTTTTAATCTTTTTCTAATTTTACTTCTACCCATGCGAAAACCCTCATAATTTCTTCCATCTAGGGTTTTTTAGTTAATCACTTATTCTCCTAATCTTAACTCAAAGTCTTGCTTGGTCTTCACTTAAGGTCAATTACCTTTTTTAACTTTGATTTGTTGGGACTCATTAAAAGCAAATCCCTCTTCTACCCTTCTTCAAAGTTCAAAGAGTTTCCATGGCATTCAATGTAAATTAACTATATTTTAAAACCATGACTACTTTGTCCTCCTTAGAGAATTCTCTAGAATTTGCACTTAATGACTTTTTAATTTATAGTTTATTGGAGATTATATCAAGGAAAGTGACTAAATAGGCAAAAAATTTATCATCTAATTACATGTCATTTTACTTGGTTCCCTTATAATTGACTCAAAGCCAAAGTCTTAGAACCACTCTACCCCTCCTGAAGAATTCCCTAGAAACTATTGACTTTTACTAACCTATCCCTTAATCATCATGATTGGTAAAACTTATACGTGAGTGAAAGACCATTAAGACGAAGGAGCTGAGGAGTAATTGTGATTTTTCATGAAAGTTTTTGTGAAATTATTAGGAACTTGAAGATTTATGATTAATTTATTCCTAAGAGTATCCTAAAATCCTAAAAATAGGAGACCTTTCCAAGGAAAAAAAATGAAGAACTCATTTTGTGATTTAAAATTCTGCCGAAATCTCTCCCAAACCTTTTTAACCTTCTTATTCTCTTAAACCTCTCTCAAAATTCATAGAAGAAAAATCCAAGAAGAAAACCAAAGTGAGAGAAGTTCTAGTTCAAAACCCCCACTCTAATCCCCCATTTTATATTATCCCCTTTCTTTAGTTTCAAGCAATTTTACTTTATTTACTCAGTGTAGTTCTTTAAATTCTTAGTAAGAGGTTTGGGGGTGGAGAGTAATCTCTCCTATTGGTGATCTCCCTTATTAAGTCATCAATAAGCTCTTTGAGAATATTAGATCAAGATGCTTTACTTTTATTTACTTTCATGCAATTTAAATTTTATAGCATAGTTGTTTTACATTCCATCTAATTTTGTTACAAATTTAATTTCTTAGACTACATGTGTATTTTCTTTTTTTCCTTGGTGGCAATAGAGTTAGAGAGTAATCCTTCTTAGGAGGTAATATTCTCTTGTTAAGTCTACCCCATGCATACACTCACCTATAAAGTGGTTACAAGTTAGGATGTAGGTTTTCATAAGTTTATATCCAATCTTTAAAGCTAACAAAAATAGTTCAAAAATAAACAAAATCTCATGTATGTAGTCTTAATTCCTACAAAAAAATCTAGCAAGCACCTACTTTTAATAGGGGTTTGCTCATTACTTTAATTTAATTGTTTTTGAGAAATAAACTATAGTCAATTTTTTTAAAACTTCCTCTATTTTTAAAATTAAAAAAAAAAATGAGTTTCTAATCCCACCTTTAGTCAATTAATGGTAACCATCTTAGGATGGGAGAGACAAGATGTCTAACACCTTCCTTGTCTCTCAACCGAACTTCCTTACTAAAGAATCTTTAGGAAGACTTTTCCCTATACTTTGGATATGATAGTCACTACAAGCTAAATAAAAACATAAATTTTAAAACATTCTTTTTATGATGCTTATTCATGCCTTAATTGAATAATGACGACTCCTAAATCCATGTAGATGAATTGAAAACCCCAAAGGTTTTGAAACATGTATCTACAAGTAATATACACTTACCGAATATAGATTCTACTTTTGTTGAAACACGATCTTTCTTTTTCTTCCTCTTTTTTTTCAACGCATTCTTTATTCGACCTAGGTTGACCAACATGTTTTTTACTTATGAGATTCTGTAATGTCTCATCTAAATCTGACTGACATGAATCATTATATTCAACTCGAACATTGATAAATGTTGTACCATGTTTCTTAGTATCTTCAAAAGAATCCACTTTCGTTATCATATTCAATATTTCATATTTAACTAAAGTATACTTTTTTTTTTTTGAAGCAGATGCTTTTGCCATCTAAGTTTGAGTAAAGTGGGATAATTCACTATACCTCTTAGTGAATAATGGATCCAAGCCAGACTAGATTACTTCTCCACGAGAATCATATACGAGTTGGGTCGTAAAATACATGGTCCATCTTGATAAGTAATATTGTGAAGGAATACTTGATATCTCAAGTTCATTAAATAACTTTAAAATATGTGCGCATAATATCCCTTGAAATTCAATTTCCTTGCAACTACAACTTATTAATTGTTTTGAAGGTACATATGTAAGTGAGCGAATTCTAACATTTGGTTTTCAAAAATTTTCTTATAGTATAACAACGTGTTGTTCCATCATCACTACACGATATCAACTTTAAAACAAGAAGTTTCTTTAATTCACCTTGAAAACTTTGAAATATCTTCCTAGTGTATTTGATTGACGCTTCACGTTCAACCCCCTATTTAGTTAACAAAACAGGGCTTATGGTCTCGTATTCATAACCATGATTTCTTCCTTGAGACGATGATCAGCTAATGCCTTTTCAAATTGAGATACAAACTTTCTTAGAATGTGAATTCTCATGAATTTTTTTTTTCAAAAATTTGTTAATGTTGTCACTTCTTTAGGTGGTTGTCATGCTTATACAGAAATGAACTCGATCATAGACTTCTGTCAATTTTTCCTTCAATAAATATAAATTTTGAAGCCATTCATTATTATGTAACTCATAAGTTGAAAGTAACAATTCCCAACTCTTTTCAAACTCTTCGATGGTCCTCGGATCATATATACATATTATTAGATCTCTTGCGAACATCTTAAATTGATTGAACACACTTGGTAGATGTTTTGTTGCATTTTGATATATATGTCACAAACATAATTGATGGTGAGTTTCAGGAAACATTTGGTTGATGGCATTGACAATCATTGCAGCTTGATTAGTAAAAATCATCTTAGGTTATTTTCCACCCATAACCCTTAAAAAAGTTTGGAACAACCACACAAATGACTTTGTCGTCTCATAGTCAAGTAAACCACAACTAAATAAAATTATTTGCCCATGGTAATTGGAGCATAAATTATATTATAGTTGTTTGTTTTGTATGTAGTGTCGAAACATACAACATCTCTAAAATTTTTGTAATCACACATTTACTTAGGATCAACAATAAAACAACTACAAATTTGATTTTCCTCATCAGTTCGAAGCTTGTTAAAAAAAAACTTGTTTGTTAAATATTATATAAGACACTGTGAATCTCCTTTACTTAAAAACTTATTACGTTTCTTAGAGATGAGATTATAACAATCAAATTGTGTAAAATTTAGATTCTCGGTCCCACCCACTTCTGTGCTTAAATAAGAATATATATCCGTTATCTTGATTCTTGATGATCTCATATTTTGTATGAGATCAGCCTAAGCCACCTCTATATGTCGATGAGATCTTAGGAATTTTAAATGTGTATTTTTTGATTTCTCAAGCACGTGATTGTGTTCTTCTAAAAAGTCAGTCACCATATACTTATTTGATTATGTTTGAAACTTTAATGTTGGTGATGTCATGCAACCAGATCTGCGTTCATCCTCTTTTTTGTTGGGGTCAATTTCTTTAAGTATGTTCCTTCTAAAGAACAACGTAAATTTCTTCTTTGTTCTATCCCTTTCGTCCTGTACTTGATTTTTTTTCGAATGTTGAAACCGACCTTCATTACATAAGCATTATAAAAATGATATGCTTCATCATTTGCATTGAATAACATCCCAACTCGAGGAATATGTTCAATCTTTTTCGATTTTTCCTCTATCCTTAACTCATCATTTAATTTTTTTCACACTTTCACCATCTTCAATCCTCATCTAAAAATAGAAGTTGTTAGTATCTAAATGGAGGTCGAAGTCTTTAATTAAAAGAAAAATCTCAATATGTGAAAATTTATGAAAGAATAAATTTTTTATATATTAATTTTAATAATTAAATATTTTAACATTTTTTTTTTATAAATTTTACAGAGTTATTATATTCCAATATCTCTATTTAAAAAAAAAAAATCATTATATTACTTAAAAAAAAAAGTTTTTTCTTATATTTTAAAATATTATCCCATTCTTCCCATGAGAAATAATTTAAAATATCATATATGTTTGTATCATTTTTAGGTAAAATATCCTATAAAATTCTATTTAAAATAATACAAAGTTTATTTTAAGATAACTACTATTGGCACCCCAACTACTACTTGTTAATTATAACCCAATTAAAAATAAAGAACATAAGAGAATGATTGAAAATAAGTAAAGGTTGGGGTGCCAATAGAATCTCTATTTTTTTTTTTTTTGTTAGATTATTTTTATTTTTAATTTAGGATTTAGGATGTTAATTATATGAACCTAATCATAATTGTAAACAACTACTCAAATTGTTTGAACAGGTGTTATAATGTTGAGATTATAATTTGAACCTATCCTTGATAATGTTTGAACAATGTATTTTAATCTTTATTTGGGGTGTAATAAGTAAAAGTTAGGGTGCTAACAACAGCTCTCTATTTTAAAGCTTTGTTGCAACTATTGATTTATTATAAAAGCATAAAAGAACAAAGCATGTCAGATTACATTTCAATAGTCCATCCATTATGTCAAATAGCTTACTTAATTTTACCATATGATTTTAATTATGAAAATTCGACTAGGGGCAGAGCCGACTGAAGTCTAAGGAAAAATACTAAATCTTTTTTGTTCCTCCCTAATCCCAAACAACCTACCAAAATTCAAAATAGATTAATCTAACTAAGAAAATTGGAAAGAGAGAGAGAGAGAAAAAAATCACCTTTATGGATGGTTTCAGCTTTCCTCTTTGATCCTCTTCTATAGATGATTTCTTCTTTGAGAAAAGAATTATAGAAATTTTTTGAAATGGATTTTAGGATTTCTTTGGTTCTTCCATTTTAATCTTTCTTTGTCTCCAATTTTTAAGATGATTTTAAATAAAAATTAATACCCTCATGATAATTGCAAATTTTAGCAAACGAAATAAATTAGCATCTCAAAAAATCAGATTAGGGTTTTTGGCGAAATTTCAAGGGTTTCTTTGTTGCAGTTCATAGAGGGAAAGAGGAGAGAGAAAGAGGGAAGAATCACATGGGAAGAGAATGAGGGGAGGGAGAGAAGGGTTTTTTTTTCCAAAATCGTGGGGTATTAATTTACCCGCCGGCAAGAGTGAGAAATATCCTCTCTTTATTTGATGATGTTACATTTGCCATATGTAAAACACACATTGGGGTGTGAGCAAAAAATCATTGGGTGAAACACTATGTAATACACGATTCGTGTTTAGGAATATTTACATTATTTATAGTAACAAAATCATTTAAATGGCTTGTTCAGTTTTGAAAGAACATAAATCAATTCCCATGGACTTCTTTCCCATTTGGAGAGAACATTGGACATATCTTGAAACTTTTTTCCCCTTTCAAAGAGGGGAAGAATCAAGTTATCCCTTGTATTGATCAACAAGTGTAATAAAAGAATTTGTTGTAATTTTAGAAAATTAACTAACACATTGTATGTTATCTTAGGATTGGAATTTTATATTGTAAAAAAGACAATTTTGTAACTTAAATATTAATTAAAGTGATTTAGTTGGTAGCATAATATAAAAAGATAGTTTGCAATTTATAGCACTAACTAACTTGGTTACACAAATTTATTTTTTTGGACAAAAATGACCATAATTATTAGTAATTCTAAATGTATTATTGAGAAAATTTTGGAATTTAGAATTTTGGTGTCCTACATATTGTCAAAACAACAATGGATGCTAAAAAAAATGCAGGTACCAACTAGTTTAGTTGGTAAAGTTTTTGGGTAATGATACCAGAGACGTGGGTTCATATCATGTCAGTATCAAGTTATTGAACTCATTAAAAACAGTCTTACTAATTCAAAAAAGAAAATAAACACATTAGATGCTAAAAGCATATTCTTTTTACATGTTTAACAATAGTAAGGGTATTTTAGTAATTATACAAAAGGGTGATTTAAACATGCTCCGCAATGTTTTGGTCAATATTGAGATGCCCCCCCGTAACCGTTGACCTGGGTACTGTTTGAGAGATTATACAAATGATTAAAAATCCTCACCATGGTGTTTTAGTAATTATAGAAAAAATAATTTAACACCATGACCCTGAAAGTTTTGGTTAAAGATAACCAGACCCTTGACCTAGCATCTTTGAGTGGCTAATTAAATTACTTAAATTACCCTCTTCTTCATCCTCAAGAATGAGATAGGGTTTTTGAGAAAAAACAAAAGAATACAATTTTGAACGAAAAAAATATGGGTTCTCTCTGCGATTTTGAAAAAAAAAAAAAATAATAATAATTGGATTCAAGACCATGATAAATAGATTAAAAAAACATTTTTTCATTAAAGATGGAAGATGAGAAAAAATCAAGAGATAGAAGTAAGGGGCATTTAGGTCATTTTACGTTACATTAGTCTCATAAAAAATCGTCAATAGTATTCATCAGTTTGAAACACGAGGTGCATTGCCTCGTCAGCAAATCCCAGAAAGGCGCGTCAACTTGGGAATGTCTTAAAATATTGCCACGTCCTCAATTACACGTGTCGTTTCATTGAAGAGTCGTGCTAATATGACTTCACAGGTGGCATACTCACTCGACCCCCTGATGTGGATAAGTTTAAAAACCGTAGATCTGTACGCCTCGGGATACACATTTATTGGGGAAGGCGTACAGATCTACCGTTCCACCTGGCGAGTCATATGATCACGACTCTTCGTCGAAAGACGAACTATGAAGTATGAAGCATTGCTTCTGTTCGAAGCTCTCTCTCTCTTTCTCTATATATATTATATATTATATATATAGGAGAAAGAAAACTTACAAACCCTAACCCAATCTTCATCGCTATCTTTTTGTGATTGTGTTTGTGTGTGTTTGTACCGATTTTGATATCTGTTTGATATTTGATATTTCAATTCAATCTCTGTAACTTTAATGGCGAATACTTCATCACCACCATCTCAAGCAATCCAACAACAACAAACACAGAATCAGACGCAAATGCAGGCTCTAAGAGCGTTAATCAACGCTTCTCTGTACGTTGGAGATCTCGATAAGTCTGTCACCGATGGCCAACTCTACGATCTCTTCAGCCATGTTGTCCCAATCGTATCGGTTAGGGTTTGCAGAGACAAGATCAGTAGGGCCTCACTTGGTTACGCTTATATAAATTTCAACAACGCTCAAGACGGTTAGAATCACTGGATACATTATTGTTACTAGAGATAGATTAGTCATTCTATCCATTTGTTATTGTTAGATTTATTAGGGTTTATGGTGAATTATTTCTATTGATTTTGGTTAAATCTATACCTGTTTCTTACTCCCATAATGACAAAAATCTGCCATTCTTTAAAAAATGGTGATTGAATTATGATTTTAATAGTTGTCTGTTGAATCACAATTTTTCAAAAAATTGCCAAGTTTTTGAAAAAATCTCTGATTTTTCCAAAAGATTTATACTGGAGTGACCTAAGTGGGGGACATCTTAACGTGGTGGAGCACGCATGCGCACTTTCTCTGAGATACGCGTAAAATGCATCTACGGATATGCGCGCCACCACGTCAAGGTGTCCCCCGCTGAGGTCACTCCAGCACGATTCTTTTCTAAAAAGCACGATTAATCAACGTTTTATCGACTTTTTCTAAAGCTTTATCTTGCTAAATTATTCCTGAATCCCGATTTTGTCACTATGCTTATTCCCATGAGGATGTGTGGAGATGATTCAGGAATACCCAACCACACAAGCGAGTTGGCCCTAGAATGTGGGTTATTCTCACCAAAAAATTAATCCATTCAGACATTTGTAGCAAATTAAAATTCAACTGAAGTAAAATTTTAATTGGATGGCCCGAATTTTTCAATTTCAAGCCATGTTAGAACGGATTGATTTATGGTAATGGCCAACTCGTTGTGTTGTTCGATTGTCTAACATGATCTCCATGTGGGTCCTATTTTCAAGACTAAGACGGTTTGATTATCTGTATATTTAACTGCCTCAGTAACGAGACCTGTTTAGAAATCCTGTTTGACATATATTACTTTTAATTGATTATTTTTCTTATCTTACTTATTGTGATTATTTTGACTTATAAATTGCAGCTAATAGAGCGATGAAGATTTTGAACTTTACACCCTTAAATGGGAAACCTATTAGGATTATGTTATCATGTCGAGATCCTAGTATGCGAAGAAGTGGACGTTCGAATGTTTTTATAAAGAATTTGGATACATCCATAGATAACAATGCCTTGCATGATATTTTTGCCACCTTTGGTACCATTCTTTCTTGCAAGGTGGCCACCAATGACATCGGTCAATCAAAAGGATATGGGTTTGTACATTTTGAACAGGAGAAAGCCGCACAAAATGCCATTAAAAGTCTAAATGGAATGTTAATAAATGATAAACAAGTCCATGTTGGCTTTTTTCTTCCGAAACAAGAAAGAGATCGAGAAAATGGTTCACAAAAGTTCACTAATTTATATGTAAAGAATTTTTCTGAGACAACTACTGATGAGGACCTAAAGAAAGTTTTTGGCAATTATGGTCCCATCAAAAATGCAGTTATTATGAGAGATGCTAATGGAAATTCTCGAGGTTTTGGTTTTGTCAATTTTCAGAACCCAGATGATGCTGCATCTGCAGTTGAGAAATTGAATGGAACTTATTTTAACATTGATAAGGTTTGGTATGTTGGGAAGGCTCAGAAGAAATCTGAAAGAGAAGCTGAGTTGAAAGCCAAATTTGAAAAGGAAAGAAATGGTAGATTGGAAAATTTATATCTAAAAAATATTGATGATAGTATTGATGAAGAAAAATTGAAGGAGTTATTTTCCGAATTTGGCATTATAACATCTTGCAAGGTATTATGTGTTACTCTTGCAGCGTTTTTTTGGGTTGATCCTTCTGAAATATTGAGAAGTATATAAATGTGTTGGTTTTTTTCTTTCAGATTATGGTTGATTCACAAGGGCAGAGCAAGGGTTCAGGTTTTGTTGCATTTTCTACCCCGGATGAAGCTAGTAGAGCCGTAAGTTGCTAGTATATTTCTATTCCATAATTTTTTATTTTTCCCTATGAGTGAAATGTTCATCTTCACATTTTGTTTAGGTAAATGGAATGAATGGGAAGATGATTGGACAGAAACCTCTGTATGTGGCCGTGGCCCAGCGAAAAGAAGAAAGAAAGGCAATGCTGCAGGTGATCTTCCTTAGTGAGAAAATATTTACTTGCATATCTATTACTGATCTTTGGTGACATGGGTTTGTATATAGTATAGTAGTACACCAAGGCTATGTATGAATTGAGAGAAGTGGAGAGAAGAGAAACTCATTAAGAGAAAAGAAGAGAAACTCAATTTCTCTCCACCATGTGTGGATTGATTGGAGAGAACTTGGGACAACTTTGGAATTTTAAAATATCTTAAAAGAGATCCAGGGGAAGAGTTGGAATTATAAAAATATTTTTATAGTTTCTCTCCTCTTCTCTCCACTTTAGGGGAACTCACCTTTTTTTCTCTCCTCTCCAATTCTTTTCTCTTCTCTCCCCACTTAACAATCCAAACAAGAGAAATGGAGAGAAACTCATTTATTTTCTCTTCTCTTCCCTCCATTTCTCTCAGTCCAAACACAGGGTAAGAGATTTTCCCCTCTGAACCGATTAACATGTAAAATCCTAACATCGCGTTTAATAATTGGTTGATCACTGAAGTTGTAGCCTTTTGTAAGGCAACCTATGGGATACCAATAATAGTCTCCATTGTATCTTCTTTTGTTGTTTACCAATGATCTTAGAAGTTGTTTCATTGGGAGCGTACTTTTTATGTCCTGCTATAATATAACTCTGATGCCAGTTGACATTGATAATATATTGTTATTTTATTTTACAGGCACAAATTGCTAAAATTCAAGCACCTGTGCCCTCAGCAGGAGGAGGTATGCCTCCTGTATTATACTACCCTGGGGTTGGGGTGGCTCCTCAGCAACAGCTTTATTTCAGTCAAGGTGCTCCTCCTCATGGCTTTATTATTCCACCTCAACCTCAACCTCAACCTGCTGGTTATGGCTCACACAACCAGCAGCAGAAGCTTTTGCCTGGGTTTTGGCCGGATGTTGCCCCAAACGTTATAATGCCAAGCCCATACCAACACCTTCAGAGGCAAGGACATCGTGGACAGAAGAGGATGGGTGTGAGAAGAATAGTAGGTGGAACCACCACCACCCCACAACCAATGCAACAACAGCAGCAGGTCCTGCATTCGTCTTCTCACTCTTATAACACGCTGTAAAGTTAGTCCTCTTGTCATGACCGACCTCTGATAATTGGATGTTTGGTTTTATTTCAGTTGATGATACCAAACGCACGGAATGGGGTGGTGGAACTTTCTATGTTACCTCAGAGGTTTATGGTGGATTCAATGATGCCATTGTCTGTTAATGTTGTTCCTGGGATGATGCCCGTAACTTCAATTGATGATGCCCAATCACTTGCCCCTCTGCTCTAAGCTTCTGCAAGCTCTGATCGTCAACATCTGGTATGTTGGTTATAATGCTTTTGGGCTCACAACATAAACATTGATGGTTAATAGAGAGAGTTCTAAGATTGTAATCTCCAAAGTTTCATGGTATGGTGTGCCAAAATGACGACAGATGCTGGGAGAAGAAAAGTGATGGTCTGATTCTGCAGATCAACTTGGTTCATTTGTGTCACTGAATGATTAAATTATTTGTGGGGTTTATTTATTTATTTTGTCGAAAATTAGTTTTTGTTTAATGGGGGGTGGGGGGAATATATTGATTTTATGAAACATTAGTGCAAGTGAGCAGGACAAACCGTAAAAAACTTGTTTATCTTCTGTCATCTCTCCCTCTTTTGTGTTTTTCTTACAGAAGGCCTCAAATGAGAACCCATTTGGCTGGCTCAAACTAATTGGTCATTTTTCATCAACCACATGCAATTAACATCATATTGAATAAATTGTTTAACTTGTTCCCAAACGCTTGGATGGCATTGTTTCATGTTCAATAGCTTATTGAAGATCTCATCACATATCAGTCATTGAGTCCATTGAACAAGTTAACATTCCCTATGACCAAAGATGAAAGTGGGAGTGGGATCTGAATTAGGGAGTTGGATACATGTTAGTCACCTGCCAGCTTCCCCAATAACGGCCCTAATTTCAAGGGCAAGAAAGTGGCGTATGCAAGAAGTTCAAGATAAATCATCGATTTTCTTCACCTTATTATCATCCCCCAGCCAAGCAAAAGCCACGAAGAAAACATTCATTTGAAAAAGGTTAAGTTAATGCTGATGCCCTCGTTGGCCCACTTTACGACGAGCCCCCCAGCCCCGTGGCATTCTTTCCAAGTGCAGACACCTCTTTCACTTTTTCCATAAGTCGCCCTGTCCCAGACTAATCACAGTGGCTATGTCCCCCCCCCCCCCTCGACTTAAACCTTTAGACGTGGGGTTGGCTCTAAGACCAAATGTTATGACAAAGAGACCCTAACTACATCAATATGATTCAAAGGGAGGGGGGCTATGAACGTCCGTCCTATGAAGCACTAGGGAACCATTCATTCCTCCCTGGCTGGGGGTCCAATCTATATTATGGTATGCATCTGGGCTCTCACGTGTCCGGGTTCCAATCTATATTATGGTATGGCATATGGTAATCTACCAATTACTAAATCTATTGACCTACGATACATTCTTAAGAAAACTACTTGTAGGATGACTATTAATATGCGGAGTCCAATATTGATTTAAAGTGGGGTGGTTGGGGTGCCAAGTACAATCCTTTCCGACTTCTTATCTGGGACTTTTGTTGGAAGTAATATATTAAAGTGTTCGATTTGGACTGTTGAAATAACAGGGAAAAGACTAGGCTTACTTTTCAGACCAAGAAATGTCGAACAAAGATTATAAAAATTAATCTGTGACTTTTTATGTAATGAGTATCATCCCAATTTATTTCCTTTCTCATTTTTTCAAATGTTGATAAAGATTAGAGAAATTGATGAGGAACATTTTATAGAATGATAAGAAAATCGCAAATTGACAGTTGAGGAAAGTGGTTATGTAATGACTCACGCCATATTTGTCCTTGATGAGATCTAAGTGAGTGGGGCAATTAAATCAGTGCATGGTTGTGGGAGTGTGTAAAAGGATTAGCAATTTCATAATATAGTTACTTTTAGAGTTGAGTGGGGGATAAAATCTACTTCTGGGAGGTACTAGTTTTGGGTTTAGTATCTCCAGTTTCGTTCCATTGAAAAATACACCAATAATACATCATTTGCAAAATACACCAAAAGATCTCCTTGTTAACATGCTCATACACTTTCTCCACACCAACCTTGCACATGTTGGAAATATACCCCAGAAAAATCATTTTTATTAATTTGTTAATAATTTTTATGATTATTTATCCTTCAATTTATTATCATCAAACAAGGATATATGATCAATTTTCGTCAATCATAAGATGATTGATGAGGTATGAGATACCATAAGATCCTCAAATAAATTGTAATATAACTAAATGATCAACTTAGAGTTGATACGGGAGAATTAATTACATAGTTCCTTATATCTAAAATTGTCACAACTATGGATGAAATTGGATACTTCATTTATATGGCTAGCATATATATTGTTAGAGTGTACACATTTGATGCATAATATCATATTCTCAAGGTATAATGATGTTGATCACGCACTTAACAAATGAGTATTTATTAGTATATTGACTGATTGCACATAAATTAATTCTTTTTAAAACCTACTATCGGAATATAATTAATTTATAATATAAATCAAGCCTAGAAATTCCTTAGACCTGAGAACCTTATTCATCATTGAATGAGAATCTATTTACTTTAATTTTGTTAATTGTAATTCACATTGATGAATTACAAAATGACATTAATTGGGTAATTGGTGAACTATTTAGAGGATGATAAGAATCCAACAAGGAATCTACAATCATTAATTTGGAGAATATCCAAGATTAGGAAAATGATGATCATTAATAGAAAATCCTGATTAGGTGGAATTTTAATCATTATTTTTAATCGAATATATATATATATATATATATTCGATAAAATACATATTATTTGTAATATATTTTTGAAAAGTATTTTTTTTCTAAATTATCCATTGATCATCTTAAAGTCCCAATGCCGTGCATAGAAACTAAGGGTTAGATAGTAGAAAGTTATTCTCAAAGGTCTTTGGATGGAATATTGTTTATTATAGAGGGATTTATCTAATTTAGAGATTTATGGGAAGGGACCTATTGGTTAAATATTAAATTCTAAGGGTTCAATTGTAATATACGTATCTTGTGTCACTTAAGATTTTTTTGTACCTATTTGATTTAAGGTCAATCGATTGGTATAATTTTAACTTGGAATATGATATCCCAAAGCAATCTGAGTCTGTCTTCAAATCAAATTATTTATTCTTTTTTTCTCATATGTGTATGCTCGATTGGTATAATTTTAACTTGGAATATGATATCCCAAAGCAATGTGAGTCTGTGGTCAAATCAAATTAGTTATTCCTTTTTTCTCGTGTGTATGCTCCTTAACTAAGGCCCAAAGTCCATTATTTAATGTCTTTTTAAAGACCCTTAAAGGTTAAGGGCATTTTGGACATTTTTTAAAGTATTTTATTTGGATAAAATTAAATCCTTAAAAGAATGATTTATTGTAAGAGATTCATACGTGAATTCTCTTTGACCAAATAAAGAATTTTAAAGGATTTGTTAAATTCATCCTCTCCTAATTTAACAAAAAAAAATTTTAATTCAAAAATTGGTTTTAAATAATAAGGATTTAAGATATCTTAGGAGAAATCCTCATGGATTGTGCCTAGTCCTTAGATTTTTTTTCAAAATTCAAATTTTATTAAAAATCTTTAAATAGGGGAGGATGACTCTAACAAAAAACACACAACACAAATATATATATTCTTTGGGTTTTACATATAAGAGATGGTTTAGAGAGCTTGAGGGATACAAGTTCAAATCCAGAGGAAATCGGGAAAGGATAAATCTCTGACGAGGAGCGGATTCACTGAGTTCTGGAGATTATTCAACTTGGATCTTTTCTTCATCATCATCGGATACTCCAAGATGTATTTTTTTTTTTACCTAAAATTAAATTTAGTGTTAATTAACGTTAAATGACGGTATTAAAACGATTCGGATTTATCGATGCTTCCGTTGAAATTAAATTTTCAAATCGATTTTTCTAACAGCACACAATCCCCCCCCCCCCCCCTGCTCCTCACAAAAGCAACGGGGACCACAAAACCCAATACTTATTTAAGCCTCAAAGAAAAGACTATAGCTTGATTTGCGTAGAAGCTATCCACCAAGCAGATAGGAGACCTATTTCTTCTTCCCCTTTTTTTTGGAATGAAAGTTATAAAAGTGTGGCTATTAACGAAGTCCAAGAAAGAGTACTCTTGAAACCCATCCAAAAACACTGATCCCGTAGGTTGGTATGGCATTTTCCTTCTTGTTCCTTTTTTTTTTTTTTTTTTTTTTCCGAAAACAGATCTTTAATTTTTAACATAATTACTAACATTAATAACGTGTAACTATTCAGTTGTAGTTAGTAAAGACTAAAGAAGTAGACACATAGGCTAAAAATAGAATTGTCCATCTTCTAATATATGTAGAGGGCTGAAATCTTGGAGAGGTTATGAACCATCTCCTACAAAGATAGAAAGATCATATTCTACAAATCAGCAGATCCCACAAGGTTTGCCATTATTTCAAATATTTCTATTTTTTTTTTATTTCATCTTTATCCTTGGTATCTTTGATATGTGTTCCTATGATATTTTTGATCTCTATGTGATGTGGCCCTTCAATTGTGTTGATTTCCTTATTAGGTATAATAGTTTTTTATTATTAGGTAGAACAGTCTAATCAATCGTTGTTGATTTCCTCAGGGACTTCCTCAAATGAGTCTTCAAGGAAAGACTTCTCAAAAGCTGAATAATCTGAAAGGGTGAAGGATAGGGTAAGTAACAGGGAAATGTTACTCAGCAGGGTGAACGCTGTTCTAACAACGAGTTATACATGTACGAGTAAGCATCTAAATAGTTAAATAATGTAGATTTTTATAATGAAACATACAATAAATGTCTAAGTATAATCAATAAATAGTTATAATAAACATCAGTCTATTATTTATAGCATTTAATAATACATATAACTTTTAAATGGAAAACATCTATCAATATTACAGTATTATACAATAAAGAAAAGATACATAATACAAACATGGTGGTATAGTCGATAAGAGAGTAAATGACAAGTCGATATAACCGTCTCGACTATGACAATACGATATTCCAGACTGACAATCCGACGTGGAATCCCATCGTTATAATTTGATATTGTAGTCGGTCTAAGATACCACGGTTGGATGACCATTTATCTAGCTCGAACCAGCTGTTAACCAAGAACCTAATACTGAGTTCAACTAACAGTGAGGTCGACCGTTTGATGACTACAAATTAATAATGATCACTAATTAGTCCAAGAGACCCCTCACGTCGAAGCCTATCAAGAGGCAATTCATGTGAATCCCGTATACCTCTAAACTATAAAGACTGTCTTTACATACAAGATTCCCCAGGAAATAAGTAGGAGAAATTTTCAGATCTTATAAGTTGTAATATAGTCTAAGATATTCCATACTACTGAAGAGCATATGACATTTAGGACTATCCTAGATTGATTCGCCACTTCTGGATACACAGCAATACGTCACTTTTTATGAGTTTTCTATTAACCTTTACTGGTAAACAAAATAGTTTATTTTGTATACTATATACTAATTTCTTTTTCTTGAAAATACAAGCAAGATTTGGTAGTGTTCTCCAATGAAATCCATCTATAATTTCATTCCTCCATCCATCCATCCATCTATCTATCTATCAAGTCTTATGTGGCATGGCCACTGCATAAAACTAGAAGCACTGTCTCATCAATCAGTCGAGAGCATACATTTTCTCTATCCATCAATCAATAAATCGATCAATTTATCGTTTAACTTCATACATATTTATCAAAGTAATTTTACTTTTAAAGTTATTCAAGATTCATAGAATGTCAACCAATTCCATTCGATGGTTTTAGTTGAGTAAAAAGACTTGAAAAACACGATTTAACCATAAGACGTAAAAGTTGAAAAAATGTGAAAATTTGGCAAAGTGTTGGAAAATTTGATTTTTCATAATTGTCGAAATTAAAAATGACTTTTTTTAAATGGAAGCCTTTGATAACATGAGAAACACCATGTAATTTTTATAGCTTAATTCAAAGTAACGATAAAGATATCGAATTTTGAAAATCGGGTAAAAACGTTGAAATTTACGCTTTGTTTTTTAAACAAAAAATCACATTTTGATATGATGAGTTTTGGATCTTAAATCCATTCCTAAAATTTTCAAATGAGGGTAAAATCTTAATTTCATTAAAGAACTTAAAGTAAATGGACATTTACTTAAATGTTTTTAATGAAATAAATATGATTTTTCTATGTAACCACCTTCACAAAATAGGAGAAAAATATAAAAATTCATCTCTGACAACTTTTTGCCAAGATCAGTGGGGCCGGTACGACCTGGTGGGAACATTACCTTGGGCCGATGGGACCAACAACAAGGTGGAAATTGCAAATTTATTCGTGATTTTGCTGTATTCACCGTGGGAGTTAAAATTTCTTATTTATTTGGTAAATCATTGAAAACTAAGGAATAATTAAAGCTCTAACCACTTAAAACTTCACGATAATTGCAATGGAATGAAATCTACTCGATAGAGAGTTTAGAACTACGCTTAAATCAAATCAAACATATATGAGTTTCGTCGATTTATTGATAAATGGTAAAATGAAAATAATATCAAAGATTTAGATTATTTTTTATGGAACATTTCATATAACTAGAGGGTAGAAGGGAATGCATCCTACCTCGGACTATTTTCGATGGTTGAACGGAGTTTAAGATCGCCTCCGACCAAACTCAGAATTTTTCCTCCGATGAAAATCGAAAATCTTTATGTCCAAACGTAGTCCTCGACGACGTGTACGATTTTCCTTCTTGCGGCAAAGCTCGAATTATTTTAGTTTGACAGAGATCTGAGTTGCAAATGTAAAAAAAAAGTAGGGCTAAGTTTCGTTTGGAGAGAAGAATAAGAAAAATCAGATTTTTCTTTAGGTTTCTGATATTTATACTTAAGTGAGGACGTAAGCGTCATTTCGAAAATTTTCTTGTCAACTGTCGATTCAGACATTCTTATATTCTATTTTGGGTGATTTTTCGACACGAACCTAAAGGTATGATTGAATTCCTCCAATTATGTCTCAAAATTAAACTTTTACCTATTGCGTAAAAATTGACACGAAACTCGAGTATTCAACAACTTTTTTATTCAACTTCGAATTAAAACATACTTATAGACTAAAGTATGTTTTTCGATCCTTTTAAATCAATTGGTAAATATAGTTTACCTCAAATATTTGAAATTAAGAATCCATACTTCTAAATCAGCGTCAAAATCTACAATTATTTCTTCGAGATGTGCATTAAAATTTTCAAGTCATTATGCCCCCTTAACTATGTTTTTGTGAATACTTGGAGTACTCTTTTTGTTTTCAAACCACCCACTTTAACCTTTTTGCCCTCTCCCCATATGTTTTTGTAAAGTACCCGACTTGTTTTCACTATACTGACATACCTACTTTGACCTTTTTTGTTTTGGGTGATTTAGACACCCCCCTATCAAATTGATTAATATTGGAATACCTATTTTTCAAAAACTGATGACATTGCCCCTTGATTTGGATCTTCTCTCATTGACAAATGGAAAATGATGTAAAAGCCTTTTTTTTCTCAATTTCCTGGAAAAAAGACCCTTAAATTTTCACCACAAAACTAACCATCTCTTCAACCTTACCATAACCTATAGGTCCCCCCTGACCACAAAATATTGGCTCGGTCCCATCTTTCTTTCTTTCTCTCTCATTTCTTTTCTTAAAATTTCAAAGTATCCTAGAAGATTGGCCTTAGTGTCTTTTTAACCATATTTGGTAAGTAATATGTAGTCTCATTTATTATAAATAACATTTGGTGTGCTAATAAAAATCTAATTTTTAAAAACTAAATAAATAAAACAAGCATGGTGGAAATACTTACAAACATTGATAAGAGTATTTGCCCCAAATCTCCCCCTTAAGTGCTTCCATTGTTTATGAAATAGATTTTCATAGAGAACAAAATTTTACTGCCAATAAAATGAGATATTTGTGGACTTTTTGAGATATATATATATTTTGTGGGGAAGTTTTTTTAAGGGACAATTTCCCCAAAGACATATATATTTTTAAATATGTACCAAAAAGCCCCTTCTGAAAAAAAAAATGGACTCTTTAGTACTCATTTGATCAAATATTAGTCTAAAAAGGATTTCTAGAGAGAAAATACCGTACTTACCCTTTCAACGAATTTTGAGGTTGAAAGAAATGTGTTTATTTCTAATCCTATGTTTTAAAATTAATGACATATCCCTTGACTATGGTCAACCCCTATATAATTGTATATGAAAAAAAAAAAAAAATCTAAATGCAAAACAAATTTCCTTATTTTTTCTTCCCAAAACTAGTGATTTTTAACTCACATAGATGATGATGATGATTGTGGCGCCCTGTCAAACGCTAATACAAATCCCAAGGCCACCTCGAGGCACTAGGTGGCGTCTCGAAATTTCGGCATGGTCTCCTCTATTTATGTTAGCGTTTCACGGAACTCAAAACCTAATAAATCAAATCCACACAATCTTGTATAAAGCAACATACCAACAATAAATAAGAAGCGGAAGACGAAAAATTTACGAACAACATAAAACGATGTCAGAGTTGCGTAAAAAGGGATAAAGATATATAGGATTACAATAGTTTATCCTCACTCTAACATAGCTCTATCACTCGGTCCAAAACACTATATACACTTCTAGGATGACCAAACTCCTAAGGGAAATAATCCCAATGCTCACCGGGTAATGGACACTGGTCGTCGATCTGACCAACCAGATGTTCCTCGACTGATGGCTCAACACTCGCCTCCCCAAGCACAGGCTCTACAACTAAAAAAAATGGAAGGAAAGGGTGAGTAACAATGGTTACCCAATAGGTCCATAAACAATTCCTACTAATAACCTCACCTAGCGTGATCGAATAATCATACTGCATCATTTCAAAACATGCAAGTTTTACAATTGAAACTACGATTAACTGGTACATATAGTCAGGATGAGCAACTAAATAGTTTAAAAGTTATACATAGCATCAATCGTCCATATTCATTATACATTTTTCATTTTATGCAAATACAGTTGACAACATTGAAATAATAGACATGCTTTGCAGTTTATAATTCTAAATATAACAACAGATACATAGTACAAGTGGTGGAGTAATGGAATTTGAGCGTTGGGATTCACGACTGGATCGCTCTCAGTCGGGACATGATGTTACAACATACATCTGGCTTTTAGTTCCTGATTTTGTGGCTGATCACCACGTTTACCACACTAGTGACCATTTATCCGACTTAGGCGGGCCATTTGACTTGACAGTAAGCAATGGGTCTCTTTTCGATGTGTAAAAAAGTTCGACTACTACTAGATTGTTAGTGATCACTGACTAATCATTTTCGTCTATGCCTATCAGGCGTGCATGTGATTCCCAAAATAATATTCCACTCGTATACGACCACCTTTACAATACACGTTTACTAGTAAAGATAAGAGAGGAATTGACCCAGATTCCAGTTGTGACTCCACTCTCATACGCGTCCCATACCACGTATGAGCTTGGTGGTCCCTACCGTACATCCCAGGATAGTGCACACCTCCGGATGTGACGCACTATCCCTTCAGGCATTCACAGACCCTTTAACAGCTCACAAAATAACTACATATATATATATATATATATATTGTTTTTCATTTAAAACAAAAAGAAATTAACAGAACAGGATTGATAATGGATATCCAGTTCCTACTATGCAATTGTGGCCCTCCGGCCTAAAATAAATAATAGTACTCAACGCACGTGCTAATATAATCTTAAATAAACATGCAACCCTTTCATTAATAACCTGGATATCCCTTCACCAACCTACACACAACATACAATGTAAACTGCAGACATCACCCCTCGGGTATGATTCTGACATTTTACCATTCATCCCATTTTCCATTCTCTCGACATTCTCACTTTTCGTCTTTTCAAATCAAACCATTCATTTCAATATTTCAAAGTTATTTTTGATATTTCCATTGAAAACCATCAAGGTTTATTCAAAATGAGGTCCTGGCAATGCACCAGACCAAAGTTGTTAAAAACAAGAAAAGCTAGTGAAAATTTGGCTAAGTGTAGGAAACTCAAATTTTCAAAGTTCTCAAAATTAGAAATGAGTTTTTGGAAATGAAAGTCTCGATCACGAGATTCGACACTATATAGTTTTTGTAATCTAATTCAAAGTGATGTGAAAGGTATTAACTTTTGAAAAATGTTTTTAATGAAATGAAGGGTGGAAAAATCCAGTATAGGCAATGAGGAGGCCAATGCAAAAGTCAGAGTCTGATTTTTGACTAAAAAAAAATATTGTCGGCGATAGAAGGTTGTTCTGTAGGTGGACCCAATGGTTACTGCCGACAGAAGAATTTTGTCGGTGGCAGAAGGTTGATTCTATCGTTGGAACCGATAGAATGCTCATCGGCAGGTGTCGGTGGGATCGACGGCATCTGCCAACAGAACTAAATACTTCGTAATTTTTGGGTTCTTTTTCAATCAAATTTTTGGATTCTTTTTCCGTTCTTCAAATCCTTCGACCTACCCATGAATTCAACATTTATAATTGATAAAACAACATGCAATCTCTAATCCTAATCATGGATTGAAAATTTAACAACTATTTCTATGATTTACAAACAACTAACAAGTTTTGTAAAACCTAAATGCATATTGCGAAATCTAAAGTTACCAATAGGAAATGAAAGTCCCTTACTTGGTTTGTGAACGTCGAAAGTGATGAACTCGCACAATAATCAAGGTTGGTGGTAAAAGAGTCGATGTTGGATTGAGTTTGGTGCAAAGTGAGTGAGGGTTTGCAACTCCTTCGACGACGGTACTATCCTTTACTTTTACACTAAAAGACGAGTCTCTACTAACAAGGTGAAGCTTCGAGTTTGATGATACCCTAATTTACTTACTGATTTTTTATGGAGGGTGAGGAAAACTAACGTGAATGGGTTAACAAGGAGGGTGAGGTTGTAGCTATCGTTATAACTGACAACTTTGTCTTCTTCATTGGGGTTCAACGGTCCTTCCTTCTCAACGGATCTTGAGGTGGAGAGAAGAGAACCCTAGGTTTGAGAAAATGGCTGATATTTGGATTCTTTAAAGAAGAGGGAAACAAATGAGAATGAAAGAAAGTTTACTTTCTTTTATAAAAAGCTGAGGGCATACTTGTAATTTTTTCATCATTTCTAGTTTCGATTGTAACTTAACTATTCGGACTCGGAAACTAACAAACGAGTATACCATTTCAAATAATTTTTCATTGTGGTACTAATGGTGTGGTCGAATCTTCTTGATTCTCCCTCTAACAAAAATTTTCTATTTTGGGTCCCGCTCAACACGAAATTCAAGGATTTGTTAACTTTTCTACCCGAACTTGAATTCAAACTTGCTTACAGGCTAAAGTATATATTTCGATTGTTTTGAAACTAATGGCGAAGTCGGTTTTCAACAAAAATGAATATGGCATAATCCGGGCACTTTACTCTAAGTTTTCTTTTTAGAATATTCCTCGAATTAATACTATCTGATCTCTTCGAGATACGAGTTAAAAACACGGGGTGTTAGGATGATAATGAGATGAGTTTGGTAATTGTCATCAACATTAAACTTATTTGATCCTTGTATATTAGATTTATTAAAAAGTATAAATAATTAAAACATTATTTTAAAACTTGATTTGAATATTCATCGAATTGATTCAACTAAAAAATTAGCAAGTATACTTAAATGAGTCACATAAAATTACATTGAATTTATAAATAGATTTTTATAAATAAAAATATTAAAAAAATTTCTTCACAAAACTATTAATAACAAAATAAATTGGTTAAGTTTTTTATTTGACTTGGTATATTTTTAGATTAAACTACTTTGTAAAGTTCTTAAAAGGATATTATAGGTATTTCTTGTAAAGAAATCTTCAAAAGATCCTTAATAGGTGAATATTTTATTAAGTAGGACTTAAATAGTCCGTATAGGGGACTAATCAGTACATATTCTCAGTACATAGTTCTTCACTGTCATTGTCTCCTTTTTTTTTTTAATGTATCCACTTTTTGGAATAAGGTTTTGACGATGATAATCATAATTTTTCATTGGATAGGACAAAGCTAGTCTTCTCTTTAGCATGAGTAAGCTTAATTCTTGCTCAACAAATGGATCACGTTCTAGGGACAGATGAGCTTGGGGTGGGCTGCAACATACCAATTAATTTTGTCGATAAGGCCAACTTGATACAAGTTTAGGGCTAAGGCAAAAATTCCAAATGAGGCCTTTTTAATATAAAATATATTAATATAAATAATTTATCTATATTATACAATAATTATTTAAAATTTATTTTCTCGTTTCTTGAGATGCAAAATTACTAAGTTTTGGTATCTTATTTTGCAAGCAAGTCATTTTCAATGGATAATATGACTAATTAAATTAAAATAATAACAAAAGAATAAAACTAAATCCAAAATAAGATTAACGAAACTTCTTTTATCAATTTAAAAAAAATATATCAAAATAAATCAATAAATTGATTCTATGAGGTTTAAATGAAGATAAATAAATTAAAAAAGATGGAGATAAAAGATCAATTAAAATTATTTCTAATTAATTCAAACACTTAATTTACCTTTATAAGATTGTTCTCTTGCATCTTGATGTTCCAAATCAAGTTGAATCTCTTGCTAGTTATTTAAGTTGTTTATAAAGAAAAATAAAATGTATGTCTTAATTTCTATGGGAGAGATATATAGATTTCAAAGAGAAGATGGAGATTTGTTTATAAGACTTAAGGATGGAGGATCTAGTAAACTTTAATGAAAAAATAATAACAAATGCTTATTGGTGATTACTTTCATATACACAACAAGAAGAAAAAAAAACCCTAAATTTTCATTTTCTCATTGAATTTATAAATATCTAATTTTTTTTTTTTTTTGGAACGTAAAATTTTTTACATTTCCATTACTTTGGAATAAAAATCAATACCCAAAAAAAAAAAAAAGGAACAAGATGGCAATACAATCATAAAGTTAAGGGGGTTGATCAAAGAAAAAAAAACTCACCAACCAAATCAATGATCTGAACCCTATAAGATAAAATAAAAGCCTTTATTTGATGATCCAAGTAAAAAAAGGGGAACGATTGAAAACCTTCGGCATAGGTGATTTGGGAAAAAGTATATACGAGAAAAACTCATCATCTTACCCCTACACCCACACTCTAAGTTCTCAAAAACTCAACACCCTTTCCTACTCTCATCATCGTCACTTCCGCAAAATCCTAATCCTTTTACTTTACATAAGATGACAATATAAAGGAAAGAGAATAACCAATGGAAACCCTAGGAAAGAGTGTGATCAGAAAGGTAATTTCAGGTTTGATTCCCTTCCGACCCACTCAATCCTAAAGTTCCCCAAAGCTCCGCCCCCTTTCCAATACCCTCAACGAAACCTAAATGTGTTTCCCAATTCATAATCTCTTATGTTTAAATAAACAAAAAAGAGAGTCATCCCTCCGTCCAAACTAATTTCAGGTTTAAAATTTTAAGGCATCCTAACCATTTAATTATTTGCCTTATGTGGCTTCTAAAGTAAGTAACTTCTTTTCTCTTTGAATCCAACTTTTTTAATGTCCTTCAATGTTGGACACACAGTTATCTATAAAACCACTTAGAATGATAGAAATACAAATTTTGTAGGTATGAATTTCCAAAATTACTTAACATATATTTTCTCGTATCTTGATATGCAAAATTACTTATTACGTTTTGGTATTCCAATTTTGCTAACATATAATTTTCAATAACTAATATGATTAATTAAATTAAAGCACTAACCAAAAGTCTAAACTAAATAAAAAATAGGATTAAAAAACTTCCATTATCAATTAAAAAAAAGTTACCAACAAAAAGAGAAAATAAATAATGTGAGGTTTAAATGAGGATAAATAGAATAAAAACCAAGGATGAAGAAATGAAGATAAATTG
Source organism: Akebia trifoliata (assembly GCF_017979445.1). Classification (NCBI taxonomy): domain Eukaryota; kingdom Viridiplantae; phylum Streptophyta; class Magnoliopsida; order Ranunculales; family Lardizabalaceae; genus Akebia; species Akebia trifoliata. The sequence goes on along the minus strand of NC_141376.1, from coordinate 14,161,725 downwards.
AGATTATTTTTAATTAATTCAAACATTTAATTTACCTTCATAAGAATGCCCTCTTTGAGATTATCTTTAATTAATTCAAAAACTTTAAGTCGAATATCTTTTTCGCTCTTTAACTTATTTATAAAGAAAGATAGAGTGCGTGTTTGAGTGTGTATGAGAGAAATACATAGATTTGATAGAGAAGATGGAGGTTAGTGTATGAGACTTAAAGACTGAGAGAGTTGAGCTGAAAATTTGATAGAAAAGATATTAAGTAAACATGAAAGGGTTTCTTTTAATTGTTTTTTAGATCTCTAACATTGGTGGGGATGGGATTTTGTACGAGTTATAATTTATTTTTATTTGTGAAACTTTGAATGTATAAGGTAGTCATAAAATTCGTCAAATTTTCACATAAATTTGCAGTTTTGGGGGTTCCAAGCCATTAAGTCATATCAGACAAATTTTGTCAACCAACATTGTCGGCTTAAGATTGTCAGCAAAACGCCCACCATATAATAATAATAATAATAAAAATAAAAATAAAACACAACAGTTAGTACAACTTTGTCACACAAACCTCTTTGTGGGATCTACTTGATTGTTTTTCATCTTTTACCCATTTAATTATAAAATTCTTTAATAATACCCTTTCAACTTTATTGTTTTCACTTTTATTCCTTTAACCAGTGGCAGATTTAAGTGCCCCCATAAGAATCTTAAAAGTCAAGAAGGTTATGAGGTATTGTGCCATAACTTGCCCCCACAAAAAAATTTACCCTCTTAATTGCCCCCACAACAAAAATTTCAATTCTTAATTTCCCCACAAAAAATTTCCCTTCTTAATTGTCCCTACATGGGTAAATTTTAGGCTCCACCCCTATCCTTAACCCTCCCATCATATTGTAGTTTTGTAATACCCACTTTATTTATTTTACACTTCACCTTTTTGTCTTACCCAATTTACCCATTTTATTATTTTTCATCTTTTACCATTTTAACCATAAAAAATTTCAATAATACCCTGAACCAAATTAGGCTTGACCTAAACCCACTAATTTCATGTTGATTTCAAGTTATGTTCACGGGACGTGCTAAAATTGCTACCACCTATACTAACTTCATTTTTTTCTCTTTTACCCCCTTTACTCGAGAGAGAGTGCCCGTGCCGTAGGCAAGGCATGTACTTTTGCATATACACTCAAGATTTTAAAAATCAAGTTCACTGTGCTTCTCTTCCACTCATTATTTTTCTCACCCACTTATCTCTCTTCCTAGGAGCAGAGTTGGGAAGGAGCCAGCAGGGGCAGTTGCCACCACTCATTTTTTGGGTGAGTTAGAAGTCCCTTAAAATTCTATTATTATGTAATAGACTCCTATGTTTTCAATATTGTGTTGCCCTACAACCCTCATCCATTCAAATCCAATTCCAAGATCAAGCATATTCCATTATACAATTTATAAAAGAATTATAATTACAAGACAACTGTGCTGTGGGCCATAGAATTCTAAATAAGTACAAACAAGGTTCTTTGGAGTCACCCAACTTTCCTATGCTATGATTTTATGAAGGAAGTTACTGCGACTCTCACAAGTCTGACGTGGGATGTGCACATAACCATAGATGTGTTTCCTCGCAATACGAGTAAAAATCATTTACGTTTATGTATGCATGTCCACGTCAGAATTGTGAGAATCACAATAAATCCTGTGTCACCCCAGCACGACTCTTTTAGGAACTCGTCGAATCAAGTAAAATATCTACCGGGTCAACTAATTTGCTTGGATTTTCATGTGACTTGGTCACAAAGCTCTTTGGCGGCACCTCTACAAATTAATTCAGATTTTGGCAGAAATGCAGGAGCTTCAAAATTTGGAAGGGATCCTCTTCATTGGATTACAAGTGGCATTTCCAAGGATGTGTTTCAGATTTTGATAGAAATGCAGGGCCTCCAAAATTTGGAACGAACCCTCTCCATTGGATTACACGTGGCATTTCCGAGGATGTGTTGATTTTGATAGAAATGCAAGGCTTCCAAAATTTGGAAGGAATCCTCTCCATTGGATTACACGTGGCATTTCCAAGGATGGGTTCCAGATTTTGGCAGAAATTTAGAGGTTCAAAATAAATTCAAAATGCCACGTGTCTTACAACGAGGAGAGTTCTTTAAAATTCGGAGCAAGCTGTTTGCTTCAAAGTTGGACTCACTAAGCTCAAGTTTCTTCTAGTACGCCAAGTACATCTTGAAGGAGTGAAATCCGATAGAAGATAGTTTGAACTTAATAATTTCATTCTTACCAAAGCATCGCATTTTTAGAGGAACTTTCAAGAATACACTTCAATTGCACTTCCGACGAGTTTGATATTGTCAAAGAAGAAGCTAGACGCGATCAACCTCTTCCAAATTTGGACATTCACTAAGTTTGAAAGCTTGAAAGATAAAAGCACCAACAAAATAAGGAAGTCTTGAGGTTCCATCCAATTTGAAAATGGAAACGCTAACAAAAAGCGTCCGTCTTCACCAAAGTATCCGGACTCCTTACAACATGTTCAAGGACACATTGTCGCTAGCTACGCATCCAACAATGCATCCTTGAGGGGGCATTTGTAGGCATCAAAATTTTGACAAGATCCCTACATTTTTCACAAATCACAACAAAGATCCTAAAAGTTATAAATGGGCCACACATCTAAATTAAACCCATTGAATGACTGGGAATGAACCTCTTATAATTTAGGTTTTTGGACTTTCACAGATAAAGCCCATGATCTAAACAAAATCTAGTGATCCACATATTAAATATTAGGCCCTACACCCAAATAAATGAGTTTGACCTAATAATAATCCTTAAAATTGGATTTGGACAAGTTTAGTCATTAAACAAACCAATTAAATCTCTTTAAGTTGGGGTATAATGGGAAGACTAAATTATCTTTAAGTTTATAAATACCAACGCCTCTCTCATTGAAGGGGGGTCTGGATCACTTTCTTTTAAAAGACAGAAGTTCTCCTTCTAGAGAAGAAGAAGCTCTTAAGACCTCCTCTAGAGACAAAGCAAAGTTCTTCAAAGATCCAGACTCCGACTAAAGAGAAGATCAAGCATAAAGTCATTCTTCGGAAGTCAAGAAAACCTTCTCCGTCAATAAAGCGCAAAGTTTGGAGAGAATTTTTTTACAAAAGTCTCTATAGAAGATCAAGCACAAACAAAGCTACCAATAAAGTACGAAGCCCGAAGAGAAAAAAAGCTACATACGTCACTATTTTTGTACTTGACTATTAATTAGAAGAAAACACTGAGATTTATACTCTCCTTTTCATCAAAATAAATAAAATCATTTACGATCTTATTTTACGAATCTCAAGGTAGATTTGTTAAAATTTATTGTTGATAGAAATCTTTTAGTGATGTCCCAATGTCAAAAAAAAAAAAAATGAAATCTTGAATTCCAAGGAATCTCGCATGTATACACAATGCAATTTAGTATTAAAGCCACAAATGCTTATCTACTTGATTGCAAGGTAAAGACACATATGTCTTGGTTCTAATCATTCCAGTTTGCAAATACATCATAGAGAAGTAGTTTTGCAAACATATCTCATGAAAAAAGGAAGCATCAATAGAAAAGTTCATCTTTACTAAATCATGGTGCTCTTGTGAACAAAATCAAGGAATCATCGTCATTAGCTATGCATCCTTGAAGGGGCATTTGTAAGTACCAAAATGTTGAGGAGTTCTTTACAAATTTTTATAAAAATGAAGTCGCTAAATATATAAATGAGCCTCGCATCCAAATAGATAAAACCCATGATCCAACAAATCTAAGTGATCCACATATTAAATATTGGGCTATATACCCAAATAAATGAGTTTGACCCAATAGCAATCTATAAAATCCTTGAAATTTGATTTGGATTAATTTAGCCTTTAAACAAATAAATCAAATCTCTTTAAGTTGGGGTAAATTGAAAGGCTAAATTATCTTTGAATCTATAAATACAAGAGCCTCCCTCATTTGAAGGGGGATGGGGATCACTTTCTCTTAGAAGATAGAAACTCTCTCTCTAGAGAAGATAGAAACTCTCTCTTTAGAGAAGAAGAAGCTCTCAAGCCATCTTCTAGAGAAAAAGCAAAAGTTCTTCAAAGATCCAGACTCCGATTAAAAAGAAGATCAAACATAAAGCCATTTTTCGGAAGCCAAGAAATCCTTCTCAGTCGATAAAGTGTGAAGCCCGGAGAAAAGAAAATCTACGAAAGATCAAGCACAAACAAAGTCATTGTCCAAGCAACTTTCTCAACCGACAAAACGGGAAGCCCAGAGAAAATACGTTACTATTTTGTACTTGACTGTTAACTAGAGGAAAACACTGAGATTTGTACTCTCATTTTCATCAAAATCAATATATTAAAAAAAAGATGAATAGAAAAAGAAAAATTAATATTATTTTTAATTAATTCAGACGTTTAATTTTCCTTTATAAGAATGCCCTCTTGCATCTTAATGTTCCAAATCAAGTCGAATCTCTTGCTAGCTCGTTAAGTTGTTTGTAAATAAATTGTATATCTTAGTTTGTATGTGAGAGATATAGATTTGAGACAGAAGATGGAGGTTTGTTTCTAAGACTTAAAGCTAGAGGTTCTCGTAACTTTAATGGAAGAAATAATAACAAATGTTTAATGGAGATTCCTTTCATATATATAACGACAAGAAAAAAAAATAAAAAAACTAAATTTTAAAATTTTTTTCCTTGAATTTATATAATTTTTTGAAGGCAAAAATTTATATATTTCCATTACTTTGGAATAAAAATTAATACCAAATAAAAAAATTGAACAAGATCGCAATCCAATCATAAAGTTAAGGGGGTTGATCAAAGAAAAAAAACTCACTAACCATATCAATGATCTGAACCATATAAGATCAAATCAAAGCCTTTATTTCATGAGTTAAGGAAAAGGGGTAACGGTCGAATACCATCGGCAAGGGTGATTTGAGAAAAATTAAATATGAGAAAAGCTCAAAATCTTTCCCTTACACCCACACCCAAAGCTCTCGAAAACTCAACCCCCTTTTCTTACTCCCATCGTCGTCACTTCCTCAAAACCCTAATAGAAGAACCAATGGAAACCCTAGGAAAGAGTGGTATCTGAAATGTAATTTTAGATTTGATTAGGGACCTTTTCAACCCACTCAATCCTAAAGCTCCCCAAAGCCCCGCCCCCTTTTCAATACCTTCAACCAAACCTAAATGTGTTTCCCAATTCATAATCTCTTGTCTTTAAACAAACCAACAGAGAGTCATCCCATCATCAAAAGTAATCTAGGGTTTAAAAATTTTAGGCATCCTAACCGTGTAATTATTTTCCTAATTTGGCTTCTAAAGTAAGTAACATCTTTTCTCTTTGAACCTAACTTTTCTAACGTCCTTTGATGTTGGACACACAGGCGTATATAGAATCACTTAGTTTGATAGAGATACAAGTTTTTGTGCTTATGAATTTCCAAGAAGAATCTTTAAGGAGTGTTTTATATCTAAGCCGTCCTCATTACACAATAAAACTGTTTCTTTCTTTACCAAAATATTCTTATTATTTTGTGGAAAACTAACGTTTCAGCCACACTTCTTGACATATCGAAGCATCCAATTGCACAAATGCTTTTGAAGTATAACAAGTTTGTAAACTCAATGAAATGGAAGTCATGGAAAAAAAAAAACAACCACTTCAAATAGATTGTAGTGAGATAATAGCGAGGCTAGCTCGATACAAGTTGAGGCCTAAGGCAAAAATTCTAAATGAAACCTTTTTAATACTTAATAAATAATTTAACAGAAAAAATATTTAAAATATATTTTCTCGTATCTTGATATGCAAAATTACTTCTTTCGTTTTGGTATTCCAATTTTGTTAGCATATCATTTTCAATAAATAATATGATTAATTAAATTAAAACACTAACCATAAACTAAACTAAATCCAAAATAGGATTAAACAACTTTTACTATTGATTTAAAAAAATTACAAAAAAAAAAAATAATAATAATAAAAATAAGTAAATTGATTATGTGAGATTTAAATGAGAATAAATAGATTAAAAACCTACGACGAAGAGAAAAATGTCAATTGAGATTATTTTTAATTAAATCAAACATTTAATTATATTTCATTAGAATGTCCTCTTTGCGTCTTGATGTTCCAAATCAAGTTGAATGTGGCGCCCCGCCAAACGCTAACACAAATCCCTATGTTAGATCTCGAGGTACTAAGTGGCACCTCGAAATTTCGGCATGGTCTCCTCTGTTTATATTAGCATTTCAAGGCGTTCAACCTGCACTTGATAAACGACATACAATCCTGCATATAAACAAACAAAATATAATACTAGCGGAAGCCTACATACGTTTAACAACGTACGATAGATCAGAGTGCAGAAAAAAAAATTTATATACAGGATTATACAGAGATTCCTCACTCTAACAGAATTCCTAACACTCAATACAGAATCCAAAATACCTCTAAACGAACTGACACCACTAGGGGATGTAGCCCCAACACTTACCAGGTGACGAACTCTGGTTGTCTATCTGACCCACTAGATGATCCTCACTCGTTTTCTACACCTGTTTTGCCAAGCTTCGGATCTGAAACTAAAAAAATGAAGAAGGAAAGGGTGAGTAACAATGATTACCCAGTAAAGAAGAAAACAATTTATATGAACAACATCCTCTAACATGAACGAATAAACATACTAAATCATTTTAAAATATGAAAAGTTTTATAGAAGAAACTACAATTAACTGATACATATTGCCAGGGATGAGTAACTAAACATTTTAAAATTCACATTACATCGATCAACAGTACTCACTATAACATTATCTTTTTATACAAATCTAATTTATCAAATGGAAACATTAAACATGCATTTCATTTTATATATCAAAATAAGACAACAGATACATAATACACAATGGTGGAGTATTGGAATTAGAGAGCTGGGATTCACGACTAGATTGTTCCCAGTCGGGACATGATATTACAATTCTTCTTTGGCTTTTAGTTCCTGATTTTGTAGCCGATCGCTGCACTTACCACACTTGGTTGACCATTTATCCATCTCAGGCTGGCCGTTTGACGTGACCGTAAGCAATGGTTTTTTTTTATATGTCAGAACGTTCGACTACTATAGATTGTTAGTGATCACTGACTAATTATCTTCGTCTATGCCTATCAGGCGTACATGTGATTCCCAAATATACAAACCATTCATATACGACTACCTTTACAGTACAAGTTCACTGGTAAAGATAAAGAGGAATAAACCCAGATTCCAGTTGTAACTCCACTCTCATACATGTCCCATACCACGTATGAGCTTGGTGGTCCCTACCGTACATCCTAGGATAGTACACCACTCCGGATGATATGACGCACTATCCCTTCAGGCATTCACAGACTCTTTAACAGCTCACAAAATAGCTACATATATATTATTTTCATTTAAAAACAAAAGAGAAATTAACAATACAAGGTTGAGAATGGATATCTAGTTTCCTACCATGCAAGTGTGGCCAATCAGCCTAAAATAAATAACAGAACGGAAAAGTAAACAGCGCATCGCGCTAATATAAAGTAAATAAACATGCAACCAGTAACATTATCCTTGGATATCCGTTCACCAACCTACGGGGTGAAAGAAAAAGTGAAATTGAAAGAGGTTGGGTGGGTTTTGTAGAGAACGCGACTGTGGACATTTCTCCCTTCTACGTCGGTCGTCGACGACGAGTTTTTTTTTAAAATGGGTTGGCTGATTTTGGGTCGTTTAAAACGAAAGTGAATAGTGAAAAAAATTAAAAATATTTATTTATATATATCTTGGGACAAAATCGGTATTTTGCTTATTGTTTCGATCGATGATAACTTGACTGTCTGGACTCCAAAACTAACAAATGGATACTCTATTTCGCCTAATTTTTCATTCCAGATCTAATGGTGTGGTCAATTTCTACAAATTCTATCTCTAACAAAAATTTACATTTTTGGCCTGAGGTGACTCCTAAAATTGACGTCATTTTCGTTTTTAACGATAATTTAACTTCTGATCTCCAAAAATGATAAATAAATTGTTCATGTTCAATAATTTTTTGTTATGATTCCAATGGTGTAATCGAATCTTAATAATTCTTGCTCTAGCAAAAAGTTACTATTTTAGCTTGGTCCGACTCGGTAATCGAGGATTTTACAACTTTTATATTTAGACTTGCATTTGAGCGTGCTTACAGGCTAAAGTATGTTTTTCGATCATTTTGAATCTAATGGTGATGTCAGATTCCATTAAAATGATCAGAAATATTCTAAAGTTTTACCCCTAAGTCCCACTTTCAAGATTTTCTTAAAATTCTACTATTTATTTTTCCTTAAGATACGAATCGAAAACTCGGGATTTTATATTGAATCTCTTTTTTTCTCTTTAACTTATTTATAAAAAAAGATAGTGTGTTTGAGTGTGTATAACGATATAGATTTGAGAGAGAAGATGGAGGTTTGTATATGAGACTTAAAGATTGAGAGAGGTGAGTTGAAAATTTGAGGGAGAAGAAATTAAGTAAACATGAAAGGGTTTCTTTTAATTTTTTTAGACCTTTAACATAGGTAGGGGTGGGATTTCGTAAGAGTTATGTTATATTTTTCTTTTCGTAAAACTTTTAATGTAAGAGGTAGTAAAAGAAAATTCGTCAAATTTTGAAATAAATTTGCAATTTGGTGGTCCATGCAATTAAGTCATATACGAAAATTTTTGTCAACCAACGTTGCCATCCTAAGTTTGCCAGCCAAATGATATAATGATAATTATAATAGTAAAACACAACAGAGTTAGTACAATTGTGAGACACAAGCCTCTGTGTGGGACTAACTTTAATCATTTTATTGCTTTTGGTCATTACCCTTCCACTTTATTTTCACTCTTTTAACTTTATTATATTTTCTCTTTTACCATTTTTAACCTATTTTATTATTTTTCATCTCTTACCTATTTAACCTCAAAATTATATAATAATACCCTTAAAAGTTTATTATTTTCACTTTTATTCCCTTAAGTAACCCTCCTAGCAAGCTATAACTTTTTGGTACCCACTTTATTTCTGTTACACTGCACACCATTAATGTCAATATAATTTCTCTTTTACCCCTTTCACCCACTTTATTATTTTCATCTTTTATTCTTTTATCATTAAAAATTTCAATAATACCACAAATCCAATTTGGCTTTACCAAAACCCACTAATTTCATGATGATTTGTTCACAAGTCATGTTAAAATTCCTACTACCAACTCCAATTTAATTTTTTTTTTTTTTTAATCTTTTACACCCTAAACCCGAGAGAGGATGCCTGTGTTGTAGGCAAGGCATTTGCTTTTGTATATACACTCAACATTTTTAAAATCTAATCCATCGTCCTTTCCTTTCACTCATTATTTTTCTCACCCACTTATCTCTCTCCGTAGGGACAGAGTTGGGAAGGGGTTAGCATGTGAAAATGCTCCCACTCAATTTGCTTATTATGTAATACTCTCCTGTGTTTTCAATATTGTGTCGCCCCCACAAATTTTATACCAATAAAGCTAGTCTTCTCTCTAGTATGAATAAGATTAATTATTGCTTAGCAAATGTCTCACTTTCCATGGACAAATGGGCTAAGGGTGGGTAGCAGCATACCAGCTAATTTTGTTGGCAAGGCTGACTTGATACAAGTTGAAGCCTAAAGAAAAAATTCTAAATGACGACTTTTTAATATATAATATATTAATATAAATAATATAAATTATTTATCTATATAATATAAGAGTTATTTAAAATTTATCTTCTCGTTTCTTGAGATGCAAAATTACTAAGTTTTGGTATCAAATTTTGCTAGCATATCATTTTCAATAGATAATATAATTAATTAAATTCAAAAACTAACAAAAAAAAAACTAAATTCAGAATAAGATTAAAAACACTTCTTTTATCGATTTAAAAAAATTATGAACAAAAAAGAGAAAAGAAATAAATTGATTATGTAAGGTTTAAATGACAATAAATTGATTAAACAAAGATGAGAGAAAAAGTTCAATTAAAATTATTTTTAACTAACTCAAATAGTTAATTTCACTTCATAAGAATGCCCTATTGAATCTCTCTATTCCAAACCAAGACGAATCTCTTGCAAGCTCTTTAAGTTGTTTATAAAAAAAGATATAATGAGTGTCTTAGTTTGTATGGGTGATATATAAAGATTTGAGAGAGAAGGGGGATGTTCAAGTAAACTTTAATGTAAGTTATAATAACAAATGCTTAATGGTGATTCCTTTCATATATATAAGAAAAAAAAAAACCTAAATTTTCTTTTTTTCCTGAAATTTATATATAATTATTATTATTATTTTTTTTTTTTTGAAGGTAAAAATTTATATATTTCCGTTACTTTGCAATAAAAAGTAATACCAAAGCAAAAACAAAAATTCAACAACCAAATCAGTAATCTGAACCATATAAGATCAAGTAAAAGTCTTTATATAATGAGTCAAGGAAAACGGGGAACGATCGAAAACCTTAGGCATGGGTGATTTTGGGAAAAGTAAATACGAGAAAAAGTCCTCATCTTTCCCCTACACCCACACCCAAAGCTCTCAAAAGATCATCTCCCTTTCCTATTCTCATCATCTTCACTTCTTCAGAACCTTCGATTTTACATAAGATGAAAATATAAAGGAAAGAGAAGAACCGATGGAAACCGTAGGAAAGAGTGGGATCGGAAAGGTAATTTCAGATTTGATTAAGGACCTTTTCGACCCACTCAATCCTAAAGCTCCCCAAAGCTCCGCCCCCTTTCCAATACCCTCAATGAAACCTAAATGTGTTTCCCAATTCCTAATCTTTTGACTTTAAATAAACAAAAAGAGAGTCATCCCACCGTCCAAACTAATCTAGGGTTTACATATTTGAGGCATCCTAACCGTTTAATTATTTGTCATAATTGGCTTCTAAACTAAGTAACGCATTTTCTCTTTAAACCCATCATTTTAACATCCTTCGATGTTGGATACATGGGCGTCAATCGAACCACTTAGATTTATAGAGATACAAGTTCTTGGGGTATGAAGTCTCACGAAGAATCTTTAAGTAGAGTTTTTTTATCTCAACCGTTATCATTACAAAGTAAATGTGCATCTTTTATTTTATATATCAAAATATCCGTACTATTTTGCGGAAAACTAATGTTTCAGCCACACTTGTTGACATCTCAAAGGCTTGTGAAATATAACAAGTTTGTAAACTCAATGAAATGGATTTCATGGAAAAAAAATAAACAACCACTTCAAATAGATTACAGTGAGATAATAGTGGGGTTGACTCGATACAAGTTGAGGCCTAAGGCAAAAATTCTAAACGAAACCTTTTTAATTTTTAATAAATAATTTAACAGAAAAAATACTTAAAATACATTTTCTCGTATCTTGATATGCAAAATTACTTATTCTATTTTGGTATTTCAGTTTTGTTAGTATATCATTTTCAATAAACAATATGATTAATTAAATGAAAACACTAACCATAAACTAAACTAAATCCAAAATAGGATTAAAAAACTTTCATTATTGATTAAAAAAAAAATACTAATAAAAAAAAGAAATAATAATAAAAAATGTAAATTGATTATGTGAGGTTTAAATGAGAATATAGATTGAAAGCCTACGATAAAAAGAAAAAAATCAATTGAGATTATTTTTAATTAAATCAAACATTTAATTATATTCCATAAGAATGTCCACTTTGCATCTTGATGTTCCAAATCAAGTTGAATCTCTTTTTTGGTCTTTAACTTATTTATAAAAAAAAAAGATAGTGTGTGTTTTAGTGTGTATGAGAGAGAGACATAGATTTGAGAGAGAAGATGGAGGTTTGTGTATGAAACTTAAAGATTGAGAGTGGTTAGCTGGAAATTTTAGGGAGAAGAAATTATGTACACATGAAAGGGTTTCTTTTAATTTTTTTTAGACCTTTAACATAGGTAGGGGTGGGATTTCGTAAGAGTTATATTATATTTTTATTTTTGTGAAACTTTTAATGTAAGAGGTAGTAAGAAAATTCGTCAAATTTTCAAATAAATTTGCAGTTTTGATGGTCCATGCCACTAAGAAATATAAGACAAATTTTGTCAGCCAACGTTGTCATCCTAAGATAGCCAGTCGAATGCCCCCATATAATAATAATAATAATAATAATAAATAAAATACAGCAGAGTTAGTACAATTGTGAGACACAAGCCTCTGTGTGAGGAATAACTTTAATCATTTGATTACTTTTGGTCTTTACCCCTCAACTTTATTTTCACTCTTTTAACTTTATTGTATTTCTTCTTTTACCATTTCTAACCTTTTTTTATTATTTTTCATCTCTTACCCATTTAACCTCAAAATTCTAATATAATACCTTTCAAAGTTTATTATTTTCACTTTTATTCCTTTAAGTAACCCTCCCAGCAAGCTATAGATTTTTGGTACCAACTTTATTTCTTTTACACTTCACACTTATAATGTCAGTATAGTTACTCTTTTACCTTTTCACCCACTTTATTAGTTTTCATCTTTTATTCTTTTAACATTAAAAGTTTATTTTCAATAATACCCCAAATGCAATTAGGCTTCACCAAAACCCACTACTTTCATGTCGATTTCGAGTCATGTTCACGAGTCATGTTAAAATTCCTACCACCAAATCCAATGTAATTTTTTTTATCTTTTACACCCTAACCCGAGGGAGGATGCCTGTGTTGTAGGCAAGGCATGTGCAGATGCCCCCACCCCAATTTGCTTATTATGTAATACTTTCCTGTGTTTTCAATATTGTGCTGCCCCAACAAATTTTTTGCCAATAAGCTAGTTTTCTCTCTAGCATGGATAAGATCAATTCTTTCTTAACAAATGGCTCACCTTCAATGGACAAATGAACTAAGGGTGGGTAGCAACATACCAGATAATTTTTTCGGCAAGGTGACTTGATACAAGTTGAAGCCTAAAGAAAAAATTCAAAATGAGGACATTTTAATATATAATATATTAATATAAATTATTTATCTATTTAATAAAATAATTATTTAAAATTTTTATTCTCGTTTCCTGAGATGCAAAATTACTAACTAAGTTTTGGTATCAAATTTTGCTAGCATATCATTTTCAATAGATAATATAACTAATTAAATTCAAATACACACAAAAAAACAAAACTAAATTCAGAATAAGAGTAAAAAAACTTCTTTTATCAATTAAAAAAAATTATCAAAAAAAGAAAAAGAAAATAAATTAATTAAATATGTAAGGTTTAAATGACACTAAATAGATTAAAAAAAGATGAGAGAAAAAGTTCAATAAAATTATTTTTAACTAATTCAAACATTTAATTTCACTTCATAAGAATGCCCTCTTGAATCTCTCTGTTCCAAACTAAGTCCAATCTCTTGCAATCTCTTTAAGTTGTTTATAAGAAAAGATAAAATGAGTGTCATAGTTTGTATGGGAGAGATATAAAGATTTGACAGAGGAGAGGGAAGTTCTAGTAAACTTTAATGTAAGTTATAATAACAAATGCTTATAGGTGATTCCCTTCATATGTATGAGGAAAAAAAACCTAAATTTTCATTTTTTCCTCAAATTTATATATATTTTTAAGGTAAAAATTTATATATTTCCATTACTTTGGAATAAAAAGTAATACCAAAAACACAAAAACACAAAAAAAAACAAAACTCACCAACCAAATCAATAATCTGACCCATATAAGATCAAATAAAAGTCTTTATTTGATGAGTCAAGGAAAACGGGGAACGCTAGAAAACTTTAGGCATGGGTGATTTTGGAAAAAGTAAATACAAGAAAAACTCCTCATCTTTCCCCTACACCCACACCCAAAGCTCTAAAAAGTTCATCTCCCTTTCCTATTCTCATCATCCTCACTTCTTCAGAACCCTAATCCTTCGATTTTACATAAGATGAAACTATAAAGGAAAGAGAAGAACCGATGGAAACCCTAGGAAAGAGTGGGATCGGAAAGGTAACTTCAGTAGGGACCTTTCCGACCCACTCAATCCTAAAGCTCCCCAAAGCTCCGCCCCCTTTCCAATACTCTCAACCAAACCTAAATGTGTTTCGCAATTCCAAATCTTTTGTCTTTAAATACACAGAAAGAGAGTCATCCCACCGTCCAAACTAATCTAGGGTTTACAAATTTGAGGCATCCTAATCGTTTAATTATTTGCCATATTTGGCTTCTAAACTAAGTAACGCATTTTCTCTTTAAACCAAACTTTTCTAACGTCCTTCGATGTTGGATACATGGGCGTCTATCGAACCACTTAGATTTATAGAGATACATGTTTTTGAGGGTATGAAGTCCAAAGAACAATCTTTAAGGATTGTTTTTTATCTCAGCCGTCGGTCATCATTACATAGTAAATGTGCTTCTTTTATTTTATATATCAAAATATCCATACTATTATGCGGAAAACTAACGTTTCAGCCACACTTCTTGACATCTCAAAGCATCTAATTGCACAAATGCTTTTGAAGTATAACATGTTTGTAAACTCAATGAAATGGATTTCATGGAAAAAAAATAAACAGCCACTTCAAATAGATTACAGTGAGATAATAGCGGGGCTAATTCGATACAAGTTGAGGCCTAAGGCAAAAATTCTAAATGGAACCTTTTTAATTTTTAATAAATTAATTAACAGAAAAAATATTTTCTCTTATCTTAATATGCAAAATTACTTATTCTGTTTTTGTATTCCAGTTTTGTTAGATATCATTTTCCATAAACAATATGATTAATTAAATTAAAACAATAACCATAAACTAAACTAAATAAAAAATAGGATTATAAACTTTCATTATTGATTAAAAATAATTACTAATAAAAAAAAAAAGAAAATAAATAATAAAATTTAGTAATTGATTATGTGAGGTTTAAATGAGAATATATAGATTAAAAACCTACGATAAAGAGAAAAAGATCAATTGAGATTATTTTTAATTAAATCAAACATTTAATTATATTTCATAAGAATGTCCTCTTAGAGTCTTGATGTTCCAAATCAAGTTGAATCTCTTTTTTGCTCTTTAACTTATTTATAAAAAAAGATAGTGTGTGTTTGAGTGTGTATGTGAGAGATACATATATTTGAGAGAGAAGATGGACGTTTGTGTATGAGACTTAAAGATTGAGAGAGGTGAGTTGAAAATTTGAGGGAGAAGAAATTAAGTAAACATGAAAGCGTTTCTTATAATTTTTTTAGACCTTTAACATAGGTAGGGATGGGATTTCGTAAGAGTTATATTATATTTTTATTTTTGTGAAACTTTTAATGTAAGTGGTAGTAACAAAATTTGTCAAATTTTCTAATAAATTTGCAGTTTTGATGGTCCATGCCATTAAGTTATATTAGACAAATTTTGTATATATATATATATATAATAATAATTATTAAAAAAAAAACACAACAGAGTTAGTACAATTGTGAGACACAAGCATCTGTCGGACTAACTTTAATCATTTTATTGCTTTTGGTCTTTACCCCTTTTTACTTTATTATATTTCCTCATTTACCATTTTTAACCTATTGTATTATTTTTCATCTCTTACCCATTTAACCTCAAAATTATATAATAATACCTTCCAAGTTTATTGTTTTCACTTTTATTCCCTTAAGTAACCCTCCCAGCAAGCTATAGTTTTTTTGTTACGAACTTTATTTCTTTTACACTTCACAGCTATAATGTCAGTATAGTTTCTCTTTTACCCCTCTCACCCACTTTATTATTTTCATATTTTATTCTTTTAACATTAAACATTTATTTTCAGTAATACCCCAAATCCAATTAGGCTTGACCAAAACCCACTAATTTCATGTCAATTTCGAGTTATGTTAAAATTCTTACCACCTATTCCAATTTAATTTCTTTTATCTTTTACACCCTTAAACCAAGAGAGAATGCCTGTGTTGTAACATCCTGTGTTCTTAACTCGTATCTCGAAGAAATCATATAGTGATAATTTGAGGAATAATCAAAAAAGAAAACTTAGAGTAAAGTACCCGGATGATGCTATATTCGTTTTTGTTGAAAATCGACTTCGCCATTAGTTTCAAAACAATCGAAACATATACTTTAGTCTGTAAGCAAGTTTGAATTCAAGTTCGGGTGAAAAAGTTAACAAATCCGCAAATTTCGTGTTGAGTGGGACCCAAAATAGAAAATTTTCGTTAGAAGGAGAATCAGGAAGATTCGACCACATCATTATGACTGCAACAAAAAATTATTCGAAATGGTATACTCATTTGTCATTTTTTCGAGTCTGAATAGTTAAGTTACGATCGAAACTAAAAATGATGGGAAAATTACAAGTATGCCCTCAGCTTTTTATAAAAGAAAGCAAACTTTCTTTCATTCTCATTTGTTATCTCTTCTCTAAAGAACCCAAACATCAGCCATTTTCTCAAACCTAGGTTCTCCTCTCTTCACCTCAAGATTTGTTGAGAAGGAAGGACCGTTGAATCCCGACGAAGAAGACAAAGTTGTCGGCCACGACGATAGCTACAACCTCACCCTCCTTGTTAACCCATTCACGTTCGTTTTCGTCACCCTCCATAAAAAATTAAGAAGTGTATCATCAAACTCGGAGCTTCACCTTGTTAATAGCGACTCGTCTTCTAGTGTAGAAGTAAAGGAGAGTGTCGTCGTCGAAAGAGTTGCAAACCCTCGCTCACTTTGCAAGAAACTCAACCCAACATCGACTCTTTTACCACCAACCTTAATTATTGTGCGAGTTAATCACTTTCGACGTCAACAAACCAAGTAGGGGACTTTCAATTCATAGTGTTAACTTTTAGATTTTGAAATGTGCATTTAGGTTTTAAGAAAACTTATTATTTGTTTTAAATGGTAAAAATCTTTGCTTGATTTGCAATTCATGTTAGGAATAGGGATTTAATGTGTTTTATCATGCTTTAACATTAAAACTTATGGGTGGGTCGAGAGGTTGGAAGAAGAAAGAAAAATCCGAAATATGATCGAAAGACTCAAAATTCGTGAGATTGCTCAGTGCTGTCGGTCCCACCGACACCAGCCGAAGTCCATTCTGTCGGTCCTACCAACAGAAACATGCTTCTACCACCGACCTGCCATCGACAAAACAATTTGATCAAAACTGCTTCTGACTCTTGGTTTGCTTTCCTCGTGACTTGTGCAGGATTTTTCACCCTTCATTTCATTAAAAACATTAAAGTAAATGTTCCATTTACTTTAAGTTCTTTAATGAAATTAAGGTTTTACCCCCCATTTCATAACAATGAAAATGGTTTCAAGATCCAAATCTTAAAGGATCAAAATCCAAATTTTGGTTTCAAGAACAAAATGTGAATTTTTACGTTCTCGGCAAGTTTTCAAAAGCTAATACATTTCGTAGTACTTTGAATTAGATTACAAAAACTATATGGTGTCGAATCTCGTGATCGAGGCTTTCATTTCCAAAAACCTGTTTTCAATTTCGAAAACTTTGAAAAATTGAGTTTCCGATACTTAGCCAAATTTTCACCAGTTTTCATTGTTTTTAACAGCTTTGGTCTCGTGCCTCGCCAGGACCTCGTTTTGAATAAACCTTGATGGTTTTCGATGGAAAGACCAAAAATGACTTTGAAAAATTGAAAACGAATGGTTTGATTTGAAAAGACGAAAAGTAAGAATGTCGAGAGAATGGAAAAGGGGATGAACGGTAAAATGTCAGAATCACACCCGAGGGGTGATGTATGCATTTTACATTGTATGTTGTGTGTAGGTGGGTGAAGGGACATCCAGGTTATTAATGAAAGGGTTGCATGTTTATTTAAGATTATGTTAGTGTGTGCGTTGAGTACTGTTATTTATTTTAGGCCAGGGGCCATAGTTGCATGGTAGAAACTAGATATCCATTCTTAACCCTGTTCTGTTAATTTCTCTTTTGTTTTAAATGAAAAATAATATATATATATATATATATATATATATATATATATATATATATATATATATATAACTAGTTGGTGAGCTATTAAAGGGTCTGTAAATGCTTGAATGGATAGTGCGTCACATCATCCGGAGGGGTGCACTATCTTGGGATGTACGGTAAGGACCACCAAGCTCATACGTGGTATAGGACATGTATGAGAGTGGAGTCACAACTGGAATCCGGTCCATTTATTTCTTATCTTTACCAGTATACGAGTAGAGTGTTATTTTGGGAATCACATGCACGCCGGATAGGCATAGACGAAGATGATTGATCAGTGATCACTAACAATCTAGTAGTAGTCAAACGTTCTAACACATTGAAAAGAGATTTATTGCTTACGGTCACGTCAAACGGCCCGCCTAAGCTAGATAAATGATCTCCAGTGTGGTAAAAGCAGCAACCAACCAAAAAATCAGGAACTAAAAGTCAGATTTATGTTGTAACATCATGTCTCGACTGGGAGTGATCTAGTCGTGAATCCCAACGCTCAAATTACATTACTCCACCACTTGTATTATGTATATGTTGTTATATTTCGAATTATAAACTGAAAAGCATGTCTATTATTTCAATGTTGTCAACTTTATTTGCATAAAATAGAAAATGTATAATGTGTATGGATGATTGATGCTATGTGTAACTTTTAAACTATTTAGTTGCCCATCCCTGGCTACATGTACCAGTTAATTGTAGTTTCAATTATTAAACTTGCATGTTTTGAAATGATGCAGTATGATTATTCGATCACGTTAGGTGAGGTTATTAGTAGAAATTGTTTATGGACCTACTGGGTAATTATTGTTAATCACCCTTTCCTTCCATTTTTTTTTTAGTTGCAGAGCCTGTGCTTGGGGAGGCGAGTGTTGAGCCATCAATCGAGGAGCATCTGGTTGGTCAGATCGACGACCAGTGTCCATTACCCGGTGAGCATTATGATTACTTCCCTTAGGAGTTTGTTCGTCCTAGGAGGTGTACATAGTGTTTTGGGTCGAGTAATAGGACTATATTAGAGTGAGGATAAACTTTTGTAATCCTGTATATCTTTATCTCTTTTTGCGCAACTCTGATATCGTTTTATGTTGTTCGTAAATTTTTCGTTTTCCGCTTCTTATTCATTGTTGGTATATTGTTGTATACAAGATTGTTTTGTTGGAATTATTATTTTATTATTTATTTATTTTCATTATCAAAATTATTTTGTGGCCTTTTCACATATACAAATTTTATATAAATACTGGATTGTAATTTGTTCAAAACATTAAGGATAAAATTAGAAACCATGTTAGTGGTCTGGCATTGGTTACCAGCATCAAATATGATGGGTTAGTGAACATCCTATTAAAACTTAAGTGGTATTCACCTAATACTAGAATTCTACGATGGGTAGAATTCTAGTATCCTTCTTTATAAATAGGTGGCCGTCCCCCCCTCTCTACACATAGATTATTCTATTATTGAGATAGAAGTTCCCATCACCAAGGTGTAGGCAAAGTTGGGGTAGTGCACCTATTCTTCGCAGGAAAAGATCAACGTATGTAGACACCCCATTTTTGCACCCGCCTGATTAATCAACTCGTCAACCCGATCGCAATGATTCCCAATGATGGAGGTGTATTCCATTGCTTTATTTTGTTACCAAATATGTTTCAGAAATCCGGATAAGGTATCTCGAACTGACAAAACCTTAGAAACCACGCTACGCTAGGAAAATACGACCTCAGAAACATAGAAATCATCATCTTTCAGATCAAAAAGAAACTTCACGATAAAAATCACTAAAAAATTACCAAATTACCAAAATACCCCTAACCTCAAAACAACCCTAGAGCCTACGTTACGCTTAGGAAAACTCTCTCGAACACATAAAATAACAAATCGGAACCAAATAAATCATTTCACCAATTTTAACAGAATTTGACAAAATTAGGAAAATGCCCCTCATAAAGTTTCTGACCATTTCACACAAAAAATTTCATAAATGACACAAACTAATATTTCCATTGAATTCCTTAAGAAAATTCGATTCTAAAACATCCTAGAACATTAAAAACCGACTTAAAACGTGCAAAGTCCTCTCTGGGGGTAAAACGGTAATTTCACAATTTTCATAATTAAAAAATTCGAAATTAATAAATAAAACATTAAATAATTAAAGTAAAACATTAATGAAATTAATTTAAAAATCTGAACCTAAAAAATCGATCAATCGAACTTTTGGGTAAAATTGTTGAGGGTTCGTGGGATATTTCTTTAAGGACCCCTCCATTTGGGGGTCCAAAGAATTAAAGATATTTTAGAGGGGGGTACTCCAAAAATTAAAAGTAAATCAAGCAAGACTGAAGTCAAGGTATTAAAGTCAATCAAGTGAGACTGAAGTCAAAATTAAAGTCAATTAAGCAAGACTGAAGTCAAGATATTAAAAGTCAATCAATTAAGACTGAAGTCAAAACATTAAAAGTCAATCAAATAAGACTAAAAGTCATAATAGAACTCTAATTAAATAATAACTCTATCTAATAGAGTTCTAACTTAAAAATAATTCTACCTAAAACAAGTCAAACTAAAACACAACTCTAATTAAAAGATCTCTAATTAAACACTAACTCTATCCAAATCAACCCCTAAAAACATCTATAAATAGAGGTGCTCACACCCTATTTTCGTATCAAATCATAAACCCTAAGAGAAGTAGGTCTAGAAGCTCCCCTAGCCCCCCATAAACCCTAGTTTTGGAGCCCCAACTCCTTACCTAACATCCATCCTTCAATTTTAGTTTAGAAAACACCTAAAATCCCTCCAAAAACACCCTCAAATCCGCAACAATCTTGAAGAGTTCAGATCCAAAAACAAGGAGATACCTTGATCTAGGAGATCCGAAGTCAAATCCGGAAACAGAACGAAGCAAGGGAGTACAGTACAAGGAGCTTTTTTTGTCAGATCTGAGGGAGCAAAATCCTTGCTATCGGAAAGGTATGTAATATTTTTGTTTCTATCTAGGTTTTTAGCAATGTGATATATTTGGGAAGTTAGTAGAGACCGGCTTTGGCCGGGCGGGGTTGGTGCCTAACACCTTCCAACCCCTTAACATGATCCCCGAATTCAGATTTTTTGTGGTAGATTAGTTCTTTTTATCCATGTTAGAGTCAGTTTGGTTCCTAGACCACAATAACTAGGTGGCGACTCCCAAACCTCAAGAGTCAAAAGCGGATCCGCGCATCCCGCGGATCGAGGGCGCTTTCAACGTATTCTCCACGGATAATCGAAAAAACGAATCCAGGTATTTTACAATTATTACTTTTCGATTTCGATTATTATATTGTTTGTTCAAGATCAAATCCTAGATCCATGTCTACTATGTTTATAGTTATTGCAAACAATTGGTATCAGAGCCTGTTTGGATTTGTTCTTGTTCAAAACTGTTGATTAAATCTGAGTTGAATAGATTAAATTCGAAATTATTTATTTATTTATTTAAAATCGATTTGTTAAAGCCGATTTATCCGATAATCAAATCTGTCATTTTTCTTCAAAGAAGATTAACAAAGGCAGAAATCTTAAATCTCGTTCTGCCAATTGAAAAGAACCGAACTTTGAATAAATTCGAAGTCGAATTTAAAACAATCGATCTTGTTTAGATTTGATACGAACCCAGATTTACATTTGAAATAAATCGATTATTAATTAGAAATCGAACACTATTCAAACCGAAATCGAATCAACAAGATAGAACGATTGTGAAACTACCGATTACAGAATCTAGATATGTTTAAATCGAATAAAAAAAAATTCAGTCGATCAGATCTGCCGATTTGAGTCGCGGGATTTCAATCGGACGTTACCGAAAGTTTTCTGGTGACCGTATTCATCGTCTGACGTCGGCAAATGGACCTGCCGGTGGACGAAGGGGTGTCTTCGTTTTGGTGGCGGCGCGGCTAGGGTTTTCAACAGTCTGTCTTCTTGACGAAGAAGACGATGTTTTTGGGCTGGGCTGGGCCAACCCGATTGTGTATTTGATTGGGCTTTAATATTCGGTTTTGGGTCAAGCCCAATATTTTCTTAGGTTGGGCTATTAATTTCGTTTGGGCTAAAGCCCGATTGATTCTCAGTTGGGCCAAGCCCATATTAATCGTTCGGTTAGGCTTATCTATTGTGATTGGGCTAAGCCCGTTTCATAGTATAACTTATGATTTAATTATGTCTGTTGGGTTTAACCCGTTTCAGACTAGAACCGACTCACTTAACCGAACCGTTTGGGTCAACCTTTGACCCGATTCAAGTCAAACCGGTTCAGTTGGTTCAAGTGTGAACCAGAACATAGAAAACCGATTTTTCCTTTAAAAACTTTGAAAAATCATAACTAAATCGTTTTAACTCCATTTGGACAAAACAATAGTCCATTTTGAATATTTTTTCGAGATCTATTCAATAAAAATGTTAAAAATAATTCATTGATAGCAACATATAACAGTAAAGTTCAGATTAAGTTGTACCCTTTTTGGAGAATATATCTATAATTGATTTCTTTTATATTGAATAATTTACTTTGTTATTTTAATGTACCCATATATAAAACTAGAACAATTAGAAAGCAAATTTAGATATATTAGGGTATAGGTCTTGCCTATAGGAGTTTAGGAAGACACTTTGAGTGATCGTTCAAGGAACATGATGGAAATAGAATAGTAGTCTGCCTAAAGGTGACCGTTCTATGGAAGTTACGGGTTCTTGAATTTTGAGACTTAGTGTCTCACTAAGATCACTTTGTGGCACTCTTTTACATGAAATCACTAACTTCTGCCTAAAGGTGATTTAGGGATGTTTGTGTAGATAGAGTGAATAGAATAGTCACAAGTGTGAAAGGGAGAGAAGGATAACCCTCTTGCCTAAAGGTGTGGATAGTGTTTGGATTGAACTGAAACATGAGTGGCTAGGTCTATGTGTGAACTCCAACGCAATTTTAGGGAACATATAACATATTGAGATCTCAGCCCAAATGCGAGTCTTGATGATGCGACTTGTTTGTACCTGTAGAATGAAAAGTTTTACCCATAATAAAACACTTTGAAACGATTCGACCAAAACCCCTGGTACGAATTGAAAGAATAGAATCCCACAGTATATAT
Organism: Akebia trifoliata; assembly: GCF_017979445.1. Classification (NCBI taxonomy): domain Eukaryota; kingdom Viridiplantae; phylum Streptophyta; class Magnoliopsida; order Ranunculales; family Lardizabalaceae; genus Akebia; species Akebia trifoliata. The sequence continues at coordinate 14,138,538 of NC_141376.1, read as the reverse complement.
ATTAATGTTTGACCATATTTTAATGCAACTATGGATAGGTTATTGATTGAAAAGAGTCTGGCAGGGATTGAGCCTCTTAATGGCTCTAATTACTCATCCTGGAGGATGAATATTGATATTTTGTTGGGATGCATGGATTTTGATTTTGTTCTTTTTGAGGACATCTCACCAGCTCCACTTTCAGATTCTACGGAGTTGGTAAGAACCCATTTTGCTAAATGGGAAAAGGCTAATAGATTGTCCATGATGATCATTCGAGCATCTATTAGTGAGACTTTTCGATGTGGTATTCAGACTACAGATACAACTAAGGAACTGTTGCAGGTTATCAAGAAACAGTTTGTGAAAACAAAGAGATCAGTTCAGTATGAGTATTTGGGTCAACTAATGAATCTGAAGTATGATGGTAACGAAAATGTGCGGGAACATATTCTGAAGATGTCAAAGCTCGTCATTGGTCTCCGTGAGCAAGGGATTGTTTTTAAAGATGATCTTTTGGTTCATATGGCAGTTTTATCTCTGCCTAAATCTTTTGATACTTTTAAAGTCAATTACAGTGCACAAGAAACTAAATGGGATTTGAATCAATTGATTTCTCTTTGTGTTACTGAGGAAACGAGATTGAGAGGATCGAAGGTTGAGTCAGCTCACTTGGCGGTTCATGCAAGTAGTAAGAAAACTTTCAAGTTTAAGGATTTCAAAAAAGGCAGCAACAAGAACTTCAAGCAAGGAAAGGGGTTTAAGGGGTTCAAGAATCAGAAAACAATCAAGGAAAAGACAGAGGCTGGGAAAACATATACTGAAGAATGCTGGTTCTGCAAGAAGAAGGGACACATGAAGAGGGATTGCTTTGCTTATAAGAATTGGTTGCAAAAGAATCCAGGAGGTGTTAATTCAGTTCTAGTTTGCCATGAGTCTAATTTAGTTGATGTTCCTTCAAACTCATGGTAGACTGATTCAGGTGCATCTGTACATATTTCTCATTCTCTACAGGGGTTCGTCAGCAGGAGAAACCCTAGACCAGAGGATAGACTTTTTCTTGGGAATGCAAAGGCATTGCAGGTTGAGGCTGTTGGAGCTTATCGCCTCATTCTCGATACAGGACATTCTTTAATTTTAGAAGATACTTTTTACATCTCGTCTTTTAGACGAAATATTATTTTTATTTCTAGATTGGACATTTCTGGTTATGCTTTTACTTTTCGAGACAGTAGAATGCACATTCTTTATCATGATAACGTTGTTGGACATGGTTTTTTATTAGATGGTCTTTATCAGTTATCTTTAATAGGTCGTTTGCTTCTTCTCTGTTATGTTTATCTGTTGATTCGCATGTTTCGGGGTCCAAGCGTCATAGTTCGTTAGAAAACTCTTCTATGTTATGGCATTTGAGGTTAGGTCACATTTCTAAGAGAAGACTAGAATTCTTAGTTAAGGAAGGAATTATATGTCCTCTGGATTTCTCAGATTTTGATGTATGTGTGGATTGCATTAAGGGAAAGATGACTAAGCAACGGAAGTTTGAAGCTACTAGAGTTACTAATTTGTTGGGATTAGTTCATACAGATATTTGTGGTCCTTTTCCGATTTCTTCTCGAGGTGGTCAACGTTATTTCATCACTTCCATTGATGATTATTCTAGATTTGCCTATCTGTATCTGATACACCATAAAGATGAGGCATTAAAAGTTTTCCAAACCTATCAAGCAGAAGTTGAGAAACAGTTGAATAAGAAGATCAAAGCTGTCAGATCTGATAGAGGTGGAGAGTATTATGGGAGGAGGGATAATGATGGTGTAAATCATGGGAAGTTTGTGGAATATTTGAGAGAGTAAGGAATAGTTCTTCAATATACCACACTTGGAACACCTGAGCAAAATGGGGTTGTTGAAAGAATAAACCGGACTTATCAAGAAGCTGTTCGCAGTATGATGAGTCACTCAGACCTACCAGAAAACTTTTGGGGTGAAGCCTTGAAGACAACAGTTTATATTCTCAACAGAGTTCATTGCAAATCAGTTCCATAAACTCCTTTCAAGTTATGGACTGGCAGGAAACTAAGCCTTGGCTATCTTCATGTTTGGGGGTGCCTTGCCGAGGCGAAGCTGTATATCCAAATCAGAAAAAGCTTGATCCTCGAACGACAACTTGTCATTTTATTGGTTATCCTGAGAGGTCGAAGGGTTATAGGTTTTTATGTTCCTCAAGACATATGGAGATTGTTGAAACCAATCGTGCTAGATTTCTTGAAGATGGTCAAAACAGTGGGAGTGAAAAGCGAAAAAAGATTATATTTGAAGAGAAACATAGTGATCCACCAATATGTTTTATTCCGCAACCTTTACCTCATTTAGTGGCATCACCTATCCGTACAGTCATTGTAGAAGATGCAGCAATCCAACCAGAACCCAATCCTCAAGTAGTGGTGGTTCTAGTTCCACAACCAATCATTCCCATTAGGAGATCTACTCGAGAACGCAGACCCGCTATTACAGATGATTATGAGGTATACTTTCAGGAAGGAGATGTTATAAAAGGTGATGTAGATAATCCTTCAACATTCAAAGAAGCAATTGACTCAAATGAATCTCAATTCTGGCAGGAAGCAATGAAAGAAGAATTGAGATCTATGGAAAAGAATGAAGTATGGGAACTAACAATACTTCCAGAAGGCCATAAGATAATAGAATGTAAATGGGTTTTCAAAACTAAAAAGGATTCAGAAGGTAAGGTAGAGAGGTTCAAAGAAAGACTTGTAGCGAAGGGTTTCAAGCAAAAGTCAAGTATTGATTTCAGTGAAACTTATTCTCCAGTTTCTTCTTAAGATTCACTGAGGATCATCTTAGCGATAGTGGCACACTATGATTTAGATTTACATCAGATGGATGTAAAAACTACTTTTCTGAATGGTGAACTGAATGAGGAGATTTACATGGCACAACCTGATGGTTTTAAAGTTGATAAAAGAGAACATCTTGTCTGCAAGCTGAAAAGATCAATTTATGGGTTGAAACAAGCATCAAGACAGTAGTACTTGAAATTTGATCAGGTGGTGACTGGATACGGATTTAAAGAAAATGTCGTCGACAAGTGCATATATCTCAAGATGAGTGGGAGTCGATTCATCATTCTTGTACTTTATGTTGATGATATATTGCTGGCAAGCAATGATGTTCATCTCTTGTGTGATACAAAATATTTTCTGTCAAAAAATTTTTATATGAAAAATATGGGGGATGCTCAATATGTTCTAAGGATTAAAATTCATAGAGATAAACAAGTTGGATTTTTGGGTTTGTCACAAAAGGCATACATTGAAAAGGTGCTCAAAAGATTTGGTATGGATAAATGTGCTCCTGGTGAGGCTCCTGTGGTAAAAGGAGATGTATTCAGCCAAGATCAGTGTCCCAAGAACAAGTTTGAGAAGATGGAAGTCAATGCATCAGAATATGCCTCAGCAGTCGGTAGTCTTATGTATGCAATGATTTGCATCCGACCCGATATCAGTTACATCGTTAGTATGCTTGGGAGATATCAGCAGAACCCCGATATTGCTCATTGGAGAGCAGTAAAGAAAGTACTTCGATATTTGCAGAGAACAAAAGATTTTATGTTAGTATATAGAAGATCGAGTGAGCTTCAAGTTGTTGGTTATTCTGATGCAGATCATGCTGGATGTCGTGATAGCTTGAAGTCTACTTCAGGTTATATTTTCATGCTTGGGAATGGAACCATCTCATGGAGAAGCTCAAAATAGATCATTCTGACATATTCGACCATGTATTCAGAGTTTATTGGATGTTATGAAGCAACTCGTCAAGCAATTTGGTTGAAGAATTTTATCGGTGAATTAAAGATTGTGGATTTCATTGATAGACCTATTGTTATTTATTGTGATAACAAGGCTGTTACTGATTTTGCAAAGAATGAAAGAGTGACCAGAGGAAACAAGCACATCAAAATAAAGTACCTTTTAATATGTGAAAAGGTTCGTGAAGGATTGATTGGGATTGCCAAGATAGATTTTGGTAATATGATAGCTGACCCTCTCATAAAAGGACTCCCGCCTAAGATTTTCAAAGAACATGTAACTCGTATGGGAGTTCTCATGTCATTTGTTCATGTTATTTAAGTGTTAAGTTTGTTTTATGCTTGTTTTGATTCATTTATACTCTTGATAGACTATTTATTGCTGCTTAAAGAAATTAATTATGACTAGTCATTATTTATGCATTATTGTGTACACATGTTATGTTTACCTGTGAGTAGATGTACTCGTAAAGTGTTAAAGAAATGCTTGGACTAGACGTGACTTGGCATCACGTTGATAAAGTCTTCATTCTGGATAGAAAGGTGATGGAATATCACATAGCTGATTGCTAGTAAGATATCAGAATGACATACAATGAGTATGAAGCTGGACACCTACGGAATGTACATACAGACTACATTGAAGGCTGTATATTGCCCTAATACCACAAAGAAAGTTCACGTAAAAGTAAACTCCTGAATTTATTGATGGTACTAGTTTTGAGACCATGGAACTGTCTTAGGATCGACAAATGAGCACTTTGTTACATCCATGATCCATCATTAGTGATATCCTTGAATGAAGGTGATACTTAAAGATTATCTGAATTATTTTGAACAATTATTTTTCAAAAGAGTGTACTCGATTATTCAACAGGTAACAATCCAGAGAGTCGTTTTCTAAATAAAAAGTATATGTGAAGGCCAAGTGGGGGATTGTTGGAATTATTATTTTATTATTTATTTATTTTCATTATCAAAATTATTTTGTGGCATTCTCACATATACAAATTTTATATAAATACTGGATTGTAATTTGTTCAAAACATTAAGGATAAAAATGGAAATCATGTTAGTGGTCTGGCATTGGTTACCAGCATCAAATATGATGGGTTAGTGAACATCTTATCAAAACTTAAGTGGTATTCACCTAATACTAGAATTCTACGATGGGTAGAATTCTAGTATCTTTCTTTATAAATAAGTGACCGTCCCCCCCCCCTCTCTACACACAGATTATTCTATTATTGAGATAGAGGTTCCCATCACCAAGGTGTAGGCAGAGTTGGGGTAGTGCACCTATTCTTCGCAAGAAAATATCAACGTATTCTCCACGGATAATGGGAAAAGCAAATCCAGGTATTTTACAATTATTGCTTTTCGATTTCGATTATTATATTGTTTGTTCAAGATCAAATCTTAGATCCATATCTACTATGTTTATAGTTATTACAAACATGTTTGGATTTGGTTTATCAGGTTTTGAGTTCCATGAAACGCTAACATAAACAGAGGAGACCATGCCGAAATTTCGAGGTGCCACCTAATGCCTCGAGGTGGCCTTGGGATTTGTGTTAGCGTTTGGCAGGACGTCGTAGATGTAGGCAAGGTATATGCTTTTGGATATACACTCAAGATTTTAAAAATCCTATCCATTGTCCTTCCCTTTCACTCATTATTTTTCTCACCCACTTATCTCTCTCCGTAGGGGCAGAGTTGGGAAGGGGTTTGCACGTGCAAATGCCCCCTCTCAATTTGCTTATTATGTTATACTCTCCTGTGTTTTCAATATTGTGTTGCCCCCACAAATTTTTTGCCAATAAAGCTAGTCTTCTCTCTAGCATGAATAAAATTAATTCTTGCTTAACAAATGGCTCACCTTCCATGGACAAATGGGCTAAGGGTGGGTAGCAGCATACCAGCTAATTTTGTCGGCAAGGCTGACTTGATACAAGTTGAAGCCTAAAGAAAAAATTCTAAATGAGGACTTTTTAATATATAATATATTAATATAAATATAAATTATTTATCCATATAATATAAGAATTATTTAAAATTTATCTTCTCGTTTCTTGAGATTGAAAATTACTAAGTTTTGGTATCAAATTTTGCTAGCATATCATTTTCTATAGATAATATAACTAATTAAATTCAAACACTAACAAAAAAACAAAACTAAATTCAGAATAAGATTAAAAAAAACTTCTTTTATCGATTTAAAAAAATTATCAAAAAAAAAAAAAGAGAAAATAAATAAATTGATTATGTAAGGTTTAAATGACAATAAATAGATTAAAAAATGTTGAGGGAAAAAGTTCAATTAAAATTATTTTTAATTAATTCAAACATTTAATTTCACTTCATAAGAATGCCCTCTTGAATCTCTTTGTTCCAAACCAAGTCGAATCTCTTGCAAGCTCTTTAAGTTGTTTATAAAAAAAGATAAAATGAGTGTCTTAGTTTGTATGGGAGAGATATAAAGATTTGAGAGAGAAAAGGGAGGTTCTAGTAAACTTTAATGTAAGTTATAATAACAAATGCTTAATGGTGATTCCTTTCATATATATTAAAAAAAAAAAAAACCTAAATTTTCTTTTTTTTTTCCCTCAAATTTATATATATAAGGTAAAAATTTATATATTTCCATTACTTTGGAATAAAAATAATACCAAAAAAAATAAAATATAAAACAAAACTCACCAATCAAATCAATAATCTAAACCATATAAGATCAAATAAAAGTCTTTATTTGATGAGTCAAAGAAAACGGGGAACAATCGAAAACCTTAAGCATGGCTGATTTTGGGAAAAGTAAATACGAGAAAAACTCCTCATCTTTCCCCTACACCCACACCCAAAGCTCTCGAAAGATCATCTCCCTTTCCTATTCTCATCATCCTTTCTTCTTCAAAACCCTAATCCTTCAATTTGCATAAGATGAAAATATAAAGGAAAGAGAAGAACCGATACAAAACCTAGGAAAGAGTGAGATCGGAAAGGTAATTTCAGATTTGATTAGGTACATTTCCGACCCACTCAATCCTAAAGCTCCCCAAAGCTTCGCCCCCTTTCCAATACCCTCAACCAAACCTAAATGTGTCTCCCAGTTCGTAATCTTTTGTCTTTTAATAAACAAAAAGTGAGTCATCCCACCATCCAAACTAATCTAGGGTTTACAAATTTGAGGCATCCTAACCATTTAATTATTTGCCATATTTGACTTCTAAACTAAGTAACACATTTTCTCTTTAAACCCACCGTTTCAAACGTCCTTCGTTGTTGGATAAATGGGCGTCTATCAAACCAATTAGATTTATATAGATACAAGTTTTTTGGGGTATGAAGTCCCAAGAATAATCTTTAAGGAGTGTTTTTTATCTCAGTCGTCATCATTACACAATAAATGTGCTTCTTTTATTTTATATATTAAAATATCCGTACTATTTTGCGGAAAACTAACGTTTCACCCACACTTCTTGACATCTCAAAGCATCTAATTGCACAAATGCTTTTGAAGTATAACAAGTTTGTAAACTCAATGAAATCGATTTCATGGAAAAAATAAACAGCCACTTAAAATAGATTACTGTGAGATAATAGCGGGGCTGACTCAATACAAGTTGAGGCCTAAGGGAAAGATTCTAAATGAAACATTTTTAATTTTTAATAAATAATTTAACAGAAAAAATATTTAAAATATATTTTCTCGTATTTTGATATGCAAAATTACTTATTCTGTTTTAGTATTCCAGTTTTGTTAGCATATCATTTTCAATGAATAGTATGATTAATTAAAATTAATTAAATTAAAACACTAACCATTAACTAAACTAAATCCAAAATAGGATTAAAAAGCTTTCATTATTGATTAGAAAAAATTACTAACAAAAAAAAGAAAATAAATAATAAAAATAAGTAAATTGATTATGTGAGGTTTAAGTGAGAATACCTAGATAAAAAACCTACGATGGAGTGAAAAAGATCAATTGAGATTATTTTTAATTAAATCAAACATTTAATTATCTTTCGTAAGAATGTAGTCTTTGCGTCTTGATGTTTTCAAGTCGAATCTCTTTTTTGCTCTTTAACATATTTATAATATAAAAAAAGATGTGTGTGTTGGAGTGTGAATGAGAGAGATACATAGATTTAAGAGAGAAGATGGAGGTTTGTGTGTGAGACATAAAGATTGAGAAGGGTGAGTTGAAAATTTGAGGGAGAAGAAATTAAGTAAATATGAAAGGGTTTCTTCTAATTTTTTTTAGACCTCTAACATAGGTAGGAGTGGGATTTCGTAAGAGTTATATTATATTTTTATTTTTGTAAAACTTTTAATGTAAAAGGTAGTAACAAAATTAGTCGAATTTTCAAATAAATTTGCAATTTTGACTTTTGAAGGTCCATGGCATTAAGTCATATAAGACAAATTTTGTCAACCAACGTTGTCATCCTAAGCTTGCCAGCCGAATGCCCCATATATATATATATATATATAATGAATAATAATAATAATAATAAAACACAACAGAGTTAGTACAATTGTGAGAATCAAACCTTTGTGTGGGACTAACTTTAATCATTTTATTATTTTTGATCTTTACCCCTAAACTTTATTTTCACTCCTCTAACCTTATTATATTTTCTCTTTAATCATTTTTAACCTATTTTATTATTTTTCAACTTTTACCCATTTAACCGCAAAATTCTATAATAATACCCTTCAAAGTTTATTGTTTTCACTTTTATTCCCTTAAGTAACCCTCCCAACAAGCTATAGTTTTTAGGTTCCAACTTTATTTCTTTTACACTTCACACCTATAATGTCAATAAAGTTTCTATTTTACTCCTTTCACCCACTTTATTATTTTTCATCTTTTACCGTTTTAACATTAAAAAATATAAATAATTCCCCAAACTCATTTAGACTTAATCCAAACCCACTAATTTTGTGTCGATTTTGCGTGATGTTCACAAGTCATATTAAAATTCCTACCACCTACTCCAATTTAATTTTTTATTCTTTTACACCCTGAACCGGAGAGAGGATGCCTGTGTCATTGACAAGGCATGTACTTTTGCATATACACTCAAGATTTTAAAAATCCAATCCATTGTCCTTCCCTTCTACTCATTATTTTTCTCACCCACTTATCTCTCTCCGTAGGGGCAGAGTTGGGAAGGGGTTAGCATGTGCAGATGCCCCCATTCAATTTGCTTATTATGTAATAACTCTCTTGTGTTTTCAATATTGTGTTGCCCCCACAAATGTTTTGCCAATAAAATGAGATATTTGTGGACTCTTTGAGAGTTTTTTTTTTTTTTTTTCCGCATGTTGTAGATGAAATTTTTTTAAGTATCCACTTTTTAGGATAAGGTTTTGATGATGATGATGATAATTTTTCATTTTATAATTCATTGAACATGATAAAGCTAGTCTTCTTTCTAGCATGAATAAGATTAATTCTTGCTCAACAAATGGCTCACCTTCCAGGGACAAATGGGCTAGGGGTAGGTAGTAGCATACCAGCTAATTTTGTCGTCAATGTCGACTTGATACAAGTTAAGGCCTAAAGAAAAAATTCTAAATGAGGTTTTTTTAATACATAATATATTAGTATAAATTATTCATCTATATAATATAAGAATTATTTAAAATTTATTTTCTCGTTTCTTGAGATTCAAAATTACTAACTTAGTTTAGGAATCAAATTTTAATAGCATATCATTTTCAATGGATAATATAACTAATTAAATTCAAACACTAACAAAAACATAGAACTAAATTGAAAATATGATTAAAAACTCTTCTTTTATCGATTTAAAAAAATTATCAAAAAAAGAGAAAATAAATAAATTGATTATGTGAGGTTTAAATGATGATATATAGATTAAAAACAGATGAGAGAAAAAGATCAATTAAAATTATTTTTAATTAATTCAAATATTTAATTTTCCTTCATAAGAATGCCCTCTTGAATCTCGTTGTTCCAAACCCAGTCAAATCTCCTTCTAGCTTTTTAAGTTGTTTATAAAAAAAGATAAAATGAGTGTCTTAGTTTGTATGGGAGAGATATAGAGATTTGAGAGAGAAGATGGAGGTTCTAGTAAACTTTAATGTAAGAAATAATAACAAATACTTAATAGTGATTCCTTCCATATATATATAAGAAAAAAAAAACTAAATTTTCATTTTTTTTTCTTGAATTTATATATATATATAATATATATATATATATATATATATATATATATATATATTGAAGGTAAAAATTTATATATTTCCTTTACTTCAGAATAAAAAGTAATACCAAAAAAAAAAGAACAAGATGGCAATCCAATAATACAGTTGAGGGTGCTAATGAAAGAAAAAAAAAAAAAAAACTCACCCCCCCTCACCCCCCATGGGTGTATGTATATGCAAGCAGAAGCCATGGCAGTAAGATAAATATCAGGACTATACAATGTATGAAGATCAGAAAAGTTAATGAATAGGTTCTAAAGTGAATGATGAACTTTGACCACAACCAAACAGTTGAATGACCATTACTCTGATCATACAAATTTAATTTATGATTATAAAAATATATTATTCTTAGCTTCATATCATTTATTGTTCTGTGTATGATCGTAAGATATTACATTTCAGCAGTGAAGGATTTACCACAACCGCATGTCTGTGTCGCATTGGGGTTCTTGAAGGAGAAACCTCCACCAATGAGCGCATCACTGAAGTCCAATTGCATCCCATATAGGAAAAGGAGGCTCTTGGGATCACATACTGCAGTCAAAAAGTGAAAATAAATGAAAAACATTAAAGAGGAAACTTCTATTACATTTCCAATTTACTTGAAATGGGTCCTATCATATAGTTACCCAACAAAGCTGACTACATGGATTTCTAGATGTTAATTAACATGCTATCAAATTGGAGAAAAGGGATGTGATTTACCATTTTTCAATTTTTTTTTTTTTTTTTTGGGGCCTCCGTGACATTTATTTTAGGACAGGACTAGGAGAGTGGTGGAAGTATTTTGCTCTTAGAAGGCCAATACACTTACCCACCATGGTCAAATCAGTTGGTTTATACTCTCGTTTGTGGTTTGTTGGGGCTTAAGGAAAGGAAGAAACAAACACATTTTCAAGGGGAAAGAGGAGTAAGTGGGGATTTTCTTCAACAGTTCAACGGATCTTCGACTGTAAATAAATTTTAAAAAGGCTCTTTTTTATGGTTTTGTTTTTAGGTGGGAATGGGACATGCAACTGTATGGGGGCATGCGTCACACAATAGTGCCATCCACAAGACCGACTCAAAAGGTCATCTGGCAGATCGATTGATGTAAACAAGCTTATCGACACTTATCTCAATGCCTATGATCGAGTTAAGATGCGTCAAAGAAAGAAATCAGCAGCATTGACTGAGTCAAATCAGTTTGACCGAATCAACTCGATCCAATCTTTGACCGGTCCACAAGACCTAGTCCAATTTCTCTTAGGACTATTTCTTTTATTGAGTTCTATTTTTTAAGTTGCTTAAGTAGTCCTACTTAGTTTCTATTTCAATTTTAGAAAGTTTCTTTTCCTAGTTAGTTTCTAATTTGTTTTATGTTTACTTTTCTAAAATTCATTTTTATTCTTTAAGTTATAATTAGAAGTCCTTTTATATGTCAAAATTGAGTTCTAATAGGATTAGAAGGTTAGTTATATGTTATAGATAAATTAAGAAGTTACTTTTTAATATTTTAGAAGGTTTCTAAGTTTTTATGTAGTTATCTATATAAGAGCTGCAATAAACAAATTCAGTAAGTTAGTTTTTTTGAAGATTGATTAATAAAAAAAAAACATAGACTTTTCTTCCCTTTCTTTGTTTTTTTTTTCTTTTTGAGCATAAGAACCCGATGTTGGTTCTTAATTTTAGTATTTGCGATTGATTTCCATCAATCTTAAACTTAGATTGAAGTTTCTAGACTATTTTGCTTAACATAGATATTCCTCATCACTCCTACTTCTTGGGATTTCACCCTAGAACTAGATTTTTAACATAAACTGTAGGATTGTGGTGTTCTACCCTACATCATCGATGGTCTGCATTGGTCACATTAGCCCTTCAGGGGCAAGATTAGAGTGTTAAACCAAGGGGGAGTTATGTTGAGAATCCTGAACATTCTTGGACACTCCCACCCCACCCCACCCCACCCCACCCCTCCACCCCCAACACACACAAAAAAAAACTATCATCTATCATGAGAAGTATAGGATTGTGTCAATCTAGAGTGATTAATCAGTGCTCCACCTATTGGACATAAAAACCACTCACTGAAGAATCCCAGATTAATTGTAGACCAGAATTATGTTACACAATTGATGTCATTGGTCCGAAGAGGATGAAATAGTTCAAAATGAGCAGAATCTTGGTCCAAAAGCTTCTATGAAGTTTTGAAATGTGAAGGCGCAAATTTATTACTCTAAGTATTTCTCAAGGAGACATCAGGTATCATTGTCCTACACCAGTATGCAGATTACATCATTACAATTAGAAGTCCGATGGAAAAAATTGAAAGTCAAGTTAATCACATACTTCAAGAACAATAGTTAGCAAACATATATATTTTTTTCCCTCATAATGGTTAGTAAACATTTTCGCCAAAAAAGCACTTTTGGTAGATGAACATCTCTATCTGACACACTACTGAAGTTCCACTTTTAAGCTTGCAGGGAAGTCTTAATACAATAGATGGACATTTGTAGTCATCTTGTGTTATGGGATATTGAAGTCAATGACAGACATCACCAACACTTCTAAGGTTAAACAATTTTTATGTATAATGGAGTACCTCCATACTATTTTTCAAGTATCAAATGCCTAGGTGGCTTCTGACTCATTTTTTCTTTGGCTTGGGGAATTGAGTTTCTAAAATCAAATATTAGTAAGAAAATAAGTTCAACCTTACCACTTTTGGATTATCTTATTTGAATGTGGTACGTACAGATTTCTAAAGTTAGTTATCTAAATTAAATTGGCTTTGGCAAATGTGCATATAAATTTAAAATTTGGGGGTCCCCTTCCTCCTTGACAAGAAGTTCAGATGAAAAAGGTATACTATTTGATTGATACAATTCTTCCTTGACACTTAAGCAACGTAACAAGTATATTAGGAATGAAAAATAGTATAGAGAGAGACTTACCAATCACAAAACCATTGTACTCAATGACAGAGTCATCTGGTCTCGCATTTGCTCTGTTCTCAAAATCCATTATGTAAGACATGCCAGAACATCCACCTTGCTTAACTCCAATTCTTAAACATAAATCTTCATTCCGTTCAGACCTCATCTTGTTCAAATGCTTTAGTGCATTGTCAGTCAATGCAATTGCTGGTGTAAGCCCTCCAGAGGTTGGAGCCGCTGAAAGATTAAAGTAATTCCTTATGAGCATAGTAACACCACAATACAATACTTTCAAGTTGTCCCCACCATGATAATGATATCACCAAAAACTAATCCATTTTGACACTACTCATCATCATTGACTATGCATTCAAGTAAAAAAACCATAATACTATTGAATAAATTCCCAATCACCACAATGATGAACAACTCCAAAAATCAATCCACTCTGATACTTCTCATCACCGTCATCTTAATCATCTAAAATATTGGGTCTCCAGTTTCTCATACAACAATGAATTTCAAAATGGACTGGTTTTTTTTTGTTGTCAGGATGATAAGTTCAGAGAGTACTTACCAAATCTTTTTACAAAGCTAACCATTTTAAGGCCAAGACAAAGTGAATATGTGAAATCTATAAGAAAAACACTCAAAGAGAAACAATATGAGGGTATACTAAGAAGGGTTGAGACCCAGCAATCTAAGTCCCACTGCAAATGTGTCTTCTAAGACAAACATCAACCCCATCTATGAACCTAACCATTCAATCATTTGCTTTTGCTTTTGTTTCTAGACCATCGCATTATATTCTAACTTCCATTAAATAACTCACATAGTTACGATCATTCATTCAAATGATTTATTGATATGGGCCACGTGTATGGTAGAGTGCAGCTTTGGTCCCATAATTACTGGTTTGAACTTCGAAGAATTATTACTAGAACTCCTGACTAATTTGATGAATTACTAGTGTTGGTCTGATAAAGTACAAGCATTTTTTAGTACCCAACATCTAGAAAATCCAATAATTGATAGGGTTATGTTGCTGGATTGGCCTTCATGTTCAAACTGAGAATTCAAAGAAAATTTGTGAAACCATATGTGCATCAATTACAAAATGAGGATGCAAAATAGTCCAAAGTTACCTAAGTTATCTTCCACCCATCTCAATATCTATGATTCTAAGCCCCATAACACAGTCAAAAACATCCCTAATATATCAATTAAATATCAGAGATTTATAAGAACTAATTCTACCATAAAATAAACAACAGATTCCCTCAATTAGCATCCAATTTGTTAAACCATAAAGAATTGCAACATGTGTTCAATAATAATCAAATCAAATACATATTTAATGCCAAAAACATTCAGAAAAAATGAAAATTTAATTATTTCTGAAATAAAATAAGAAACCCTACCAGTAAAAAAAAAATTAAAGAGAGAATCTGAGAGAGTACCAGTAACTGAACTTGATCGAATCGAGATGGGTTTTCTGCGATTGAGATTTGTAGAAAAAGATAGAAAAGATATCGAGGATGACGACTTAGGTAAAGAGATCGAGTTTCTAACTGGACGGCAGAGAGAGGAATAACTAGTCGTTGCAGAGAGAGCCATTAGAGAGTTAGGCGAAATTCTAAATGAACTTCGAGAAAATAAAGTTTGGAAATTAAGGATAGGGATGAGTTTCTATGTATTCTTATATAGATAAAAAATTTGTAATTCTCAGATTGACCGTCCAATACACTTTTACTGAAACACAACGTAGGGTATCAATCAGTCAATGGGCATACAGTGACAAATTTCTCCAAAAAAATTTCAAAAATTTGTAAAATTCTCCAAATCAAAGACCATCCAATTATATCAGCAAATCAATGAATTAATTTACGACTGATCAATTAATCGTAGGATAAGGTAACGTGTTTACCCTCTACACCCTCCAAATTTTATTTTCTTCAAAACATTCAACTCTCAAGTATAAGAAGAGATTTTATAGGAGCTTGTAGATGCGTTTAATAAGAAACCCTAAAATATCATTTGTACATTTTCAACCCCGAGAGGTGGTTCAATGGCAATTTCGAATCCAATAAATGGGTGAGAGTATGTAGGTTATGTGTTCGATACCTATTATGAGCGATATTTTCTCATGACCACTTGTGAGAGTGCTCCCTCATTTACCTAGTGCGTGTGATGTGCAAGTGTTGCATGTACCCAGGGGAGGAACCCATATGCCTTGGTTTCGACTCATCTGCTCCCCTTAAGTCCAAAGTAAATTCAAACACCCCCCATTATAAAATATATATTAAATTTTTTTTTTTTTTAATTTTTCTTGATTTTTAAATCAACATTTTCAAATTAAGCAAATTGAAGCACAACCAAATAATTATCACTTATCAAATCCAAACTTTGTTACTATGTCGATGTCAATGGGTACCCAACTACCCATTTATTTGGATTCCCTTCTACCATACCTAATTACTTAAAATGGGAACCATTTTGGCTCTTTCAAATGGGTACTTACAAATATTCAAAAACGGTTTCTTTTGACAAAAACATGAACTTACTAAAATAAATTGTAATTATATTCTTAATGCTTTCATAGACACATTGTACTCTTAAGAAAAGTTTCTAATGATTCAAAGGCATTTTCTCATATTTTGGAATGAATAATGTCTCGCATATAAAGAGATGGAATTATATTATCATGTGAGGTACTTTTTGTATTTGTTTTTCGAGAATTTGAATCCATAGACACCCTTGATTCTTAGAAGCGCCAATTCTGATTCCACCATTTTAGAATTGAAATGTTTTGAATTTAGTTTAGTCCCACATCGGACACTCATTGTCTTGTTTCTCTCCTTATAAGCTCATGAGCCTCTCTACTCATTATCAATTGGTTTTGAGTTGAACCCCCAAATTTATCATGTATTAGAGAGTGCTTTAGCACAGTCTGGCTCACACGTGCGAGGGCATGTTGTGTTTAATTTAACCCCACATCGGACAATCATTATCTTATCTCTCTCCTTATAAGCTTCTGAGCCTCTTCATTCAAAAACAACTCATTGATACATGTGTTGTCTGTACGTGGCAAAGACACTAAGCCATAGACCTTTTTTCCTTATATATCCCAAAGAAAAACATCTATGGTCTTGTGCCTTTGCCACACCAACTGCATACAAACTACATACATTTATCATTAACTCTAAAACATTATGAGTCATGATAATAAAACTTCCTCCCCCTTTTTCATATGCCCCATCACAAAATCATAGATCATTTGCCTCGAGATACATAGAAAATATTTATAATTATACATATCCCAAGGCAAATGATCTACGATTATGTGATGGGGGTTTGTGTCAGAGGGGGCCGTCAGAAAATCATTACTCAAAAATTATACATGATCTTTTAACAATAAAAACCAGCCTATTAGTACCAATCTTGTCACTCCAATCAGTATATAACTTTTAGGTGGACCCTACTTTGAAAATTATATCATATGGTGGACTCATCTTTTCAGTCAATGATGGGGCATAAAGTGAAGGATCAGTCATGGGGTTCATTAAGTTTGGATTTTTACATAGTTGCTACAAATATTATGTTTGTATTGTATTGTAGTAGAAAATATATCTGCTTATTGCTTAAGGTTCTTGTGTTCTAGAAAACCTGTGGTCCTCGTGTGCTGAAACAGAAGATACTTTGTTAAGAAGGGTATTTCGGTCATTTGGTAACAAATCGAAAGGTCGAGTATATTAGAGAAAAGACTTTTAATTTGGGTAATTTAGGCATACCCCTCAGGGATTCTGATTATTAGATAAAACCCTATTTTCAAACTGAAGACAAACCCCTTGACTATGGTCTTTTATATGTGACTAACAGGATCAAAATACCCCGTCTTCAAACTTTTGCCAAAAACCTCGATTTGTTTCCCCCCCTCAAATTCATCATGCTCAATATCTTCAATCTTTAGGGAAAGGCTTTGCTTTATTTATCAAGAGAGTTGCAATTGACACACCAATTTTTACTAACGCAACACCAACCATGTGCACTTTCTAGGTGCTTTTATAGGAATTGGTGTGGCCATAGTAGCTCCCTTTATCAATCGTATAAAACCAAATTCCATAAATAATGACAAAAATATGTAATAAACATATATTTTATTTACAATATATGATTCTGTACAAATTTCTATACTCTTTAAGTCAATTAATTTTCGAAATATTTCTTCACTTTGAAGAATTCCTTCAAGCAATGTATCTACTTGAATATTTCCATAAACTTTTCATTGGATTACGTGATCATCATCATTTTGTAGATCGGAAATATGCAACAAAATGATAATTGAACAAAGATTACTGGTGCGGTGATTGACATTTATAATTCAGCCATTCTTCTACCTTTGTTTAAGTAAGGTCATTGCTTGTTTTATTTAATAATACTCAATAGTTTTCATTCATGTCTTGACCAAAGCTCAAACGTTCTACCAAAATATTTAAAAACAGAACAAAATTTTGAATCATGAGCTCTCTTTATTTAGGAAAAATTGGCCATGATGTGTCAAAGTAATATGGCCAGTAACCTGCATTTCATGATGAAACATATGTGGAAGTATTCATTTACAATCAAACTAGCTGCTGAAACAATCAAAGTTGGGTGTCTTTTCCTATGTTGGATTCAAGTTCACCTTCATCAAAACTATGTATCTTCCTAAAAATATAAGAGTTACCCCTTACATTCTGAATGACTCTGACTTAGTATACATGTGGTAGGTATGAAAAAATGATTAATCGAAAAAAAAGAACAAAGATGGAGATTAGCCTACCAACTCTTTGAGTCGGCAAATGATTTCAACATGCACAACCTCCTCTTCTTTGCTCAGTTTCTACAACTGCCTCTGGTATGGCATGGAAGAATCTGCAATTTGAAGTGTCTTGTCAGTTGATCTAGCAAACTAAAATTAAACAACAACAACAAAAATTCATAAACGCATCTCAATAATCAAAAAGGTGTCCATGAAGAAGGTTTATAATTTCAACATAGCATAAACTAAAATATTTAAGACAAACGATTTGAAATGAAGCCAAAAGTATCTCTCAAGGTGTACTTACATATCATGCCCTTGATTATTAGAAAGAGCAGTCTTTGCAATACATAGGAATGCAGCATCAATATTGAAATCCTCTTTTGCTGAGGTCTCAAAGTAAGGTATGTTTCCCTTGGATGCACACCATTCTTTCGCTTTCTTCTCAGAAACCTGTGCAAACATAGAAAAATTTAGAACCTAATACAGATTCCAGAATTTTTTGGAGGTAGTACTGATCCTTACCACACGGCTGTTTCCGCCGTCTATGTCAACCTTGTTTCCAAGTAAAATAAATGGAAATTCTTTTGGTTCAGAGGAATGTGCCTGGAGTACAATAGAGGCTAATTAAAGGTGACATCTAGAACAAATGGGGAAAAACAATTTGTATATAATGCACCCAAATTGTAATGCTTCAGCCACACATACCCAAAACTTATGAATGTATCATACAGCCTTAAAATGAGATCAGAGAAACAATCTATAAAAAAATGATGAGGTGAAGAAGTTTAAGCCAACAGTGAGTGAGGTCAGGTGGCAGGTGTATCATTCCTCTCCGATGGTATCAATACTAAATTACATTCAACATACTCAGTAATTCATTCCTTTATGCAAATAAATTGTTACTGAGAACTTATTTGTCTCCTCTTCACATGCTCTTAAACAAGTCAACTTTTTCAAACATGTACTTAATTGTGTTACTATATTCATACTAAATTATATTCATTTTATATTCTTTATTTTTGTATTTAACATGGACAATGTTATTTTTTATCCCAATTCTCAAATTTAAATAAAAAAATAAAAAAAAGCCAAATACATTCTTCCTCCATTCAATCCTGCCTGGACAATGTTTTATTAAGATTCATGTTAGGGGAGCTGCTAACCAAACATGACCCATCTGCTATATCTGAGCTTGAGACCGACCATGTAGCGTACAATAAACTACATAGGCAGAGTTGGAAATAGTAAAAAATAAATAAAGTAATACTATAAAAATATATATTTATTGATAGATTCCAAAGTTATAGAACCTAAAAATGTAGACTTTAAACTAAAGCTTAAGGGGTCCATTATAACAGTAATGTTTCGTTGGCATCGAAGTCAATACTATTTTAAAGGCACTCGGATATGTAGGTAAGACCCAATTGATAATGTTAAATAGCATGTAAAATTATGGATGTTAAAAAAAGAATTTGAATTTTAAACTAAAAGCAACAAACAAAATAATGCCTATTTTGAATTTAAAACAGTTTTTTTCAAGACAGACAAAATAACACTGTTACAGCGGCCTTGATTTTCAAAACAAGCTAATAAAATGGGCATGTAACATTTGGGCTTCATTTAACATAATATGTAATGGGTACCATGCATTACTGTTATAATGGTGCTTACATTACCCTACGACTACTATATTAAACCACGCTTTAGAAAGCACTCAAATCGTAACCTTCTGATGATTATCACAGAAGCAATATGTACACTAAAATCAGAGAGCAAAATAGAAAAAAGAAACAAGATTAACAACAACAAAAAATAGCCACCCCTGGGGAAAGCCCTCACATGAACTGGATGAAACAAAAGATCAGGTTCATGTTGGGAGATTGCAAAGTTTTCTAAACAAAGTAGATAACCTGACATAACCCTCCTTTATCTGGGCTAAGGACCAGCAATATAGTGCAAAAGAACACTATATTGGCGGAGTTAACAATAACATCGTTAATTCAAAAAATAAGGACCAAGAGCCTAGGCATGCTTAGGCCACTGTTTTTGTCATAGCATCCACCTAGGCCCTCTCTTAGGTGCTAAGCATCCAGGCAAGGTGAAGAGTTAGCATAGAAAACTCCACGAAACTAAATTCTATTACTTTATGAAAATCTCACAAACATATAGAAAGTTTTTTTATTTGACATACAACGGGTCCCAGTTAGGCAAAGGTCTGACTGCAATTTAAGATGTGTGTAGTTTTTTCACTAGAAATTAAAGTTATCACATTCTGAAAATCTCACAAAATATACAAGGGTTCTTGATGATATTTGTGACACTTCTTTATCATACCTATAAAATTGAAGGTTATACAAGAATGAGTGGAGGACCCAAAAACGGAGGATTGAGATAATGAAAGTGGACATGGACACACTTTCAATAACAGACGGCAGAACTCAAGCAAAAATTGAATGGAGGAACAAGGTTCAATTAGCCAACACAAAATCTGCGGGAGAAGTCTTCACTGCTGCTGATTTTTTGAATGGAACATATGGTTTATATTGGGGGTGTTCCTTTCTTTCTTGTTTCTATAGCCCATTGAGGACATTTATAGAGTTTCAAACTTGAAATTGGGGATTAGAAAGAACACTTACTTTTTCTTTTTCTTTGTCCCGCTCTCCCTCTCTTCCTTTCTTCTTATCTTTCTTCTCCATTTCAGTTGCCTATAATATCAAACAGAATTAGACCACCATATAAGGGTTGGAGAAAAAACTCGGTAAAAACCAGCAATCAAGCTTAATTCCTAATTAACTGACAAAATATGTAAGAGAAAGAACTGAAGTAGGCAAAATGCAAGGACCTTTTTTTTTTCTTTTGGACAAGTTTGGCATGACATGAGCTTTATAGACATATCGTATTATTCATATAATACAATATTCAGTGATCTGTCAGCCAGGAAGACACCCAAGTCTAAGAGTGAAAGACTTAATCAAGATTTCAAAAGAAAACAAACTGGCTATAAAATGTCAAATTAATAAACATAGGGCAGTTGACACAATCCACTTTCACCAAAGACAAACATATCAAATGTCAAAGTAGCACAGATTAAGATGATTCTCTTTCTTCTGTTTTCTTTGGATTTGAACTCTTGTAAAGCCTCACGAAAAATTTGTTTGATTTTGCCATAGTGAACGTGCATAAAGACTTGGGGTGGGGATTCTTTCGATTTGTTCTTGGAATTTTCAACTTACTTTTTCCACAATTATGTCAAGGGTCCCTATCCGTGGCCAACAGTTTGGCAAACATTTTGGCAAACACTTTTTCAAAACATGGGTTAGAGGTCTTGGAATGGGCTGATTTTTGGTGAGGATGATCTCTACGGTGAGGAGATCATCCTCACCAAAAATCAGCTCATTCCAAAACTTCTAACCCCATTTTACAAGTTGAAAAATCGTGAACCGTCCATTTTTTGTAAACCATTTTTGATGAGGTTAGAAGTTTTGGAATGGGCTAATTTTTGGTGATGATGATCTCCTCACCATAGAGATCATCCTCACCAAAAATCAGCCCATTCCAAGACCTCTAACCCATGTTTTGAAAAATGTGTTTGCCAAAATGTTTGCCAAACTGTTGGCCATTGAACGCTACTCTTATGTCAAATGGTCATAAATCCTTATAGCTAGAGAACTGTGGTAAAATTACTGTCATAATAAAAAAGGTGAGGATACATATATACAATCATAAAATACACAATTTTTCTCTCTGAATTTTAAAGTACAAGTGTTCATAATAGTAAACAAGTTTGGACTCGGCAGTTATTCGGAGGGGTCAGTTCTGTTTAATTTCAGATAAATCTGGAAAAGTTTCAGAAAATTTTGAGGATCATACAAATTATGTTTTTGGGTTTCTTCCAAAAACCCATCAACTTAAACCTCCCTAAAGCAAAAACCCTATCTTGTTTCTGAGATTTCAAGGTTGAAGAAGATAGGATCTTGAGGTTGAATGGGAGGGACGATTTGCCGATTAATTTGTTGATTTGTCGATTTAATTGGCTGGTCCCCTATCCAAAGCATTTTTCCAATTACTCAAAAAATCCATCAAATTTTGAGTTAGTGCACATACTCATTTAGTTCTCCTATAAATGAAAAAGTAAAGTACATAACTCACTCATTAAGGTCTTCTATAGATGAAAAAAAAGTAAAGCACATAGTTTACTCTCCACATACAAATAGCTCGAGAGCACCACAAAGTAGAAAGCAAGAAAAGTTATCACACACCTGCTTCAGAAACTCCTCGTGCCAATGATCAAGAGTATCAAATGACTTGAGTACGTTCACATCATAGACTAGAACACAGCAATCTGCCCCTCTATAGTATGCAACACCAAGACTTTGAAATCTTTCCTGCCCTGCTGTGTCCCAAATCTATTGATTCAGACAAACATTGTTTCAGCAAAAGCAAACACAATGAGATTCTCAAATAGGAAAAACTTCAAGTAGATATATAAACAGATGCTCTTGAGGAAATAAGAACCCA
Source organism: Akebia trifoliata (assembly GCF_017979445.1). Taxonomy (NCBI): domain Eukaryota; kingdom Viridiplantae; phylum Streptophyta; class Magnoliopsida; order Ranunculales; family Lardizabalaceae; genus Akebia; species Akebia trifoliata. The sequence goes on along the minus strand of NC_141376.1, from coordinate 14,116,241 downwards.
CTTGCAGAGTTACAAGTGTGTCATCAATTTGAACTTCCTTCGTGAAAAAATCAGCACCGATTGTAGATTTGTACTGTTGATTGAACTTCTTGAGTACATATCTAGATCACCATTGATTAAAGGCTAACATTGCAGAAAGAACTCATCGGCTTCAAAACACAATGCAGTAATGGTATCCGAAAAAGTAAATAAGTGAAATTTATGTTTGGTTCCAACATTCATCCCACAAGAACCCCTAATCAATGCAGGGATTCTTTTAAACCTTAATATTTTTATGATTATTGACTCATGCAACATTAGTATCTTTATCATGAACTTCTTGGATCAAGAATGACATACTACCAAATCTCAATAATATTCCAAAATAAATAATTCTTGCAAAAAAATATATTTATAAACAATAGTTAATTAAAAAATGGAAATCAAATAATCTTTCTCATGAACTTCTTGGAACAATAATAATGAACTACCAAACCTTAATGATATTCCAAAAAAATCAAAAAATCAAAAAATTCTTGCAAAAAAAAATAATTATTAAATAAATGGAAATCAAATAATCTTTCTCATGCAACATAATTATCTTTCCCATGAACCTCTTGGACCAAGAATAATGTACTACCAAACCTCAATAATATTCTAAAAATAAAATCTAAAAAATAAATATTTATAAACAATAATTAATTAAATAAATGGTAATCAAATTATCAAAATTACCAATAGATGGAACAAAATGGATCATTGAGCTAAATCCAAGAAAAATGAAAACTCCAAAGACAGGAAAATACGAAAAATGCAACAAATAAGAAGAATCTCTGCTCAAGAACAGTAAATTGAAGTGGGGGGCATTTCACAGAAGAAGAAAAAAATTGGCAAAATTCCTATAAGTTACAAATTTCCAGCAAATAAGTTTATCGTCAAACTGATTAAAGTATAATAAATTCAAGAAATAAATTGTAAAATAATAACTAATTAAATAAAGATAAAGAACTGGCTACAAAACTTATCAAGAAATGGCAAGAAAAAAAAAGAGGATTATTGAGCTAAAAAAACTTCCAATAAAAACGAAGATCCAAATTTCAAAATAAAAATTAGGAAAATCGCAATAAAGAAAGAAGCATCAGATGCTCAAGAACAATAAATAAAAAAAAGTTTAAATGTCGCGTAAATTACAAAATTATACTGATCGTCACTAAGAATCGAAGTGATATAAATGAAACAAATTGAAGAACATCACAATATCTCACAGAATCGAACTGCTTAAAGTATAATAAATTGTAAAATCATAATTTATTAAATAAAGACAAAGAACTGACTACAAAATCGTCAAGAAATGGCACACACACAGACACAAAAAAAAAAAAAAAAAAAAAAGGAATATATGGAGCTAAAAATAAAACCCAATAAAAACGAAGATCCAAATTTCAGATTTTTTTCATATACGAAAATCGCGATAAAGGATGAAGCATCAGACGTTCAAGAACAGTAAATTAAGCATAAAATTCTCCAACAAAAAATAAAAATTCAAATCAAATTTCACGTAAATTACAAAATTGTACCGATCGTCACTAAGAATCATAGTGATCAAAATGAAACAAATTGAAGAACAAAACCATGCCTCACAGAATCGATCATTTATTGAGGGATACTGATTCAGCAAACACGTCTTTCCCACCCTGAAATTCACAAGAATCCGAAGAAACTGAGAAAAAAAAAATTCTTGAAAACCAAATCAAGAAACAAAGTTTCTGCGATCGAGAGAGAGAGAGAGAGAGTACGGACCCACAATCCCCGAGAACGATGACCTTGATTAAGGTCCTTCTTCTGAGAGACATGGCAAGAAATCTGGAAGCAAAAGATTAGAGAGAGAAAATTTGTTTCTGTTAATTTTTCGTTTTCTTTCTTTCTATTTATTATTTTCTATTTCTATTTATCAGAGTTTTTTATTCACTGTTTTCGAGGTTTTCTCAGTTATCTGTCTCTTGTACGACGACGCCTTGCAAGCAAGTTTACGCGCCAAAAAGGAATCTTTTTGTCAAACGACGTTTGACTCTTATATCAAACGAATTGTCGATATGTGAGAATCGTGTAAAAATTTCGTATCTCTAGAAGAAAAGAACTAATGGCGAGGAAATCTGTGTTTCTCCACTTATTTTGGACGTGTGTTTGATAGAGTGTCTTGATCGCCATTTGAGATTGGAAAAATCCTTTTAAAAGGACTGAAGATTCAAAAGTTTCACGACTGAGCAATTACTCTAGTATAATAGAGCGACTAGTCGGTTGGGGTGCAACTTGACCCGGTTCAAACCGAGAACCGAATCGAACCGAGAACTTTAGGCTGGTTTGATTCGGTTTGTAACAAATTTTGATTCGATTTTTGGTTAAGAAAATAAAGAATCAATCAATTTGATTCGGTTCCTTGTTCAAGACTGGTATAGAACTGATCCCTTATATAGTAGATAAATACTTATTTATTTATTATAAATTATTTTAGGAATTAGGACAGAGATTAATGACATTTTATGAAAAAATTAGTGCGTTTTTAAATGAATTTTTATTTTTATTTTTATTATTTATTTATTTTTCATTAAATATACTTTAATTCTAAGTAAGTTTATAGGATATTGACAATCCATAGAATCCAACCAAATGGAACTTAGTTCGATTTGATTTGGTTCTAATGGCGATTAGGCTTGGTTCTGATTCTTATTTAATGAAATTAACCTATATCGATCCAGTTTTGATTTCATGCTGGATCGAACGAAATTAACCCAAGTTGCACCCCTCCTAGTAGGTTGGTCAATGGATTGGATTAGACCCAAAATCTTACCTGATAAGTTCGGGTCTAGATCGATGATTTGGTTTCGATAAGGATTTGATAAGGTTCTAATCTAATATTTTATCGAATCTTGATCAACTATACACCAATTCAAAAAGGGATCCGATTTAATAAAATGTGAGAAATTATATAAGCTATAATATATATTTGTTTAAATCTATGAAATTTCTTTAGATTTTGAATATCAAATTGAATTTAGCCTAATCAATTTGTTATTGGACCAAGTTTGAATCCTAATATAAAAATCCAATGAAACCCAATCTGATAAAAGTCCAATCCAATGCTTATCAAATCAATTGTTAGGGTCCAATCCAATAATCGATCCTTCAGATCGATTCAATCCATTGACAGTCTTAGGAAGTAGGAACTAGTAAGTTTGGATTTAAATTTTGTAATTAAAATAGAAAATTTCTATTACCACCCCAGTTTTTTAATGATACCACACCAATTGATGAAATGAATATTATGGAGTCCACAACCAAACATTCATCAAACCTGTGATCAACCCTCTTCCTGCAACTACTACAAAGTAAATAAAAAATAACTGAAAATTTAAATCAAATTGAGTACATAAAATATGAAACTCCACCTAATAAATATATATAAAAAAAAAACTCAATCGACACAAAAAATCAATCTTGAATCAACAATTCCTCAAAAGCCATTACAACGTAAAAGCACGACTAAATCATGTGTAAGCTAGCCTATTTGATGGCATGTGAATTGGAAAACTCAAGAGATGGAGGGAGACATACATGTTAATTTTAAAGGATATTTGATAGATTGGTACAAGAAATAATTCAAGACTTATTCATTAGGGTTCATTGGTTTGCAGTTTTTACCAATTGTTAAATCAGACAAATTATTGGTGCAGTATGCCTAGTATTCATGACTTATTTGAGAATTTTCTAATTACATATGATCACGAGTACAATATACAAGGAAACATAGTATAAAATATCTAAATCTATACTCTACCTCCACCCCTTGTTAGCAATTTAGAATATGGCAAAATTTTGATTTTGAATTGCAAAAATCTAGTCTAAAATTCACCAAAAAAATCGATAAATGGAAAATACACGGCATATGCTTCATACGTGTATTATCCATTTTATTTCAAAAATTCAAAAACAAAAAATCCAGACATGTAATAGTGATGGTGGTAATGAAATGAGTGATGATAATAATGAAGACATTGAGGTTATTGTTCCTTTGATTTTTTTTAAAACACCGAAATCAAAGGACAAATCATCAATTTGAAAAATTAAGGTGTAATCTCAAATAAATGTAGAGAACTATGTCATTATTTTTTTTAAAGATAAAATGGATACTTGTTATGTAAAAAAGTGGATTCCACTATGTGAAAACTGGAAAATTCTATAAAAAAAATTGACCGGTCAAGGCCCATGAATTTTAGAAATCGAATTTTGACAGTCTAGGGCCATTGAAATTCTTGATGTTCCCTTATTTGACGGCTTAGAACTGTCGAATTTCTCTCATACTTCACTAATTTGACAAATTCGACCAGTCGAAAAAAAATTTGACAATGAAAAATTCAACGCCAATTCGACCTTTTGGTCCGACGAAGTTTATGAAATTGGACAGCCCAAAACAGTCAAATTTTGGCTTTTTTCACATTGTGTTCATCCAAAATTTTGAAGCATGGCTACTTCAAAGTCAACTTGTGTTACACACACAACTTACAAGTTTACACTTTGCAATATACAATAAGTTATAATAATTGCATTTTTTTTCATTGACTTTTATTAAAATTCATAAAAGTCGTAAAAAAAATGGGTTTTATTCTTTTCAAACTTAAAATCCATAAAATTTTCAGAATAGTTCAATAATCCAAAGAATAATACTTTCATTGAAAAAAATGAAAAATTTGTGAATTTTTCAAGAATTAAAGGGGAGATTGCTAACAAGGTCCCCCACCCCAACCCCCACTGGTTTCTTGTGAAAAAGAGTCTCTTGGTATTTATAGGCAAAGTGGTTCATAATAGAGATAATATCTATGAGGGGGTCGTTCGGCTCACAATCGTATTCTTACAAAAGTCTCACAACATATTTGTCCTATTGTGCTTAAAATTTTTGGATTGGGTTAATTTTTTGTGAGAATGATTTCTATAGTAAGGAGATCATTCTCACCAAAAATCAGTCGAATCTAAAACTTCTAAGTCCATCAAAAGTGGTTTTAAAATTATGAACCTTCGATTGTTTTTCGAAAATTTATAAATCACTTTTGATGGACTTAGAAGTTTCAGATTCGGCTGATTTTTCGTGAGGATGATCTCCTAACCATAGAAGATCATCCTCACGAAAAATCAGTCGAATCTAAAACTTCTAAGTCCATCAAAAGTGGTTTTAGAATTATGAACCTTCGATTGTTTCTTGAAAATTTATAAATCACTTTTGATGGACTTAGAAGTTTTAGATTCAGTTGATTTTTCGTGAGGACGATCTCCTAACCATAGAGATCATCCTAACAAAGAATCAACCCAATCCAAAACTTTTAAGCCACGTAAGACAAAATGTGAGGATGATCTTTATGGTGAAGAGATTATCCTCATTAAAAATCATGTCAAATTTGAAACTTCTAAGTCCATAAAAAATAATTTATAAATTTTCGTAAAAAAATCAACAATTCACAATTCTAACCACTTTTGATAGACTTAAAAATTTTAGATTTATCTGATTTTTGGTGAGGATGATTTCCTTACCATAGGGATCATCCTCACAAAAAAACAGCTCAATCCAAAAAATTTAAACCACATAGGACAAAACTTTTGCAAGAATAAGATTGTAAGTCTAACGCCACCCACACACCCATATATATATATATATATATATATATATATATATATATATATACATATATAATGAGAAAAATTATTATAATGAGAGAACCGTTGATCAACATTTCTTGACTATTATTTTCAGAGAAGATGGAGTTGAAGTGGATGGATGCCAAAATTTGGATCTCACAAATGCCCCCACAATTATTTTTTATAATCAGAGTCATTTTGGATAAAAATCGATAACTACACGAGGTTTAGGTTTCAAAAATATGAAAATATTCTTTTTTTTTTCTGCATAATCTTCAAAAACCCCTTAATTAATATTTTAATTTACAAATAAGCCCTTTTGTTACATGTGCCTTTGCACATGCCACCTTCTAGTTCCATGTAAAATGATTGTCAATATCAATATATCTGGAGCAAGAAGAGGGTATGTTATACAAAGAAAAAGACAACACTGTGACTGTCACATTATAGTTCACTTGAGCAGCAATTGAGATAGGATACCTAAGGAAATTGGTCCCAAGGAAACATAGATTTTCCTTTCGATCTTAGTCATTTGTTAGAAATTGATCCCTAGGAAACCAATATTTCCCTTTCCATCTCAGCCGTTTGTTAGAATCTTAGAGCCTATTGCTCTCTGTGGGGGAAAATTCTTGAGCACAGACACGTGGCTCGAATAAGGGCCAGGATTAATGATTTTAAGGTCGGATGAACTGTTGCCCTTGCTCGGTTTATAAACCCCGACGAATGCACGGATTCTAAGCTCGGAACTAAGCCATCAGCCGGTGAAGTGGCCCGGGCAACTGCCTCATAGGTCGACAGGACAGATTTGACAGGTGTGCCAGTGATAGACAGTCAGTCCTGACAACCCACGTCATGTCAGACCAACTCCGATTTTCTCAGAAGTGATAGGGCAGTTGCAACAACTCCTGCAGCTGACATGTCAGAGAGTGGGCTAACTACCCCAGGTCACCTCAAGGGATGGCACAGAAAACGATCAAGTTGAACACCTATATAAAGAAGAAAGCTATGAGTAAAAAAGGTCGAATTCTTCTTCTCTCAAGAAATATATTGATCAATTGGTCTAACTTGATCGTCGGAGTGGGCTGATTTGCAGGTCCGCCCGAACTGAGAGAGAAGGAAAGTGTAGAGCAATTTCGTGCATCTACACTCTCTCTATGGTCCAGCAACGTTCCTACGAACAATCAAGATGAGGAAGGAAAATACTAGTTTCTTAGGGATTAGTGAAGATTCCTAGGGATCGATTTTTTAATGAATATAACCTCATGTTAGTCATGGTTTGGATTTTCAATTCCTTTGGGCCCTTTAAAATTATTAAAGAACCTGATAGTGGTGAAAAGGTGTGATGGGGGTCATACTTTTTATACTAAAAATCATTTGCAAATTCAAAGAAATTCTTTATTACACTTTTACGGGAATTTAGTGACGCTTCGAAAAAAATTTGCACTGCAAAAACTTTGCATTTACCACATAAATTCGTAAAAAAAAAAATTCCCCAGTGATTAGTTTGTGGAATAAAAAATTACGACAAACTATTTGCAAATGTTATTCGACTCCAATTATCTAGAGCATTCTCTAGTCTTTCTTTCAATAGTTCCAATCGATTAAACTAACATAAAATTATCTAAAGAATAATGATAAACTGACTCCCCCTCTACTCTCCTCATGTGGCATGTGCATGGAATCATAGATTTTTTCTTCGGGATACCCAACCATACATACTCATAAATATGTGCAGTTGTGTATCCCGAGGAAACAAATCTATGGTTATATGCACATGCCACATTAGGAGAGTAGAGGGGGGGGGGGGGGTATGTCAAAGCAGGAGTCAGAAAATCACGACTCTTATGTAAATGCCCTCATCTTCAATCTCAATATTAACATAAGCTGAAAACAATTGATTTTTGACAAGAAATATCAGAAAAAATTGGCAAGACGTGGAAGATAAATTACAAATTTAAATAATGCTGAAGTGACCTCAAATATGGATCTCATTTCTCACTTTGCTAGCTTGGAGGTGTGTACGAACCATGGATGCTTTTCATTGAGATACGAGTGAAAAGCATTTATGATTCTGTCCACACCTCCATGTCAGGAAAGTGTGAAATAAGGTCATTCCAGCACCACTCTAAAAATTTTCCCAACATTTTATTTTAAAAGAAACTTCTGTGAAACTTTTGCATTAAAAAAAATCAACAAAGCACATAAAATGATTTTACAAGAGATTCACCAAATAACAGTAAATAATGCATTGCTAAACATGTGTTCTTCAAAATATTTGCCAAGCATATGAAACTATGAGCACTCTTGTCTTTCTTTAGTTCTTTTCTCATTCTAAACCATGGGTATGGGTATTCTAAGCAAACATGTCCGCATATACCCATACCATACATTTATGAAATCTACTTAAAATATAAATTTACAAAATCGCGCGGATTACAACTAAATTTTCTATCGAAATCAATGAGAAATCTAAGCTTGTTCATTAGGAGGAAGGATACAAAGTCGATCCAGCTTTATGAACCATTAAACATTTAATTGTAGTAAACAATACAAGGGCTTTCATGGTTGTGCACACCATCGTATGTCGTTATCACATAGCTTGAATCTTCTTGTTCTCTTTCTACTCTTTTCTTCACTTGGCATCCTACACTTGAGCAACGGTAGTAGTTCCTGATCAACCACCCCAACTTGAAAATGTTAATCTACCTCTCAAGGCCTAATACATTATGTAAAGAGAACTTTTATTTCCACATACCAACATTTTATATGACACACCAAACAATGAAATTATGTACTTATGGGTTTTTCCAACTTGGGTTTCTTCATTATGTGGGAAAAGCTCTCTGAGGTATAAAGGGATTAGTGATTATTGTCGGATAGCCATTGCAATTGCTCCCTTCTTCCCTTCCTTCTTTTTTTTTTTTTTTCTTTCAAGAATCCTTTCTTTGTTTGTTTATCTTATTTGGTGTGGTATAAATAATATTAATTAAAATTATTCATAAAACTTAATAATACTTTGAATAATTCTCCCTCGTTATTTTGAAAAAATAAATCCTCACCTTATGTCATCCAAAGGATCATGTTAAAAGTGCTGAAATTAGAAATAAACCAGAGATGAGACTAAGAAGAAAAGTAAAAAAAATTTTAAAAAATACAAAAAATATATTACGTATAATATTCAAAGAAATCATGCATCCATCGGTCAGATTGAAATTGAACAAGATATTTCGTAAAAGTTTGGTTGAAATAAAAAATTCCAACTTAGCACTTACAGTTTTTCATCTTCCAATGACTATGTAGAAGCATGTAGAATTGAATTATTGTACCAAGATGAGGGCATGGAAGTCGGGTAAACTTTAGTGCTTCGACGACCCCCCCCCCCCCCCCCCCCCCGCCCGAATTGGGGGATCTACTCTTACTGGGGGTCAAACGCTTGCATAGACTTTTCTACCTCTATTATTTTGATCATGATTTGCTACTAGTGCACTACGACTTCAAAAAATTTCTCCATGTGAGAGATTAATAAACCAAGCTGAACCAAACCCAAGGTTGATCGAAATCAAACATCTAGAAAATCGATTTGAGGTTTCTTTCTCATGGGATCCATTAACATCTTTATGGATGAAAAACATTGAATTCAAACCCATAATGAAGAGCTAAAAAAAAAAAAACAATATCAAGATATTGTCCTCTATGGAGTTTACTAGATATAGACCAACGAAAGACTGCCCCATGGCAATGTTTGTAATCAACAACATGCTAGCCATATATTATTGCATGGCATGGATCTAAAACTTGAAATCCAGCCGAGTTGATTTGATTCAACTAGGTTTTGAGTTAGTTCACTTTGGTATTTATTAATTTTTACCAAAATGGGTATCCACAATGTAGACTTTAAATTGAATTTATCTTTGTAAGAGTTGGACAACAAAATTTTGTCAAATTAGTTGGAACCTAATTCAATTTGGTTGGACCCTCTTGTATTTATCATTAACATAATTTATTTGTTACAAATTCTGGATTTTAAAATACTGCTTGATACTTTTTTATTTTTATTTTTAGCTTTCTTGTAATTTTGTTAAAAAAGTAAAAATAAAAATTGATCTTTTATTTCAAATTCAGAAGAAGGTTAAAAAAATAAATTCGTGAACGTGATCGTTTAGATGTCACATGTTTTAATAAAAAACATAGGAAAACATCAAGAGAGAGACATTTGTGATTCCTAAACAAATTGGTACCGATCTCGAGAAGTCAAGTACCCATCTACATAAAATCAATATTTTTCCTCTCATCTTAACCGTATGTCTGATGGTACAATCTCAAATGTCGTTTATGGTTAGAAAAAATCCAAATAAATAAACATGAAATCGAAATATAACTCTTGCGATAAATATTTTGAAAAGATGGTTGTGCTAGTAATTTCACCAAAATAGATACATGACCGTTTTCATTTTTTTTTTTCTTAGAATAATGTATAACTATAGTATACTGAAATGGTAATATAACAGACCTAAAAATATTCATTTAAAAAAAAAGTTACCTTGGATTGGGACTGTTCTTGATCTTCTTCTTCCCATACTTCCTCCACTTGAATCCATCATCCAAGATTTCTAACTCTGTTTTCGTTCGAAACGCAATCTTAAACCCTAAATCCTTCTTGGTTTTCTTCACTCCTCCATCTTTAACTTTTCTACAAACACATCAAAACCAAATTTAATTAAAATAATCAAACTAAATATCATCAAAATTAAATTAATTAAACAGATTCATCAACTAACCGTTGTATTCTACTACTTCCAACGATCGAATCGTTAATCTTTTTAGGCGAAATTGGATTTGGTGATCCAAATTCGGGGGGAGTAGAAGTGGAATTATCTTCTTCTGATCCAGATTGGAGTAAAAGATAATCAGAGAGTTCGAAGTCTGCTAAGTCTAGTTGATCCATTACATGAGCGTAATTAGGGTTAGGGTTTCCAGAGAAATCTGCTTCTAAGAAAGTGAAGTCGGACATGGTTGTCTCAGACAAGACAAGACACACAGATGAAGATGATTGGCTTTGGTTTGATACTTCTGTATGTGTGCTGCTTCAGTTCTTTCTTCCATTTAATATGATCTTGAAAAATAATAGTCTTCGTTTGACGTTGTCCATCAAACTAATGGATGAGATGTAACGATGTTTCCTAGAGATATTATAGACTTTTTCTCTTACCGCGTCTTCGTGGAGACCATCTTTTGTGGTTGTAGTTCCATGTTGCGCTGTTGGTACAACATCTCATTAGAATAACGATTTCATTATTAGAAAGTCTTCACTCATTCAATACTCTGCTGACGTGTCATGTAATAAAATCATAGATATTTTCCTCGAGATACTCAACTTCACATCTTTTATGAAGATGTACAATAGTGTATCTCGAGGAAAAAGATCTATGGTTTTTGTCAGTGGACGCGTCATCCGAGTATGAACCGACTGGAGACTTTGTAGTTCGAAATTCAACACTCCATTCAGAATTTAACACGTGTACCATTTGCAATCGTCAGCATGATGACGTTAGCTGGGCTATTAATTGGAATGGGGACGAATATGATACTAGTATGCTACTTTGTGCATAAAATTACGTACTCTTGTAAAGTTGACACCTTTTACTGTGAATGTATTTGATTGATTTACAATTCAAGAATAAACCAAAGAGTTTCATCGAGATTCGTTGAAAAGCATCTATAGTTACAACACACTTCCACGTCTAGAAAATGCGATATGATATGAGGTATAATCTTTTAAGTCACTTCAGCATTATTTTAAATCCAAATAGTTATATAATATACAACAACACTTCCCTGACTAACTTAGTAAGGAAAATAACCTTACCAAGGCTTGTCCACCGTCAAAACAAAATCTCAAGATTTGACATGTATCTCGAGATTTTATTTTGAAATGCCTTTCTTTTCTTACTAAGTTAGTAAGGCTAGGCTAGTCGGATTATATATAATATAAAAATAGTTTGCCTGTGTCTCACCCACCGGCATCCTTAGGGATAAAAAAGAGTTTTATCGGAAAGTATCGTAGAAAAAATACGGAGAAGAAGAAATTATGAAAGTTAAGGATATATTATTGAAAAATGGGGGAAAAAGTAAAGACAATATATAAATTGGAGGGGCATTCTTGGAATAATAATAATAATAAAATTAAAATTATTCTCGACATAGTAAGATTAAATCTAAACCCTCATTACATGGAGGATGAAGGGAGCGGATTCACTATTGTGTTTTATTATATAGATTTAAGGATAAGTAATTTTTTACCCCCATTTAATTTGATATAATTTTATATCCTTCTCTTACTTAGATGTTATGAAAAATATGATGCAAAAAATCTTTAAAAATGAAAGAAATAAAGAACAATCACATGAGACAAGGATTTATCTGATTTGATAAGATTGTTGGCATCCACGAGACAAAACAACAAAATTTTCTTTTTCACTAAGATAGGGAAAAACAATGTACAACAGTGTTTATAATATAATCCACACTTAATCTCTCACCAATTCCCTAAATTGGATTACTCGAGAATAATCAATTATAGATTACAACTCAATACCCAAATATATAAAGGAAAAAACTAAATATTATCTAGGATTCAAATTAGAGGTGGAGTGGAATTGACCACTCCACGTTGTGTACTTACCCCATTTTATTAAAAATTTAGCTAGAATATATTATTTTACTATTTTAGCCTGGCATTTTATTTATTTTTTATTATGATCTAACTCAAACACTTGGTACACAACTTAATTGATGCATCTTTACTATTATAATGAGAGAAGGCAGAGTAAAAAGGGTTTGATAAGAAAATTGATTAGTCACAAATGGCCCTTCTTTCATATTTAATATAATCAAAGATCATTTTGATAAAAGATCAACAAAATTGCAATGTAACTGTACAACCTCCACGCTTAGTTTACAAAATTATAAAAATATTTCTCTCACAATATGATCTTCAAAAATCCTTTAATCAATATTTCAAAATTACATATAAATCCTTCTTATACACATGAATTTGCCCATACCACTTTCTAGTAAAGGATAAATGGAGAAAGTATAGATGTTATGCAAAAATTAAAAAACACGTAGTTATCCATCAAGCTATCATATGATGACAATGTACATCCATTGCACATGATTCCTCTCAAGAGCATTAGATGTCAATATGGACTGAAACATGGATCATGCAATTGGTAATAGGATACCCCACCAATTCTACCGAGACACATGGGCCAACCAATGACTCATCATTCATCTCCTCACCCTATTAAATACAGAACTCAAAATACATCTAGGAGAAATATTTCCTTGAAGTAAAAGAGAAGTCAAATCCACAAAATAAAAGGGAAGAGAGGGGAGAGGGGAGAGGGGAGAGGGGAGAGGGGAGGGGGGGGGAGATCGTATCTACCCCACCAATAATAGCTCCTATGACAGTTGTCTATGCTTACTACTACTCACAAGAGCCTTCTCTAGGTTTCTCTAACTCTTACATGCCATGGTTTTAAAACTCTTCCGAGACCGAGATGTATTACCTGAGTCGTTTCAGAATCAGGCATAAACAAGATGGACAAACAAGTAAATGTATCAAATGAGATTTAAAACTTTACATTCATTTTTTTCATTGTTGAACGAGACGTCTCAAACGTATTGAAAATTTTGTCCAAGACGACTCGATATTTGGCATGGATGAGACAAGACATGAAACTGAGTTTTAAAACCATGTCACATGCTTGTTCAACTTAATATGTGCATGCCTTTATAACCATAGCACCCAATATATATATATATATATATATGGTAGCGTTCGACAATCAACATAAGGGAGTCAATGTTGAGAGTCAAAATTTGTCTTATATGAGTTAAAAGTTTCATATTAAGCTGATTTTTGTGTGTGGATGATCTCTATAGTGAGGTGATCATCCTCACAAAAAAAAAATTATTCACAATTGTAAATCCCTTTTAATGGAGTTATAGAAGTTTTAAATTGGACTGATTTTTTTGTGAAATTTTTTTCTCATCATAGAGATCACCCTCACAAAAAATCAGCTCAATTCAATACTTTTAACTCATATAGGACAATGGCTCCATGTTGGTTCCCTAATGTTGATTGTCAAATGGGGAGATATATATATATATATGGGTGGTATTCGGACGCCTCAAAGAGAACCAAACATGTTTTCAATGCATAAGTTAGAAGTTTTAAAATGGACTGACTTTTTGTGATGATGATCTCTATAACAAGGACATCATTCTCACAAAAAATAATCTCATTTCAAAACTTCTAATCCCATCAAAACTAGTTAACAGATATTGGACGGTCCACAATTCTCCAAATTGTAAACAATGGTTAGAAGTTTCGGAATAAACTGAGTTTTGGTGAGGATGATCTCTTCATCATAGAGATCATCCTCACAAAAAATCAGCCTATTCCAAAACTTCCAACCCTTATTTTGAAAAATGTTTGATTTTCTTTAGGGCCTTCGAATACTTCCCCCTCGAATCTTTAATTTTCAAAAATATTCTAAAACCATTTATAATGGAGCTATATATATGGTCGTGTTCGAATCTTTAATTTTCAAAAATATTCTAAAACTATTTATGATGGAGCTATTATTACATGATGTTGTTCCATTTTCATTTATTTTGATGGCCTAATTATGCCATTAGATAATCCATGACAAATAGGCGTACCAATTATAATCACGAGGGGAGCCTTGGGAAGCACCCATTACTTCATGAGGGTGAATGGGTGATAATGATTAATCATTAGGGCTTTTCTAATTTCTCATATAGTTTAAATGGAAGTTTCCATATATCCTCTTACAACGAGTTAAGTAATCGACATGGATGATTGTGGTCTTTCCATTTGATTGATAGTCAATACGATCAAACGTGGAACTTTGCACTCTTTCTTTATAATCAATGGTCAATATGGTCAAAATCGTATCTACATTTTTTAATAAGGTATATCTATATTTGATCAATTTTTTTTTGTTTTTTTTGTTTTCTGTAGTTTCCTTGTAACTAGCTTCTCACATGTTGGGTAATTACAGGAGAAGGTATGAGATATATGACATCTCAACATCAATTATGCTCTTAAGTGGCACTCTGTAGACCTCCAAAATTGTTATTAGGTTTGAGCAAAGTCACGAGAAGAAAGCAGCAACCTTGGAATGCCTCATAAAAGTAACTAAGAAACTTCATGGGAAAAGTCTCTACAGCTGCACTTAAAAATATTGACTTGGAAGAATAAGCACCTTTGTTTGTAGTAAACAATAATGTATGATAGGAAGGAAGCTTCCCATCATTTTTACATGTCCATCCCCTAAGAGGTCAAATTTGACCAATTTTCAACATTTAAACCTAACTAAATAGTATGGTCTTTTAACTTGGTCATCAAATTTCTTATTCATTAGCTTAAGTTTCTTTAATCCTAATCGAGATAAAGTCAATAATCATTCCCTTTATGTCAAGCAAAACTAACTTTTTTTCAACTTAATAAAGTTGTTGAAGTCTACGGTAGAATCAAATTTTCGGCTCAATTGACGATCATTTTCAACGTGGCGCTCGATCAATTTGAGATGGGTATTATCTTAACTAATCTTAGAAAATGTATTGTACGACGGTTCGAGATGCAAGAAAAGTTGTGGAGGAAATTTCCTTTAGAGGAATTGAAGGAATTAAAATGGTTATGGCAAGTTATCTGCAATCACAAGGATGTGATAGTAATACATAGATTTTTTGTTGTTTAGATCGAATTAATTACTACTAAATTAAGATGGATAATGGTGTGTCATGTATAAGCTTTGGAGTTGAACTTAACTTCTATGAGGCAAGATTTTGGTTTAAATGATCTCTTAGATGATGAAAACCTTTCAAAAACTCGACCAGTCTATATGCTGTCGTCTTCTCTTCTCCCATCAAAAGTCAAAACCTATTCTTTATCTTTTAATGGATTGTGTTCTTGCTAATTGATTGACTTATAATAAATTTTCTAGTCTTTCCTTCACCTTGATGGCCAAGTTACTTCTAAAGTCGGTTTATTCTTGACTAGGGATGTTTAGGAAAATTCAATTATACTTGTCCTTGACTAGGGATGGAAACGGGGCGGGTTTAGCTAAACCTGACCCGGTCTGACTACAATTGGTTACTATGAACCCGCCCCGAACCTGACTTGAGTCTAATATTTTTGACCCATCCCAACCCTCGAATGATTTCTCTCCATCGACGGGGGTTTCACTATATGAAAACTAGAAAATTCTACAGGAAAATTCAACGGGCTAAGGCCCATGAATTTTAAAAACCTAATTTGATGGCTTAGGACCGTCGTAACTTGTGATGCTCCTAGATTTGATGGCTTAGAGTCGTCGAATTTGTCTCATCCCTGATTTATTTGATGGTTTCGACCCATGGGTAGAAAAAATCGACAATGAAAAATTTGACGCCATGGTCTGTCGAATATGAGATTTTCACTCGTTGTGTTTGAACCTAGGATGTTGAAACTACTTTACACGTGTCTTACCACTTCACTAGGTGTTGTTTCTTGATGATAGATCTAATATATATAAATATAATTGGAGAGAGACAGATATATCAAAATCATTTTCACCCCGAAAAGGGATTGATTTTTCATTTTTACTACCATAGCCATCCCAAAACCATTTAAAAGTAGGAAAAATCAACCCTATAGGGGCAGGGCAGGTGGGCAAAATTGCCATCCCTATTCTTGACCAGAACAAATGTATCCAAAATTTGTCTTTCATTGCTCATTTATCTACTAGACTCCTTTACAACCCTTTGTGATGTTTATATATATATACTAGAGTTCGCCCATGCCAATGACATAGGCATCCGCTTTGAGGTTGAAGGGGTTAAAAATGAAAAAAATTAAAGTTAGAGAGATATTGTTAAAAAAAAAAAATTAAGGTTAAGAGGTAAAAAATGAAAATCAATAAGGTGAGTTACAGATGATACATAATAAAGTTGGGAGAGAGTATAAATGGGTTTGATGATACATAATAAAGTTAAAGGGAGTAAAGAGGAAAGACAAAAAAATAAAATGTAAATAGATAGGATACTTGTCTAATCACAAAAATATAGTTGAGAATATGTTTATCTCCACCTCAAAAAATAAGAAAATGTAACAACTCAGTTGTATTTTATAATATATATATAGGGTGGCGTTCAACAACCAACGTTAGGGAGCCAAAATTTGTCCTATATGATTTCAAAGTTTCAGATTGAGCTGATTTTTTGTGAGGATGATCTCATCATCACCATAAAAACCAGCCCATTCCCGAACTGCTTCGTGTTGGTTCCCGAACGTTGGCTGCCAAATGGGATCGTGTATATATATATATATCTATATCATAAACTCATGATAATACTATAATTGATGACAATTTTGTCACTTAAGAAAGGCATCATTAAAACTATAACTTTCTTTGCTTTGCTCTCGAGTATTACCAAACTGTTTTATTACAATCAGTTGCACACATCTCTCTCATTTTCCATTTTTCTCTTAAAAAAGCAAATTTTATTTTTTATTCAAAAATTTAAAATATCATATTTAGTCAATAATTTGGGTTGCAATAAAATAATACCATTGGAAAAATCTGTTCGAAGTCTTTACAATGCACTTATATTATATTTTATCTAAATATAACATTATTTATATTATCCCTGAAAACTTGATTTCTTATTATTGACTACTATAGGGCTCTGTCAATAGATCAGGTTCATATCGGATTGAACAAAATTGGTATCGATCCCAATAGGGATTTGTTTGGACTGGACCTAATCGGATCTATCATTTTCAAGTCCAGATGCCATCTGATATGAAATTTATAGTTATCTAGTAAATTACAAGATTAATGTGGTTTGGGCGAGGTGGAATAAAATTCCTTTCGACATAATTCAGACTTCGAATGCTGTTTCCAGTTTTCAATGCTAAAAAGAGATCATATTATTAACCATAATCATATGGTTGTGTGAGAGAAGCCACAAGAGATTCCAGAGTTTGATTTTTTTTTTTTTTTTTTTGATTTTGCTTCTATGGTCTATCATTAATGCTTACCAAAATTCCTAAAAATTTCAAGGAAATAGGATCAATAGCCCAAGATATGACCTTTTTTGGGTCTTAAGAATTATACAGATCAATGTAGACTGATAACAGCCATAGTCAGAAGGAATGAATGATTTACAAAGGAAGGAGAAAGAAGAAAGAGAACAGGAAAAGGAAGAACAAGAGATACTCTTCCCCCATTAACTTTGAATCCACACACACACACACACAAATAAAAATAAAAAACCGGAAAAACAAACCCTCTAATTCTCTTACTGTTTAATGATAGTTCATTATAATTCTTGAACCATTTAAGCTTTTAGTAGGTAATAAACAATTAACATCAGAATTTTGTCACCATTACTGATTATGTCTTTTGAGAAAAATAAAAAGAGTAATGTTGGTTCATTGAATATCAGAGCAGTTAAAAAGACTAAATGGAAAGATACCAAAAAAAAAAAAAAATTTGATAAATGAGCAGGAGCTTAACAAAATAAATAGTAAGTTTACCAAATCAATAATGATTTCCAAACCTCAGACTCATCAGCATGAGCCATTCTCGACTACATGTACCGGTCTGCTCGCAGAAAACGATGAATCCAACCACCCTGCAACCTTTGCCCGATCAACAAAACGAATATATTGTTGTTCTGCATCGGGGACATCCAAAGCCAAGTCATCAAGAGAGTCCATCACTCTCCCAAAACCTTTCATCATTTGGTTCATTGTGATAAGTCCAACTGAGAAACATGCCCCAAGCAAAACCCACAACCTATCATTCTTCTTTTCCATAGCTGCCACCAATGCCTTCTTCACAACCTCGTGATGGAAAAATGGCATTCCAAGTTCTTTTATGCAACGAAAGGCTTCTCGTACCTCTCCTCCTGATTCATACTCCTCTAATAGCTTTTCTATCTTGTCTTTGACATCCTCGATTGCCCATCCTGGCCTACTACTTCCCCCACTACCACCACCCCAACACCTTAATATTCGTTCACCAGAAAGACGAGCCCGAAGCAACGACCGTGCAATTTTGAGAACTTTGTTCCCAATCGAGTCTTGCCCCGTGCATTGGCTTCCAATCTCCTCCAAATGTTGTGGGGTCAAGACTTCGTCCACTACTGCTCTAGCTAAAAACATAGCAAGATCATCAACGACAGCTGGAATGTCTAAGGCGGTGTCCTCTGCTGTCTCAATTAACATGACGAAACCATTTACAATGCCCTCCGAGGGAAAAGATAAAGATGTCAACAACACAGAAGTCATTTCTTTCTCTCTATTCTTCCGATCCATTGCCATAGTTATCAGTTTCTTCACAAAAATAGCATTTAATTCGGAGGAAGAGCTACTGTTCTCCGATTCTAAACTACAAATCACTTCTAAAATATCACCTGTCAAGAAATATTCCTGAATAATTGATTGAATCTTGATCTTGAAAAGTCTTGCGGTGTTATCTTCTAATCGTTGCTCTTGTTGGAAGGCAAGTGACTTCAGAGATGAAGCACACAACCATCCCTCTGATGCTGCCTTGGAGATCAATGACTGCAAAATCTCTCTTGCACTCAGTATATCGAGTGATAAGTCTTCAACGGTGTCAACTAACCGACCAAATCCCTTTGTTATTTGACTCGAATTAATAAAACCTTCTTCTGAAGCTTCCTTCAATAAATCGAGAAGCCGGTCTTCCAGCATCCGTCTTTCCATAGCCATTATGAGAGCTCTCTTGACTATCTCATGATGGAAAAAAGGGACTTTTAAATCCTTGATGCATCTAAAAGCCTCCATCTTATCCCCACTCACGACATATTCTACGAGTAAATTATTAATCTTAGCCTTCACGTCATCAACCGTTTTATTCTTGCTTCCGCCCCACTTGCGCTCAATAATCTCCGCATGCAGCGGAGCTGATAAATAACCCTTCTCAGCTCTTGTTATTACTTCAAATCCTTTTGAATCCTTAGACAACGATGCTATTTGCTTGGTTAAGAATGCTGGAGGAAGTATGTCATCAACCACAGCCCGGGCTACGAACAGAGCAAGAATGTCTACCATGTCGGGTATATCTACAATTAAGTCATCAGCTGCTTCAACCAACTTACTGAAGCCTTTGTAAACTTGTGGGGGTTCGATCACGTTAGCATAAAGTGTAGATAATAGAACAGCTGCCATTTCTTTCTCTTTGTCATGCCTATCCATCGCCATAGAAAGGAGCTTCTTAACAAAATAATAGTTATAGCTTGTATTGCCAAGTTCCCTTAATTCATTTGCGGTTGATTCAACATCATCCGTAGCAAAATATTCCTCCACTATTATCGTTGCCTTCTTTTTGTACTCTTCAAAAGCTCCTATTGATTTGCTTGAATTTAATTGACTATTTTCCTGAAAGTAGCACAAAACAATGTTTTGGAAAATGTGAGGCAAATATGAGGCATTTTGCCTCCGTGATGTAAGATCCTCAATTTTTTTTTTCACAAAAATTATAATAATGTTAAACAAATAAATCAACCATAAGAAGAAGAAAAGAAGAAGTTAGGATGATTGTTTGTGATGATTTATGTCGCACCCATTAAGCAAAAGAAATCATTTTGAAGGCCATTAGTAATTACTCATCTATCGTATTTTCTTTTTACGAGTTTAAATTCAATAATTTATTGCTAATTGGTCATCATCCACTATTGGTTGAATGAACAAGTAAAAAAGGTCAATTAAAGTAACACTGAGTATCATCATGGGTCGATAACTACTTTGATATCCATCAAAAAAAATTTCCGTACCAATATATACATTTAGTCACATGGAAACATTTCTAAATGAAGCACGCAACACTATGAAAGATTTATAATTATAAAGGGAAGGAAGAACATGATCTAAATCATTTTACTTTGGTATATTAGATAAATATGGGAAATGTTTTTGGAAATAATTGAATAAAACTTCAAAAGAAATTATATTTTTTGGTTCAACAAGGCATAAACCTCATGTCTTACACAGGGTTTTTAAACAATGCTAGAAAAATAAGAACTCAAACTGGGTTTTGTAGGTTATATTGGTTGCAAGGTATTAACTATATACCTCGTTACAATCGTAGTTCGGATCATTCGAGTCGACAAACTCACTCCCTGTGTCAAGTAACCCTCCCCAGGTGCCTTTCCCACCAGAACCACCTGTGAAAATATTGGAACAAACATTTATATCTAAACAAAACAAGGTCATTGAGGATTTGTTGATCTAGATGTGAATTATACCAACTAAAAAAGGTGGTCTAATGTTTACCCTTCTTAGGACGACCATCTCTCCCTGAATGTGAATGCCTATCACGTTTGATCGGACTTCCCTTACTCAATCCATGCTTACCGTGAGGAGATTTTGGGGATCTTGGAGACTTTGGGAGAAGGGTTATCTTCGATGTGGAAACAGATATTGGATCCGTGTTGTCAAAAGAGAATTCGATTTGTTCCAAATGCTCTTCAGATACTGACTCCTCATTAAACTCCATCACACAACAAAGATTCCACAACTAGATCACTGCTTCCAATGATGCCAAAGAGGAGAATACCATGCTTGGGCGATGACTAATGCGAGAAAAACACAATCAGAAAACTTTCAAGTTTTCCTTAACAACAACATCTCCATGGAAAATAAAAAATGTTTCGATTCCAAACAGTTTTCTCTGCTTAATTTCCTATTCCTTTAGGTAGAACCTCATCAACATTGAAAACAAACAAAATTAAAGTAAGTGAAGTAAATAAATGTGGAAAAATAAGAATCCCTTGTTAAAATTAAATAGTAAAACACCAATGGGAGTTTCATTTGCTTATTAAAATTAGATTAGAACGGAAAATTAAACTGAAATAAAGAAAATCATTGAGATTGGATTAAAAAGATCAATGAGAAATCCATAAAACTCTGTATTTTCATTCTCTTCAAAGATCTAATTAACGGGTAGTAGCAGATGAATTAAAGAACAAATAATTAGCAATTAAGAATTCAATCTAAGGAGAAATCAAACCTGAAAATGAGAAATGATTAGAAGTTGCAGAGATCAAGAATTAGAGAGAGAGAGAGAGAGTTTTCTCTCAGATCATAACAGGAAAGTCCAGGAAATCCGTGAGTCAAACAACTGAATTTTTAACGGTTGTCCTAAAGATGGTGTCTAATAAACACGTACCTAAAAATGATGATGTCAGCCTCAAGAGTACATTCTCCTTAGAATCCACACAGTTCTATGACGGAGGATGATCTCCCTGATTGTATTGGATTTAGATTAATTCGATATCAAAATCTCACCGTTGATCTTGGATTTAGATTAATTCGATTAATCATGTAAGAATTTTAGTTTTTGTAAATAACTAGTGGGCCCTACACATGCGATGCATGTGCAAGCTGTATGATCCAAAATTCAAATAGAAAAATAATGAATGAAATAAAATAGAAATATGTAAAGATATTATATATTATTCTTGTATAAAACATAACTCTAATGGAGGAATGATGTTAATCAAAATAGCATATTTGCTTAATTATGTAAATAAAAGTTGGAATGAAAAAAAAATTTAATAGTTGTTAAAATATAATTTTTTTAAAAAGAAAGCGTGTCTTTTGTTTTGAATATGCTTAAGTAGGAAATACAAAAGTTATTTTTTTTAATATAATAATTGATGTAAATTTATTTTTTTAATTTATTATTTAATATTTAAAAAGAAAACATAATCATTGTTAAAATTAAATTTTAATTAATTTTTTTATAAAAATCACATACATATCTTCAATTTACTTACTTTTAACAATATTAATATTTGAAATATTTGTAAATGTAATAATTATTAAAATTTAATATTTAATTAATTTAAAAAAATACATCCATAATAGAATTAATATTTAAAAATATTTATTAATCTAATAATTTTTAAAATTTTAATTTTTAATTATTAAAAATATTTATTACTTTTTTATGGACGGTTAAAACTCAGGAAGAAAGTGTGTACTGTGATTCTTCAAAAAAGATTTATAGGCATGAGATTAGTTTTCAACAAAAAGTATTTAAGGTCCCTTCTTAAATATATATTAAATCAAATGATCTTCTTGTTCAAAAAATAGATAGTGATTATTCAAAAAAGATTTATAGGCATGAGATTACCTTCAAACAAAAACAGAATGTCTTGAGGGTCCCTCTCAAAGACAAATTCAATAAAATGATTTTCTTATTCAAAAAATAGAGAGTACCTAGTTCAGAGGAGTAACTTCTTGATGCCTTTGATTAATCCAAAATAACAAATTTTTGTCATCTTGCAAGAATCCAAAGATATATGAGAAAAAAAGATTTTTGAATATAATGATTTTTAGGTAAGATTTATTAGAGAAAAGAAGAAGAAGAAACATGATCGAATATAAAGAGGAAAGGAGGCGACGTTTTGGAGAAGAATTGTTAGTCATGAGAATTATAGTCAATATTAATATATTAACAAAAAAAATATTTAAAATATATATATGGGTGGGTTTTCGTAGACACATAAAGCTACAACGCTTTGTCTTATATGATTAAAAAGATTCATAATAGGCTGATTTTTTGTGAGGATGATCTCTATGGTGAGGTGATCATCCTTGCAAAAAATCATCCCATTCTAAAACTTCTAACCCCATCAAAAGTGATTTACAAAAATTGGACGGTTTAAAATTTTCAACTTGTAACCATGGGACTAGAAGTTTCAAAATAATTTTTAATATTAAATTAAACTTTTAAAAGAAAATCATGTTCATATCTTGAATTTTATAATTTTTAACAACATTATCATTTAAAAATATTTGTTAATATTTAGTTGTTAATAATTTAATTTTTATAAATAGAAAATGCAAAAAGGTGTAAATATAATAATTGTTAAAATTTAATATTAAATTAATTTTTTAAAAGAAAATCATGTTTCGTATCTTCAATTTTTTTATTTTTAACAACATTACCATTAAAAATATTTTTTTAATAATTTAATTTTTAATTATTTTTATAAATAGAAAACTTAAAAATGTTTTTATATAATAATCGTTAAAAATATAATTTTTAATTAATTATTAAAATAAAGATACTTACTTACATCATTTTGAAGAGACATGTTTAAAGTGATCATCAAAAAAAGATTTTTCAATATAATAATTGTTAGAAAAATATTTTTTAATTAATTTTTTAAAAATAAAATACAAATAATTTTTTAATTAATTATTTGTTACTATAATAATTGTTAAAATTTAATATTAAATTAAATTTTTAAAGGAAAATCATGTTCGTTCATATCTTCAATTTTTTATTTTTAGCAACATTGCAATTAAAAAAAATTTGTTAATATTTAATTGTAATTATTATTAGAAAAATATTTTTTAATTAAATTTAAAATTATTTGTTACTGTAATAATTGTTAAAATTTAATGTTCAATTAATTTTTTAAGAAAAATCATGTTTATATCTTAAATTTTTTTTATTTTTAACAACATTAAAATATTTGTTAATATTTAATTGTTATCTATTTAATTTTTAATTATTTTTTTATAAATAGACAATAAAAAAATGTAAATATAATAATTGTCAAAATTTAATATTAAATTGATTTTTTAGTGGAAATCATGTTCATATCTTCAAAAAAAATTTTTTTTTGAAAGTTTTAACAATATTACAATTTAAAAATATTTTTTAATATTTAATTATTAATAATTTAATTTTTAATTATTTTTTGGTGTAAATATAATAATTGTTAAAAAATATAATTTTCAATTAATTATTTAAAAATAAATAATAAGAAAATTACTTACACCATTTTGAAAAGACGTGGGATAGAGTTAATTTCTATTTATTGTTTATTGTTTAAATTAAAAATTAAATATGATACATAGTCTTTTTTAAAGTTAATTTCTATTTATTTTGTAAATTAAAAAAAACATGGTATAGAGTTAATTTTTATTTATTTATTAGAATTAATTAATTTTATAGAATAGTATAAGGACTTTGGGAGAAGGGTTATCTTCGATGTGGAAACAGATATTGGATCCGTGTTGTCAAAAAAGAATTCGATTTGTTCCAAATGCTCTTCGGATACTGACTCATCATTAAACTCCATCACACAACAAAGATTCCACAACTAGATCACTGCTTCCAATGATGCCAAAGTGGAAAATACCATGCTTGGGCGATGACTAATGCGAGAAAAACACAATCAGAAAACTTTCAAGTTTTCCTTAACAACAACATCTCAATGAAAAATAAAAAATATTTCGATTCTAAACAGTTTTCTCTGCGTAATTTCCTATTCCTTTGGGTAGAACCTCATCAACATTGAAAACAAGCAAAATTAAAGTAAGTGAAATAAATAAATGTGGAAAAATAAGAATCCCTTGTTAGAATTAAATAGTAAAACACCAATGGGAGTTTCATTTGCTTATTAAAATTAGATTAGAACGGAAAATTAAACTGAAATAAAGAAAATCATTGAGATTGGATTAAAAAGATCAATGAGAAATCCATAAAAACTCTATATTTTCATTCTCTTCAAAGATCTAATTAACGGGTAGTAGCAGATGAATTAAAGAACAAATAATTAGCAATTAAGAATTCAATCTAAGGGGAAATCAAACCTGAAAATGAGAAACGATTAGAAGTTGCAGAGATCAAGAATTAGAGAGAGAGAGAGAGATAGAGTTTTTTCTCAGATCATAACAGGAAAGTCCAGGAAATCCGTGAGTCAAACAACTGAATTTTTAACGGTTGTCCTAAAGATGGTGTCTAATAAACACGTACCTAAAAATGATGATGTCAGCCTCAAGAGTACATTCTCCTTAGAATCCAAACGGTTCTATGACGGAGGATGATCTCCCTGATTGTATTGGATTTAGATTAATTCGAGATCAAAATCTCACCGTTGATCTTGGATTTAGATTAATTCGATTAATCATGTAAGAATTTTAGTTTTTGTAAATAACTAGTGGGCCCTACACATACGATGCATGTGCAAGTTGTATGATCCAAAATTCAAATAGAAAAATAATGAATGAAATAAAATAGAAATATGTAAAGATATTATATATTATTCTTGTATAAAACATAAATCTAATGGAGGAATGATGTTAATCAAAATAGCATATTTGCTTAATTATGGAAATAAAAGTTGGAATGAAAAAAAAATTTAATAGTTGTTAAAATATAATTTTTTTAAAAAGAAAGCGTGTCTTTTGTTTTGAAGATGCTTAAGTAGGAAATACAAAATTTATTTTTTTAATATAATAATTGATGTAAATTATTTTTTTAATTTATTATTTAATATTTAAAAAGAAAACATAATCATTGTTAAAATTAAATTTTTATATTAATTTTTTTATAAAAATCACATACATATCTTCAATTTTTTTATTTTTAGCAACATTACAATTTAAAAAATTTGTTAATATTTAATTGTAATTATTATTAGAAAAATATTTTTTAATTAAATTTAAAATTATTTGTTACTGTAATAATTGTTAAAATTTAATGTTAAATTAATTTTTTAAGAAAAATCATGTTTATATCTTTAATTTTTTTTATTTTTAACAACATTAAAATATTTGTTAATATTTAATTGTTATGTATTTAATTTTTAATTATTTTTTTATAAATAGAAAACAAAAAAAATGTAAATATAATAATTGTCAAAATTTAATATTAAATTGATTTTTTAGTGGAAATCATGTTCATATCTTCAATTTTTTTTTAAAAGTTTGAACAATATTACAATTTAAAAATATTTTTTAATATTTAATTATTAATAATTTAATTTTTAATTATTTTTTGGTGTAAATATAATAATTGTTAAAAAATATAATTTTCAATTAATTATTAAAAATAAATAATAAGAAAATTACTTACACCATTTTGAAAATACGTGGGATAGAGTTAATTTCTATTTATTGTTTATTGTTTAAATTAAAAATTAAATAGGATACATAGTCTTATTTAAAGTTAATTTCTATTTATTTTGTAAATTAAAAAAAACATGGTATAGAGTTAATTTTTATTTATTTATTAGAATTAATTAATTTTATAGAATAGTATAAGGACTTTGGGAGAAGGGTTATCTTCGATGTGGAAACAGATATTGGATCCGTGTTGTCAAAAGAGAATTCGATTTGTTCCAAATGCTCTTCGAATACTGACTCCTCATTAAACTCCATCACACAACAAAGATTTCACAACTAGATCACTGCTTCCAATGATGCCAAAGAGGAGAATACCATGCTTGGACGATGACTAATGCGAGAAAAACACAATCAGAAAACTTTCAAGTTTTCCTTAACAACAACATCTCCATGGAAAATAAAAAATGTTTCGATTCCAAACAGTTTTCTCTGCTTAATTTCCTATTCCTTTGGGTAGAACCTCATCAACATTGAAAACAAACAAAATTAAAGTAAATGAAGTAAATAAATGTGAAAAAATAAGAATCCCTTGTTAGAATTAAATAGTAAAACACCAATGGGAGTTTCATTTGCTTATTAAAATTAGATTAGAACTGAAAATTAAACTGAAATAAAGAAAATCATTGAGATTGGATTAAAAAGATCAATGAGAAATCCATAAAAACTCTGTATTTTCATTCTCTTTGAAGATCTAATTAACGGGTAGTAGCAGATGAATTAAAGAACAAATAATTAGCAATTAAGAATTCAATCTAAGGAGAAATCAAACCTGAAAATGAGAAACGATTAGAAGTTGCAGAGATCAAGAATTAGAGAGAGAGAGAGAGAGAGTTTTCTCTCAAATCATAACAGGAAAGTCCAGGAAATCCGTGAGTCAAACAACTGAATTTTTAACGGTTGTCCTAAAGATGGTGTCTAATAAACACGTACCTAAAAATGATGATGTCAGCCTCAAGAGTACATTCTCCTTAGAATCCACACGGTTCTATGACGGAGGATGATCTCCCTGATTGTATTGGATTTAGATTAATTCGAGATCAAAATCTCACCGTTGATCCTGGATTTAGATTAATTCGATTAATCATTTAAGAATTGTGCTTTTTGTAAATAACTAGTGGGCCCTACAAATGCGATGCATGTGCAAGCTGTATGATCCAAAATTCAAATAGAAAAATAATGAATGAAATAAAATAGAAATATGTAAAGATATTATATATTGTTCTTGTCTAAAACATAACTCTAATGAAGGAATGATGTTAATCAAAATAGCATATTTGCTTAATTATTGAAATAAAATGAAAAAAATATTTAATAATTGTTAAAATATAATTTTTTTAAAAAGAAAGCGTGTCTTTTGTTTTGATGTTGCTTAAGTAGGAAATACAAAAAGTTATTTTTTTTAATATAATAATTAGTATAAATTTATTTTTTTAATTAATTATTTAATATTTAAAAAGAAAGCATAATCATTGTTAAAATTAAATTTTAATTAATTTTTTTATAAAAATCACATACATATCTTCAATTTCCTTACTTTTAACAATATTAATATTTGTAAATATAATAATTATTAAAATTTAATATTTAATTAATTTAAAAAAAATACATCCATAATAGAATTAATATTTATTAATCTAATAATTTTTAAAATTTTAATTTTTAATTATTAAAAATATTTATTACTTTTTTATGGACACAAGAAAATAGAAGGTTAAAACTTAGGAAGAAAGTTTGTACTGTGATTCTTCAAAAAAGATTTATAGGCATGAGATTAGTTTTCAAGAAAAAGTATTTAGGGTCCCTTCTTAAACATAGATTAAATCAAATGATTTTCTTGTTCAAAAAATAGATAGTGATTATTCAAAAAAGATTTATAGGCATGAGATTACCTTCAAACAAAAACAGAATGTCTTGAGGGTCCCTCTCAAAGACAAATTCAATAAAATGATTTTCTTATTCAAAAAATAGAGAGTACCTAGTTCAGAAGAGTAACTTCTTGATGCCTTTTATTAAACCAAAATAACAACATTTTGTCATCTTGCAAGAATCCAAAGATATATGAGAAAAAAAGATTTTCAAATATAATGATTTTTAGGTAAGATTTATTAGAGAAAAGAAGAAGAAGAAACATGATCGAATATAAAGAGGAAAGGAAGCGACGTTTTGGAGAAGCATTGTGAGTCATGAGAATTATTGTCAATATTAATATGTTAACAAAAAAATATTTAAAATATATATATGGGTGGGTTTCGTAGACACAAAAGCAACAACGCTTTGTCTTATATGGTTAAAAAGATTCAAAATAGGCTGATTTTTTGTGAGGATGATCTCTATGGTGAGGTGATCATCCTTGCAAAAAATCATCCCATTCCAAAACTTCTAACCCTATCAAAAGTGATTTACAAAAATTGGACGGTCTAAAATTTTTCAACTTGTAACCATGGGGCTAGAAGTTTCATAATAGACTGATTTTTGGCAAGGATGATCTCCTCACCATAGAGATCATTCTCACAAAAATCAGCCCATTCCAAACACTTTTGCCCATATAAGACAAAACACATTGTACTTTATAAGTAGCTTTATGTGTATATATATAATATTTTTTAATATAATAATTGTTAAAAAAATATTTTTTATTAAATTTAAAATTATTTGTTACTATAATAATTGTTAAATTTTAATATTAAATTAAATTTTTAAAAGAAAATCATGTTCATATCTTGAATTTTATAATTTTTAGCAACATTATCATTTAAAAATATTTGTTACTATTTAATTGTTAATAATTTAATTTTTATAAATAGAATGCAAAAAGGTGTAAATATAATAATTGTTAAAATTTAATATTAAATTAATTTTTTAAAAGAAAATCATGTTCATATCTTCAATTTTTTTATTTTTAACAACATTACCATTTAAAAATATTTTTTAATAATTTAATTTTTAATTATTTTTATAAATAGAAAAATTAAAATTTTTTTTATATAATAATCGTTAAAAATATAATTTTTAATTAATTATTAAAATAAAGAAACTTACTTACATCATTTTGAAGAGACATGTTTAAAGTGAACATCAAAAAAAGATTTTTCAATATAATAATTGTTAGAAAAATATTTTTTAATTAATTTTTTAAAAATAAAATGCAATTAATTTTTTAATTAATTATTTGTTATTATAATAATTGTTAAAATTTAATATTAATTAATTTTTTAAAGGAAAATCATGTTCGTTCATATCTTCAATTTTTTTATTTTTAGCAACATTGCAATTTTAAAAAAAAATTAATATTTAATTGTAATTATTATTATAAAAATATTTTTTAATTAAATTTAAAATTATTTGTTATTGTAATAATTGTTAAAATTTAATGTTAAATTAATTTTTTAAGAAAAATCATGTTTATATCTTTAATTTTTTTTTAACAACATTAAAATATTTGTTAATATTTAATTGTTATCTATTTAATTTTTAATTATTTTTGTATAAATAGAAAACAAAAAAAATGTAAATATAATAATTGTCAAAATTTAATATTAAATTGATTTTTTAGAGGAAATCATGTTCATATCTTCAAATTTTTTTTGAAAATTTTAACAATATTACAATTTAAAAATATTTGTTAATATTTAATTATTAATAATTTAATTTTTAATTATTTTTTGATGTAAATATAATAATTGTTAAAAAATATAATTTTCAATTAATTATTTAAAAATAAATAATAAGAAAATTACTTACACCATTTTGAAAAGACGTGGGATAGAGTTAATTTCTATTTATTGTTTATTGTTTAAATTAAAATTTAAATAGGATACATAGTCTTATTTAAAGTTAATTTCTATTTATTTTGTAAATTTAAAAAAACATGGTGTAGAGTTAATTTTTATTTATTTATTAGAATTAATAAATAATTTTTTTTAAATATTAACATACTTTTTATTTTTTTTAAATATAAGAAAAACGTGGTATAGAATCCAATCGAACGATAATTTCTATTTATTTTTAAATTAAATAAATTGTGGATGGAGTCCTATTTGGCATCAATTTCTATTTTTTTAATTAAAAAAATTAGCGAAATAGAATAGTATAAGGAGTTAATTTTTATTTATTTTTTGAAATTAAAAAAAATTAATTTTTAAAAATTAATGAACCAAAGCTATTGCTTTTTTAAAATCTAAGCAAAGATTAATATTTAATATTTTAAAATATAATTTTAATTTTTTTTCTAATATAAGAAAAACTGCCATAGAATCCTACATGACATTATTTTCTATTTATTTTTAAAATTTAAAAAAGACAATAATGGGATATAGTCCTAGACGTTAATTTCTATTTATTTTGTAAATGAAAAACAAATATAGAATAGAATCGAGAGTTAATTTCTATTTATTTTTTAAATTAAAAATAAATTTTTTTAATATTGACATAAATTTTAATTTTTTTAATATAAGAAAAACATGAGATAAAATTCTATTTGGAGTTAAAGTCCTACTTTACATTGATTTAGTAGAATATAATCCTACTTTGAGTTAATTTCTATTATTATTATTATTTTAAAATTTTATTTTTAATTGATTTGTTTTTAAATATTGGTGTACAAAAATGTATTTGCTTTTAAGATAATTTGTTATAATTTAATAATAATTTAATTTTTTAATTATATTTTATTAATAGAAAAAGTAAAAAAGTATAAATATAATAATTGTCAAAAATATAATCTTTAATTAATTATTTAAAAAATAATAATTAGAAAATTAGTTACACTGTTTTGAAAAGACATGTTTGAATATCAAAAAAAGATTTTTTAATATAATATTTGTTAGAAAATATTTTTTAATTAATTTTTTAAAAATAAAACGTAATTAATTATTTGTTACTATAATAATTATTAAAAATGTGTAAATATAATAATTAATTATTTGAAGAGACGTATGAGTATTATTTATAAATAAATTTATAAATAAAAAAAAGTAAAAAAATGCAAATATAATAATTAATTTTTTAATTAATTATTTGAAATACTTGTCTGTTTAAAGTGAACATCAAATTTTTTTTAATATAATAATTATTAGAAAAATATTTTTTAATTAATTAAAAAAAAATAAAACGTAAAAAGATTAATTTACTTTTTAGAGGTGGAGGATTTTTCAAAATTTTAATTTAGAAAATAAAATAAAATAAAATTCTTACTCTCTAATTTAGAGAGATTTAATTGGCGAACCAACTTTTACTCACAAAGTACCAATCCTTTTGAAATTAAAATTGATATTTACATATAGTTTTTGTGTGTTATTAGAAGCTCTCAAAATTTAAAATACAATAAAATTGATTTTTCCAACATAAAACTTTTGGAAATGCCCCACTTAAAAATAACTCCAATTGGTTCTAGACAAGTTAAGACCCATTGATTTTTGATTTTTTATTTTTATAACCGGGTGTCCGGACACATTTGATTAGGGAGTCAAGGCCGAAGGCAAGGCATATAATTCCCTCCCCCGGCATGCGTAACATCTGCACATCACACACACCAGGTAAGTGAGAGTAACCTTGCAGGTGGCCCTGAGAAAATATTACTTATACTAGATATCGAACACAACCTATAGACTCACTGCTTAAGGGATCCAAAATTGCCATTGAGCCACCCTCTCAGGGTTGTTAAGACCCATTGATGTTTCCTGACTCAGTCACAAATTAGGGGGAAGGCAGGTTTTGAACCCATCATGATATCAACACTCACTGAATTTAAGCAACCAACTTACCAAGTTAGCACCTTTTTGTGATTCTTGCTTATCACCCATAAGACAAAATTGCTCCATATGAAGATTACAGGGTGGAACAAGGATCAGAAAAAGACTAATAGACTATCACGTCGAACCCCAAGTGTCATTAATCTATTGAAATGTTCCTTCCGTAACACCACTTCTGATCAAAATAAATGACAGATTAACAAAAAAGTCTATAAACCCAACAAGCAATTAGAGAAACGATTAATCAAGAAAACAAGTCTCTAAGAAGTACATTAATCATTTCTTGACATTAGATCATCAAAAAGTCTACACATTTTCATTTCCACTCAAAACAGACAGCAAGTCAACAATGGCAAACAATTTAAAAAACACCAACACTTGTTAACATCATCCACCACATTCAGCAGACACACCATTTAACATTCTTAACAATCAAACCTCCTCATTAGCCCCTCCATTCTCACATTCACTCCATCTCCTCTTCATCATCAATTTCCTCTATCTTCATCCTCTTCACTGCCTGTGCAGCATCATTCCTTGCACCACCACTTGGTATCTCTATCAGAATATCAGACTTCTTCCCTGTACTTGCATTAACAAGGCCTCCATTCTTCTCCACCCCGTACACAAGTTCCTCACCACCCATAGCTGCATCAATATAAACCGTGGAGTTCTCATCAATCTCCTCCTTCACAAGCATCTTCGACAACTCCGTCACCACCTTCTTCTCTAACCATCTCCTTATTGGCCTTGCACCATAAGCAGGATCATAACTTTTCGCAAGCACAATGTCCAATGCAGAATCCGACACCGCTAAAGCAATGCCCCTCTCAGCCAAACGACTCGCAACATCCTTCATTTGAAGCCTAGCAACCTTCCTCAGTTGCTCATGAGAAAGAGGATCAAACACTACAATCTCATCGAGACGATTGACCAATTCAGGCCTAAAATGCCTCCTTACCTCTTGCATCACTTGCTCTCTAGCACTCTGCATCGAAATTTTACCCATTAATCCGCCGAGAAGATGCTCTGCTCCAAGATTAGATGTCATAATTATAACTGTGTTAGTGAAGTCTACTGTCCGTCCTTGGCCGTCGGTTAGTCTACCATCATCAAGAACTTGAAGGAGAGTGTTGAAGACAGCAATGTGGGCTTTCTCAACTTCATCGAACAAAACAACACTATAAGGCCTCCGCCTCACGGCCTCCGTGAGCTGCCCACCTTCTTCATGGCCAACGTACCCTGGAGGAGCACCAATTA
This sequence comes from Akebia trifoliata, assembly GCF_017979445.1. Classification (NCBI taxonomy): domain Eukaryota; kingdom Viridiplantae; phylum Streptophyta; class Magnoliopsida; order Ranunculales; family Lardizabalaceae; genus Akebia; species Akebia trifoliata. Next base: position 14,082,536 of record NC_141376.1, on the reverse strand, counting down.
ATCTTGAAACCGAGTGTTGTTCCATGTACTCTGACATGTCAATTCTCACCAAAAGGTTTTCATCATCAAAGAGTTGCTCGGCGAGAGCCTTAGCAAGCTCGGTCTTACCAACACCAGTTGGACCCAAGAAGAGGAAGGATCCCATTGGCTGTTGGGGACGGCTTAGACCGGCCCTCGACCTCAACACAGCCTCCGCCACTGCATTAACTGCTTCATCTTGTCCTACTACTCTTTTATGCAACCTCTCAGCGAGCCCTATCAGTCTCTCCTTATCATTCTGTCCAAGCCTCGTGACAGGAATGCCAGTCCATCGGCTCACCACTTCGGCAATCTGATCAGGTCCAACGGTCTCCGTAAGCATTAAGTTCTCATCGGTGCTACCTTCAAGCTTTGCTATTGCAGATTCTATCTCTTGAATAGCTCCATATCGCAAATCAGCAACTCTAGCCAAATCCATTCTTCTTTCGGCCTCTTGTAAGGTAAATAGAAGCTCCTCGCGCCTCTTCTTCAATCGGCGAATTTCATCTACCCGCTCTTTCTCCTTCCGGTATTTCATCATTAAGGGCTGCAATTTATCCCTCAAATCATCCAACTCTTTCCAAACTTCAACCAGTCGGGCTTTGCTTGCTTTGTCCTTCTCTTTCTCAAGAGCATGGAGTTCAACTTCCAATTGAATTCTCTTTCTTTCAAGGTTATCTATCTCTTCTGGCTGGCTATCAAGCTGGACTCTAACATTTGCACAAGCTTCATCGACCAAATCAATTGCCTTATCAGGTAGGTGACGACCGGTTATATAACGGCTGGATAGCTGAGCAGCAATAACAAGCTCGGTCTTGAATTCTTACACCATGATGACCTTCGTATCTCTCCTTCAATCCACGAAGTATGCTTATCGTATCCGGAACACTAGGCTCGGCAACATAAACTTGCTGGAACCTTCTCTCGAAAGCGGCATCTTTCTCCACGTACTTCCTATACTCCTCAAGTGTAGTGGCACCAATACATCGAAGTTGGCCTCGGGCAAGCATTGGTTTTAACAAGTTAGCTGCATCCATGGATCCCTCGGTTCGACCAGCTCCAAGAACCAGATGGATCTCATCAATAAAGAGAATCACCTTTCCTTCAGCCTCTTCAACTTCTTTTAATACAGATTTTAGCCTTTCCTCAAATTCTCCTCTGTATTTGGCACCAGCAACCAAAGCACCCATGTCCAAGGCCACAAGCCTCACATCAGATAGATTACTTGGGACATCTCCCCTCACGATCCTTTGAGCAAGACCTTCAACCACGGCGGTCTTACCCACACCAGGTTCTCCAATAAGAACCGGATTGTTTTTGGTTCTCCTCGAAAGAACCCTTATAACCCTACGAATTTCTTCGTCTCGCCCAATGACAGGATCTAGTTTCGCCGCTTGCTCGACAAGGTCACGCCCATAAGTCTTCAATGCCTGGAAGTTAGAATCACCAGAGGCACTCTCCACCTTTTTTCCTTCCTTCCCTCGAAGTTTCTCGACCTCCGATTTTACTCTTGATGCACTGACTCCTGCCTCTTTGAGAAGATCCCCAATTTGAGAATCCTCAAGGAGGCCAAGGATCAATTGGTCTACAGCGAGATGGGTATCTCCACGAGATTTTTGTGAAGATTGAGCTCTTCTGATCACCTTAATCAGAGAAGTATTGGCCGGGACTTGATCAGGAGGAGGATGTTGAGAGGGGATTTTCTTAATTGCTTGATTGAGGACTCGCTCGAACGAGTTTGCAGCCTCATCTCCACCACCAGCATTCGAAATCGCTTGGCGGAGAATGCCATTAGGTTCAGAGATCAACACAAGAGCAATGTGAATTGGAGTGAGTTGTGCATGGCCTGAGTTCAATGCGAGTTCATGAGCTCCAACAAGAGCTTCGTTTGTTTTGTGAGTGAACTTATCAGGATTCATAATTGCTTCTTATTTCTGCAAAGAATTAAAGCCTAGAAAGAACAAAAAAACGAGAATCAGAACCAGAGCTTCTAACCCAAATGATTTCTTTGAAAGACACAAAAAAAAAAAAAAAAAATTAGGGGTGTAGCAAATCAAAAATGGGGTTCTCGTCACGATTAAGAGAGACACAAAAAGAATTGTAATAAAAGAAACCAGAGAATACTAACAGTTTGATGGAAAATGACGAACAATAAGAGAATGGAATCAAACAATGTACCTTTTAACAGAGACTTTTTTTTTTATTCCCTGACACGTGCGTTTAATTTGATTGAATTATGGATTTTATCACTTGTTTTCCTTCTTCTCTGTGATACAGGCGTTGGAAGAGAGTCCGTTTTAATATATAGAGGGAAGAGTGAAGCGTCGCGAAGGAGAAGAAGAAAGAAGGTGAGAGAGTGTCGGGACTCTGGACAGTCTGGAGCCGTCTAGATCTTACTAGAAAATTCTCATCCTCCTGAGTCATCCAGAATACACAACACGTGGAAATGACTTTTCCTTTACGATACCATAATTCTTAAAATTTTAAAAATGGTAAAATGACGAATATAACCTTCGCGATTTTTATTCTGTACACCCACACCCACACCCACACCTACACCTACACCTACACCCGCGTCAAAAGCTTAGGCCCCGTTTGATTCAGGTGCCTGAATTTGCTGTCAGCTTTTGTTGTTAGAATCTAAAATACTGAAAAGTTTATTTGATAGAGCTTTGTAAAACTATTGTATTGTTTATCAAAATCTAGTAATTATTGTTTGATAGACTTCTAGAATCTATTGTATTATGGTAAAATGATTAGAATACTCTTAAGGTTGATAATGTATCTAGAATGTATAAAAAATTATCAGAATACCCTTATGAATATAATTCCATTAAATATATATAAATAAAATAATTTTATATTAAAAATTTATAAAAATAATTATTTTCCTTGTTCCAAATCTCTTTCAACTCTTCACCCAATAATCTTGAATAAGGCTAGTCTTGCTTAATAAGATTTTAAATCTTATCAAGAATCGCTGAGCTCATCTTGTGGCATCCAAAACATGATCCGATGTGGGGGAAAAATTCTATGAACTTCAAAAAAAAATATCATTTTCACTGTTAAATTTATAAATTCAGTAGCTGTCTATTTTCAAAACCATGATCAAGCCCTCAAAAAAATTTTAATTGAATTTTTTCATAAAATCTAGATGGTTGTGTGGTGGATTGCCAATGTGATAATCCATTTGAGCTCAAAAACCCTTAGTAAGATTCCAAATCTTATTAAGTTTGTAAGGAAAATACTTTTCATAACTTTTAAATCACCCTCTTGAAGCCACATGTAGAGTTCTGTGCTTCTTAGTGAGCAAAAAATTTCTCCTAAATCACCCTTTTGGTGTGTTATAAGAAAACTAATCATATTTACTAAATCAAATTGCCTGAGAACATGCAATTTGTAGACTAGAGTTGATCTTAACCGTTCGATTGTAATGATTCATGGTGGAACAGTTATACTATTATACCCCGATTGTGTAACACAAAATCCAACAGTCAATATTTTTTATTTTTACTTTTTTATGATTAAAACAAGTAAACATCCCCATTAATCTTCCAACTAGCAAATAAACAAGACCAATCAACCATTCAAAGAAAGAGAGAGATTGCAGACAAATGGGTCTAATTGGCAAGTTCGTGGTTGACATTCTCTTCCTCTATTTCCTTTTCATGGTCATAGTAGCTATTCTCTTCGATTACGACGATTATTTGGTTGCAGAAAAGCCTGATTTCTTTGTTGGTCTCATATGGGTTGAGCTCTTCATCCAATGGCCTCTCTCCATCGCCAATTTGTACGGAATTCTCTCTAAGAAATCGTGGTTCAAAACCACTTGTTTGATCCATGGTGTCTCCACTTTCACAAGCATGGTATGTAGATCTACTTGCCTAACAAAACCCCCTTTTTTATTTTGTCCAATATACTTTCTTTTATGGGGTTGCTGCTAATCTACGCCGAGGGTTCATTGGTACTCCAATGGTTGTACGGGACAGGTTTGTCGATGGAGAGATGAGGTGTGAGAGATTTCTGTTGAACGAGTGTGAGATATTAGCTTATGTCGAACGAGGGAATAGAGACGAGGGACAGGGGAAAAATTTTCAATTCACATGAATTGTTTATTCGGTGATAAATTCCCCCGCAAACTCGAATAAAAAAGCGCCTCACATGCGCTTATCAAATTTGCGTTTCAAAACACAGTTCCAAGACGCAATTTCATAACAGAGTTTTTTACCAAACGGTAATTTTTGACTGAAATGAAGATTTTTAGCGCAAACGCACTGAAAGTTGTGTTTTAAAGCGGAAACAAACACCACCTTAGTATGTGTTTGGATATAGTTTTTCGCGGCTTTTGCTCCTACGCGGAGGCAGAAGCTAGCAGGGTTGTTATTTGGATTGGAACAAATTCTTGAGTTTTACTTCATGCAAGAGCAAAAACTGCTCCATGATGAAAAACCCAAAATAAGTGCTTTGCAAATTCTCTCTAGCAGGAAGTCATTTTTTAAATTAAAAATATAGTAAAAAGACAATATTACCCCTCACGAATTAAACAAATCCCACGACTTATGTCTCCCAAAACACGTCTGCCCTAACTCATTCTCTTCTCATACCTAACTAACAAAAAGAGCTACTGTTGTTGTCCTCTACGATCGAGGATTGTTTCCTCACGATCTACCATTAATCTCACGGTGAGTTTCCCCCATTATATGTGTTGCTTCACTTTTCATCTAAGAAAAAATCCTTATCTCTTTTAACTCATTTCTTTTCTCTTACTTAGCAACTATATCTTTTCTCCATCAAAAACCTCACTTGATATACCTATCTCCACAATACTAATCTTCATATTTGAGATCGTAGATCTTTCTTGAAGCATCCTTCCCTATCTCGAAGCAACAGCATCTCTCTCCTTTATAAAAAAATCTCTTGTAGTAGATACGATCTTTCTCTCTCTCTCTCTCTCTCTCTCTCTCTCTCTCTTTACACAGACTATTGATACCCACACTCATGCTAAACAAAGGTATGGTAATCTAAAGTTTTAGGATTTTGCATTTCACCGTATCAAAATTTACCAAAACTGTGGAAAAAATCATAAAAAAGAAAACATATTATATGTTTATGAATTATTTTTTGTAGCAGACTAGTAGTAATAAAAGGGAAAACATATTATTTGTTTTAATAAAGGGTAACAACATTTTATCTATTTTAATAATGGGAAGAAAAAAACCACAACTTCTACTTATTAACCCTAACTTGACTATAGAACTTGAACTAATTGTAGGAACTTTAGGCTTTTCGGTAACTCGATTGTAGAAATCAATCTCAAACTAATTTTAAGAACTTTAGGCTTTTCAACAACTCGATTATAGAACTCAAAATTGAACTAACTTTAAGACCTTTAGGTCTCTCGATTAAAGTGCTATGATTTTTGGAGTAAGCTTGAGCTTGATACTGAGAAGATAGACATATCTATTTCTTTTTTAATATATTGAGAAAACAAAGAGCCAAACATAGGGGAATTTTCTGTCTTAAATTGATTGTATATATAACATCAACTTCTTTATTTGAAAATTTGTACACCATTTTGATTTTGTGGAAAATGATCGATTTTGATTTAATTATCCCTTCACTAGTAGCTATTTTTTATTACAAGATTTGTTATTTTCTTTTCGTCTAAGAAAAAAGATAAATTTCTATATTGCAGTTCATAACGATTTTAATTTTAATAGTTGTGTTAATTATGGTGTTATTTCTTAGATAAATATATGTAGATTGCATGTATGAGATTTGTTTAAATATGGACATATATCAATAATTGATAACACATGGTCATTTAAGATAACACAACTATCTTAGAAATTATTTGACAACCTAATACATTCAAGCTTTGTTATATATGTTGTGTATAATATATTTTAATTCATTGCTTAACAAGTAACTTATTTTTTTACTGGTAACAAAAAATATCTAGAACCCAATCTAAGGGAAAAGAGATGATTTCTCAATAAGAAAAAATAAAATTTGTATGGACACGAGAAATCCACAAGACATTTATATATATATATATATATATGTCTTGAATTAGTCCAACAAAGTCATAAAAATGATTATACTTTAGTTAAGTCAAGTTGGAAAGACCTTCGATTGGAGCTTATGAAAAGAACAAATGTACACATACAACATAGACAACTTAAAACCATTGAGATAAAGTCAAAGGTGATTGGAAGAGTTCAAATGGTTTAATGAATATGAGTGGGATTGGATATGACAAAGAGATGAATGTAATTGTTATGGACGATGCTTGATAGACTGATAAGTTGAAGGTACTAACCTAACCTAGCTTAGCCAATTGCATTTGTTCAATCAAGTATTTTATATTAATATTCTTTATACCATCATTTGACTGAAAATAAATTTTGAACTAAGGGACTTGAATCTGTTTGTGAGTTATACATTATATTCGATGGGACCACATCTAATGGTTCTCATGTTTAATCTCCTATAATGAATTATGAGTCTGTTGAAGAATATCTGAATAATAATAATCTTAATTTTGTTTTTGAAAGTCAACTATAAATGCAGTCTAAGAATCAACATCAGCCAAATTGTCTTAAAATATAGATGATTTTGAGGGTGAGATCCTAATTCGTGTACTTTTACTAAGGATATCATCTGGAAAAAAGTCTCAATTACGACGTAAGACGGGGACCAAAAATAATATATCTCAAGACTAATTTGGAGATCTTATTGAAGCTATTAAGGAAATGAGTATCAAGAGAACTAATATCGTAGAGTGTGTTGCGTTATTGGATGAACTATCAGATGATATCTCATTCATGAGTAAATTATATGTTTGGGTATGTTATAATTTTGAAACAAAGTTAGGATTTAAAAATATGTTTTGTTGTTTTAAGATGAAGGAGATACATCTATAGTGATTGGTGAATATGAGACAATTGTCAGGTGGTTGTAGTTCTAGTGGTCCTAGTGATGTGTAGGGTATGTCGTGATTTTTTTTATCTAAATTTTTGTTGGGATTTTTTGTTGGATATTTTTGTTAGTGTTGCACTTTGTTAGATGTTTTTGTGTTTATCGATATTGGATGTTTAATCTTGCAATATTAATGTTTAAACTTAACTAAATGTTATTTATTGTCGTTAGATCATAGTATTATGATTAGTTATAAGTTTGAATTTTGATATTTTATTATATTTTTGAAAACAAACAGATTTGATGAATTCATCATCGACTGTATATTTGATGTTTTCATCATCGAATGAAGATTTGACAGATTCATCATCAAATGATGGTCTTGAAATGTTTGTAATTAGTATTGCAGCAAATCAAATGTTATTTCAACGCAGACTTAATTTAAATAAATAACCCAAGACAAATTGTGAGTTTACTAGAAAAGATTATACGAAATATGTTTTGTCAGGAAATAATTATATATGTCATGAACAATCAGGGTGGAAAAACACATTTTCCATTGACTATTGTCATTTCTTCGCGATGAGACAAACCTAAAATGTACAAGACAATTTTTAGAAGTCTCTTTGACTATGTTCCTAGTGATATTATGACAAAATGGAAGTATGAGATTAATTACTAATCGATTTTAACATTCTAAAAAAATTGTAAGTAGACAATTTTATAGAGTTTTGAAGGTGATTTTACATTTATGAAGGTCTCTTGTCCTGATACACGAATGAGATCCCTCTTGAAATTCGAACCAATCGAATATGTTAGCATTTCTTTAAGATATCTTATTAAAAAATTGATTATTAATATAAATATTTATTTTATAATCTATGCATTGTCTTATTATTATTTTAATATAAAAGATTGTATGGGAGTCATAGATGGTACGCATATAGGAGCACGTGTTCCCGTAACAGACCAACTTCACTTCTTAGGTCGGAAGGGTATAACACAAAATGTATTGACTGTATGCGTTCTTTCGACATATTTTTTTTACATATGTTATGACTGGTTGGGAAGAACAAGCAAATGACTCAAATCTATTATTGAATACCATCATTAATCCCAATTCAAAATTTTCAAATCCACCAAAAGGTGAGTATTTAAAGTATTAATTGATGTAATACTTTATTTATTTGAATATTTTATAATGATTGTAATTATTTATTTTAGTTGATAGATAAGCATTATCTAGTTGACTCTAGATACTCATTGATGGATGACTATTAAACATCATATAGGGGTGTTTGTATCATCTACAAAATTTTCGAAATGTTGCCTATAAAAAGGGAAGAAAGAAGTGTTCAATCATCTTCATTATTCTCTACATAATGTGATTGAAAATTGTTTCAGTGTTCTGAAGGCACAATGGGTGATCTTACGTGATATACATTTATATTCATTTGATACACAATGGGATATTGTGATTGTTTGCATGGGTTTCACAATTTTATTCAGAAAAAAGCTTAATAAATGTAGAATTTGTTCGACATGATCAAGATGATTTTATAGAAGAAGATTTCACATCTTTAGATCATAGAAATCCATCTGTGTATTCACATTGCTAAGTAAATAGGGACATTGCTAAGTAAATAGGGCTATGGAACATAAAAAAGAAGTCATAATACAAGCTACAAAAGAGACTTATGATCTATATGATATTAATGTATGAGGCTGACTTGAATTAAATTCAATACTTTACTTTAAATATTATAAAATTTTGACTTGTTATTTTTCTGAGATGTTATAGATTTATCTATTTTGATTTTTTATGCATTTGAATTTAAGTACATACGTTTGGTTGTAAATCATTGAATGTAGTTTTGATGGTACTTTGTTGTTCGTGTGGTCCGGATCTAATTACTATCACTACTAGAACAAAAGAAAATGAAACTAATTTTTTTTATAGATGTCCATCTTGGAAAGTAATAATTGATCTTAAGACAAACATAAACTTGTCATATTTCCTTTATAATATATATATATATATATCTATATATATATATATATATTATATATATATATATATATATATATATATATATTATAGTCTAATGAAGTTCATTTCTTCTTTAATTCCAGAATCATACTAGAGGATTTTTATGGGCTAATGAAATTGAAGTTATTGACGAAGTTGATATGACTGATAAGCATAGGAAGAAAAATAAACAACAAAAGAACACTAATGATTTGTTTTTTATGCATCAATATAATGTAATATATTGTTGTTCATAACAATTATAATTATAATAGTTGTGTTAGTTATAATGTTATTTCTTAGATAGATATATGTAGATTGTATGTATGAGATTTGTTTAAGTATGGATATGTTTCAGGCTTGATATGTTTGAGACAACATTATTTTATATATATGGTAATTCAATAAGTGATAGGTGAAAACATCCAATTTTTAAGGGAGGTGCTGTTAATTTATTTTTTAAAATTTTGAGTATACTTAAGTTTAAATACATATTATATTAATATTTATAGTTAAAATGTCAAAAATAGTACAGTTTGAAGACATATTATGACACTAAAAGACAAAAAATAATATGTAAAATATAAGGGTATTTTGGTCTTTTTATCAGAAACCATGAGAAGTCAGTATGGTTCCCAAATACACTTCCAACACAAAAATACTTCTGCCAGTACTTCGCAAAATTGATTCCCAAATACCCTTTCAGCATAGAAGTACTTCTCTAACTCTTTCACAGAGTACTCCAACTCATGTTCTTTGGCAGACTACTTCTATTTCTGGTATCCAAACATGTTTTTACTCTTTCATTCTCTCTCGAACCAACCGAATGAGATAACGTAACTTCTCTACCAATTTGACAACTTGAACTACTCTATCAAATCAAAAGCTAATATCTTTTCAATCTCTTTCATCATTTTTTTTTTTTTTGTCATCTCACATAGGATTTGTGAAAAGTTGTATAAATGGAGATTAATTTTTTAAGTTATTTTGAAGGTGTGTTTAATCTATCTTATTTTTTTCATTTACCGCCAAAAGAGATGTAAAAAATCAATTATTAAAATTTTAAGAGACAAAAATTTTGGATCAAAGAATTTGGTTTCTTTTCTTTGTTTTTTTTGTATTTTTTGTTTTTTTATAGATTCAATCGGTAGGTTCAAATATTATGTTCAACATGTTGGTACCAAATTGCTACATATAAGATTGGTAAGTATTCATCGAATATTACAAAAATGATTCGGTAATTTACATATTGAGCATAAGTTATTATGCATACAAATATTCTCATATGAGTGGCTTCGACTCAATTCAATTTTAAGGTTTTAGATAAGAGTGGTGATGATATGATTCCCCCACATGGCATATTCAATCGACTCCCCTAACGTGGGGAGTGCTAGAACCATAGACTTTATGCCTCGGGATACACAACTTCACATCCCCATAAATCTGTGCAGTTATGTATCCTAATGAAAGGAAATCTATCATTCTGGCACACCCCATGTCAGGGGAGTCGATTGAGTATGCCACGTGGGGGAGTCAGATTATCACGACTCTTTAAATAAAAGTATAAAGTAGGATAAAGCAAGGGTTTTCCAAGCATAAAAAATTGATTGATTAATAGGTAGAGATATATTTAGAAGTGAAGAGAGATTTATTTGCATTAGAAATGGAGAGAATGAGATATGAGAGGTGAATTCAAGAGCTCAACTAATAAGAAGAAGAAGGCATAATGGATTCAATTAGAGTAATATACTATACCTGTGAAAGACAGTTTGATTGATTGAATTATGGATTTTTTTTTATTGATTGAAAGCATTGGATGAACTCTTGAGTGATCAAATGACACTCGGACTGACATAGAAGTGGAATTACCTACTTATGGATGGACCCCTCGTAACTAGAACTCTATCACGATCGATGGAACACCTAGTTAACATTTTAGTCTTGTCTCACCCTAATTGATTGACGGCTTTAAGTTGGTGGGGCTTACTAAGCGGTCAAAAAAGAGAGGTTAATACCAGGGATCTACACCTTCTAATCAATCCCATCTAGAGAGGAGAAGAAGGGGGCGGAGGTGGTTCATTCAAGCGCTAAGAAGAGATCACCAAGCATACATAGGCTTAATGCATGCTTTCACTCCTAAACGCAGTAAAGTCAATGCAGTTCAATCGCCTTTGAACCTTAGATGGAATAGCTATATAAATTCTCCCATTCAATGGCTGACATCTTACATACGTACAACTTTCACATATAATAGTTCTCATTTATGTTGTTGAGTAATAATTGGCAATGGCGATGGCTTCTGAACCATAGAACTCACTCGATTGGAGCCAATGATGACGGAGGCTGGGAAGCCAAAGCTTTTAACTTACTTGTATCTGCTCCTGTTGGATATAGTCATTTGTGCCCTATGCGAGGCCGAGGTGGGGAGGTGAAATTCGGATAGGAAATGGTGTTGCCTTGCCCCTATCAATTCAAGGGCTGTAAAGCATCTGCTGAACGTCAAGCATCAAAGCAACCACCATGTGCATCCTTCCATGGTTGGGGTTGGGAAGCATCTGTTTTTGGGTAAACTCCCTCCTTTCTCTTCTGGCTCCTACTTGGCATCCAACTCAGTCCATTGATAGCTTTTTAGGTAGGTACACATAGTAAATAAAAACAAAAACTCACTCTCATGCATCATTCCACATAATTTAGCATAAAATAGACATGCACAAGGGTTCCCCACGACAATTGGGCCACATCCTAAGGTACTTTTCGAAAATCAAGTTTGCTTTTTAATTGGGATCACATATCTATTACTTTTATTTCTAAGTTAATTGTTTCATTTTATATTTAATTTCTATAAATAAAAAATTAACAGTAATCACCAAGAAATACGAAGAATGGGGCGCCCAACACCTTTCCCACTATTCAATTGAACCTTCTTATTTAGACTCAAGTCTTAGATCACTAACAAGTCACTCTTTTGACAAATAAGTTTTGAAAAAAATCTATCCCTGCGTGATCATTCACATCCTTTATCTCAATAAATTGTGGCAATTCCAAACCCCAAGTGGTATGAGATTCTTACATTGAAAATCATGTCTATACACTCTTCCCCTTTTCTATCCCTTTCATTCTCTTTAATTTTTGTGAGATCTAATGTGAGCCTTAACATTCCATAGCTCCCTATTCCATCTGGCAACCTAGCCAAATCCACTGCATAGCATTAAAGGTTGTGTAAGGCATTTTAATTTTAGAAACCATTTGTTTCTTAGTATATTAAATGAAAAAAAAAATGCGATAAACCAAACGGAGGTCTTTCTCTCAAAGAGCTGACCCTTCATATTTCTTTGCGCTCATCATTTTTTCCATAAAATTATAGAAAGATCAAAATTAATCAAGGCATTGGGAACGAGGATCGAAATCTTGTGCAAAATAGAAGAGTGTGAACAACAACTTCATAGCCCTATAACTATAACCTGTTTTGCATGATTCTTTCTTTAAAAAACCATTAAGAAGTCTATTACTACTAACCAAAATTAAAGCTCAGAGACTCTTTCCAACTTAGCAAATTGGCCCCTTTGTAGGTATGGCAGGACGATGATCAAGTCCCACAGAGAAACCACAGCAATCTGTATACAATTGCTCCATATAAGATTTTTGGTTATTAAGTCGAGTACATTTAGATGAGCGAGCTGTCCAATGTGTGGTCGTCTTCAAACCATGGCTTGGGCTTTCCAAAGATCCCCAAGTGTCATTAATCTCTTACAATGTGATTATTTAGGACATCACTACTGATCTACTTGTTTTGTCAACCTTAAACACAAATAATAATTAACTGATGAACAAAAAATAGCAGACACAAGCAATGAGAGGAAAAAAAAAGAGGTCAAGTTGGGTTAATCAAGAAAACAAGTCTTAAGTACATTTATCATTTCTTGACATTTGGTCATTTAAAAGTCCACATTTTCATTTCTTACTCAAAACAGACAGCAAGTCACTCTAGTTTTTAGAAGAAAAAAAACCCCAACAGGTACTAATATTATCCACCACATTCAGCAGACACACCATCTAACATTCTTAACAATCACACTCACTCCTCCATCCCCTCTTCATCATCAATTTCCTCTATCTTCATCCTCTTCACTGCCTGTGCAGCATCACTCCTTGCACCACCACTTGGTATCTGTATCAGTATATCAGACTTCTGCCCCGTGCTTGCATTAACAAGGCCTCCATTCTTCTCCACCCTATACACAAGTTCCTCACCACCCATAGCAGCATCAATATAAACCGTGGAGTTCTCATCAATCTCCTCCTTCACAAGCATCTTCGACAACTCTGTCACCACCTTCTTCTCTAACCATCTCCTTATTGGCCTTGCACCATAAACCGGATCATAACTTTTCGCAAGCACAATGTCCAATGCAGAATCCGACACCGCTAAAGCAATGCCCCTCTCAGCCAAACGACTCGCAACATCCTTCATTTGAAGCCTAGCAACCTTCCTCAGTTGCTCATGAGAAAGAGGATCAAACACCACAATCTCATCGAGACGATTGAGCAATTCTGGCCTAAAATGCCTCCTTACCTCTTGCATCACTTGCTCTCTAGCACTCTGCATCGAAATTTTACCCATTAATCCGACAAGAAGATGCTCTGCTCCAAGATTCGATGTCATAATTATAACTGTGTTAGTGAAGTCTACTGTCCGTCCTTGGCCATCGGTTAGTCTACCATCATCAAGAACTTGAAGGAGAGTGTTGAAGACAGCAATGTGGGCTTTCTCAACTTCATCGAACAAAACAACACTATAAGGCCTCCGCCTCACGGCCTCCGTGAGCTGCCCACCTTCTTCATGGCCAACGTACCCTGGAGGAGCACCAATTAATCTTGAAACCGAGTGCTGTTCCATGTACTCTGACATGTCGATTCTCACCAAAAGGTTTTCATCATCAAAGAGTTGCTCGGCGAGAGCCTTAGCAAGCTCGGTCTTACCAACACCAGTTGGACCCAAGAAGAGGAAGGATCCCATTGGCTGTTGGGGACGGCCTAGACCCGCCCTCGACCTCAACACAGCCTCTGCCACTGCATTAACTGCTTCATCTTGTCCTACTACTCTTTTATGCAACCTCTCAGCGAGCCCGATCAGTCTCTCCTTGTCATTCTGTCCAAGCCTCGTGACAGGAATGCCAGTCCATCGGCTCACCACTTCAGCAATCTGATCAGGTCCAACAGTCTCTGTAAGCATTAAGTTCTCATCGGTGCTACCTTCAAGCTTTGCGATTGCAGATTCTATCTCTTGAATCGCTCCATATCGCAAATCAGCAACTCTAGCCAAATCCATTCTTCTTTCGGCCTCTTGTAAGGAAAATAAGAGCTCTTCTCGCCTCTTCTTCAATCGGCGAATTTCATCTACCCGCTCTTTCTCCTTCCGGTATTTCATCATCAAGGGCTGCAATTTATCCCTCAAATCATCCAACTCTTTCCGAACTTCAACCAATCGGGCTTTGCTTGCTTTGTCCTTCTCTTTCTCAAGAGCATGGAGTTCCACTTCCAATTGAATTCTTTTCCTTTCAAGGTTATCTATCTCTTCTGGCTGGCTATCAAGTTGGACTCTAACATTTGCACAAGCTTCATCGACCAAATCAATTGCCTTATCAGGTAGGTGACGACCGGTTATATAACGGCTAGATAGCTGAGCAGCAACGACAAGAGCTCGGTCTTGAATTCTTACACCATGATGACCTTCGTATCTCTCCTTCAATCCACGAAGTATGCTTATCGTATCCGGAACACTAGGCTCGGCGACATAAACTTGTTGGAACCTTCTCTCAAAGGCGGCATCTTTCTCCACGTACTTCCTATACTCCTCGAGTGTAGTGGCACCGATACATCGAAGTTGGCCTCGGGCAAGCATTGGTTTTAACAAGTTAGCTGCATCCATAGATCCCTCGGTTCGACCAGCTCCAAGAACCAGATGGATCTCATCAATAAAGAGAATCACCTTCCCTTCAGCTTCTTCAACTTCTTTTAATACAGATTTCAACCTTTCCTCAAATTCTCCTCTGTATTTCGCACCAGCAACAAGAGCACCCATGTCCAAAGCCACAAGCCTCACATCAGAAAGATTGCTTGGAACATCTCCTCTCACTATCCTTTGAGCAAGGCCTTCAACAACCGCGGTCTTACCCACACCAGGTTCTCCGATAAGAACTGGATTGTTTTTGGTTCTCCTCGAAAGAATCCTTATAACCCTTCGAATTTCTTCATCTCGCCCAATGACAGGATCGAGTTTCGCCGCCTGCTCGACAAGGTCACGCCCGTAAGTCTTCAAAGCCTGAAAATTAGAATCACCAGAGGCACTCTCCACCTTCTTCCCTTCCTTTCCTCGAAGTTTCTCAACCTCCGATTTAACTCTTGATGCACTAACTCCTGCCTCTTTGAGGAGATCCCCAATTTGAGAATCCTCAAGGAGGCCAAGGATCAATTGGTCTACAGCGAGATGGGTATCGCCACGAGATTTTTGTGAAGATTGAGCTCTTCTGATCATCTTAATCAGAGAAGTATTGGCTGGGACTTCATCAGGAGGAGGATGTTGAGAGGGGATTTTCTTAATTGCTTGGTTGAGTACTCGCTCGAACGAGTTTGCAGCCTCATCTCCACCACCAGCATTCGAGATCGCTTGGCGGAGAATGCCATTAGGATCAGAGATCAACACAAGAGCAATGTGAATTGGAGTCATTTGTGCATGGCCTGAATTCAATGCGAGTTCATGAGCTCCAACAAGAGCTTCGTTTGTTTTGTGGGTGAACTTATCAGGATTCATAATTGCTTCTTATTTCTGCAAAGAATTAAAGCCCAGGAAGAAAAAAAATGAGAATCAGAACCAGAGCTTCTAACCCAAATGATTTCTTTGAAAGAAATAAAAAAAATTATGGTAGCAAATCTAAAATGGGGTTCTCATCAAGATTAAGAGAGACACAAAACGAGAGCTTATCAGGATTCATAGTTGCTTCTTATTTCTACAGAGAATTAAACAAAACCCGAGAAAAAAAAATTGAGAATCAGAACTAGAGCTTCCAACCTAAATGATTTCTAAGTACTGGAAATATATATAATATAAAAGAGAATCGAAAATCTAAACTGGGTTCTCAAGATCAAGAGATTTGCTAAACCAATTGAGTTCTCACGATTGAAGAAAAGAATGTGACATTTATAAAAAATGAAAAATATTGATTATAGAAAATGATGAACAAATAAGAGAATGAGAATCGAACCATTTACCTTGTAATCAAGAGTTTTATACTCAGAATAGAAACGTGCTTTTAACTTGATCGAAAGGATCTTATAACAATCGTTTTCGTTCTTCGCTATGTTAATGGCGTTGGAAGAGAGTCCATTTTACTTTATAGTGCCTGTAGCGAAGCGTCGAGATAAAGGAGCAGAGAAAGAAGGTGGCATGGGCCCTTCTAGATCTTACTAGAAAAATCGTTTTTTTTTTTAATTCTTTTTTAATGTGGGGCCTCTTCTTGAACCGTCATGAACACAACACGTGGAATTGCTTTTCCCAACCCACATCTTTTTAAATAGTAAAATGACGAATTTGACCTTTACAATTTTTAATTTTACTCTCTGCACCTGCGTAAAAAATCTCGAATGCAACCAATCGAATGAAAAGCCTTCAAATTTTGTAGCAGTTTGACAACTTGTACCATTCAAGAAAGGAAAATGTTCAGTACCAAACATTTTTCAAAACATGGGTTAGCAGTTTTGGAATGGGCTGATTTTTTATGAGGATGATCTCTACGGTGAGGAGATCATCATCACCAAAAATTAGTCCATTCCAAAAATTCTAACCCCATCAAAAATGATTTATAAAAAATGGATGGTTCGATTTTTCAACTTGTAAACATGGGATTAGAAGTTTTAGAATGGGCTGATTTTTGGTGAGAATGATCTCCTCACCGTAGAGATCATCATCACCAAAAATTAGCTCATTCCAAAACTTCTAACCCATGTAGGACAAAAAGGATTGGCTAAAATGTTGGCCAAAATGTTTGGTGTTGAATGGGACCCTTCAAGAAAAATTACTATTTTTCAATATTTCCTGTTAATTTTTCTTGGTAACTTTGTCATATTCATCTCTTTTAAGATTATGCTACATGGAGGCATGTGCAAAACAACATGTCTAAGGGCTTATTTATACTTTAAAATATTAATTAAATAATAATTTTGAGAATTAGATAGGAAAAAAATGGATAATTTTATAATTTTGAAAATAATCGGAGTGATTCAAGCTTATACCTCATATTGCATATCCTGATGTAAAAATGTGTAAGAATCATAGATGTCTTTTGACTCGTATCTGGATAAAAAAACATATATGATTCCAGCACACTTAGACACCACGATGTGCGATATGAGGTACAATATTGAGGCCACTTCAACCTTATTCTTTTGAAAATTAACCAGCGTGATTTTAGAAATAAGGATTGTAATTTTTTTGATTTTTTTTTTTTGAATCAAAATTATCTTGATTATATCAAATTTAAATGTTAAGTCGGGGCATATTTGAAATCCAAATTTTGGTGTTGAACCATTTCTACTCCACCTTCTCTTATTATAATAGTAAATATTAGAAGTTGAATCAATATAGGTTAATTTTCAAATTACATACAATTTGTATGAAATTTATTTTATTTCTTATATTTAATCATCGAGGAAGACAGAAAAATCATTAATAAAACCTTCAGAGTGATGATTTTGTACCGAACTCAAATTTTTTGATTTATCCAATTGATAGATTCAGATCGAACATATTTTTGTTGATTCAATAGTGATTCGATAAGCAACTACAATACAAAAATTGTCTATACAACTAAAATTTCTTGTCTAAAATTTTGTATTTGATATGCCAGTACGAATCGCTATATGTAGTATCAATAGGTATCTAGTGAACCTTGCAAATATGAATTGGTATTTTCATATTGGATTAAAAAAAATTTATACACAAATTTTCTCATGAGAATGATTTTCAACTTAATTGAATGTTGAGGTTAGGGTTAAAGAACAAGTAGGATAAAGGCTTGGATTTTCAAAGCACAAACAAATCAATTCAATGACAAATAGATTTAGAAGTGGAGAGAACGAGATATGAGAGGTGAAACTAAGAGCTTGGCTAGTGGGAAGAAGAAGGTACAATGGGTTTGGTGAGATCAATGCATGAGTCAATATATTATGGTCATGCTCAGGTTTGGGAGCTAGGCTTCTCGAGCAGTCTAGTCCAAAAACTTATATTACACACACACATGTGTGCGCACGCACGCACAATCTATTGAAACTTGGTCCATTTAAAATTGAGAATTGAACTAAATCGATGGTTTTGGGCTGATTTGATTTGATTTGGAATAGGTGGTGATTTAGTTCTAGGAAAAGAAAATGGAGAACTGGTCAATTTGGTTCGGTTCTTGGATTATGACTTGTATAGAACCGGACTAAACCGAGAACCAAACTCTTAATGACTCACTGCCATTTAAGGATTTAGGACGAAGATTAATGACTTTTTATCGATAAATTAATACTTTATTATATGAAATTTCATGTTTATTATTTATTTTTTTTTTCTATTAAAATTATCACTACACCAAAAATGGAAATTAGGAACGGTTTATAACCGTTCCTAAGTCTATCTGAAACGGTTGAAAGATCGTCTCTTATCAATGCGTCGTTAATGAGTTTAAACGGTTGGAAGCCATTTCAAATCTCAGGATTTTGAACGGCTAAAAATCGTTTCAAAATCTGTATTTATAAAACGGAATGCACTAATAAAAAAATATACCTTAAACATCAATTTAAAATCTGATGTCTATTAAATTGACGTCTTAAGTCTGAGCCTTTAGACATTAGTTACAAACTGATATCTAAAGTGGTTACAAATCGAAATCTAAAATTAAAAAAAAAAAAAATTAATTTTAAAAAAAAAAATTAATTTTTAATTTTTTTTTACTACACACTTATTACCCGCAATCAAAATAGAGTCAAATAGAGAACATCGAGGTTCTCTATCACATTAATTTATATACAAAAGAAGTTACAATGGGTCATATTACTCTTAACCGACCATGCTTACAAATAAAAGCCTTATTACTACGATGTCATTATATTGATCCAGCTTTCATACAAAGAGTTGTTGAGAAGAAACATTATAGTTGTCCACATGGCATAAGGTCTTTTATTTATGAGGGAATACCATTAAGTTGCATATACGCATGCATCAACTCATGAGCAAAGATCGACTTAGTTATTATTCTATATTAAGAGAAAATTTGTGACTCATAAATATTTACCCAAGGACTTGAACTATAAGAACTAAATATGTGAATCAAAATGTGGAATAAAAGTATTTGCTTACTAAGGGAGTTAAACCCCACCTTAAGGGGGTTGGTTTACAATGAAAATCTTGGCTTATAAGGGGAGCCAAGCCCAACTGTAATGAGGTCGGTTCACAACAAAAGCCTTGGATCATAAAGGGATCCAAGCCTGATCATAAAGGGGTCTATTCGCAACGAAAGCCTTGGCTCATAGGAGAGCTAATCCCCGAACGTAAAGGGGTTGATTTACAACGAAAACCTTGACTTATAAGAGGAGCCAAGCTTAATCGTAAGGGAGTCAGTTTACAATGAAAGCTTTGGATCATAAAAGGATCCAAACCTGACCTTAAGAGGGTCAGTTCACAATGAAAGTCTTGGCTCATAAGAGGAGCCAAGCCCGGTCGTAAGGAAGTCGATTTACAATGAAAGTTTTGGATCATAAGGGGATCCAAGCACGATCTTAAGGGGATCGGTTCACAATGAAAGCCTTGGCTCGTAAGGGGAGCCAATCCCGACTGTAGTAGGGTTGGTTCACAACAAAAGCTTTGGATCATAAAGGGATCCAAGCCTATCCGTAAGGGGGCCAATTCACAATGAAAGCCTTTACTCATAGAAAAGTCAATCCTAACAGTAAGGGGGTTGGTTTATAATAAAACCCTTGGCTTATAAGGTGAAAACGCCATCGATCCATAGGTACGGATACACTTTTTTTTTGGGAGTCACAACCTATTTTTTTGATCTAGGAATTGAAACATGATTATAAAGGGATAAGAAATACTAAACTACGAAAAAAATTATGGGTACAGGGATTAAGTTACGGGACTAGAAAGTATTAGACACTAATCTCGCCCGACAAACGTCGGTGTCTACTTTTTCCAAAAGTTTTACATTACAAAAAAATGGCCTAAAAAATATAAAAGTTACATTTCTTTACTTGAGTGATTATTATGATTGATTCCATTAGAAACTGATGGAGAGCGTTCTTCGTGTGAATTTTCTCGTTTTTATCTCTATTACTAAATCTGCTTCGGATATTTGAGATGAGATTTTTTTCTTTTAGATTTGAATATTTTACTAATTTTTTTGGGTGTTTTTAAGGTTGAAAATTAAGGCTTGGGGTTAAGTATTGAAAGCGCCCTCAATCCGCGGGGTGAGCGGATCCGCTTTTGACTCTTAAGGTTTGATAGTCGCCACCTAGTTATTACGGTCTAGGAACTGAATAGAGACTCGAAACGGATAAATCAACTAATCTACTATAAAAATATGGGTCCGGGGGATCACGTACGGGGTTGGAAGGTGTTAGGCACCAACCCCGTCCGGCCAATGCTGGTCTCTACTTATCCCAAATAAGACTACATTGCTAACAAAAAAAATCTAGATAGAAAAAATAAAATAAATTTTACCTTCAAACGCAACGGTCCTATTTCCTTAGATCTGATAAAACCACTCCTTGTACCGTACTCCTTATTTCGTTCTATCTCCGGATCTGATTTCTGATCTCCGAGGCAAGGTATCTCTTTCTTAGATCTGGATTCTTCGAATTTTGTTATGGATTTTGGGGTGTTTTTGAAGGACTTCTAGGTGTTTTTCAAGCTAAAATCGAAGTATGGGTATTTGATAAGAAGTTGAGGCTTTAAAATTAGGATTTATGAGAGGCTAGGGAAGCTTTTTGGCCTACTTCTCTTAGAGTTATGATTTTTTATGAAAATAGGGTGTGAGGACCCCTATTTATAGATTTTTTTAAGGGTTTGTTTAGATAAAATTAGTGTTTAATTAGAATTCTTTTAGTTAGAGTTATATTTTAGTTAGAATTATTTTAGGTAGAGTTGTATTTTAATTAGAATTATTTTAGGTAGTGTTATATTTTAATTAGAATTCTATTAAATAGAGTTATTATTTAATTAGAATTCTATTAGGGTTTTGACTTTTGGTCTTACTTGATTGACTTTAAGATTTTGACTTTAGTCTTACTTGATTGACTTTAATATCTTGACTTTAGTCTTACTTAATTGACTTTAATTTTGACTTTAGTTTTACTTGATTGACTTTAATACCTTGAATTTAATTTTGCTTGATTGACTTTAATTTTTTGGAGAACCCCCCTCTATTATATCTTTAATTTTTTGGATCCCCAAATGGAGGGGTCTTTGAAGAAATATCTTGGCAACCCTCAACAATTTTGCCTGAGAGCCTGATTGATCGATTTTTTAGTTTAAAATTTTAAATTAATTTTATTAATGTTTTACTTTAATTATTTAATATTTTATTTATTAATTTCAAAAATTTTAATTATAAAAATTGTAAAATTATCGTTTTACCCTCGGAGATGACTTTTTGTGTTTTAAGTCGGTTTTTGATGTTTTAGGATGTTTTAGAATCGATTTTTCATAAGAAATTCAATGGAAATGTTGATTTTTATCATTTATGAATTTTTTTGTGTAAAATGATCGTGAACTTTATGAGGAGCGTTTTCATAATTTTGTCGAATTTTGTGAAAATTGACGAAATAATTTATTTGGTTTCGATTTGTTATTTTATGTGTTCGAAAAGGTTTTTCTAAGCGTAATGTAGGCTCTAGGGTTGTTTTGATGTTAGGGGTATTTTGATAATTTGGTCATTTTTTAGTGATTTTTATCATAATATTTATTTTTGTCTGCAAAATGATGATTTCTATGTTTTTGGGATCATATTTTCCTAGCGTAGCGTGGTTTTTACAATTTTGTCAGTTCAAGATACCTCATCCGGATTTCTGAAACATATCTGGTAACAAAATAAAGCATTGGAATAATCATCCATCCTTCGGAACCGTTGCGATCGGGTTGACGAGTTGATTAATCAAGCGAATGCAAAAATGGGGTATCTACAAGTATAGACTTGGGACTTCAGATTTAGGATTTTGGAGAGTGCTTAGAGAGTTTTTAACTTCTCTTTTCTAGGATTTTTCTTGACCACCAAAATTAGGTAGTAGAAATTCATTTTTAAAGAGCTTTGTGATAAGATTAGGGTTTGGATTAGATCTTTTGGAGATAAGGTTTATCTCTAACTAATCTGTTAAACTGTTTAGATTAGGATAATATTTGGATAAGTTTTTATTTTAATTTTGAATTTTTTTTATTTACATAGAATGAGAATTTTTTAATTTTTGGATAACCCCCAATGTATGATTTTTTATTAAATTAAATTTTTAATTATTTGGGACCCTCGATAGAGGGTTTTTATTAAATATCATGTGAACCCCACTTAAGGAAATGGGCCACCATTTAAAATTTAGCCCATGGGCTTAATTAATTAATTTTATTTTTTCAAAAATTTAATTTGATTTATTAAGATTTCACTTTACATTAATTAATGTTTTAATTATTAGTTCATAATTTTTTATTTTTAGGGTTTGAAAAACTATCATTTTACCCTCAAAGAGGACTTTTGTGTTGAGAGGCTAATTTTCGACGTTTTGGAATGTTATGGAATTATTTTTTCGTAAAAATTCAATGATAGTATTGGTTTGTGTCACTTATGGGTTTTTGCCATGAAATGATTGTGGACCCTATAGGGGTATTTTCGTAATTTTTTTAATTTGGTGAAAATTGACGAAACAGTTTATTTAGTTTTAGTTTGTTGTTTTATGTGTTCGAAAGGGTTTTCTTAAGCATAACATAAGCTCTAGGGATGTTTTGATGTCAGAGGTATTTTGATAATTTAGTCATTTTTTTGATGATTTTTTTCGTAAGACTTCTTTTTGTCAGAAAATGATGATTTCTATGTTTTGAGTCATATTTTCTTAACGTAGCATGATTTTTAAAGTTTGCTTCCTTGAAATATCTCATCTGAATTTTGGAAACACATCTAATAACAAATAAAATTTTATAATATTCATCTATCATCGGGAATCGTCGTAATTTGATTAACGAGTTGATTAATCAGGTAAGTGTAAAAATGGGGTGTCTACATAAGGGAAGTCAAACTCAATTGTAAATGAGCTAGTTCATAACGAAAGCTTTGGATCATAAGGGGATCCAAGCTTGACCTTAAGGGGATCGATTCACAATAAAAGTCTTGGCTCATAAGGGGAGTCAAGCCTTGCCATAAAGGAGTTGATTAACAATAAAATCTTTGGATCATAAGGAGATCCAAGCTTAACCTTAAGGGGGTCGGTTCACAATGAAAGCGTTGGCTCATAAAGAGAGTCAAGCCCGACCGTAAGGGGGTCGGCACCTACAAAATGTTGGCTCACTTGGTAACCAAAGGTTGAACGTTTAGGGTTGGTTCAAGTAGGAACTTGGTTCATGATGAAACTAAGTCTGACTGTGTTGGGGTTAACATCTACAAATTATTGGTTCGTAGGGGGAACCAAGCCTGATTATTTTGGGTCGGTTCTATACAAAATTGATTCACTAAAGGAAATCAAACCTGGCGGTATGAGGTCGGTCCTTTGCTACTTAGGACTTGGTTCATGAGCGAACCAAGCCTGACCAATGAGGATTGGACTAATTCGTTCTTATTTTTAATAATGAATGGTTCGTAAGGAAGCCAAGCCCAACCATTGGGCATCGGTTTAGCTTTTTTGTCTTTTAAGACTTGGTTTGTAAGGGAACTGAGCCCACTGATGGGGCGGTTTATTTATTTTTATAGATTTGGCTCACAAACAAAACCAAGCTCAACTATTGGGTGGTCGATGTAATTGATTTTTGTTCCAAGCTCGACCATAGGGGGTCAGATCTAATGGCTTAAAATTTTTGGTTTATGATAGTACCAAGCCTAATCGATAAGAGGAAATGATAAAAAATGGGTGAAATGGACAATGTATTTATAAGAGAAAAACACCTCAAGGCATGCAACAAAACCAACGGTTCAAATAAATAAAGGTAATCATAGTCGTCATGTTTTTTAAGGTGAAATGGTTGGATGACTCATGACATGAACATTACTTAACGAACCCCAGACCTCGAAATGAGAATTTAGGGAAGTACATGATCTAACAACGAAGGGCCACGTGTCACATGGTATCATTCATTTGTTCTCAAGCGCTTGGATTAAAAATCCAAACCCCTCGAGATGGAGTATTGTAGAAGATATTTATCGTTGGGTACCAAGGGGTGACATACGACACCTAGGGATTCCGATTAGGTATGAAGATCTGAGGGTAAGTTCAGTGGCTCAGTCGTAAATCAACCATGGATTAGGGTCTCGGTTGGTCAGGAGAATATTGGGTCAAGAACAAGTAGTAGAGCCATTCAATCCAGATCCCTAAAAATCAGGGATTAAGTCAAAAGTGGTTAGAATGTTTGTGAAGGAAAGTCAAAAAAAAAAAAAAAAGGAATATATGGGGACATGATATTGAATATATACTTTCCCAAATTACCAATTAAGATCTACCTTCTGAATCGGATATGGTTCAAATTGATAACAAAATGTAAATGGATCATAAGATTTCATCTTTATAAATATATGGACAGAGACACTAGAAGATATGAGATTCTCCCCCTCTAAATTTTATTCTACTTTTTGCACTAAGGTTTTGACTTAGGCATTGGAGTGGTGTTGTTTTAGGCACACCCAGTGGCGTGAAAAGTGGAGGTTGCAAGACATCGTCATAGATCTAAAGGTAATGCAAATTTTTGCATCCACAATGCACAATTTGTCTACATATTTTTTTTTTTGATATGTTGGACTACTAATTAAAACAATAAATAATGGTATTCTCTATCATATAGTTGTGTATCAAATTGTTATAAAATAAGAGAACTTCTATTACCAACTTTTGCTAGCCACCCCAAGATGTGTGCTAATTCTTTGGTGATTTAGATATGAATTGGGGTTGCGTTGCCGTGGAAATAAAATCTCTCCACAATAAATAGCATTTAATCCTTTTTTTTTTCCTGTTATTGGTGATTGTTCATATATCCATGGGGCTATATAAATATTCTATATTTCTATTGTATGCCAAATTAAACTCAATGACAATAAAAAAAAAAACTTAGTAATCATGTTTTTATCAGCAATATTACAATCAAAATGTATATTCAAGACCCTCATAGAGCATACTTGAAAATTCTCATCTCATATTCTTCGAGGAGATTTTATATGAATTCTTAAATAAATAAATGAAAATTTTCAATAAGAATCATGTGGATAGAATCGGAACTGATGGATACCTATGGTTTTTATTGTCTCTGATTTCAAATAATTTAAAATTGGAATCAAAACCGATAATATTAATGGTTCGCAGCTCTAGGTTACTTAGGAATCGAATCGAAACCCGACCCATTGACTCCCCTAGCCCGAGCCAGAAAAATTGGGTTTGGGTAAGGTGTGGGTTTACTATAACGATAAGTGAAACGATTCTTGTTTCATGCGGTCGGGTTGGGTTTTGGGTACCCGAATGTACACCCTGACATTCATCACAACCTATATAACGATCCTCGTTCAAACCTGCTTCATTGACCATGGCCTCCTTCGATTCTCTCCTCCAGAAGTGTACCTCGCTTACACACATCAAACAATTCCAAGCCCACCTCATAACCACTGGACTTTTCCAATTTTGCCCTTCACGTACAAAACTCCTCGAGATATGTGCCATCTCCTCAACCCAAAACCTCAACTACGCCACCGAGATATTCCGCTGGATACAAACTCCGTCCACCAACGATTGGAACGCTATCATTCGTGGTCTCGCCCGAAGCGAACAACCCCAAAAGTCCCTCACGTGGTATCAAACCATGTTACGTGAACTCTACAAACCAGACGCTCTCACGTGCTCCTTCGCCCTCCAAGCCTGCGCACGTGTCTTAGCTATTTTAGAAGCTAAACAGATTCATTCTCAGCTCCTTCGCTGCGGTTTCCAAGCCGACGTTTTATTACAAACCACTCTGTTAGATGTTTACGCAAAGACAGGTAATCTTGACGATGCACAGAAACTGTTTGACGAAATGCGTAAGAGAGATATTGCGACATGGAATGCCTTGATAGCTGGCTTGGCTCAAGGGAGCCGACCTAGAGACGCATTGAATTTGTTTAAAAACATGAGGATTGACGCGTTTAAACCAAACGAAGTAACCGTCCTCGGTGCTCTCTCGGCTTGTTCCCAATTAGGTGCATTAGTCGAGGGTGAAGCCATTCACGCCTACGTGCGTGATGAGCATTTAGACTCTAACGTACAAGTGTGCAATGCGCTTATTGATATGTATGCTAAATGTGGGTCCGTCGACAAGGCTTGCAATGTGTTTGATACAATGCCATGTGTCAAAAGCCTCGTGTCATGGAATACTATGATCATGGGGCTTGCTTTACATGGGCACGGGTCAAAATCACTCGAGTGTTTTTACAAAATGGCCCATTCGGGTGTTCCACCCGATTCTATTACGTATCTCGCTACACTTTGTGCATGCAACCATGCGGGCCTAGTCTCGGATGGGCTCCAATTATTTAAATCAATGGCCCAATCTAGGGTCACCCCTAGTGTTAAGCACTTTGGGAGCGTGGTCGATCTTCTAGGTCGAGCGGGGCGACTTGAGGAGGCTTACCAAATCATAACATCGATGCCTATAGTCCCCGATGTGGTGCTATGGCAAACCCTACTAGGAGCTTCGAAGACTTATGGGAATGTTGAGATGGCGGAACGAGCTTCTCGAGCACTAGTAGAGATGGGGTCTAATAGTTGCGGTGACTTTGTGTTGTTATCAAATGTTTATGCGGTCCATAAGAGATGGGATGATGTGGGGAGAGTCCGAGATGCAATGAGGGAAAGAGAAGTGAAAAAGATTCCCGGGTTTAGCTTCATTGAAGTTGAAGGTGTGATACACAAGTTTGTTAATGGTGATCAAAGTCATTCATATTGGCGGGAGATTTATCAAAAGTTAGATGAGATTGGTTTTAAGATTAAGGGTTATGGGTACTTGCCTGAAACATGTAATGTGTTGCATGATATTGGGGAGGAAGATAAGGAGAATGCTTTGTGTTATCATAGTGAGAAGTTGGCTGTAGCGTTTGGGTTGATTAGTACAAAAGAAGGGAACCCAATTCAAGTGATTAAGAATCTTAGGATATGTGGGGATTGTCATATTGTGTTTAAGCTTATTTCTAAGATTTATGATCGTGAAATTATTGTGAGGGATCGTGCTCGATTTCATCATTTCAAAGAGGGGTCTTGTTCTTGTGGGGATTACTGGTGAGAGTGTTCATGTACATGGTTTTTAACCTTGGTATCGCATCCTGTCTCATTCACCAAGTCTTCTTAGCATATCGGATGAGACAATTTTTTTTTATGATATCTGAACTGAGGAGGCGAAGAAGAATATCTCAGTGATTGTGTCTCATCTCGATCATGAATGGGACTGAGATGACTCCGTCTTGGATAATTTTTAAGACCTTATTAATTTATGATCTAACATGATCATGTGCATTCCATCTCCTATTCAACCCAACAAAAGCATTAAGTTTGCTTTATTCTTGAAAGGGTTGTGATAATATGACGCCCTCTCTGACACACGGCCCCATCACATAACTGAAGATCATTTGCCTGGGATACATAATAAAAAGATTTATGATTATGTGTATCCCGATCTGTGATTAAGTTGTTTTTGCAAAAGGACTCGCCATCTTTTATATGTTTCTGCAAATGCAAAGGATCCGAGATATCTGACCTTGGATTTGATATTCGAATATAAACCTTATCCAAATAATAGTGGATCCAAAGTGAATCCACCAAATTCTGGTCAAGTAACAGACTAGGGTGTTAATTAGGCTTGTCAATGAACTGGTTTTTGTGCTGGCATGTGTGGACTTGGTAGAGGTAATGTTACTAGCTCTGCTACGTTATCTGTTTGGTCTAGAACGGATATGTCGATAGCTGGGCTTGAGAACAAGGCCCATCTGGTGGTGCAGCCCGACAGTTCTCGATGAAAAGCAATCGGCCGGGCTTGGGCTAGGATATATGACTTGATCACAATCGGCGGGCCTGGTAATAAGTGGCATGAGCCCATTATTCTTATAAGTGAGTTTCACTTTTATTCAGGTTATAATTAATTTACCTAAATTACGACTATCTCCTTGATTTAGGTAATCATACTTGAATTCATCGTGGCGACTTTTAAGGATTCATCCCAACCTCGATGATGCTCAAATGTCTCATCATTCAACTCAAGGTCTCTGACAACATCAATCACGGAGGCACATGTTTGATGGGATAAAAATCATATTCCTATCATTCTGCGTACATTTTTCATCCAAAAGTATCTCTAGTCCACAAATTAGGTGAAATGATGGGTAGGTCAAGTGTTTGAACCCCCATGAAGTAATGAATTCCTTGGGGCCACCCTCCAGGTCA
Organism: Akebia trifoliata; assembly: GCF_017979445.1. NCBI lineage: Eukaryota > Viridiplantae > Streptophyta > Magnoliopsida > Ranunculales > Lardizabalaceae > Akebia > Akebia trifoliata. Next base: position 14,053,891 of record NC_141376.1, on the reverse strand, counting down.
ACTAAACTAGTTGCATGTAGGACTTTCTGAGTGGGCGGTGTTGTTAAAGTATTAAATTAGGTTGTACGGTATTAAGATGTATCAAGAAGCATCAAATCATTATCTTAGTGTGTAGTTAGATAAAGATTATGGAATTAGTTATGATGCAATGTATTAAGGTGCACACTGATGCACTGAATCAATTTGATATTATAGTTAGGGTGGTTACGTAACTATATGTATAATTTCGATTTAATAAGGGTTGAAACCTGAGATATAATGATTTGGGTAACTATATGTATAATTTCGATTTAATAAGGGTTGAAACCTGAGATATAATGATTTGGGTATTCAGTTCATCTCAAATACTTTCATTGTCTAGTTAAGTTATTTTGAAAGTCTTTTGTGATATCTGAAATATCTTTAAAAAACACCTTAGAGGGAGGTGAATAGGTTTTCTGTCAATTTTAACTTATCAAGCCACTTAAAAATCAACCGAGCAATTGCAATATACAAACAATTAGATTTTCAGAAAGAGTCATGTTGGAGTGACCTCAGTGGGGGACACCTTGATGTGGTGGTGCGTGCATGTCTGTAGATACGTTTTACTGGTATCTCGGAGAAATGCATCTACGGGCATACGCTCATCACCACGTCAAGATGTCCCCCATGTGTCCCCCACTGAGGTCACTCCAACATTACTCTTCCATAAATTATAAACAATAGTAGAGTTTAGAGAAAATCCAAACAACATAAGAGGCACATATTTATGGTGGTTTAGTGATCTCGGTCTCTACTCCATTCTCATAAAGCTCAATGACTTAGGTCGATATCTTTTTATTCAATACTTTCGGATTACAACTGTTTACACAGAAAGGCGAGCATACCCTCACAACACTATGCCTAGGATTTTCACTTAAGCTGTTTTGAGACCTCACAATGAAAAATCTCTATAAAATAAATTGAAAAAATAGAGCAACTCTCTCTCTCTCTTTAATTCAAAATATTACTAAAAAAAGATCAAAGAAGATGAAAGAAGGATAGAAGAATTCAAAGGTTTTTACTCAGATCTAATTGTGTTTTTCCTTTTTTGTTCCTTGATGATCTTCTTTGAAAGATCTCTCCTATTTATAGAAGAGAAAGGGGAATTGAGTATGAATAAGAAACCCTAACAAACAAAGATAGACTCTAAAAGAAGTCATCAATTTCAAAAATACCCAAAGACCAAGTCTTTTTCAAAAAAAAAATTGATCGTTTGAAACAGAATAAGAAAAGGTCGCACGATTGAAAATTTTAGCGCTTGGTTCGATCGAACTAGCAAACTCAAGAGCTCTGAGACTTTCAAGTTCGGTCGACCAAATAATCTTGGTTGCCCGAGTGAGTAAAAAAAGGTTCACAAGTTTCAGGTTCGGTCAATCGAATTGATTTGGTTACCCGAGTGAGTAGAAATTACAATACCCAACTTTCGGGTTTGGTGGACCGACTAAGTTCGTTTGACCGAGTGACAAAATTGGAGAAATCTATGAGTTTCGGGTTCGGTCGATCGACCAAGAACACTCACACATATTAACCTTTTTCTGAATTCCATTTTTTCGGTGTATGTCGATCTTGATTAGATCTTTCATTCTTCTTATCATCTTTTTTGAAATTGGTCTTCAATGAATTTTGACTTTGATGTGTTTTCTTCAAGCTAGAAACTTTCCAACACGATCTTTTACAGTGATCGATTACATTTAAAAAGAATTACAGGGAAATCAATTATAAGAAATAATACAACTCATGGATGATAACAAATACTTCTACAATCTCTCCCTTTGTTAAATTCATGAAAATTATATTTACATAAACAAAGGTTTTTTCAGAATTGATTTTCAAATAATCTCCTGTAATTTTTACAGCTGCAAAAAAAAAAAATTTAAGCCTCAAGCCATCGTACAACACAACAACCTATCACATTAGTTCATGGGGATAAAGTGAAAACAACTTCCCCATTCATCATGCAACCTCCCCCACACTACATGATTATATGTTCAACAAAATTAACACCTATCAACACATAACACATACCAATCATCCAAAATAATCTTGTGTTCATACATACAAAAGTGTGTGTGTTCATATGATCTCCCCCTAATTGTCTGGATTAGATAACAAGTACAGACCCAAAATAAATTTTGATAAGAAGAGATTAGTCGCCTTCAATCTCATTTGCGTCACCGCTTACATCATCACTTGAAGATTGAGGATACTCAAGGTAGTTTTCATGTTTGCTCCATAAGTAGTTATCAATGAGTGTGACTTTCTTGTCAATGCCTTTAAGTGGTTTTAAGATCTTTGAATCATTGCTGGAAAACCCAATGTTCACTGGTACCTTTGAATTTATTAGCTTTTGTCGAGGTTTAGATCTTCATACGAGATAAAATAGTAGCATTGAGAGGATTCATTTGATGAATGATCAACTTAGAAGGAGGGGGGCGAAAACCATTAGACTCAATGATTTTACTAATGATAATGGAGAATGGGAGGGAAAGACGAGAAATTGTATGAGTTGATGCCTTCATTATCAAATGGATTATAACAGAAACTGCATCAATGGGTTGTTTAAAATGAATACACCCCAATAAATAAAATATGTTAGGACCAATTTCATCGCGATGACCAACTTTAGACAATAAGTTATAAGTCAACATCTGAGCTAGAAGTTTATAATTTGGAAGAAGATAAGTGGTTTTAAGTTGGTTAGTCTAATGGATGTTTTGACCATACAGAGTTACAGTAATCCTATCTTTCGAAGATGAATTGTACACAGGATATATACTTAATGGCATTCTTAACTCTAGAAATTCTAAGAATGTTAGCGACAACATCAAGACTAATTTCAATGATTTTTTCTTGAAAATATGATTTGAAATGAAGAGAGGAATAATCGATGTAAAAAAAAAAAGAGAATAAAAATGGCAAATTTGAGTTTCACTGTAGCTACCTTTCAGTTTGAATGAGGGTTTCCACCCCAAATCAACTATTATTTGTTCAACTTTATTAGAAACCAACTCATGAAAACTCACATACCTTTTAGGGAAGAGAGGATTAGTATAAAAGATATGAAAATAATGATCTCTGCAAGCATTATTGTAAAAATCTTCATCTTGCACTTGAGCTTGAGGACGTTTGGAGGCTAGCTTCTTCCTCATGGTAGGATGCGTGTTCACCATTGATGAAGGAAATGAAAACTTAAAGAGAACTGTGAAAAATGGTTGTGAGAGATGAAGAAGATAAGGAGGCGATGGAAATGGGTGAGAAAGAGAAACAAAAAAATAGATTAGGATTTTTAAGAACTAGTCAAATGATATAACATAATTGCTCGGTTGATTGAGCATGGGTCAGTCGCCCGAAGTGCAAGATGTAACTACGCACGATTTAACTTGTTAGGTCAATCGATTGACTTGACAAAATGAAAAAATATTTAACAAAAAAATTATTTTGTCACAGATTATAAAACAAAAACTAAAGCTTGTAAACACCCAAAGATTTTTAAAAATACGTGAATATTTAAATATTTAAAATTTTTGTAAAAATGTTTGCAAGTTGTATTCAATTTCAATATGATCAAGTACAACAATCCTATCTTCTACCAAATCACGAACAAAATGATGTCGAATGTCAATGTGTTTAGTTCGTGAATGTTGAATGGGATTTTTAGAGATATTAATAACATTAGTGTTGTCACAATATAAATGCATACTTTGTTGATGAATACCATAATCTTTGAGCATTTATTTCATTCAAAGTAATTGAGAGCAACAACTCCTTGAAAATATATATTCAGCTTCTGTAGTAGATAAATATTCTAAATTTTTTTTTCTTATTGTGCCAAGAAATTAAATAATTACCAATATAGAAACAAGCTCCGCTAGTACTTTTTCGATTATCTACATTATTTGTCCAACCTGTATTTGAATACCTTGAAGTTTCACAATTAGTTTCAAAAGGATACCATAAACCAAAGAGTTGTATTCTATTAACATATCTAATGATTTTTTTAAATAAGTGAGATTCTTTTAGTTGTGATTGATATTTAGCAAAAACACCTATACTAAAAATAATGTCTGGTCTACTAGCTGTTAAGTAGAGTAAAATTCCTATCATTCCATGCTCATCTTTACTTAACTTCACAGAAGTGTTCATTGGAGAATTTGCAAGTTTTGACATTTTTAAGTCAAACTTTTTAATAATATCATTAGCATATTTGGATTGACATAAAAAATTACCATTACTCATTTGCTTTATTTGAAGATCTAGAAAAAAAAATTAATTCTCATTCTAAACTCATTTCAAATTTAGATTTCATAGAATTTACAAATAAAATTCTAATATCCATACTTTGTTTCTTCCGAACTAATTTAACTCATCTTGCATAATACAAATACAATCACTATCTCTTAACACTTCATCAATGCATTTAGGTTCTACCTTGGAAGTAAAATACAAGTAAATAGAGATATTTTGAAGTTGTTTCCCAATCTTAATTTCACTATCCAAATTTTTCATAATATAAAAAATTTGATGATTTTTAATAACTCAAACAGATTTTGACTCCATGATGATTTCTTGAGGAACTTCAATTGTTGTAGCAGATTCTTGTTTGTCTTCTTCTTTGAGTTCTTTTTCTTTAATCCCGTCATAAGCACATTAATAGACTCTATAATGGTTTGGGTTCTCCTATTGAATATTTTATATGCTTTGCTAGTCATGGAATATCCTTGAAATATAGTATCATCACTCTTAGCTTTAAAATATTATCTATCACTAAGAACATAATATTCACTCACAAAAACTTTAAAATACTTAATGCTAGGTTTTTAACCTATCCAAAGTTCATACGCATTCATGAATATGTCGATCTTAAGATAAACTCTATTTATTATGTAACAAACAATATTTACTACTTTTACCCAAAATTATTTCAAAATATTCTTTTCACTTAACATAGTTATAAACATTTCTTGAAGCATTCTATTTTTCTTCTCAGGTATTTTATCTTTTTGAGGTGTTTTAGGAGTTGAAAACTCATTTTTAATTTCACTATTCTTACAATATTCTATAGGTTTGGTGTAATTGAATTCAGTACCATGACCATTCTTAATTTTCATAATAGTGGTACCTTTCTCATTTTGTACATTTTTGCAATTATTTTAATCTATCAAAGGTACAAGATTTTTTTTTAAGAAATACTGTCCAAGTATTTAGAATAATCATATACCATCATAAGACAATACCTTTTGTCTCCTATACTTTCTACCATTGTTGGCCTAAAAATTCTATATGAATGAGTTCTAAAGGTCTAGAGGTGCTAATGAACTTGATTGCCTTATGAACTGATCTAGTTTGCTTACCTATTTGACAAGTCCTGCACATTAATTTTTGAGGTTTTATTAATTTGGGTAATCCTATGATCAATTCTATTTTGCTAAGTCTAGATAGATTTTTAAAGTTCATGTGACATAACATTTTATGACAAATTTCAGCATTTTCAATTTAATTCACATTTAAGCAAACATTAGAACTATTTTCTATCACATAACATTTATCATTAGTTTTAAGTCCTTCCATGATAACAGTTCCAATATTAACATTTATAATTTCACATACATTATTGGTATACTTAATAACATGATTTTTATCATATATTTTACTAATACTCAAGAGATTGTGTTTTAACCCATCAGCACATTATTTATTCTAGGCAAACTAGAATCCTAAATAATTCATTTTCCAATGATTTTAATACAACTATCATCACCAAAAGTTATATTACCGTTATTATAGTCATTTAAAATATAGAATTGGAATTTATCACCAGTCATATGTCTAGAGCAATGACTATCAAAATACAATTTAAAATATTCAGAAGCTTTAAGAGTAGTTTGCACAACAAGACATTTCAATTTATCATTTTTAACCCAGATTTTAGATTCAAATTGCGATTCATATTTTTTAGGAGATATTCTTTTTATATGTTTTACTATTTGAATTTCTTCTCTTATTAATCTTGACTTTCTGTTTAGTTCTTCTATTTTCCAATGATTTTCTTTATTTTTCAAAAAAATTTCTTTTTGAATTATGAGATTATTTCGTTTTTTTCTATATTCAAATTGCATATGACTTGTAATTCCACAATAATGATAAATAATAACAGTTTTTTACCTCATTACATGTTGAGAATAGCTTAATGGTGTTTAATAAAAATTGATTTTTCTTAGAGAGATATTGCTTTGACAAATATGATTTTGGATGTTGATGGTAACGATTTATCTTGAACATATCATAAACCTCTTTTATCTCCAAATGATTTTCCTGTATTAAGTAACTTATCAAAAGTTTCATAACTTTGAGAAAAATCATTAATTTTTTGTTTGTTAGCTTCAAGCTTTTAATTTTAACTTCAACTTGTATGATCTCTTTATTTAGAATTCAATTTAGTTTTGAGAGTTCATTGATCTTGTTTTATTTTATTTCTTAAAGTGATTCCACAAAATCTTAATTTTTTACAAATTTCATTACAATGGATCTTAACTTCAAGTTCTCTTTAGTCAGATTTTGAAGGTTAGAATTTGTAATCAATAATTCTGAACTTTCATTCATCAATTTTTTCAAATCTTATTTAAGTTTACTTATAATTTTAGTTTTCTTTATATAACATATTGTAGGCTTCAAAAATACAATTAATGTTTTCATGTTCTTCTTTTATTTTATTTTTCAGCTAAATTTTTTGAACAAAATTATTTGTTGTAATCATCATTAAGTCTCTTAAAGAATTAGATTTTTATTTTCATTAGGATATTTAGACTCATTTGATGAATTATCTGAATCATTATCCCAACACTACGTGAAAATTGGACGGGCTAAGGCCCACGAATTTTAGAAACTGAATTTTGATGGTCTAGGACCGTCGAAATTCTTGATGTTCCTAGATTTAACGGCTTAGAGTTGTCGAATTTTTTTCATCCTTTATTAATTTAACAGTTTTGGCCCGTCGAAAAAAAAAATAGCAATGAAAAATTCAACGCCGATTCGACCTCTTGGTCTGTCGAATTTTATGAAATTTGACAACCCAAGGCCATCAAATTTGGATTTTTTTCACATTGTGCAAGTGGTTGTCATTGCTTTATTTTTATTTTTCTTATGTGTATTAGCGCATTCACTAGAGATATGACCAAAATCTTTGCAAGCATAATATTGAATATTTTTATTAGTTTTCTCTTTTTTATTATTTTTTTTTCTTAAATTTTTAAATTTATTGTCAGATTTTGTGAAAAATTTTTCTTTGCTTAAAATTCATTTTAGCTTTATAATTTTTTTTGAATTATTTACTCATTAAGGCAACTTCTTCGTTTGAATCTTTTTCAATTTTAGAATCGTTTTGTTCTTTAGATGAGTTGTTAGACGTTTTAAAAACAATATTCTTTTCCTTATTAGTATGATAATTTAATTCATAGGTTTGCATAGATCATCTTACCAATTCATCTACTTTTATTTGATCAACATCCTTACTTTTTTCTATTGCAGTAATTTTAGGATAAAAACGTTCAGGAAGTGACATAAGTATTTTTTAACAATCTTATCATTAGGAAACAATTCTTCAAAATCCCACATAGAAGTGATAATTTCATTCAGTTTAGTATAAAAATTCATAAAAGATCTATTTCCATCCATTTTCATAGTTTTAAATTTTGTAATTAACATTTGAAGTTTCGTTTTCTTAATATTAGAAGTTCCTTCATGAGTAAACTCTAAGAGATCCCAAATTAGTTTAACATATTTACATGAAACAATACGATTAAATTCATTAGGAGATAAAACACAATGTAAAACACTCAAACTTTTTAGTTAACTTTGTATATTTCACGTTCATTTATAGTCCACTCATATCGACATCATTGACTAAAGTAAGTGTTACAGGTTCATTCCATCCCTCTATCATCACATTCCAAGCATATTCTCATACAGATTTTTCAATGTGCATAATGAGTTCTATCAAAATATGATGGTTGAGAGATTGAGCCACCTTTCCTTTTCATAACCATACTCCTAAAACAAGTGTCACATCAAGGATGTTAAGCCCTAAGAAAGTGTAACATGTCTCTGATACCAAGTAAAATAGTTCTAAAAAACACTTAGAAGGGGGTGAATGGGTTTTCTACAAATTTTAACTTATCAAACTAAAAATCAATCAAGAAATTACAACATATAAACAATTAGAATTTTAGAAATTATAAACAGTAGTAGAGTTTAGAGAAATTCAAACTGCACAAAAAGCACATATTTATAGTGGTTCGGGTGATCTCAATCCCTACTCCACTTTTGAAACTCTCAATAACTTGAACTAGTGTCTTTTTATTCAATGCTTTCAGATTACAATCGCTTACATAGAAAGACAAGCATCCCACCGCAACACTATGCCTGAGATTCTCACCTGAGCCATTCCGAGACTTCAAAATGAGAAATCTTTGTAAAATAAATTTAAAAAATAGAGCAACTCTCTCTTTCTTTAACTCAAAATATTACTAAGAAAATAATCAGAGAAGAAGAAAGAAGGATAGAAAAACTCAAGGGCTTTTATTCAGATTTATTTGTGTTTTTTTTTTTTTTTTTTTTGCTTGTTGATATTCTTTGAAAGATATCTCCTATTAACAGAAGAGAAAGGGGAATAGAGTTTAAATAAAAAAAAAACCCTAATAAACAGGGATAGACTTTGGAAATAGTCATCAGTTTAGAAAATATCCAAAGACCAAGTTTTTCTTAAAAAAATTGATCTTTTGAAACAGAATGAGAAAAAGTTGCACGACAAAAACTTTAGCGCTAATTGTGTTTTTCCCTTTTCTTTTGTGTGTTGATAGTCTTTGAAAGATCTCTCCTATTTATAGAAGAGAAAAAAGAATATTATTTAAATAAGAAATCCTAACAAATAAGGACAGACTTTAGAAGGAGTCATCAGTGTCGAAAATTCTCAAAAACCAAGTTTTTCTAAAAAAATTATTTTTTTGAAACAGAATGAGAAAAAGTCGCACGACTGAAATTTTAACTCTCGGTCGACTAAACAAGTCTGGGGTCGATCGAGCAAGCAAACTCAAGAGCTCTAAAACTTTCGAGTTCGGTCGATCAAACATTCTCAATCGCCTGAGTGAGTAAAAAAAATGTTCACAACTTTTAGGTTCAGTTGACTGAATTGACTAAGTTACTTGAGTGAGTAGAAATGAAGGTACCCAATTTTTGGGTTCGGTTGCCCGAGTAACAAAGTTGGATAGGTTTACGAGTTTCGAGTTCGATCGACCGACCAAGAAGACTCACACACATTAATCTTTTTCTGAATTCCATTTTTTGACATGTGTCGATCTCGATTTGGTCCTTCATTCTTCTTGTCACCTTCTTTGAGTTTGATCTTCAACGAATTTTGACTTTGATGTGTTTTCTTCAAGCTAAAGACTTCCCAACATGATCTTTTACAATGATCAATTACATTTAAAAAGAATTATAAGGAAATAAAATACAAGAAACAATACAAGTCATGGATGACAACAAATACTTTTACAGTATCAGAGCTATGACCTACTTCGATCTTACGATTAGGCCAGCCATGATCCTATATTTAATATATCTTCCTAAAACATTTGCCTTTCCTACATCCAACCTTCTCTTGTTGCTTGCAACATATTTTGGAGATAGATCAATCATTGTGTTTATATCAAATATTGAATCTATTTTCAAGTACATGTACCACCTTTGGCTTTTCCCTTACCATAGCTTGAATTATCGTGTTACATCAACCACGCCTTTCCTTGTAATCTATTGATGGTATTTTAACAAATAGGTTCCATGCACTATTACATTTCTTATTCAAATCCTCCACCTTCCTCCATAAAATTTAAAAAAAAAAATCATCATTGTTGCCTTGCAGTACCAAGTCTAACTTCATTGATGAGATTTTCACTTGCACCCACTGTTTCATATTGTTCTCTTCAACTTTTGAATGTGTGCATATATTGATTGTCATTACCAGTGTATTATATAAGATGTTGGTACATATGCATTCAAGAATTCCTAGGACTGAGGGTGCGACATCAAACAAAGATTATGTCAAATTTCTTCAACATCTCTTCCAACCTACACACACTTTAAAATCAATATGGTTTGTTGGTTTATTAGCCTTTTATCCCTTTGGTCATTGACTTGACAACTACCATAAGTCTCGTCCTCTAAGAAGGCCTCAAAATTCAATCCTTTTTAGGCTTAATTTTCCCAACTTTAAATCCAACCCATTAACAATTGAGCCCAAAAGGTCAACCCAGTAGTATATGCTCGACACACTTCCACTAACATCCAAAATTCAAGTCCAATACCCAGTTCACTCCCTATATTTTAATAAAAGAAATGAGACTAATTATGTCAATTGGGATTTTTTCTTATCCTCGTATCTTTCAAAAAATTGAAACTTAGGGGTTAGAGTGTTGGATTAGGTTGTACAGTATTAAGTGTTGATCTACATGTGGCCGCATGTTGTTCATTTACTAGTTTAGCATCCTCGTTTAAGCAAATTTTAGACTCCTTTCTAATAGTTTTAATCTTATAAAAACTAGTTTTAACTTTGAAATTTTATTGACTATTTATTATCAGTGTTAACTTGAATAATGCAAGAAAATAACGTGGCATAACAGCACAATTTAGTGTGCGGCATGTTTAATCCAAATAACGAGTGAAGGACAGAATAGTGAATCTGGAACTAATAAAAATCTCAGATGATCAATCACATGGAACCTAATAAGTAGTTTTGTAACTTGGAGATGCCCTCAATGCACATGGGTGTTTGTGATTGGTCAATCTGGGATTCTGTGAAATAGTAGAAGCTATACAAAGCACGAGAGATGGACATATGAGAAGATCTAGGATATAAGGCCAACTTTTTGTCTCGTGGGATATGTGATTAAACATTCAACTAGATTAGTGACTTCTAATTGTTGGATGTGATCATTTATATTGGTTGAGTTCTAGTCATAAATTGAGCTACTTTTTGTTACCAAATCTAAATTTTATTTAAAATCCTTTCTCAAAATAGATCATTCAAATATCAAACATTTTCATTTATGGTTTCCATGGGAAGGGCTTGCTTTAGAACTCATTTTCACTAAAATCATTTGAGAGCCACTATAATCATCTTGGCCAAAATCAGCATATAATATTCACCGAGAAAAAATTCAGCATTCAATTCATCTCCATGTTGAGCCATGAATGTGTGATTTAAAAAATATATATATAATTATTAATTAAAATGGATTATCGATAGAGGAAAATGTTTTTTTATTACATTTCCTTTCAAGAATCTCACCACCCTGATTGATGAGAACGACACCCACAAAGTCAAGATTCAAAATGAACGTTATTTTTACATGTAGAACAATGGACATTTAGCATAAAAATTCCATAGGTTCATGATAATAACAAAAAAAAGTGCCACTTTTTTTTTTTAAATACTCAAAATAGGGTCATTTTTTTAAAATATATTCATTTCAGTGTTGAGGTTTGACACTAGGTAGATTTTATGAATTATACCTTGAAAATTTTGAAAAATCATTGAGTTTTTAACTACCAATTTCCATTTATATAATTGTGAAAGAAGAAATATATCAAGATTGATAAAAATATATAAATGATTTTAAAATAAATGAAAGAAAGGAGAGTTGCTAACATTTGGTGGAAAGATACAATATACTTTTTTTATGCAAAAATTACAACCCATAAGGGCCCTAAACCTTTTATAAATTGCAATATGATAATTATCAAATTAACCCAATGTGATTAAACTAATTTTTGCAACAAACACAAATTTTTGGTATAAGGATTTGATGATAATGATGATCTCATTACTAATTACTCAACATAAACAGTGATAATGAAGAGAATTGGATCATTCTGTTTTATTTAATTATAAGTCTTTCATACTACAAAATGTTTAAATTTAACTTACAATCTCGACAGGCTCGAAACCTTTCTCGATCGAAGTCTTCACTGCATCCAATAAAAGTTGAGTCTTTCTACTGATGGCAGGCCATTTATTCTCTGGTTTTGAACCAGACTCCTTAATACTTTTAACCAAGCTTGCAAATTCAGTCACCATGCGGGCTTCTTGTGGGAGATCTGTAGGGACGATATGATTGCTTGGCAATGGGTTCCACCCTATTGAGAGTTCTGTGTATCCAGATTTCGATGAGAGAGTAAACGAAGCAGAGTTCTCCTCAAAAGGAATAACGAAGTCGTTAAGATGAAGGGTTCCATTTGTCCCAATCACAGTTAAATCCATGGTTAGATTGGAAAGGAAGGAACATTGGTAGGTTGCTACCTTCCCATCTTCCCATTGAAAGCTAGACCCACACGATAGAATTACTCCGGATTCGTTGAAAATGGGTCCACGGAGTGCTGTTACTGTTTTGGGAAGTTCAAAATCTACAGCCCATAAAATCGATCTGGTGCAGTACCAACCAAGGTCACCAAGAGCTCCAAGGCCATCAAGATCTGGTTTCATCCGAATATTGTTCTTGAGATAATCGGGATCTGCACTGAATGTGAAGACACTGTGTACCTGCATAGCCCATGGAAGACTGACTATATCAAGAACAATAGAAGTTTTTCTAAACATTGAAAGCATTTAAACATCTTTGAAAAAAATTAATATACCGATTTAAGTTGACCAAAACGGTGTGGGTCGGATAGAAATTCTTTCATCTTTGCAGTCCTCGGATGATGCATCCACATGGTTCCATCCATGAATTGTACACCGTTGGATTCACAAGCCTTCAATATCAGATCAAACTCAGCTACGTTCAACGCCACTGGTTTCTCCAGAAGTACGTGTTTCTTCTTCTCAGCAGCCAACACTGCCCATGGCACGTGTAAGCTCGTAGGGAGAGGCACGTATACAGCTTCTACGTGTGGATCGTCAAGAACCCCTTCGTAACTACCGTAGATCTTGGCTGATGAAGGGAAACCATTTTCAGCCGCAAATCTCTTGGCCTTGTCGATCGAACGGCTCCCGATGGCGTAGAGTTCTGAGTTGGGGGACAGAATTATGGCTCGCGATACCTTGCGAGCGATATCTGCACCACCAAGGATTCCCAATCGGACCGGTTTTTCAGCCATTAATGGACTCTTGTTCAGAAACTAGAAGATATAAGGCAAATTTACCAAAACATGCACCACATTTTGATTATTTACCAAAACGGTAAACTGTAGCAATTAATTCCGAAAACGGTAATTTTACCGTTTTCGGAATTAATTTTTTTTACCAAATCAGTAAAAACAGTAAAATAAAAAAACATTATTCCGAAAATACCCTTTTTTATTGTTTGACTGAAATTACGAAAAAGACCTCTCATCTTTCATATTTCTGTTTTGGTGCCGTTTGTGACCGTCAATTTGATGAACTCACACCCAACCTACACGTTAACTGTGATGGCACCATGGATGGGTTGGAGCTCCACCCAACCTCCACCAGTTGGCTGCTTTAGAGTAAAACAGATTCACATGGCTGTAGAATGAGACTTTCTCATCCCTCCCATAATGCTTCTTCTTCATCTCCACTGGTTGCTCATGGAACGAACGGACGACCTTGATCGTCTCCTCCATTACTTGCATGGGTATTCCATGGTTGATTAGTAGGAAGAATCCCCACATGTGGCATGCTTCTTTTACTTCATCGATGATTTGTGACCATCGATTTGATGAATTCAACCCTGATAGATCGATGATGGGGGCTGTTAAGTTAGAAAATGCAGCTAATGGTTTGAGATCAAATGTCATTTCGAATGGGTGATGGAAGATTCGAGGAATAAAGGTGATGCCGGAATCAACTAGTCCTTTAATCTGAGATGAAGACGTCTCAGATTTGGGAAGATGAGAGGAGACGAAGACATCTCAGATTTGAGAAGACGGAGAAGACGAAGTGCAGAAAAGAATACAAAGAACTAGTTGGATTTGATTTATTGTAAGGTTAAAATGGTAAATGCACATGTAAAACAAAAAAGGGTATTTTCGATATTAAAAAATTACATTTTACTGTTTTTACCGATTTGGTAAAAAAAATTAATTCCGAAAACGGTAAAATTACCGTTTTTGGAATTAATTGCTACAGTTTACCGTTTTGGTAATTAATTTCCAAAACTGTACCGTTTTGGTAAATTATTCAAGATATAATGTGAACTGGAGGACGAGGGACTGTTGTGGAAGATTTATAGAGGCCGGCTTTTGGGCTTTTTTATGTCCAACAAAGCCAAGGATGGGAATCTTTTAGAATCTTTAAGAAAATTAATAATGATGAATTCACGCGGTATTGGCACGCGGCTGACGTGTCAAGAGTCAACAACCGTATATCTTTTTCGTTTGTATCCCGATGAAAATGTGGCTCATCCCTTGCCACACTATCCGCATATCTGATGTTTGTTTGTGATTTTGAAGGAACCCTCTTCATTACGAGAACCGTAGCACTTTTGGAAAATTTTTTACTTTCCTAAAGAAGAGAAAATTGCCAAATATATTTGATTTGGAAATTAAAAAATCTTTTTATAAAATTAATTTATATTTAAAGCTCTTAAAATAGAAGTTTTAGAGATCAAATTTGTGATTTGCCTCGAGATCTACTCTCCTTCACTTGATTGATCTTGATTTGCCCTTCAATTGGTGGTATTTGCACCACAAACACTCCGACGTCCAAGTCAGAAAATATGTACATTTTTCATAATATGGAAGCCCTATTTACAAATTTTTAGGATAGTTTCCCTGTTTCAGTATGTTTCCTTGTTCATCTTTTATCTCTAATAGCATCTTTCTTTGATCTTCTCTTATTTCTTCGATTCGTATCCCATTCAAAGTCAGATTGCTTCATTTAGTATTGAATCCTAAAATTTTAGGGATTTACAATGTTATTTGGACCTAGACGTACTCTCCGACCTTGTAGGTTATGTCACTCCTTTTACCGATCACCCGTCTCTCTCAACGGTTCGGATGCCATACTCTTGCATGTTCTTGCCACGTGTCCCATAACCCTAGGCTGATAAATTTTCCCTCCACAATGCCCCCTCTCGAAAGTTTAGGCACAACATAAGGTTTTGGGACTCATTATCCAATCCTATGCCTCAAGGTATTGTACTAATGATTTTGTAGGGTTCGCCCCCTTTTAATGGGTGTGTTGGTTTAGCATCCCCAGGTCCTCTTTTAAGGTCGTGCTTACGTGTTGATTCCTTATACATCATGTTTAACGCGTCGATTGAACGGTGTGAATATGTTTGAAGAGGTGTCACGTCTCGTGTATTATGCCGACGACTATTTACTACTTACACACACATATTATGCCTTCATTGGCACTATTGCGCACTATTTCCACCTGGTCACCTCGATTGTTGTGCTTCATAATACACATCATTTACTTGGTGGCTTCGTTTCTCGAGGTTCATCTTCCCCATTTGTGCCTCATAATACACATCATTTACTTGTGCACCATTTACTAAGTTTTCAATGTGATTCAGGTCATTGATGTCTTACGACTCCAAAGGATCTTTCTTCTATTTAAGGGATCACTTTCCCCATTTCTTTATTTCTCGTCATCTTCTCCTCTATATTGCCCTAGTGTCCTCTGTCTATTGCCATGTGCTTCTTTCCTAGATTGGTTCTTCTCCTTCGACTTCTCTTCATCTTTAAGGTACCTTTCTCTCTTAACTTTTTTTTTGAATTTTTCATTATCTTATTTTCCTTATTTTAAACTCTTAGGATTGGGGAAAAAAACCTATAAACCCCCTCTTAAACCCGAAATTGAGTCTATTAGGGATCAATTCGCAATTGTTAACTCTATCACCACCTCCTATACTGATGCACCTAGACCTTTGGAACAATGGGAGAAAGACACTATAGTGATCTACTTAGGTCAACTTTATATTGACCTCCAGATTCCCTTAAGTCCCTTGACTCGCAAAGTCCTTAATTTTTATCACAAGGCCCCTAGCCAAATGACGAGTACTTTTTACCAAATCATTCGAATGATCGAGTTGGCAAACTTAAAGTTGGTAGAACATCATAGGCTCGAACTTGATGATATCCATACTCAGTTCACGATGAGCAATGCCCCGAAGAGAATAGGACACTTATATTTGTTTAAGAGGAAAGGGAGGGACATGATGTTTGGCCTCCCTGACTCTGACAATGAGTGGCACCTGTTTCCTATAAAGATCACAGGGTTTTGGGAACGGTCCTTTGAGTATCTCGAACCCCCTCTCAAGTATAATGGGTTCGTTGGGGGTAAATAGCCCGAGCCTCTTGTTATTTTATTTCTTGTGAAAGTTTTTGCTAACCTCTTAGTGTATTTTCTTTTCTCATCAGGTTACCCTAAGGATTTGGATCCTCTTCCTGTTGGTGTCCTTGAGGTGATTCTACGGGATCGAGACTTAAAACATCGGCTCACCGACCTTTCTTTTTCTAAACCTATTACTCTGAACCTCATTCCCCCACTTTCCTCTACCTCAACTCAATCATCTTCTTCAGCCAGTTCTAGCCTTGGGCTCGATTCTACAATTGAGAAGCATCAAATCATTATCTTAGTGTGTAGTTAGATAAAGATCATGGAGTTAGTTATGATACAATGTATTAAGGTGCATACAAATGCACTGAATCAATTTGATATTGTAATTAGGGTGGTTATGTAACTATATGTACAATTTCTATTTGATAAGTGTTAAAACCCAAGATCTAATGATCTGGGTATTCAGTTCATCTCAAATACTTTCATTGTCTAGTTAAATTATTTTGAAAGTCTTTAAAGTGCGTGTGACCATGGGATTAATCTCACTCGAAGGGTGGGGATACACACGATAAGCCAAAAAAAAAATTTGGAATGACATTGATTTCTAAGGAGATGTCTTTTGCCACCATTCATCTTTATCTTCCACAAAATCCAATGCCATGGAGTTGTAGCCCATTTTTGGTTTGAGTTTAGGCCCGAGTCAAGTAAAACGCACAATTCCAAAGTAGGTTGTTAATGGTTGGGGGCTTAGGCCTCACGTGGCTAACACTATGTGAAAAAAGCCCATATTTGACAATCTTAACCCGTCAAATTTCTCAAAATTTGACGAACCCTCCCGTCAAATATGCCCATCAAATATTTTCTTGTAGAAATTTTTTTTTTATGACCCTTGACAATCAAATTATTGGAGAATGAGCTTTAAAAAAAAAAAAAAAATTCCTTAGAGTATGACCGTCAAATTTGGAGGTTTAACAAACAATAACACGGTCCTCTAATTCACTAGTCATAACAAAAAAAATTCAGAAAAATAAAAGAAAAATCATAAAATAAGCTCCAAATTAAGCTAAACAACTCAAAATTCATATTATATATTGAAATTCCATTATTAAACAAGCTCTAACATACGCAATTAGGCACTAACAAATGAAATTGAGTCACATAATTGCTTAGAAATAAAACACAATCATAAGCAAATAGTCGTGATACCTTTCATCTCTTCTGGCTCTCTCCGTTCTATCGTGTCCTCTTATTTTCCTCAAGGTTTGAATTTCTCCTACATTGTCGCTGTTTCCTAGATCAGATACTCCTTATTGGTTCAATTTTGAGATGGTTGAAGACTTCACCGTCGTGTCAAAAGTTTCTTATGTGATGTATGCGCAAAATTTCAAGTTCAAAGATCATGCCATGCGGAATCAATCACCATATATAAACCACTAATACCATCAAACAGTCAAAGAGAGTCCCACATTCTCCCATGCCTCATGAACACAAAACATGATTACCAAAATATCACTCCATACCATCAATATCAAAAGTTCATCAACAGAAATGTGACATTTTTCTGATTTAAATGCCGGAGCCACAAAACAATAAGCAGAAGAAGAAATCAATGATCATACAGAAGATGAAATACAAACAAAGCATGTTATGTAATTAATTAAAAAGTATAATACTAAACTTAAACACACTCAACTGATGTGGAATGTATACAGAACCATAGTGCTTGAGTCACCTAGGGATAGATAGGGCTTGAACTTAAGTTGAGCTTTTAGGTTGTTTATTGTATATAGTTATGAAAATGCATATAAACATATTAAAGGGCATCAAAACAAATACCTCAGGAGTGGATGTGAGGCCAACTCTAATCTCTCCATAATACTCTTGGTCCTTGACCACATTGTAAAGAGTTGGTGGTAAGTTTCCCTCCATAAACAATGGATCAAGAGGAATGTTACAAGAATCATAAAATAAAAATTTGAATAACTTCACTTCAAGTATGATGATAATACATAAAAATTAGTAGAGCTAAACAGAGCAATGTCAACCATGTATATTTTGTGATAGCCACTAACCCATGAGCACTTTTCAAGTTACAATTTAATGAGGTTTTAATAATATGAAAAATAAGAGAGACTATCATCGCAAACAAATGAACCAAAGGAGGGGGGAGTCTTATCATTCTTGGTTTCATTCGCCTCAATAAAAATAGATAGCCTTTCATGGGCATTTTGTAGCTTAAAAGAATTTGTGAAGGTCCTAATTAAGCTGATCAAATTCTCTCCCTGTGCTTGAATACTTCCTGATCTGATTTATGGAAACTCAAATGAATTAGAGACCCCCAATGGGGAAAATGTTACTAAATTATTTAAAAAAATAAAAGAATATGTACCAAAATAGCACTTGTAATGCATACAATAATCTTTCGACAGTATCATAAGAGGTATGATCGTTACCACCAAAAAGAAAGATAATATCCAGCTTTGGAATGTTTCCAACATCTTCAACAAATACTCTATAATCTGTATCTCCAGGAAAAGAAGGAAAAACATGCTGCATATAGAAATTAAATCACTTGTAGGATCATCAACTATCTAGAACTAGAAAACATGCATAAAAAGCATCTAAGAAACAAAGATATAAAAGAAGCTAACTCCAGCATACACAAAAATTGTTTGTTACTTATGCCAAAATATTACCCCTATACGGAATCTTATTCCTAAAACCAATTCTCACATTAGGGACTCATGCGACCATAAAATTTTGACTTTATCTAAAGCTGTCTTCAAGCCCCCTATTTGATGAGCCTTGGAGATTCAATTTCCTGATTCTTGTCCTAAATTTTCAACCAAATAATTACCAAACAAGCCCATCGTCTTGTTGACTTGTTGAATATTAGAATGTTAATTGTGCTCACCATGGCCCCAAAAATAAAAATAACCACAATAGCAGGTTTGAATACCTTCAAAGGTACTCGCCTTCAAAGTGATGGACAAAACTCATTTGAGAATAGAGTTCAAACGGAAATCCAGGACCACCATCTGTAGGAGGATTCCAAGAAAATAACAAGTACAATTTCTAACTCTTGCAGAACTGGAGATGCTACCATCACGCTCACAGAGTTTTGGGGTCTCACCATAGGGACTAAAATTAGTATGGGATATGGGTATTTAGTTTCTGATTATGGAATGTGATCCTACTCAAAACATTCAGCTCATCTTGAAGAAACGTCGAAACCAAGGCAACAAGGAACATTCTCCAAGAATGCAAGTCTATGCCTAGTAAAAAAAAATTGGAGTTGTCCTTAGACACATGGATAAGAACATTATTGTGTTCAAATTATTTAGTGAAATAAAGCTATGTCTAGGACCATGATACTCATCCCCGTTTGACCCCTTTAAGCTGCAGCAACATTAGCTTATTTTGGATGATGTAATGGACAAATCAACCGCTACACTTAGTTTCACTATCTCATTTGATGGTCAAATTAGAATAAGCTCCTTTCCCAATAAAATTAATAGAAGAATATACCTCTAAACTGCATTAATTTAACTTCGTTGATTAAATTGACAGGAAAATCCATAAAAAAGATGTTCATGAAATAGGATTTGAGAATTGCTTTTCTAAATTATCCACACATGAGCAGGATAATATTAATCATTTGATAGATCCCAACAACATTATTAATTTTCAATCAGTCAGTGATACACTATACCAACTACTTGGGTTTAGCTACATGAATACTGGTCTATAGTCCACTATATCTAAGGTGATATCTTTTTCAGACGTGTTCAGATCTTGGCTTACTATCACCATTCACTCAGATCCTTTTTCACTCTTTTCCTCATCCTTTTAAGGCATATTCAATAGTATAAAGATATTTTAGAGGAAGAGAGAGAGAGAGTAAATGGAAAACCTGTGCTACACTGTGTGCCATGGGATATACTGTTGATTGAGCATAGACAAGAGAAGGCCAAGACCCAGGTTCAGATTGGCAAACTAAATCTGTCAAATAAAAAACTATAAATCAGCCAAACACTCTCAAACACTACATGAAGATGGAATAAACTTAATGAGGAAGATAAGAGAGTTTGTATCCTCTTTAGAAAAAGTACAGATCATCATTGTTTCCTAACATGTCATTAACCATAAGGACACAAGTGACCACTAATTTAAAACAATTTGATGACCAACTCATGGTCCAAAACTACCTCCCATCAAATGATGCTAAGAGTAACATAGGGCCTGCACGCTAGTAAAAGTAATTGTCGACCATAAATGGAGAAAATATGCACTGACTGAAAATTAAACATTCTTTGCTATGATAATTTCTTATCTTGATTTCATTCGCTTACAGGTATATTATCTTAAGATTAGGTTTACTGTTAATTGAAATTCATTGGTAAAAAATTATAGTCAAATAATATTAGGAAACTTTGGATGGAACCTACCAAAACCACCAATCCCAGATGCTTCAATGTTGATAAAAGCTCCAATTGTATTACGCCATTTATGTGTCTTCATAAAGCCATGTGCACCCTGGAATATTGTACATAAATCATCAACAAAAAACTTAAGAAGAGCAATTCATTAAAAGAATAATGAAAAAAAAAATTCTCAAAAGGTGCTTAAGTAGCTACATGATTAAATCTGCTTATAAAAAACTATTTAGATAAAAACCAATGAGCCCAATACACACTTTCACAACACAAAATATCCGATATGCTCAAAAATTCAAATGTTATTATCCTTATTAAATGTCTAAAAGAAACAGAGTTATTGATTATTTTCAGGAAGAGAGAACTAAGAGTCGTAAATATAGATAAACCAGAAAGTGATATAAGGTACTTTTCTTTGCAAATTTAAGTGTTATCATCATATTTAAATGTCTAAAAGAAACAGAGTTATTCGAAATTGAAATCAGAAACATCTCCATGCACCAAATAATTTATAGAAACACATAATTGGGTTTAAACTGGCATGTTGGGAATTATTTTAAAATTATGTAAAAGATTTTAGTAATCCCATTACCATCATCATTAGGTGAGTTAAAAAGAAAACTTGCAAAACCAAATAATCGTATCTCATGCAATTCATGCCCCCAATTGCATCACAATCATAATTAGAAGGAACATGCAGAATGAAAATTCTAAACGAACAACACTATTATAAAAGAATGTGGATTGAGATAGCTAAAAAAATCAATCTCAATATACTTTATTGAAGATTTGGTATTAAAGAAAATTCCAAAATCTTTGATATAAGGCTTTGATGACGAATAAACCCCCCAACTTTCTAAAGAATCTATGGAGAGAAACTTTGAGGGAAATCATGCTTTGAGCAAAATTCCCATTCCTTAATGATTGTAGCTCCATCCAACGTACTCACTCCCGAGGATTTTCAATGCCATAGAAGAGTCACTTCTAACTTAAATTAGCACGCAACTTTGATATTATTTGTGGGCATTTGGTTCAGATTTCCAACTTCACCAATAATTGATTTTAAAATCTGATGTCACTTTTGATTTGGATCATAAAAGCAATTATCTCATAATTAAAAATACATTTGACTAAAATTACAAAACAATGCAACATCTATTTCTTGCATTTGTGAAAATGTGTTTATTCTACTTTTATGTGTTACAACTATAGAATCAAGTTGAGAAAATGAGATTCTAATTCTAGAGTCTGAAATCAGTTTCTCAAAAACAATACAAGAAGAAAACAAGATCCTGAATTCTGAATATCTATTTACATAATCTAATTTTAAATATTTTTCCAGAAAATTATATGATTTGAACCAAATATAACTAGAATTTTTCCCCCAAACTACTGTTACACATTCAAGATGGAATCCAAAACATAAACATTCATTAAAAAAATAACAATACTGCAATTAAAACACCAAATCAATCTTTAAAAACCTAGTTTTAAGATCAGATCTACGAATTACCATCATAAAAATGAAAACAAATAAAAAATGAACCTTGATCAAGACGGATGAGAGAGTTGGAAAGAGGTGGGATTGTGAGGGACGATGGACTGGATCAACAGATTTGGCTTTGACTTAGCTCTGAGATCATGAACCTTGATCCTTGCTATTTAGATTCACAGAAAAAATGAAAATCGTATCCAAGTAAATAATGATTAAAACCAATTTAGAGATCGCAGAGTTCGTAGAATTATAAACCCTAGATCTCATCTTCAATAAACTGAACAACATTATGAATCCACCAACCTAAGAAATCGAGAGATCACTTTAAGGCTCCAAGTAACCCTAGATCTCATCTTCACTCCATCATTTTCAGTGTTGAGACATCGAGAGATCAGATATAGAGAGAGATCGATCAAATATAGATAGAGATGTGATCGAGGAAGACAAGCAGAAAGAGATATTCCCACGAACCAGAGAGAGAGGGAAAAAAACGTAGAGAAATTTCTCATAATTGGGAGAGCTCCTCATGGAACAGAGAGAGAGAGAGAATGAGAAGGGGAAAAACGTAGAGAAACCAGAGCGAGAGAGTGAAGAGAGGGGGAAAAAACACAAAGACACCAGAGAGAGAGGTGAAAAAATTTGCGTAAATTTTGTCTAAATTTCGTGCGCTTGTGGCCGTCAAATTTGTATTTCTAAAATTTGTCAGGCCAAGCCCAATAATTGTTTTCTTCAATTTTCATGATTTTCACATAATGTAAACCCTAACCCAACACAAGTTCCATTTCAATCCACCTTGCAATTCACCTTCCACCATCTATAAGAATTTTCGACTTTAGGAAGTAATGTTCCACAACTAGCGATGATTATTGACAAATGTTCGACAATAGGATTCACATCCTTTTTGCATTCCATATTTGGATTCACTTGGTAGGTTTTAAGGTTCTACACTGCCATACTTTTTTAATAGAAAAACTCTAGTCAAGCTAGAAGCCATAGTCTGTGTAGATGCAAGTTTTCACACTACTTCGAGATCTCCTTTGACGACTCTTAGCTCGGTGGGGGCCTGCAACAGGACCACTCTGATGATCAAGTTAGAACTAGTGCCAAGCTATTAAGGAGTTCTCTAAGAAGAATTTTTCTAACCTTTGATGTGAACTGCAACCTGGTATTTATAGGAATCCTGATTGGTGGATTCTCTAGGATATTCTCAGTGATTGTACTCAGAGAAGTTGGCCTGCTCTTTGACTCGACAGCTGCAAGAGTTGCTACAATTGCCCTGACAAGTCTGTGGTGGTTACAACTGATCTATCAGATTATGAGTTGTCACGTGTGTCCCATCAGTGATAGTACTGTCGTCGTTGTCACGTCAACATTTAAGTGGTCTGAGCTAGATTTAACCGACCTGTGTGCCTCGGTAGTTATTCACATAACTCGGTGGATTGGTTGCTTTTTCTCATGGGAGCCACATGTCAACACCTTCGAAAATTGCCCTCCACAGTCTGTGTGAGTGATGCGAAGGGAAAATTGAGAGCCAGAAACACAAATTATTTCATTTTTTTCCTATTTTGTGCATGCTTAGTTGCTACCACTAAAAGTGGGCCACAAACTAATCCAGTTAGAAAAGTAGCATAATATTTTGCGAGATATATCGTGGGTTGAACTCACGAGTTTTCCTGTTTGGTTTTCTCTCTATCGCACAAAGACTCTATCAACAAGTAAACTCTCACACATACCACCATTTTCCCTCTCTTCCATCTCTCTCGAGCTAATCTCTTGCTCACCCAATCTTTCTCTCTCCCAACTCTCTATAGGATTGCGAAGCAAGGTTTCGTCGTTAGGGTTTCTATCGAACTACAAGTGAGTTTTTTTTTTTCTTCACTTTCAAGTTTCAAAGTTTTTTCTCTGATTTGAATTCAGATCTGGTAATACTCATGTTTTTAAAATTTTGATGTTGGTTTGTGGGTGATTTTCACTGATAATATTTTTTGGGTTTTGATGTTGGTTTTTTATTTGTTTATTTTTTGATGTTTCTGGTTTTTTTTAATACTCTTTTTTTTGTGGGTATCTTTGATTCAATATGCTTGTCAAGAAAGACTGAGAGTTTTCTTCATTGTTGGCCTTTTCAAGTGAAAGTGTCATCTAGTTTGTTCCAATGTCGAGATCAACTTTTTCACTACCATTGATATCAAAGATCGCAAAATGTCGATCTAGATGTTTGAACATGAATCATCGAGATCAACACTCCAATGGTTGATATTGATTTCGTTACAATTGATGATCTCGATGTTTCACATGAATCATCAAGATCATTGATATGAATGGTTGATTTGAAATGTCATTATGGACGATTTGCATTCGACGTGTTTTATTTGGTGTAGGGGGATTAAGAAAGAAAGTTTTTACTAACCATGTTATTAAGATACTGCCCTAAAACTCAGGGTGCATTTAGAAAAAGTCCCTACCGTGCGGTCTATGAAGTAATTTTTTCCATCATTTACTGTAGCATTTTGTTTGGACCTTGGGCCCAGGCCCTAATCCTACTTAGATAACGGGATTGAAAATTATTAGCCTAGCTTACTTTACGAGCTTAAAATCAAGCCCTGGGCCTTAGCTGTCCAAGTCAGAAGCAGGCCAACGGGTCTATTTGACTAGATTGTGGGCCTGTTTGAATGATCTGCCGGACACCATTGTATTTAAAGTCAGCACCACTATATCTTTCCTCCATAAACCCGTCTCTCCATCGCAACATACCTGCAACAGAGGAGAACAGTTCTTTCGCACCGAAGACTGCGATAGGGTTTAAGGTGAGAAATTCCTCTCGAATATATATTTTTTTTTTTCGAACAATAGTTAAATCACTTCTTTTAGAGCAGATCAAACCCTAATTTTGTTTCTTCTTCCCTTCTTCTCCGCCCCCCTAGTATTTTGGGGAAGTTTCAGATTAGAAGTTAGGAGCAATTTGATGTTAGGGTTTCTGATTTTCTTTTTCTGAGAGTGGTTTTTTATCTGTAAATGTGGTTTCTTTGTATGTGTTTGGATACCAAAAAACTGGGATTTTTTTTTTTTTTTTTTGATAATTTTGAGACCTTAGCCAAATCATGGAATCCAATCAAATATCTTTGAGAACAAAATAAGGTTTTTTCTCCTTCGTTCCTTTCTTCTCTGAATTGGTTCGCCGCAATCATCATTTTAGGTAAGGTTTTTTGACGGATTTCAAGCGATTTTTAAATCTCCTGGAAGCTCAAATCCAACAGCGCGAAATATAGAAATTTCATTTTAAAGGTGTTTTTCTTAGTGTAATTCTTTTACTGTATACATGTTCTTATTTATAGCATTTCTGATAAAGCTTGTATAATTATTTATTTATTTATTATGGTGATCTTGGCCTTTCGAGTTTGGAGAACTCATTTTCTGTTCTTGCTCGAATCGTACATAGAAGAAGAAAAATATCAATTTTTTTAGAAAATCCTTTTCAAGGTTTCTAAAAAAGTGAGTCACTGAATATCTTTTGCTTTTGCTGTTTTGTTGGACAATTGAAATCTCATTCTTTAAAGAGACGACAATGAAGCAGAGTTGAAATCATAAAAATTGAAATAAAGAATGAACAGAGGAAAACAAGTTTGAACTTTGGTGCGAACTCCATAAGAAAAATGGTGATTTATCTCCATGTATTTTTGCTATTTTTCAGTTAAGCTCACATTCTTTATGAAACCAAAAGGAAATGAAAATAATCTTCTTGACATTAACAACCTCCAATCATTCAATTTGTTCATTAGGAGATTCTTATGTTGGGAGGTATTACCTACTTTGTAACCTATCTATGTGTATTCTATTATTTTTCAATTAAGCTCACATTATATATTAAAGCAAAAGGAATTGAAAATGAACTTCTTTTTTCTTATCTTTCAGTTAAGCTCACATTATATGTTAAACCAAAAGGAATTGAAAATGAACTTCTTGACAGGAAACATTTTCTCTTTTTTGAAAAGCAAAATTTTCATCAATAGATAGCAAGGTCGGCCATCTATGGCCAACCTAGTGCAAAATAGATACACAAGGTCTCATGGAATACAACACACCCCCTCCCATCTCGCTACAAAATCTTTAAATCTAATCCCCCTAAGTTCCTTATACACCTTCGAACATAAAGACAAGAAACCTATGATTGACAAGATGAAAGACTAAGACTCCAAAACTTTATCCTCAAAGATGAGCCTATTACGGTCCAACCAAAGAACCCAACAAATTGTGAAGTGGGTAAGGCGCCAAAGCACTCTCTTGAACCCATGAAAGGAGCTCCCAATAACAAGCCTTGACTCAAACAGAATCCGACATGCACCCAGAAACACCGAACAGACTAAGGAAATGGGCCCACACCTCAGCTGCCACACTACAATGAAGCAACACATGGTCCACCGATTCTGTAGCTCTTAGACACAACGTGCAACAACTGACCCCACAAAAACCTCTGTATCTCAATAAGTCCAAGGTCTGAATTATATTTAACACTGTTGTCCACGTGAAGGATACCTTGGAAGGCACTCTAGGCCCCCAAACTGCAACCTACAGGAAAGAAGATGGCTCTACATTTGTGATTGACCGAAAGAACGATCTAATCGAGAACATTACATCCTTACTCTCCAACTACACCCGAGTGTCATCAAAGTCAGATTCAATCGAAAAGGAATTGGTGATATTCACTAACCTCCCAACCGCCCCCAATTCCCTATTGTTGAACGCTATATGAAATCCAAAATCCCAGTTCCAAGACCCATCCAACCACCACTTAAAATTTGACATTGGGAGACCCCTCTTAGTGGAAATTGAATACAAGGCAGGAAATTCCTCCCCACACTAGCTATCCTCCCAAAATCTTACCCTATTCCCTCTCCCCACCTTAAAGCGGGTCTTCACCCTAACCAACGGGAGATTCTTTAAGATCTCTTTCTAGAACCCACACCCATGAGCATCCCTATTTGTCCCGCTTTCCCACCCGAAATACTGTTCTGCATTTCGAAGCAATAACATGTCTCCATAAACTGTCCTCCTCAACGCCATCCGCCAAAGCCATTTGCCTAGGAGAGCTGAATTGACTAAGTCAAACCTTTTGATCCCAAGGCCACCTCTACACTTCGTTTTGGTCACGCATTTCCAACTCACCAAATGATGCTTTATGTTTCCCTCCCTATTACATGAAATTGTTATAATTAGATAACATAATTTGATATTTACTTATCAAAAGAAAAAAAAAAATCATTTACATTGCATAGTTAATAGTTCATAAAACATATTTTAGGGCATAGTAATTGGATTAGTAGGGCTAAAAATAGTTACAAGTACTTATAAGGGCATTCTGATCATTTTTTAAGAAATCTAGATGGTTTCCAAACACTAATCTATCTTAAGAGTACAATGACAATACTTCTCAGAACTTGTTCCCAAACACATATCCTAAACCACGGTACTTATTCAGCTCTTTCAAACAGTACTTCGGCTCCAACTTTATTTCAAAATTCGAAGTATTTTTTTTTTTTTGAAAAGTATTTTTGGCTCTTGTGTCTACATAGGCCCTTAAAATTTTGAGAACTAGGTTTTTCTTGGTTCAAAGTGATGTAATGAAACCTAATTTACTTATTTTCTGAGATTTTATCTTGACATCAAAACCCTACAATTAATAGTGATTGTAACATAGATTCTTCCTCCACTCATGAACACTACTAGGGTTTTTCTTGCTTGATCTGTCTTAAAATTCTTGGACTTATTTTTGTTCTTTTTCATTAAGATAGATTCTTCACTGTGATACAGAAATCATACGATTAGTTAGGTTTATTTTTTTTTATTTTTTTTTGGTGGTGGTGGTTGTTGCAAGTGGGAGTAGTTAGCTTTGAGAAACTGAAGCTTGATAAAATGAGTATAGTTGAGATGAGGATGTTCATATGGATGCTTGGCGAGACTAGGAAAAACAAATAAAATGTGCACATCTAAGAGCATCTAGAAACCTTGTTGGCCACCTATTTGTATTGTTACATGTAATTATGTTCGAGACAAGTATATCAATATGATTTAAAATATAGAAAGTTTGCTTTTCTTTTTGAAACATATGTTTTGCCCATATTTAAATCATATAAGACTAATTTGTGGATTCTGTAATAAAAGATGAGAAAAGTAGTGATATCCTGCCCCTTTCACTCTCCTTTGCTCATTCTCTCTAGTTCTCCCTCTTCACCTTCTCCTACTTGCAAATTCAAAGCTCCCTTTTATCTCTCTTTTTGGATTAGTAAAGTATGCAGAAGACGGGACAATTCCCTCCAAAAGATAGAACCTAGACTGACAAAACATCCAACAGTGGAATTCCTCATGAAATAAACATTTGGTAATCTATATGGAAACTCATCCTCCCCTTCAAATAGCTAGTTGTTTATGTATTTCCATCCTCCCCAACATATCACAAAATGAAACTAGGACGAAATAACTCTATTGTGAGGAGAAAAAGATAACTACCACCCACTATTGCGAACCTACTTCATGTTCCTTGGCATGATCAAGATAGTACCAAAGAGCTTGGAAAAGGGGCCAACACACTACTAGGTGTTAGTAAAATTAGATCTAAAAAAAATTGATTTAACATAATGGAAAATTTGGACATATTTGTTGCTGACATTACACTGTGTTGTAGTTGTTAAGAGATGTGATCATTGCTATTGACCATATGAGTGTTGATACTACAAGTCCACAACCTAGGTTCAAAAACCACCTCCACCTACTAATTACTAACTACTAACTTGCTTGCTTAAAAAAAAACCATTTCTCATGGAGAGTAAACTCATAGTGTGTAGAATGGATAATTCCTCTAGCCCTAGGTAAAGTTGTGGTCGTTGTGCTAACCACACATGTGAGCATGCCATGCCACAAAATGCCAGACTGAGCCAAACTTGGGTGAAGTGCATGAGTGGGGGTGCCACGTGGGCCTACATGTGGGCATAGTTTAATGAGAGAGGTTCTTTTTGGAAAGAAATTCAACTAACTTTTTTTGAAAATTTCTTGTGCCCCGTCTTTTCAAATTCCATCATCTACTATAAAACTGACCAAAATTGTCTCATTCTTTGAATGGTGTGCATGAGTGGGGGTGCTACGTGGGGCATGTGTAACAAGGGTTAAGTGGTCGTTGGTCACTTGGGACCCGTTGCAAGGAAGTCATTTTCGAAGGGAATTTGAATTCCTTTGGGAAAATGGTTGTCGGAAAACTGATAAGAGTGAAAAAATGAATTTCACTGTTTGATTGCACATGGGGTATGTGTGTGTGTGTGTGGGGGGGGGGGGGGGGATAAGAAGAAAGATGGGAGTGATGCTCTGTTTTTGTGAAGAAATCGTCGTGGGAAAACTGATAGAGTGAAAAAAAATGAATTTCACTGTTTGATTGCACATTTGTGTGATGGTGGTGGGGAGGAAGAATAGGAAGAAGAGATGGAGATGGAGGTGGAGAGAGAGAGAGAGAGAGGGGAGGGATGCCCCAGTTTTGTGTAACAAAACTGATAAAAGGGAAGAGGGAGGGAGGGAGATGCCCTATTTTTGTGAAACAAAACTGATAAAGGGGAAGAAGAAGAAGGGGGGCAAAGGGAGGTGTGTGGGAGGGAGAACACTTTGTATAATGTACAAAGTGTTCACATGTTTGATTACACAGAAAACGGGGTAAGAAATGTGATTTTCCATTGATTTCTGATTTCGTACCCGTTTTCTGTGTAATCAAACATATGAACACTTTGTACATTGTACAAAAGCTAAAGGAAAAAATTCGATAATTTCTTTTGAGCTTCGTCTTGATTGATCCATAGTGGTCTGAATTTTAATTTTCTTTCTTTATCTTTGTTAGCATTTTGCATACATTACCATCTCAGAGTTTGCAAACTATTCATCAATAGTGGTGGTCGATTGTAGGGTAGGTCACCATGGTCATTATGCTAAGCCATAAGAAGTTTGACTTTATTAGTATCATATCGATGCTGATTGTACCTTTATTTCTTGTCTAGGACACTCCTCCAATGGCTCAACTTCCTGCCCTAGTCTCCAAAGCCATTTTCAATAGGGCTTTGTTCATATCTTTAAGATTTTTCATCCTCAAATCTCCCCACTTTTTTGGATAACGTGAACTATCCCTCCTCACAAGTTGATACTTCATTTAATCCTCATTTTTCCTTTTTCTCTCTCCATTTTGTCTGTCTCTATTGGTGAATGATGCATGCATAGCAGATAATCTTTTCTTCCATTTTTGTATTATCTTGTAGGTATTCTTTCCGTCAGTTTTTTGATGTTTTGACCTTGTTCAATGTTTCTAATACATTGGTTTTGATTTAAATTAGATTTCTATTATTAGTCAAATTTGGTTTTGATGGAAATGGACTGCTTTATTATGAATTATTTATTTTTCTTATTCTATGTTATTAATGTAGTGCTGCGTGGCAGTCTTGTTTTCTCCTTTTTTTCCCCTCACAATTTGTTGTATGTTTATATGCTGAATATTTTCTCCTGACCTTTTATTAAAAATTAATACATTCTGTACCGTATCTTTTACTGGTCCCCCTTTCGCTGCATGTGTATTGGTGTTTTGGATGTTGACATTCAATTATACCTGAATTATTTCTGTAACTCTATGTTTGGGGTATGCTGAATGGCTAACATGGTCTAAGGGAAGGCCTACCACTGGCTTTAAGAGTTGGTTGAGATGGTCTGGGCATGTTCTCTGAGGACTAACACACCAATAGGGACACTTTAGGCTCTGAAAGGGAGGTAGGAGTGCCAGTATGACATTTACCGTAGTACTAAGAAAAGATCTGAAGATGCATTGATATTAGATAGAATTGAGTAGAAAAATAGGATCCATTTTGAAGCGCCAATCCTCCCCTTTTAGTTTTTCCGACTTCAGATAAAATCATGGCTTTGTCTAGGCTGACAAAAATAGGATCCATTTTGAAGCACCAATCCTTCCCTATTTGTTTTTCCGACTTCAGATAAAATCATGGCTTTGTCTAGGCTGACAAAAATAGTTTCATTTATAGAGCTTTTATTGCCACATCAACTTTACTAATGCCACCCCAAGATGTGTTCTAATTCTTTAGTGATTTACTTATGAATTGGGGTGACGTTAGCAAAAGTTGGTGTGGCAATAAAATCTCTCTTTATATAGTGGTTGGATGGTTAGTTTTCCATGACTTGTAGAAAAGAAATGCATACCAATTATATAATCAACCATTTTTTTTTCTTCTCTCTTTGAAGGTAGAAAAAGAACCGTAAAGACAAAAGATTGGCTTGAACTCTGGACAACAGTGATGGTAGAAGTATGGTGGTCCCTATTGGGGGCCACTATTCCAGCCATGATTGCAGGGCAAGCTCTGAGGATGAAGAGAAGACGTGGGGACGAGCAAAGAATTAACAGTGCCCGTGGGAGGGAGAAGAGCTCCGATGACATCTTTGTCTGTGAGCGGGTCTGTACATCAAAGAGAATGTTGAAGCGGGTTGGTGCGTTCTCCAAGGACCCAACTCCTGACACTTGTGTTACTGTCTGTGGTGTCTCTGAGATCGATGCTTGTTCTGATGCTTGTGCTCGCACCGTCTGCGTTAACCAACATCAAATACCCAACTGGAATGATATTTGCCTACGGAGATGTCAAAGTGAATGCCTTAAAAGTTCATCTTATCATTCTTAGGGTTTGATTTAATGTGTTCTTTCCTTGATAAATTAAATTATGTGTACCAGATTTTGGAATGGTGTATTGCTTTTTTCCTTCTATGTCAATGGGTTGGTTAGAGATGGATTGTTGATTCTGTGATTTTTTGCTTGTGGTCAATTGGTTGTAGGGCTTAAAATGTGTTGGGTTTGGCCTGGATCTGAGTATATCCATATCCAAGTTTTTTACTTGGATCCAGATCAGTATCTGAATTCGACCCCAACCCCGACCCTTTTGGGTAATACCATGTGCTTTCACTAAATCCAGATCCTACCCAACTGAATTACTTGATTCTTGTTGGATAATTTCATATTGTTTAACATTATTATTATTATTATTATTTTGCTATGTTTCCTTTCTAATTGCTATACTATCACTAATTCCGGATCCGACCTGACTAAATTACTTGATAATTTCAGACCATGTAACATTTTTTTTGTTGTATTTCTTTTCTAATTGTTATACTATTCTATTTAACTATTATAATTATTTTATTTTATAAAAATTAATGTAGAAGAAAAAAGATATTTTAAAAAATACAATATTAGCTTCAAAGGAGCATATCATTCAGATCTAGGCAGATATAGGGATGGATGCGTATCAGACACGGATCAAGGGACATCAACCTATATTCGACTCATTTCTTTTATTTGGGTCTACCCCAAGAGTCCAAACTTGCTATATTCAGATTCAGATCACTTGGATTTTGGATAAAATACAACCCACTTTATGCCCTAATTGGTTGCTAATCAATTCTATGCTCATCCAGGGACGATGTCTGGGCTAGAGTTGACACTGATAGGATGGTGTATAGATATCTGAAGGATACAAAACCTTTAGCCTCTCATGGACACAAATGTCTTATCTATTAGTTGCTTGGAACATGTGTATCTCTTGAAAATTTGTTGTTTAACTTCAAAATTTTAATGTGATTTGATAACTTTGTTAGTGCATTTAGGTGAACCCCACCCCCACCACACCCCACCCTACCGATGCTTCAAATGAGCCAATGTTTGCTGTTGTATAATTCTAAAAATAAATGCCAATGTAGTAATACAAGAAGTCTGTTTTTTCTTTCTTTTTGTGACAATTGACAACCATTGAAATAAGTTTGAAACTCAATGTGACTTGCTGAGCAACCAAATGAAAATCTAAGCTTAATTATTTGAAAATTTTCTGGGCAACCTTATGTTGATGTATTGGTCAGTTCTCGGGATCTTAATTCATTCTAAATCTGTAGAAATGAATGCGATATACTGGCTTTGATCTGTCCTCTTTCACGAAAACTCTTGGTGATTGGACGATGTTATAATCCTCAGTAACAATGTGTTTCTACTTTAGTTGGGGGAGTAGTTTCTTTTGCTGGTTGAGGCTAGAGAAGTTTACACAAAATACGGATGCAGGATGGTTATCAACTATCACATAAATTTTCAATCAATCAGAAATATTTAAATCTTTGTAATCATTTGTACATAAATTTTCAAAAACGGGATTGAGATTTTCAGAAAACTGAGTATTGGTTTGAATCTAGGTTGGGCTCATATGTTTTTTCTTGAGTTATTTTTCGTGAATCACCAGAACCCAAGCCATATGCATGTATATCTTGAATCCATGTATACATGAAAATAACTCATTAAAGCAATCCTGACCGTTAAAACACGAAATCCGAACGCCGGGATAAAATATGACTCCAGAGAATATGTTCAATTCATCAAATTGAGTCGACTTGGTGGCCAAGTTTTGAGGTGATCGACGAGTTTTAATTCATCAAACTCCAACTGCAAGATTTGCATTTCAAACATAAATGACACTACACAAACATATGAAATGGTATGGGTATACAGAATGCAAATCAATGAACTATTTTAATATCAACCCCAAATTTTGCTAACAAACGAATCCTCGGAAAATTGCTACAAGGAATTCCAAACATCTCAGTTCAGCCTCTCTGACCCGTGGGTCATGTAAATGGTCAAAATACACGGCTAGTCTTTCATCAGCCTTGCTTCAAAACCTCCCTCGTGGCGCTTCACAAGACTGTAAGGCATATGGGTCCCAAGAAGTTTATCCCAGATTGGGAAGAATGGCTGAGAATAGTTATACTTTGTGCCATGTAACTGATGATGGATATCATGATAAGCAGTATTGTTTTGGAAAATAAGATGGAAGATGTTACAAGGAAGCCAGAGTCCACAGTGATCATCGACAGTCTTGACAACAGCAAAGCAGAAGAAGAACACAGCAGTCCTTGCGGTCATTCCTGAGATCAGAAACGAAATGGCCCCGCCAAATGTGTCAAGGAGGAGACCCTCAATGGGGTGGTTGTAGAGAGCTCCAATTGCATATGGAACAACTAGTCTGTGATGCTGAGAGTGGATATGCCGGTATAGGAACTTGTTTTGGTGCATGTAGCGGTGTACAAAGTATTGCCAAGTGTCCATGACAAGCATTGCGACTATGATTTGTACAAGTTGAAGTTGAAGGGAGGGTTGAACTTCAATGCCCGATGAACTTGCTTTCGAGGTCATCTGAATCAAAAAGCCAACCAACAGACATACTTTACAAAATGTTAATAAAAACTCTTAAGGTGCCCATTGTATACTCTAAGGACAGTTTACAATGTGGGATAGGTTAAACATGGTTACATGAAGCATAGTCACCAAATTTGGCGATTTAATCACGACTTTACTTTGCAATTAAAAATGTAAAAGTCACCTATTAAATACACAGACACACACACACACACACACACACACACACACACACACACAGACAAAAAAACCCTACATCTCTCACCATCAGTCTCCTAACCCTCTTTGTCCATCTCTCCTCTTGTTTTTCTTCTCAGCCTCCTCTCTCCTTTCAGTTTCATGATTGTAATCTTTTTATATTTCAAACAATAAAAGACTAAATATGTTGTGGACCTACGATTACTTTGTTGAGATCTATGGATGATATCAACATGGGGTTAGTGATTTATTATAGTTTAATATGGGATTTGATGATATAATATGAGAACACCACTTGGTAGGAACAAAATTAGTCCTAACCCAAGCCTGATTTTCATGAACTTTCTAAATTTTGCCATTTTCCCTTGCCGACTTATTCCCGAACCCCGACTAGGTGACTATGACTTGACGAGACAGAGATCCACCAAGGAAACTCCCCTAATTTGGATGACCCAAAGTATCCATTCTTTCATTGGTTCATTTTCCCTACTTCTTGACCATATACTCAGGACTATCATTTCAGTATGCCTCAATGTTTACACCCTTTAATTTTTTGTTTTGTTATCAATTGGAATTTTCTCAAAAAAATTTGATTGCTATTTAGACTCTAGGAAATAAGAAGATTAAGCAAAAGAGAGGAGATGGAAAACAACTAAAAACACCTTCCTCTGATCAAGGAAAAAAGAAAAATCCGAAGGAAGCTCTAAATATCATGTTAAGAAGCATAAGAATAATTTTTTTTTGATAAGTATAAATTCATTAATGAGGGGAAAGAATACAATAGAGACATACAAGGCGGTCAAGGTGACCAACCCAAAAAGCCCCTAACAATCTATCAAAGCTTCCCACCTGAAGACAAAGTCTTCGTAGAAGACCCCCTTAAAGTCAAGGTATAACTTCCACCAAAAAAATAAAATCCCCAAAATGTTCAGGGTAATCTCATGAAAGTTTGAGGTCACCCCTCTAAAAATTCTCCCATTCCTTTCCAACCAAATTCCCCAACAGATGGAAAAAGGAAGAAACTTCCACAAAATGTTCATTCTCCTCAAGAAACAGGATAAATCCCAACTTTGAAAAAGAGAGAAAGTAGTGTTCGGAAGAACCCAAGAAATCCTAAATAGACCAAAGAAATTACTCCAAAGGGCGGAGAAAACTTCACAATGAAGTAAGATGTAATCAACGAATTCACCACTGGCTAGACAAAGAGCACAACAATTGGGCGTCACAACCACGAGAGATAAGAAGATCAAGCGTGGGTAATTTATTCAAAGTGGCTAGCCAAATGAAAAAACAAACCTTAGAAGGAGCTTTAGAACCCCAAATAGTAGCCAAATGGAATTGGTTAGGAAGGTTGTTAAGCTCAGAGAGTGCCTGGGCAAGTGAATTAACAATGAAGTTTGCTCTTTTGGTATGGGTAATGACTATTTTCCAGCCATATTATAAGATGTTGATAATAGACCCCCCTATATGACTTCATAAGTAAAGTAGGGCTGGTATGTGTGCCACAAAACAACAGAGAAAAATAAAGCTACATATAATCCAGTACCATCGATGTGACAGACACGAAAGCAAATCATATTAGCCATGTATGAGGTTTGCATGGAAAAGTACATTGGCTTGTGTCCGATACATCGAAGTCTTAGAATATCGAGTGTCCTTGTTACATAGGTTTCCAATGATAGAGAAGCTGGAGTCCAATGCAAATGAAGTAGGTAAACAAGATGGTGTATTTCACAAGAAATGCTTTGAGTGTTTTATTTCCAATTAAATCATAGCCAGCACCAAGGCTGCTTTGCTTACCTCATTTTAATTTTATGGTAACAACTGACAGTTTGGCTCTACAGTGTGCTTGTTAATTATGAGGAGTTAATATTTGTCAGCATGATTCAGCTGTTATCCACATATAGTCCTTCTCATGTCATACATGAAGCAGTATGCTAGACTGGAAAAAAATTTCTGAAATTTTTTACAAAAGATAGAAAACATTTTAGGAAAACTATCTTTTCCTACAGCTGATTTGATTCTTGATGTTGTGAATGGCAGCTAGAAAATAATTTCTCAAACATTTTAGAGAAGATAAGGGGACCATGTTAGGCTACATTTTTCTTTGTCGAAAATTGAGATACTGAGAATACAAAAGCTTGGTGATACACGACAAGGCCAGCCCTTGTGTGGTCTCTCTCATAAACAAAGATACAATAGGAGGATATCAAAACACTAGCTAACAACAGGTATGGAAGATTTCTAACTCTTGAAAGACACTTCAAGATAAAATTCGAAAGCTCAAATCACAGTAACCAAGTTCGGGTTCAGCATTTATTGGGCAGGGGTCAGTTCAGTTAAATTCATAGAAGATTTAGAACTCATTTTGGAAAAATTCAGGGATTTAAAAATGATGTTTTTAACCAATAAAATAGGTGCATTACAGAGTAGGGTTTCGAGAGATGGAGAGAGGCGGAGGTTAGGCCAGAGTTAGTCAATTATATATATAACTTTTTTTTTTGAAAAGTATAATATATTAATCAGAGAGGGAAGACAAGAAACAAAGAGGCCGAGAGAGCCTCAAAGAAAAGAAAAACATCATCAATAATTACATAAGGAGTGCCATCTAAAAACAAAATCATCAAATGTAGTCCCCACGAACTCTATGCTCTGCTTTGACCAAAGGTATAACAAACTCAAGATCTCCAAGAAACCTGCATGAGAGCTGCTATTCTTATTATTGAACACTGTTGTTTCTCTCGTTCCCGATCCCCCAATTACATATAACTTTTATTTTTCAACTCTATGATTAACCAATTAATTCACTTAATTCAGTGAATTAATCGGACAACCCCTTATTCGCCAAAATTTTCCTTTTGAAAAGATTCAGAGAATTTTGTGACAGTGGCTCAATAAAGAGATTTGTGGACCACGAGGGTAAATGGATCCATTTGAAGAGAACCCGAATTCCCGTGTTTAAGGAAAAGACACTAATATCTTTATTTGGGCCCGAAAGGGAGGATTGAAATTACAAGAAAGATTTCCACATCCTCCATGGAAATATTAGAACTTCAACACACACTATACTAGAATTTCCAAATCCAAGAGTATTTCAAGGAAAAAAAAAACCCAATTTCTTATTGTGTAGCTAACATTAGAATCAAACTTCACAATTCTTCACCTAAGGACAAGTGTCCTTTGAAATTCAATCATACATCATCATCTCTCATGCAAAAATAAGTCAAATTTACTCAGGAAAAGAAAAAGTAAAAAAGAGGATAAGTTGAACAATTACCGACCAAGAAGAGTCCATGGGCGACGATTGCTTGAACTAGTTGTTGCAGAAGAACACCTCTGATCACAGAAGAAAGTGGAACCAAATTCTTCTCTTCTTCCTCTTTTCTTGTATGCAAACGATAACGATCAAATGGCGGCAAAATCTCATAAAATCCAGCATACACCCAATAAACTATAATGGGCGCAAAAGTTCCCATCGATTCGTCGCTTAAATACCCTTCCCAGAAAACCATATTTGATGAATCAAATTGGGGAAATTGAACCTTGAAATGCAGTGGAGGCCCAAATTAATCAAAAAAAAAATCCAAACTTTATTTTAGTAATTTGAACCCTAAATCATATTTTGCTCAAATTGCATTTTTGGTTGCAATTAGATCTCCAGATATGAGGAGATCGAAAACAAAACAACTTCAAAAATCGCATTAGTGTGGATCGGTAGTTCAGATCTAGGGCTCATTGAGTCTGAAGTTAGGATTTTGGAATCAAACAATGGTGATGGATCTGAGAAGATTAGAAGACCTTGATAAAGGTCGCAGATCCATTTAATTTAAAAATAAAATGGTCTCAGATCCATTTGAGAATTTTAAAAGGGAATTTCTAGGGTTTTTTATTTTTTTAAACAAATGGCTGCTTTTTTTACCGTTGGTTTGGAGGAAGTTTGAAAGGGAACCGAAAAAAGGGGAAATTCCCATCAAAAGAGAAGAGAAACACCAAAACGCCGGATCGAACCGGTAGCCAACCGGTTCAAGCCGAAATTCTTAAAAACAAATCGGTTCGATTAGTGAACCATAGGTTTTTGTGAGAATTTACCTTTTTTAGGCACCTCAACTTTTACTTATTACACCCCAATTAAAATTGATTGAGGCTTCCCAAATTGTGTGCTGTCCAAATTCTGGTTTCGCCCAAAACATGTTTTTCTAGTGAATTCGTCACTTTTACAATATTCAACGACTTCGTTGATAAATTACTCATGAGATCACTGATAAGGTAAAATCATTAATATTTTATCAACAAATTCATAAATTATAAAAGGGACGAATTCATTGTAAAAGCATGTTATGGGAATTAAAATGAACAGTTTACTATGTACCAGAATTTTGGCCTATTCAATGCAGATTCACAAAAAAAAAAAAAAAAACAGATCAATGATTGAGAATAGTAAAAGTTGAGGTGCCATTAGAAACATCTGTCTCTCTCTCTTAGATTTAGGATTTTGTATGAGCCTGACCCTAAATGTAAACAACTATTGAAATTCTCATTCAATGTGTCATAATGCTTTGTAATGTTGAAGTAATAACAAGCTTTTATAATATTTGAATGGTGTGTTTTATAATTTCATTTAATTAGGGGGTAATAAATAATTTAACAAATTTTATAAGGTGCAAATATCAGGTCCCCTTTTTATATAATAAATTATGGTAATTTAGGAGACAATTATATACAATTGAGTTTGATTTTAAAATGTATTTTTACCAAGTAATTTTTTTTCTCCATTTTGAAAGTTTTGAATGAATCCAGTAATTATAAAAAAATTTAATTTATTTTTGTTATAATTTTGTTTTTGAAAATGTTGAAGTAACATTGAAATTTACATCGTTGTTGATGTGGATGTGTGTATGGAACTTGTAGATATATGGTTTCGTTATTATGATGACCACATCTACTAAGATTAGGAGTCGCCACCATTTATCTTTGTAAGGGGTGTGAATGGTCACCCGATGTACATTTTTTGAAAAATTATCGTTTTGGCATTTAGTGACTCTCGATGGATAAGGTACGGATCAAATCTTGAGATTCGAGGTAAGCGGCTCGATTGGAAAAAAGGGAAGGTATTAGGCACTCTTTTCTCCCCACTAAATAGTGGTAACCTCAACTCAACTCGATCATTGATTTAAAAAAATACAAAAAATAAAGTGCCACGTGTGTGCATTTGTACCCTAAGTAAGGATTTACTTTCGGTTTGATCATAGGATCATCTCATTGAAAGAGATGATCCTAATGGATCATTTACTTTGAGATCCACTCATCTTAAATTCATTTAAAATAAATGAAGAGGAGAGGGGATAATAGAAGAGGGAGGAGGAGAGGGTAGAGAGAAAATGAGGGATTGCCTTGAACCCACCTTGAAGCTTCAAAGTTTTCTTTTTCTTTTCTTTCCTTTTTTCTCCTTCTTTGAGTCTTCTTGAGTCCTTAGTAGAATATGAGAGTATGAGAATGTGAAGAGGTGATTAGAGAGAGTAGGGATTTTCCTTTTTTTTTTAGTGAGACTTGGTGTGGAGTTAATAAGAGATAATTGGTGAGAGAAAATTGATAATAGTGGTTGGTAGTGAGAGTTGGGGGGAGAATTTTTGTAGTGAAAGTTGGGGGATTTTTGGGAAGAGGAAGAGGGTATTTATAAATGTTGAGGGATTATTTTAGGGATATAATGGGGTGAAATAAAGAAAAATGGTATAATGGTGTGGGATTTAAGAGAAAAGTGGAGGTAAATTAGAGATGATTAAAAGGCATTTGTGTAAGAAGGGTAAATGGATTGTTTTACAACTCAAATGGGTTGGATCTTTCAACCCATTTGGGTTGAGTATTAGATGGAATAAAATAAATGAGAGTGGTTGAGAGGATGGGATTGTGTAAGAGAGTAATTAATTGGTGAAGTGAGTTGAGGGGATGAGATTTTAATTAAAAGAAGGGTTGTGTAAGAGGGTGGTTGATGATATTTTGGGAGGGTGTGGGAGATGATGCCATGTGTTAAAATGGGTGGAAATTAAGGGTTGAGATGGGTTGATGTGAGAGGTTGAGTGTTTGACTTAAGAGGATGGGTGTAGGTTTAGGTTATAGATGTGGGTTTTGTAGGGAATGATGATGGTAGATTAGGGGGAGGTATATGTTAGG
The DNA here is from genome assembly GCF_017979445.1 of Akebia trifoliata. Classification (NCBI taxonomy): domain Eukaryota; kingdom Viridiplantae; phylum Streptophyta; class Magnoliopsida; order Ranunculales; family Lardizabalaceae; genus Akebia; species Akebia trifoliata. Next base: position 14,013,026 of record NC_141376.1, on the reverse strand, counting down.
GGTGTGGGTAGATTAGATTTTTTTTTAGAGAAAAGGTGATGGGTTGATGTGGATAGATTAGGGGAGGTATAGGTTAGGGGTGTGGGTAGATGTGTTTGATTTGAGAGAAAAGGTGATGGGTTGATGTGTGGGTTGATGAGGTTTAAAGAAAATTAATGGGGGTAGGTAGTTGGATGAGGAAGGTGAGATGGGGTGATGACATATGTTATATTTGATTATCAAGATGGTGATTGGTTGATGGGTTAAGGTTGTGGGTTAGATAATGAATTGGGTATGGATAGTGGTTTGTGGGCTTTTAGTGTATTGGTTTGAGTTTTAAGAGGGTTGTGGGTTATTTTGGCTTGGATGGGGTTTGTTTTGGGTTGGATTTTCGAGGGTAGGTTCATTTTAGGGTTTAGGTGATATGGGATCGATTTTAGGTTGAGGATAAGGTGAGAAATTGATTTTAGAGAGATGAAGGTTAGTGGGCCGTAAATGGGCTTAGAGTATTTTTGGTTTCGACGATGGAACGGTGAGGGTAGAGGAAGTGATAGATGTCCCAAGTCTCACATTTTTTGTTTTATCCATTTTTTTTAGATTTTGAAATTATTAAATTAATCAAAATGCCACGTGTTGGCAAATCGGGTTTTTTAGGCCCGTCGGTGAACTTTATCGAAAATTTGGCGTTTTTTATTTTGGAAGCGGAGCGGTGAATATTGGGAAAACGGAGGGTTGGCCGAGTCCTCTCGGCGGGCCTCTCAAACCATTAGGAGGTCTTAAGGGTCTTGGTTCGATTGAAATGTCACTTTTCAATGACTTTGGCCCTTAAGGCCCGTTGGCCCATTTATTTGAAAAATCTGTATTTTTCAGCCCTTTCGAGTAGTGGCCCGTTCAAATTGAGGTGTCTACAACTGCCCTTCTTTGCAAGAATTGTATGCAAAGAACTGCAAAGAATAGACTAAACCCCTATTTGTACGGGACAGAAAAATTCTGTAAAAACACGATCTTGAATTACCGATTGTATTGAATATTTTTGTGGAAAATGGCTACTCAAGCACGGGGTCTAACAGAGTTTTGCCTTATTAATTCCTTGATCTCGATGGCGCGGAGCTCGTGTGAGATCTTGGATTTTATGAAATTTTGATGAGTTTAGAAATTCAGGTATTTCTTCAGTCGCGTTTTAACAAATTGGAATTGAGTGCAACTCGAAAGGTTTTTGAAGTTTTTTTTTTTTTTTTAATCCCTCTTCATTGCCTTTTTTTGTTGATTTTGCCCTATTTCTATCATAAGTTAACATTCCCAATTCATGCATTGTCCCTTGTAATGATACATTTGATCCTTTCAACGGTGCAAGCACTGAGGTTGTTTAGAAGTCGCCACAAATCTAAGAAAGAGTTTTGCAGTTGGAATCGAATCGGCCAAGATCTGGAATGCGACAGTCAATAGAGATCTACCAGACCCAACTTCAGTAATTCTACCTCTATTTACTGTTAGCCCATCGGGGAGTATAGCAAAACCAAGGAGAATGAGTGCCACACAGTCTGGGTCTCCCCCATTTAGAACCACATTCATTGCAACAATATCAACAGGAGCATAGATTACAAAAGAGCCCGTTGTATCGGTGCTACTCTCTTGTAATATCAACATGTTGCTCTGGCTGGAATTTGGAGTATTAACTATCAGTAGAGAGACACAGTTACCAAGATCTCTACCATTAGTAATATGTGTTATTTCTTCAACAACACCACCATTAGAAAGAATGTCCCACTCACTTCTAAAGTTCTCATTGCGAAGGAAATTGAAAACTCTCTTTGGTGGGACTTGAAATTCTACTGTCATCACTTGAAGGGCTCATTTATAGTTTTCTGCTAGCCTGTTGATACAACCTCAAGAGTCGTTGCTTTTGAAACAATGCTAGAAAACACGGTGGACCACTGATTCACATCCATAAGGATTTCAACAAGGTTAATGTGATTCATGATAACAATGGTAGTTTCTCGAGAAGCTTCTGACTTCAATCCAAATGATTTTGGTCCAATTCCCCTTGGGAATGTTTGCATGTACTCATCTTCACTAAGAATCTCATAAGCATGATCAAGACTATGCATTCACAACGGTTTCCCTAGTTGGGCCATTCTTATAAACTCTTCCATTGCTTCAACTACGAGTTCGATGATCAATGGTTTATCTGTCTTAGTAGGTCCGAAGAGTGATCTTAGGAGGGGCTTGTTTGGGGTCCCTGTTTCGATGCCTTCGCATCTTGTCTAGTGAGTCGTGATGCTTCGGACGCTGAAAAATTGATGATGAGTCGGACTGTCCGGATCCTTGCTTTGTAGGAACGTCTTGACTCTTTTTTTCATGATGTTTGATTGATTGCATTGTATTCACTCTTTTTGTATTTTCTTTTCATTATCTGAATGTATGCAAAATGTTGAAAGATTAATGTAAAGAAAATAGGTTTTGTACTTACTTAGCCTCAGGTGTATCTAATGCTTTGAAAACTTGAAGTTTGAATAAGTCCTAAATTCTTCATCATCGGCCAAAATAGTAATTTTTCTTTTTAAAATTTTATGAAATATCTTTATCAAATGAGTACGATAAATTCAGAGTTTGTAAAATCTTTGGTTACGACGATCTTGGTGTTTTTGCCAACCACAGAGGATATAAACGTCAATTGCTCTTTTGATTCCTTTAGAGTCATTTACAGTACCCTGGTATTGGAAGACTATTATCTGTTTGGATCTCGGGATTTTGGAAAGATTTTATCGTTCACAGTTTATACTCTTGCGGGCCAGGAGTTTTTTTTTTTTTTAATATTTATTGCCCTTGATGTCCATTACGGTTTTCATCAGACCTGGTTTTCACATTTTTACGCATTGACGTCCTTTTTGGGATTTTCATCGTGCTGGTGGCTTTGATCTTGTCATAGTCTGATTCTTTTACTCATAGCGCCCTTTCAGGTTTTCACTATGCCCTTTCAGATTATGCTTATATTTTTTTTGATTGATTTTTCATTACAATTCTACTCGGAGTCTCTGCATCTTTGTGGCTTGGTGACTCAAGTTGAGCTGTGAGATCGGCTATTCTACTCTTGTAGTGGCACTCTTTCTTGAGTAATAGATCTAGATTCCCCTCTCGAGTATGCTGATGACTATTCTGGTTCAATAACTCAAGTTGAGCTGCGAGATCGACTACTCTACACTTCGAGTACTCTTTTTTTTTTCGAATATCCGATCTGGATTCCCCTCTCGAGTCTTCCAACAACTAACAAGACTTTGAGGTCCGGACCAAGTTGCAAGATCATTAGTGATGCCACTGTATTATGTTGCCCTAGAACATTTCCTGATCAAAAAGGACTTTAAGTAGGACGAAACATTGGCTTAGGCTTATGGTAGTGGAAGGTTACAAAAAGGTTAAGGTCTGAGTCTTAGTTTATCTAAAGTGGAATAAACATGGGGTTCGTCTATTTTTGTTTCGAAAAAGTGATCTATGTCTCCTCCCAACGTCTCTCGAACTTGTTTAGGCTGGATATTTGGATCGAGCCAAGATCAAGTGTTCGAGTTTTTAACTTTCTTGATTTTTTTGTATTTTTAGCCATTCACAGTTTATCCTCATGCGGGCCAGGAGTATTTCAATGCTTTTGTTTTTTTCTATTTCTCTGATCTTCTTTTCTTTTGTCACCTTTTTTTTTGTAATTGTTGACTTACCCCAGTCTTAGGTTAAGAAATGAACGTGATGGCTCAAAACGGTTGACTAAGGTTGATAGTTGGTTTAGAATAGCAAAGATGGCCTTTCGTCGTCTCAGGATCAGTTTTAAGCGTAGTATTTCTTGACAGTGTCAGCATTGATTGGTTGCGGGAAGACTTGTCCGTCCATTTCTGTGAGAATCAGAGCTCCTCCCGTTATTACTTTCTGCACGATGAATGGTCCCTCATAGTTTGGTCTGAACTTTCCTCTAGCGTCTTCTTAGATTGGTAGAATATTCTTTAAGACCAGGTCTCCTGACGAGAAATCCCTAGGCTTAACTTTCTTGTTATAAGCACGAGCTATTCATCGTTGATAGATCTGTCCATGGCAAATGGCTACAAGGCGTTTCTCTTCAATCAAATTCAGCTGATCAAACCAAGTTTGAATCCATTCAGTTTCATCTAACTCTGCTTCTTTTAAGATTCGGAGGGAGGGAATGTCAACCTCTACAGGTATGACTGCTTCCATTCCGTAGACCAATGAATACGGAGTTACCCTAGTCGAAGTTCTGAATGAGGTTCGGTAGGCGTGTAGTGCAAAAGGCAACATGTCGTGCCAATCTTTGTATGTAATTGTCATCTTCTCGATTATTTTCTTGATATTTTTGTTGGCTGCCACAACTGCTCCATTCATCTTAGGTCTGTAGGGTACAGAGTTGTGATAAGTGATCTGGAAGTCTTCACACATTTTGATCATATATTTGTTTTTGAAGTTCTTGGCATTGTCAGTTACCAATCCGCTTAGAAGTCCATACTGACAAATGATGTTGTTCTTGACAAACTTCATGACGTTGCTCTTAGTGACATTGGCGTATGAAGCTACTTCTACCCACTTGGTGAAGTAATCGATAGCAACAAGGATGAAACAATGTCCGTTTGCAGCTTTTGGCAGATCTGCCCAATGACGTCCATGCCCCAGAGTGAGAAGGGCCAAGGAGTGGTCATATTATGTAGTTCTGAAGGTGGGGCATTGATCTTGTTGGCGTATATCTGGCATAGATGGCATTTGCGGACATGTTGATAGCAGTCACTCTCCATTGTCGACCAATAGTATCCCATCATCATGATCTTCTTAACAAGCATATGTCCATTCATGTGAGGTCCACAGATTCCCCCATGTACAGTCTCAATTAGTCGTTTTGCTTCTGGCTCTACCACATACCTGAGTAAGATCTCATGGTGCGACTTTTTGTACAGAATACCGTTGCTCAAGAAAAATTGCCCTGCTAACTTCTGAATGGTCCTTCTATCATTTGACGTTGCATCTGAGGGGAACGTTCGATCTTCAAGATGTGCCTTGATGTTAGAATACCATGGCTTTTCTTCAAATTCTTCTACTTTGACGGGTAAGCAATATGCTGGCTCATCTTGAATTCCAATCTCAATAAGATCGATGATAAGGTCTCCCAAGATGTTGATCATAGAGGCAAGTGTAGCTAGTGCATCTGCAAACTGATTCTTAGCCCTCGGCATGTACGTGAATGAAATCCTATCAAAGCGCGAGCTTAGTTCTTCCAGATATTCATGGTAGGGGACCAGTCTCTGCTCTCGAGTCTTCCATTCTCCAGTTGTCTGATAGACTACTAAGCTTGAATCTCTAAAAACATCGATCACATCTACCTCGAGATCCAGTGCTGCCTTCAACCCTGCTATGCATGCTTCGTATTCAGCCTCATTGTTGGAACATTGGAATTTTAGTCTGATTGCGATTGGCACGTGGGATCCATCTGGCTTGATCAAAACTGCCCCTATTCTGTTTCCTTTCTGATTGGATGCTCCGTCGAAGTACATTTTCCAGCTTGGTTCATCATTATCGTCCTCAATCTTGGTGAGTAGTATGGCTTCATCGGGAAAGTTCGTCTTTAGTGGTTCATAGTCAGGCAATGGGTGCTCGGCAAGGTGGTCGGCGATGACTTGCCCTTTAATGACTTTTTGAGTGACATAGGTGATGTCAAACTCAAACAACAATAGTTGCCATTTTGCAGTGCGACCTGTTAATGTTGGTTTCTCGAATAGGTATTTCAAGGGGTCCATCCTGGCGATTAGCATAGTCGAGTAACTCAGTAAATAGTGATGTACTTGTTGAGATACCCAGACTAATGCGTAACAAGTTTTCTCAAGTATCGAATATTTCACTTCGTACTCGGTAAATTTCTTTCTGAGATAGTAAATGGCCTGCTTCTTCCGTCATGATTCATCGTGTTGCCCCAATACACATCCCATTGACGTTTCTTACACTGAGATGTACATCATCAAAGGTCGTCCTAGAGTAGGAGGGACTAGGACTGGTGGATTGAGCAGATATTGCTTAATCTTGTCGAACGCTTCCTAACAGTCCTTGTTCCACTTCTTTGGCGTGTATTTCCTCAGTAGCTTGAAGACTGGCTCACAGATAAGCGTGAGTTGAGTTATAAATCGACTGATATATTGTATCCTCCCCAGAAAGTCACGAACGTCTTTTTCTGAAACAGGTGCCTTCATTTCGAGGATGTACTTAATTTTTGCCGGATCTATCTCAATGCCTCTTCTGCTGAAAATTAAACCCAGCAGTTTGCCCGATGTTGCCCCGAATACACATTTTGCAGGATTTAGCCTTAAACTGTACTTCCTCAGCCTGTCGAACAACTTCTTTAGATTCACCAGATGATCTTCAATGTCGGATTTAGCAATCATGTCGTCTACATAGACCTCCATTTCCTTATGGATTATATCATGGAATAATGCGGTCATTGCCCGTTGATAAGTCGTTCCTACGTTCTTCAGTCTGAATGGCATGACTTTGTAGTGGAAAGTACCTCATGGTGTGATAAATGCAGTCTTTTCTTGGTCTTCTTCTGCCATTTTGATCTGATTATAGCCTGAGAAGCCGTCCATGAACGAGAACATGCCGTGTCCTGCTGTACTATCGACTAGAGTGTCGATGTGTGGTAGTGGGATATCATCCTTAGGACTGGCTTTGTTTAAGTCTCGATAGTCAACACACATGCGTACCTTTCCATCTTTCTTGGGTACTAGGACGACATTAGTCAACCATTCTATGTACGTAGAAACTGCAAGAAATCCGACTTCGAATTGTTTCATGACCTCGTTCTTGACCTTGAGGGTCCATTCTGATTTTAGCCTTCTCAGTTTCTGCTTGATAGGCTTGCTTCCCGAGGTAATTGGTAGCTTGTGTACAACAAGATCTGTGTCCAACCCAGGCATATCCCTGTATGACCATGCGAAGACATCTTGATAATCTTGTAAGAGTTTGATCATTTCTTCCTTTTGTTGCGACGTTAATAAGACTCCGATCTTGACAATTCATCGGTCCTCTTCGGTACCAAGATTGATTGAATCTGTATCCTCAATGTTTGGCTGAACACCTTTCTCGTGACGTTCTACCAAGTCTTTGATTTCTTTAGGCGGGTATTCCATTTCGTCCTCAGACTCTTCTTCGATCCCCATTAGGTCAAAGTCGAGTTCAAGATCAAAATCATACTCGTCCCTTTCAAATTCTGTGTTATCTGGATACTCATTTGATTGAGACAGATCCCTTGAAAACTCTTTTTTTTACTTTTGAAAAATATCTATTTTTTTGTAATTTTGAAAGCTTTTTGATTTTTTTTGTCTTTTGAGAAATTTTTGATTTTTTTGTCTTTTGAGAAATTTTTGATTTTTTTGCTTTTTGAGGAATATTTGTTTTTTTGTTGCTTTTCGAATACCTGAAATAAGAATAACAATCATGCCAATTCGTTAATAAAAATAAGGAGCCCTCAAAACAGTCTTTACCCAATGACGATGGCTTGTTATGATCCTCGGGCAAACTAGATTCGTTTAACGGTGTTTTTTTTTTAGGCCTCAATAACCTCAAGGGTTAATGGGAATTCCTCCCAGTTGTTCAGAACTTCCCATTCTCTGAGGGGGCGAATGAGATGCGAAAGTGATTTGTTGGATGATTTGATTGGTGGTTCGGAGATGACCATGATCTCCGATTGATTGTTGTCAGATTGGGGCATAGTCCCTCCCAAGCTTGGTGGGATGACGTTTGATACCCAGTCGATGCCAGTAGGGAAGGGTGATTTTTTCTCTTGGCTCGTGGTGGTTTCCATGTTGGTGGATTCTAGAGCCGTTTCTGATAGACTTTCATCAGAATCCCCATTGAATAGAACATCAATGCCTTCTACGAAGGATGATTGGGACTCAACAACTGAGTCTTCATGAATGTGCACTGGTACGAAATTTACCGTTTTTGATTTTTTTGCTGGTGATGGTTCTGATAAGCTGTCGGGTCTGATATGTGATTTTGGGAAGTTAACACATCAATTCTGCCTAGATTCCAGATATTCGGTTCACGATTTTGCCTTCTCGCTAGTCGAAGCTCTTTTTTCTTGTTATTCATTTCTGCAATATCCCTTTTTGTGGGCTTAAATCCCAGACCAAAATAAAGATCGTGCTTTTTTGCTTCGACCGGTATAGCTCTCCCTCTTCCTCCCAGTCCCAACCCTTGCTTGGGTCGGTAACCTACTTTTTTCATAACCCGACCAACCATCAGATTTGTTCTCGATAGCTTTGCCTTTATCTTCTCTTGTCCCTTCTCAATATGATTGACAGCAGCGAATTGATAAGAGTGATAGAGTGCTTTGTCCTTTGTCATCTCTATATCGATAAATGGCACGTCCGAAGCTCTGCCAGTCGAGATTAAGTTCTCTGCCAAAACGAATATCATCTTCTGTCCCATAATGAATTTGACTCTTTGGTGTAGAGAAGAAGGTACAACCCCTGCTATGTGGATCCACGGCCTACCCAGTAATAAATTGAAGGTTGTCGGTATCTCCATAACCTCAAATGTCACTTCAAAGGTGCAAGGACCTATTGTGATCGGTAAATCCACTTCTCCCAAGGAATCTCTTTTTGAACTATCGAAGCCTCGGACAACCTTGTTGTTTTGCTTGACATGTGACCAATCAGCGTTGAGTTTCCGGAAGGTCTCAAGCGGACAAACATTAAGCGCTGAGCCATTATCAATCAGCACCCTGACAACCATCATGCCCTTGCATATGACCATGATGTTTAGTGGCTCGACGTGTCCCGTTCCTTCCGGCATAAATTCATTTTCAGTGAAAATAATGGGATTGGGGGCCATTATCTGGCCAACTATCTGTTCTAACTGTGCTGGCGAAGTGGTTGCAGGTACATGCGATTTTCCCAAAACTCTCAGTAATGCCTCTTGGTGTTCTTCTGACTTTTGCATCAGACCTAGAATACTGATTTGAGTTGGCTGTTTGTTTAATTGGTCCACTATATTATGCTCACTCTTACGAACGAGCTTAATGAAATCTGTAGCCTCCTTATCTGACACATTCACCTTATCTTCTTTTTGGTCACTCTCACTCATTTTGTCTTTTCCTTTTACTTTTCTTTTCTTTTCATTTGTCATGCCTTTTGTTGTTTCTTCAGTCTCTTCCCTGATGCTTACCCTCTTTTTTGATATTTTTTTGTATCGCCCTGCCCTTGTCATATGATCGATATCAGCCACCATTGCTTTCTTCATGGTCTCAACTCCTGAGGTTGTGGTGATGGTAGTCTCATAGCTCAAGGGAACTGCCTGGTCAGAGCTATAGGAGAATGGTTTAGGTGAGCGTATGGTCATAGGAGGTGGATCGGGTTTCACATTGAGAATGAGGGGTGGTGGTTGTGTTTTAGCTGTTGTGGTGATGGGAGAAACTGCTTGATGGACTGGTGAAGTGTAAGGAATGACTAGTGGTGGTTGTGGAGTGTAAGGTATATGAAGGGGTGGTCGAGTCATATATTGAGAACCTTGCGATGCACATGGTATAATGAGAGACGGTCGAGTAGCAGTATTGGGAGTTTGATGAGTGGGATGGATGGTGAGGTCAGACAATCTGAGAGGTGGTAGTGAATTTTAGGATGAGTTTGTTGTGTGGTGGTTGACTGTGTTAACCGCAGGTGCTTTTGATTCCTTTGTTAAGTGAACCCTGATTTTTGCTCCGATAGGCGCTATTAAATCTGAGGGATTGAAGTCGAGTTCTCCACAGACAACATTTATCCTGTGCCCACTCCCCTCTCCATTGTGAGTAGGTAGGGGGTTTTGGTTGATGTTCTGCTGTTGAGTGGGATTCGCTGGTCCATCCAATATGAGTGTTTTTTTATCTATCAAATTTTGCACCTGGTGCTTGAGTTGCCAGCACTGATCAGTAGAGTGCCCCGGTGCACCCATATGAAATTCACAAAATAAGTTGGGGTTATACCCTGGTCCTTTCGCAGCCTCTGGATTTGGTGGTCGTTTCGTGAGGTACTCTCCCCTAAGCAAGAGCGGAAGTAATTATGTCAGTGTCATAAGCAGTCTGGTGAATACTCTGTTTACCCTGTTGGGCCGTGCTTGTTGATTTTGCCCATACTGTGGTGCTGGTTGTGCTTGCGGAGGAACTGTCTGAAAGGGATTCTGCGGTGCTGGAACCCAAGCAGCTCGAGGTACTGGTGCCCAAGGGACTTGTGGTGCCTGCGGCCTCTGAACTGGTGCCTGAATGAAAAGAGGTTGGCTGGGTTGTACATTGTTGATTTGAGTTTCCTCTTTCTTTTTGACAAAATGCACTAACTTCCTCTGTGTCGATGTCCATGCTACTGCGCTCAAGGCTGTAAATTTGAATATTAAACCAGTTCGGATCCCGTCCTCAACCCGGTCTGCCACTTGAACTAAATTTGAGAAGGTGCCTGTGGTGTGTCCAACCAGATGAGTATAAAAGGCATGCCCTAGTGTTGAGATGAACGTGGTGTTCATCTCTTGTTCAGTCATTGCAGGCCTCACTTGTGAAGCAGACTCCCGCCATCTCTGGGCATACTCTTTTACTGTTTCCCTCTGTTTTCTCACCATCTTAGCCATGTCGTTTCGATCCAGTCTCACATCCGTATTGAACCGATAGTTGTGTCAGAACATCTCAGCTAGGTCATGCCAATTCTTGATGAGTGTATGGTCCAATCCGGAGAACCACTTGAGGGCCGGCCCTGTTAAACTTCTTTGGAATAATTGTACCAACAGCCTGTCGTCCTCGCCATATTGGCACATAGACCCACAGTACAACTTTAGATGTGACAGCGGACACCTTAACCCATTGTATTTTTTAAATTCTAGACATTTGAACTTGGCCGGTAATTGAGCATTGGGATAGAAATAGAGGTCTTTGAACTGAGTTCCACTCATAGTGTTGATGCCCTTCATCCTCCTCATTTCTTCCTGTAGATACTCGATTTGCTGAGCCAATTTTTCATCTGTGGCACTCTTGGCCTCTGTGGCCCTATACTTGCATTCGTCATTAGGAATGACCACAGGGGGTGGTCGATTCTGTGGAATATAGAGCGGGGGCCCCTGGTATTCAGGCACTACAGGAGGCATGGTGGTCTGTGGTCCTTGTGGAAGTTGTTCGGGTAGATCCTGATTTGATCCGAACGCATGTTGCTGTATTGTTTGGGCTTGTACGATGCTGGCGTTGGCTAACACGGGACTTACCATGATGACGGTGGAAGATCTGAGAAAATACGGAGGCTCCTCTGGTTGCTTATATTTCTTTCATTTGGCTACCTTTGGGTACAGAAGACCAAGCATTACTATCTTGTTTACAAAAAGAAAAATGCATGACATTTTATTAGGTCAGGTAAATTTATTTATTTTAAAGTAAACGAGTTTTAAAGAAAAGAGTTCTTCGGCTCGGAGCCGACATTAACATGAAGTTGGCATCAACACGGGACTGGCAAAATATTTTGAAAAAGAATTACATCAGCCGGAGTTGGCATCGACACGGAGTCGGTAAAATTAAAAAGATTTCATTAGCACGGAGTTGGCATCGACATGGAGTCGATAAAACATTTTGAAAACAAAATTTCATCAACACAGAACTGGCATCGACATGGAGTTGGTAAAATATTTTGAAAAAGAAATTTCATCAGCAAGGGACTAGCATCGACACAGAGTCAGTAAAATTAAAAAGATTTCATCTGCACGGAGCTGGCATTGACACGGAGTCAGTAAAATTTAAAAACGATTTCATTAGCACGGAGCTGGCATCAACACGGAGTCGGTAAAATTTAAAAACGATTTCATCAGCACGGAGCTGGCATCGACACGGAGTCGGTAAAATTTAAAAATGATTTCATCAGCACAGAGCTGGCATCGACACAAAGTTCATATCGGAAAAATTAAAAATGATTACATCAGCACGGAGCTGGCATCGACACGGAGCCGGTAAAAATATTTTGAAAAAGAATTACATCAGCCAGAGCTGGCATCGACACGGAGTCGGTAAAATTAAAAAGATTTCATCAGCACGGAACTGGCATCGACACGGAGTCGGTAAAATTTAAAAACGATTTCATCGGCACGGAGCTGGCATCGACACGGAGTCGGTAAAATTTAAAAATAATTTCATCAGCACGGAGCTGGCATCGATACGGAGTCAGTATAATTTAAAAATGATTTCATCAGCACGGAGCTAGCATCGACACGGAGTCGGTAAAATTAAAAATGATTACATCAGCACGGAGCCGGTAAAAATATTTTGAAAAAGAATTACATTAGCCAGAGCTGGCATCGACACGAAGTCGATAAAATTAAAAAGATTTCATCAGCACGGAACTGGAATCTACACGGAGTCGGTAAAATTTAAAAACAATTTCATCAGCACGGAGCTGACATCGACACGGAGTCGATAAAATTTAAAAACAATTTCATCAGCATGGAGCTGGTATCGACACGAAGTCGGTAAAATTTAAAAATAATTTTATCAGTACAGAGCTGACATCGACACGGAGTCGGTAAAATTTTAAAATTAATTTCATCGGCACGGAGCTAGCATCGACACGGAGTCGATAAAATTAAAAATCATTACATCAGCACAAAGCTGGCATCGACACGGAGTCGATAAAATTTAAAAATGATTTCATCAGCACGGAGCTGGCATCGATACGGAGTCGGTAAAATATTTTGAAAAAGAAGATTACATCTTGAATTTTGTACACTAACCCATTAAACAATTCATTTATGCAATGATTATCCACAAAGAAACTAAAAGAAATTTTATTAAACTATTGAAAATTATTTGACAAATAGGATTTTCATTGAATAACAACTTTCAATAACTCTAACTTAGACTTTTTTACATGGACGCTTGGATTTGTTTTGATCGTCATCAGGATTGCTAGGACAATTAGGCTTGCTTCTCTTGGTTCTAACGACTAGCTCTTTGAACTTTGCTGGTCCATCTGGATATCCTAAGGTGCGCTTGTTCCAAGTCTTCTCAATGAGATGCACTAACTTTTCAGTCAATGGTTCGGGAAGAAAGAATTCTTTGTGTTGAGGTAGCGAAAACTCTATAGGTACTCCGTATTGTTCTAGGATCGAGGCAGGTTGGTAAAAAGATGTCTCCTCCAGTCCAATCAAACGGACATAGTAGGATCCTTTGGTACCTAAAACAGGGTAGTCCGTCATCCACCAATGGCATCTCAAACCAATATGACGGGCAAGGCGAGAATCCAACCATTTGCCCCAAGCCTTAACTGAGTTGTAACGTACTAACATGTTTCTCTTGGAAAAGTACTTTGGCCTATACTCGAGGGTTGAAGGAATGTCCACAATTTTAAGACGATCGCAAAGCTACATATAAAGTAGGTGAGGGCTTCCTTTGAAATCCCTTCCCTCACCATTTTTTATGGCATCCAAACCTGAGAAGGTTTCAACTAGAATGAGAGGTACAGGATTGACTTTTCTAAAGAGCTGGGAAGCTATGTTTATGAAAGACTCAGGAACAGTTTGACCATCACTTTTGGAGGTCAGTATGTATTGGGCTAAGATTCCTAAACACAATCGATAGTCTCTAGTGGCTCTCCAAACTTCTGGTTTTACATTGATGGGATGACTGCGGGAGTGATATGGACTCAATAAGGGTACTAAATCCAATCTCCCGTTACAGACTAAGGACTTGGCTTCTTCTTTTGAAATATTTAGGCCTGTGGTGAGGTCACCAGAATATCCCGTCTTCAATGAAGGCCTGACTAGAGGACCTGAAGTAGATATCCCCATGATGCCACAATAATCTTCATGAATAGGACACAAGTGCATATGCCCAATGTAGAAGATGTGAAGATAAGGGTTCTAACGCTTAGCCATAGATCGCAAAAGGTTCCAATCTATCTCAACCTTGTGGAAGTACAGGACGCATCTCAACATGAATTTTTCAAAGTTGAATTTCTCTACGGTGTGCATCCCCGTGATGGTTGTTCTGACCAATTGGTCAATTGAGTTATTGCCTGCAGCCAACATCCTGATTTGACACAAAAGAATAGTTCAGTACATTTCCAAGGTCCATGTAAAATTACTTTTCTTTTGAAAAATTTTGTTTTTATGGAAAACTCTCTCTTGAAAACACTTTTTTTAAACATTTTTTTCCTAGAAAACACTTTTTTGGAAAACATACTTTCTGGAAAATATTTTCCTTTTGTAAATCACTTTTCTTCTTTGAAAATTTGATTTCCATTTTGATTTAAATGGACCGGCCTATCATGATCGTTGGATCGAGATGGACTGGGTCATTATTGAATTTTTGCAAAAAATAGATTCTTTATTGGGTTGGTGCACCCATTTTAATTTCTAAAAACCAAATTTTTGATCCTTGAGGACAATCATACACTCTAATCTCATCATTCACATACATCAATCATCAGGTTCCACTCAATGAACAACCCGGGAACACCCACGATAAGTTCGAGTTGTGACCTATAGGGAAAGTTTCTAGATTCTAAGCTTACTACGTGCAATGCATTTTTATCTGGCCACACTTGCCCAAGCACACCTATATACCTTTCAAGCGTACTCAATCAGACGGTACGTGGTGACTTGGTTTGATATACCGTATAGGTGATAATCTAAAACTTTAATTCACTTCTCTGAAGCCAAAAACAGCCAGTTTGATCCCCAATTGAGAGGTGGCGCACGATGCTGAGCAAGGGCCCACTTAAATACCTCTCGTCTAGAATAGACGTAGTCTATCCCCCTCATACAGTAGGGTACAGCGGGATAGGATCTTGCTTAGGCACTGGCTTTGACCAAGAAGTGCGATTGATGTACTTGGATTATCTTTTATATACCTACGGGTACGAGTCAAGAGTTGTAACTTTCATAAATGGTTTTCGCATCCCTTGAGGGGATCGACCACGTACTAGTACTACGTTGGCAATCGGGACATGTGATCGTGCGGCTTACAATAGGACAAAGGCTCAGGTTACTCCAACATGGGTGTATCAATATACCTTTTAGAATCACCCGATCAAACGGTATTGATGCCCCAGTTTTATATACCTTACGGTATGTGATTGGAGTTGTGATTTTCATGAATGACGTCGCATCTCCGAGGAGACCGGGCCACGCACTAGTGCCACGTTGGCTATTAGAGACATGCAAGCGTGCAATGCAGTAAAGTAAACGTGCTAGTGGTGTGTGCAAATAGGATAGGGTGTGCCCGGGGCATTTTTCAGATGAGTGGGCCCATTGGCCAGATCAAACCATTTCTACATGGATACCACATAGCTTAAAAACTACCAAGTATATTACATCCACATTACAATCATGTAGGCACATTAAAATATACCTATAGAGACCATAACCTTTTAGATAATCAGTCCATAAAGATAACACATTCATGGTTACGCATCAACCAATCGATTTTTTTTTCATCATTTTTTTTTCAATTTTTTTAACGAATGAACTAATAACAAAATGACTTCTCTTTTTTATTTTTATATTTTTTATGGTCCAATCGATGATTGCTTTGAATTTTCATTTTGATCAATCAAATAGTGGCGAGCGGTACGCCCTGAGTTAAAAAAAATGACCCGTTTGATCTTTTAAAGCTTTAAAACTTTTTTTTTTTTTTTAAATTCCAAGAGGAAAGTTTCTAAGACTGACGTAAGGAACAAGCTGAGCAAAAAAACATTTTTTTTTTAATTAATTTTTTAAAATCTTTTTTTTACTCATTTTGAGGCACATTGCCTCTGGTTTTTGGCTTGGGCCAATTTTTTTTTTTATGCTCTTTTTTTTCTAATCATTTTGTATCCCAACAAGACGTCAAACAGAAATGCTAGCGTAAACGATAGTAAACGAGCTCAAAAACCGATTCTGACTTGATAAAATCTTGTTAACTTTGTCACATTTGGAAGAAAATTTTTTTCTACCACAAATCGATATGCACTAATAGTTAATCGGAGATCGGACGAGAAAGTTACTATCAGTTTAAGTTCAATTGTCCATTCGACAAAAAAAAGGAAAATGATTTTTTATTTATTTATTATTATTATTTTTAATACTCATTTTGAAGCACATTGCCTCTAATTTTTGGCTTGGGCCAAAGAAAATTTTTTTTTTCATTTTTTTGATGATATGCATGCTTGAAAGGACATATAATCGGATAAATAAAGTAAAAACCGATTGTTTTTTTTGTTTTTTTATTTTTTATTTTTTATTTTTCACTCAAGGGAGTAAATAAATAAAAAGAAAACTACCTAAAAAATAAATACAACAAACAATGTTAACTTGCAAATAAGAATATTTTGAAATTTTTTTTTTCCAAAATGACCAAGTTGACATGAGGGTAGAGCTTTTACTCCCCAGTGGAGTCGTCAAGCTGTAGATACGTGGTTTCGTCATTATGATGACCACATCTACTAAGGTTAGGAGTCGCCACCATTCATTTTTGTAAGTGGGTGTGAATGATTACCCGATGTGCATTTTTTGAAAAATTATCGTTTTG
Source organism: Akebia trifoliata (assembly GCF_017979445.1). Taxonomy (NCBI): domain Eukaryota; kingdom Viridiplantae; phylum Streptophyta; class Magnoliopsida; order Ranunculales; family Lardizabalaceae; genus Akebia; species Akebia trifoliata. The sequence continues at coordinate 13,996,507 of NC_141376.1, read as the reverse complement.
GCGTTTAGTGACTCTCGATGGATAAGGTACAGATCAAATCTTGAGATTCGAAGTAAGCGGCTCGGTTGGAGAAAAGGGAAGGTGTTAGACACCCTTTTCTCCCCACTAAATAGTGGTAACCTCAACTCAACTCGATCATTTGATTTAAAAAAAAATGCGAGAAATAAAGTGTCACGTGTGTGCATTTGTACTGTAAGTAAGGATTTACTTTCGGCTTGATCATAGGATCATCTCATTGAAAGAGATGATCCTAATGGATCATTTGCCTTGAGATCCACTCATCTTAAATTCATTTAAAATAAATGAAGATGAGAGGGGATAATAGAAGAGGAAGGAGGAGAAGGTAGAGAGAAAAGGGGGGATTGCCTTGAACCCACCTTGAAGCTTCAAAGTTTTCTTTTTCTTTTCTTTCTTTCCTTCTCCTTCTTTGAGTCTTCTTGAGTCCTTAGTAGAATATGAGAGTATGAGAATGTGAAGAGGTGATTAGAGAGAGTAGGGATTTTCCTTTTTTTTTAGTGAGACTTGGTGTGGAGTTAATAAGAGATAATTGGTGAGAGAAAATTGATAATAGTGGTTGGTAGTGAGAGTTAGGGGGAGAATTTTTGTAGTGAAAGTTGGGGGGAGGATTTTTGTAGTGAAAGTTTGAGGATTTTTGGGAAGAGGAGGAGGGAATTTATAGATGTTGAGGGATTATTTTAGGAATATAATGGGGTGAAATAAAGAGAAATGGTAGAATGGTGTGGGATTTAAGAGAAAAGTGGGGGTAAATTAAAGATGATTGAAGGGCATTTGTGTAAGAAGGGTAAATGGGTTGGATCTTTCAACCCATTTGGATTGAGTATTAGATGGAATAAAATAAATGAAAGTGGTTGAGAGGATGGGATTGTGTAAGAGAATAATTAATTGGTGAAGTGAGTTGAGGGGATGTGATTTTAATAAAAAAAAGGGTTGTGTAAGAGGGTGGTTGATGATATTTTGGGAGGGTGTGGGAGATGATGCCATGTGTTAAAATGGGTGGAAATGAATGATTGAGATGGGTTGATGTGAGAGGTTGAGTGTTTGACTTGAGAGGATGGGTGTAGGTTTAGGTCATAGATGTGAGTTTTGTAGGGAATGATGATGGTAGATTAGGGGGAGGTATAGGTTAGGGGTGTGGGTAGATTAGATTTTTTTTTAGAGAAAAGGTGATGGGTGATGTGGGATAGATTAGGGGAGGTATAGGTTAAGGGTGTGGGTAGATGTGTTTGATTTGAGAGAAAATGTGATGGGTTGATGTGTGGGTAGATGAGGTTTAAAGAAAATTAATGGGGGTAGGTAGTTGGATGAGGGAGGTGAGATGGGGTGATGACATGTGTCATATTTGATTATCAAGATGGTGATTGGTTGATGTGGGTAGTGGTTGATGGGTTAGGGTTGTGGGTTAGATAATGAATTGGGTATGGATAGTGGTTTGTGGGCTTTTAGTGTATTGGTTTGGGTTTTAGGAGGGTTGTGGGTTATTTTGGCTTAGATGGGGTTTGTTTTGGGTTGGATTTTCGAGGGTAGGTTCATTTTAGGGTTTAGGTGATATGGGATCGATTTTAGGTTGAGGATAAGGTGAGAAATTGATTTTAGAGAGATGAAGGTTAGTGGGCCGTAAATAGGCTTAGAGTATTTTTGGTTTCGGCGATGGAGCGGTGAGGGTAGAGGAAGTGATAGATGTCCCAAGTCTCACATTTTTTGTTTTATTCATTTTTTTTAGATTTTGAAATTATTAAATTAATCAAAATGTCACGTGTTGGCAAATCGGATTTTTTAGGCCCGTTGGTGAACTTTATCGAAAATTTGGCGTTTTTTATTTTGGAAGCGGAGCGGTGAATATTGGGAAAGCGGAGGGTTGGCCGAGTCTTCTCGGCGGGCCTCCCAAACCATTAGGAGGTCTTAGGGGCCTTGGTTCGATCGAAATGTCACTTTTCAATGACTTGGGCCCTTGAGGCCCGTTAGCCCATTTATTTAAAAAATCTTTATTTTCTGGCCCTTTCGAGTAGTAGCCCGTTCAAATTGAGGTGTCTACATAACCGTATATGCTTTTCATCGAGATAAGAAGGAAAAGCATCAATGGTCCTCCGGCCACCTCCACGGCAGCAATGTATGAAAGGAAACTATGTAAATTAAAATGTTACTTTAGCACAACTCTTTTGTTTTTCACCACACGAAGAATTAATATATTTTTCTTGGAAAAACTTCTTAAAGAACAATGGCAGAGGTGTTTTTTCTAGTTAGTTCCTAAGTTGCAGGGCCTTTATTAATAGTCCATTACTCCATTTAGTAAAAATTTTATTTTTAATCGGTTCTTGAACCCCATTTTCCACATTTCTCGTGATTGAATGCCCTAATTATTTGAACTCATCGTTTTCATCCAAAAAAAATTTGGATCTTTAGCATCTCAATCAAATTTTGGAGATTCTATTCTAGTAAAAAGAATTTAAGAAGGAAGAATAAGATATTTTCAAGGGGTTTTTTTTTCATATTTTTTTGTTTTTGTTATTGGATGAAAAACGATCAAGAATGATTCTTTTGGTTTGAAATCATCTAAACAAGTTTTTATCTTAGGTTTTTAGTCAATCTTTCCATGTATTTTAGTTGGAAAAACTTGAAATCGAAAATGGGTAGGTTTTACCAACGTCGAGTTCACCACTTTTTATTGTCAAGTTCGACAATAAATAAAAAGTGGAGAACTCAACAATAAAAAGTGGTGAGTTCACCAATAATGAGGGGTCACTAAAAAATAAAAAGTTTACTAAATGGAGTCACCACCCATAACAGTGAACAGGGTTACCAACCGATAAATCTAAGAGTCTGACTAGTCTTACTATCTTAGTGAGGCAAAAAGATTTTATTAAGTCTCATCCATTATCAAAAAGACCTTGAAACGCATAAAACAAGTCTCACAGGTCTTCTGAAGAGACTGTGAGATCTTGAGAGTACTCTCTATATCGAAAGAGGGCTAATTGTTTTCGAAGAGATTGTGACATTGATTTTTTTTTCCCCAAAAAAGGAGGTTAGGGTTAATAAAAGTATTAAAATTGATAGTTAAAGTACAATTAGTAAAATATTTCAAAACCTATCTTGATCTGCATGTTGTTCATTTACCAGTTTAGCATCCTCTTTTAAGCAAATTTTAGACTCTCATTCTAATAGTTTTAATCTTATAAAAATTAGTTTTAACTTTGAGATTTTATTGACTATTTATTATCAATATTAACTTGAATAATGCATGGAAATAATGTGTCACAACAACACAATTTGGTGTGCGGCATGTTTAATCCAAATAACGAGCGAAGGATAAGGTGATGTCAAAGTGATTTTTCGTTCACAGAATAATGAATATAGAATTTCACAGAATCTCAGATGACTAATCGCATGAAACCCAGTGAGTAGTTTTGTAACTTGGAGATGCCCTCAATGCATATGGGTGCTTGTGATTGGTCCATCCAGGATTCTGTAAAATGATACAAGCTATGCAAAGTGCGAGAGGTGGACATATGCGAAGATCTAAGATAGAAGGCCAACTTTGTGTCTCGTGGGGTATGCGACTAAACATTCAACTTGATTAGTGACTTCTAAACGTTAGATTTGATCATTTATGATGGTTGATTTCTAGCATAAGTTAGGCTACTTTTTGTTACAAAATCTAAATTTTATATAAAATCCTCTCTCAAAATAGGTCATTCAAATATCAAACATTTTCATTTATGCTTTCCATGGGAAGAGTTTGCTTCAGAATTCATTTTCAACAAAATCATTTGAGAGTCATGATAATCATCCTGGCAAAAATCAGCATATAATATTCACGAGAACAAATTCAGCATTCAACTCGTCTCCATGTTGAGCCCATGAATGTGTGATTTAAAAAAATATATAATTATTCGGTAAAATGTTTTTTATTACCTTTCCCTTCAAAATGTTTTTTATTACCTTTCCCTTCAAGGATCTCACCACCCTGATTGATGAGAATGACACCACAAAGTCAAAATTCAAAATGAACGTCATTTTTACTTGTAGAATAATAGACATTTAGCATAAAATTTTCATAGGTTCATGACAATAACAAAAAAGTGCCATTTTTTTTTTTTTAATACTTAAAATATGGTAATTTCCTACCGTAACTCATGTTTTTGGACAAAAATACCCCCACCAACAATTTCTTTAGTAAGCCATTGAAGAATATTCTTCTAAATTATAACTTCCTCCCTCCCAACCTTTTATACCTACCAAATAGCCATTGGAGCTCTGTAACAAGGCTCTAGCTTTGAGGAATGATAATGAATCTTGTAGCTATGTCCACTCTCAGGATCTATTGGAACTTTTCTCCAAACATTATCACTCTTTCTTTCATTTATTTAAATTTATTTATATATTCTTGTCAACCTTGATATATTTTTAGTGTAAAATGATAATAAAAATCTCAATGATTTCGTGAAATTTTATAAGGTATAATTCATAAAATTTACCTAGTGTCGAACCTCGACACTAAAATGAATGTATTACAATGGCGAGCCTCGATGTTACCTATTATCGAACCTTGAGGAATACCTATAAAAAAATGTTATAATACATTCTAATGTCAACGTTCGATGATAGATAATGTTAAGCCTCGATGCTATAATATATTCATTTCAGTGTCGAGGTTTGACACTAGGTAAATTTTATGAATTGTACCTTGGGTATTTTGAAAAATCATTGAGTTTTTATCAATTTCCATTATATATATGATTTTAAAATAAATGAAAGAAAGGAGAGTTGATAACATTTGGTGGGAAGATCCAATAGATCGTGAAAAATTACTTTTTCTGATGCAAAAATAACAACCCCTAAGACCCCTAAACCTTTTATAAATTGCAATATGATAATTATTGAATTAACACAATGTGATTAAACTAATTTTTGCAACAAACACAAATTTTTGGTATAAGGATTTGATGATAATGATGATCTAATTACTAATTACTCAACATAAACAGTGATAATGACGAGAATTGGATCATTCTGTTTTATTTAATTAAAAGTCTGTCATACTTAAGTATAAACAACATATAGAGACTATAAAAAGGTTTAAATTTAACTTACAATCTGGATAGGCTCAAAACCTTTCTCGATCGAAGTCTTCACTGCATCCAATAAAAGTTGAGTCTTTCTACTGATGGCGGGCCATTTATTCTCCGGTTTTGAACCAGACTCCTTAATCCTTTTAACCAAGCTTGCAAATTCCGTCACCATGCGGGCTTCTTGGGGGAGATCTGTCGAGACGATATGCTTGCTTGGCAACGGGTTCCACCCTGTTACAAGTTCTGTGAATCCAGATTTCGATGAGAGAGTAAATGAAGCGGAGTCCTCCTCAAAAGGAATAACGAAGTCGTTAAGATGAAGGGTTCCACTTGTCCCAATCACAGTTAAATCCATGGTCAGATTGGAAAGGAAGGAACAGTGGTAGGTTGCTACCTTGCCATCTTCCCATTGAAAGCTAGACCCACATGATAGAAGTACTCCGGATTCGTTGAAAATGGGTCCACGGAGTGCGGTTGCGGTTTTGGGAAGTTCAAAATCTACAGCCCATAAAATCGATCTGGTGCAGTACCAACCAACGTCGCCAAGAGCTCCAAGGCCATCGAGATCTGATTTCACCCGAATATCGTTCTTGAGAAAATTGGGATCTGCACCAAATGTGAAGACACTGTGTACCTGCAAAGCCCATGGAAGACTGACTGACTATATCAAGAACAATTGTAGACACCTAAATGAACCATATGGAGTGAGGTTTCACCGACTGACACCCCAACTTTTATTATTACATCCCAATTTCTTAAATTATTTATCATACCCCAGTCAAAACACACCCTTCAAACATTACAAAGGTTTGGCTCAAATTATAATCTCAACATGACACAAAACATTATATATAACAGTCATTCAAACAATTTCAGTAGTTGTTTACAATAGTGATTAGGCTCATATAAAAGCCTAAACCCAAAAAAATAGAAATCTAGCGGAAAATAAAAATGAGAGAGCTGCTATTGGCACCCCAACTTTTACTTATTCTGAGGCATCCACTTATTTTCTTTATTTTTAATTGGGGTGTAATAAGTAAAAGTTGAGGTGCTAATGGCAGGTCTCTTTATCTAGGTGGCAACCATAATTGTAAAGGAAAATGTATATCTCATAAGAAAAACAACAGATCATCTATAGCCATTGAATTTTTTTTTTCCCCATGTTTCTTCAATCAAAAGCCCTCATAATCTCAACTAGTAAAATACATTACTTTTATATGAAACCTCTGCAAAATTAAGAACAATTGTCATTTTAATTAAAGTGCCTTGTAACTTGTAGAGACAAAACAATCATAAATCCCCTCTCCCCTTCTCAATAACAACCCACAAGTTCCCATTCCATTCAAAATATTTTGTTTTATTTTTAAATTACTGGATTTTCAAATTCTAGTGGGTTTCAATAGGTTGGTTTGTAGTAAAAATTGAATGATTGGAAGGCTTTTGCTAAGATCCTTACAATGATATCCATTATTAGTTATTCAACTTAATTATAAAATTATTATTTACTTTGCTGTTGGAACTCCAATAATATTCTTAAAAACAAATAAAAATGTGATAGAGAGCAATTATATGGTTATTTAAGTTGGAGGAGCGTTCAAGGGACATAAGTAAGAACAAGCTAAAACTTGTATCTCAACAGAAAAGCACTTTGTGCCTGAACTATCAGGTTATAAGTTCTATCTCATGCTTATGAAACAAGACAACAAAACAAAAGCAAAAAAAGTATTTCACTTAATAATTTCTGAGGTTTTATCTTAAGAGAAATAAAGCAAAGATATTGTCAAGAAAAAAAAAAGATAAAACAGAGAGAACACTTATATAACTGTAGAAGAATAGACGAAAATCTATAGAATGAAGACTAGATCAGCTGCATTTCTAGTGCATAATTGACAAAAATGTCCAGATCCAAGACTTGTTTAGCTTGATGATATGTACCAAAATATTGTCCCCTTGAGAAGGAAGAATAGGTTTCTATGACAAATGCCCATGAATGACATCTGAAGGGTCCACAAAAGGAAAAAATAAAATAGATAATTTCAATCCTTCAATTAAAGCCATTGAGAAGTCATACATCAATGAAAGCAATCAGCTTCTTAAGCTCTTTGTTAAGTTCTCAATTCACCTCCCAATGTACCGTCAGATGGCAGTAAGTGCACCCATCCTTCGATTGGGTACAACACATAAGGTAGTTTATAAAGGTATGAGTGTGAGCACTAAAACTTTTCAATATATGAGAAAATAGAAATTCTTCTAAACATTGGAAGCATTTAAACATCTTTTTTAAAGTAATTAAAGTAATGGTCTAGTGATTTCTAGCAAGAAGATAAAACTCTTCCCAAACTCAAGTACAAAGATTACTTGGATGTCTTAACCATGTCTCAAATTTTTATAAAGATCTTGTTGAAGAAAAAGCTTTGTTTTCTCAATGTCTTAAAAAATAATACTCTTGATTGGAATTTTTCACTCACTCAAGTAGTTTAAAGGATAACCAAGGAATCAATAACACTCCCTTTTTTAAATATTGCCCATCTAAAAGCCCACACGATCATTTAAAATGACACCTCAGACATAAGATATGATAATATTACTGAACAAAAAAATAAGTGGTGAAGAAAAATTGGAAAAATTTACCTCTCGAGTATGGATCTCGCTTAATTTAAATTCTCCACTTTAAAGAAAGAGATTATTTATATAGTTATGTGTATTAACAAAAATTTTAAGTCAATCTACTTAATCAGAAAATTCTTGTAAGAATTTTTTTTATTAAGTTCTTCTAAGAATTGATTGTGGATCTGTGAAAGAAGTTTCGGAAGAAAGATGTTTTTTTTGATATTTAATATTTTAATTTATCAAAGGAAATACTAATTTTTCTCTGTGGTTTACTTACTCCAGAATTTTTGCAGGGACATGGCACAACCGAACAAATTTAAAGTCTTACCTAGTCCCCAAAGGACATAATCACTAACATTAACTCCATCTTAAAGGCAAAGTAATAAACATGACTAAGATGCATCTACTCCCAAAAGAACTTAAAAAGATTCTTAAGAAAGATTATCATCTCAAAAGAGCTTTAAAGGAGAAAACTCTCAGAATTCATTAACACACAGCCTTTATGTACAGGACCACCTTTTGTCTTCTCTCCTTAAACCTTGTGACCTTCCACCACATTCTCAAATCGAATACCTTATTGCTAAATAATTTTCTTCTTCCCCTCAAAAACCTATTTCATTCTTGAACATACGGTAAAACCCATCACTACTATCAATATATCCTTGAAAATCTCATTCAGCCAAAGAAGGCAATTTCTTGGGCATTCTCAAAATTCATAATCATTGATGTCATTCCACGACATAGATAAGAATGTGGGAACATTCATGCACATTGTTGCACTTCTCGACAAACAATAGTTTTCTATAATGATTTCGACTACAGAAAGCCTGGGAAAATGTCTTCATGGTTCAAAACTGTCTTCAAACATTCATGGTTTGTCCAATTTGCTCAAATATTCCAAGCTCCATTACCATATTGGTTTGTTTCTTGGTTTAAAAAGTTTGGGGCAATTGTTCATATCCTCCATTCTCCCCTTAAAGAGGCCTTTCTTCAGCATAAAATTGATAATGTCTGGTATCCATATACTTATCATCTCCTTTCCTTCTTTGCTAAATATTGCATCCCCTGGATACTCAAATGGGAATTTGGTATTATCACCAACACTTTTCCTCCATTATTTTCTTGTCAAATATGCTAAAAATGGTGGGACAAATATGCTTTAAATTTTTATGCTTCAAAATTCTTTTCTACAAGGGGTTTATTTGCATAAGATTGATTCTGAATTTTTTTTTTTTTTAAACCAACAGGAATTTCCCGATCTTCTAAAAGTTGGAATGAAAAAGTTGACTAAGTCATTTTAAACTAAATGATTCACAACCCTCTCCGCTCAAGCAATCATTTTAAGCCACCTTTCTTTTCAATGGGTCATATAGCAGCCCAATCAACCATTATAATTTATATCGATCTTGTCCCAGATTGCTTTGATCGACTTCAACGTAGTTTAGGACCCGTGGTGCAACTTTGACTGACAGAATTTCTTTTGGCTTTATCTACTTTTATAAAGCAAACAGTTGATGTATTGTTAAAGCATCTTAATCATTTTTCGACTTCAATTTCAAGTCCTATGAATTCCAAATGGTTTTAAGTCCATCATCAATCATTGATGGATTCAAACATACTCCAATCCATGTATTTAATCAAGGATATGATCTGCCTGTCTAAAGTAAATTAATAGATAGTCTAGTTGTTGCCATGATCTCGGTTATCAATGGTCTTAATCGCTACTTTGATGGTTGTGGTCTTCTGTCCCGCCTCTTTCCTATGCAATATCTTGGTGGGAAAGTACATAATATTTTTTGAGGTAGTATGGGGATCATAACCCTATTTATAGGCCCTAACACCGTCTTTAACCCATCATAAAAGATGATTCATGCCTTAAAGGCAACATGGTTTCTACACAAACGAAACACAGTTTCTACTTGATAGTTAAAGGGGCACGTTTTGTACATGGTTTCTATACAATCAATGGATTCCACATTAACTCTATCACATACTACATGCCCTATTGTACGAGTAGGATGTGTTATGGACCCTTATTATGTATTGATTGATAACCAATTAAGTAGGTTCCATTAGCAATCCATTCCTTTGATTTGACTGTCGACATGTCTTCATGGTTTGATCTATGTATGCCCAATTTTATGAATATAATTTCTAACAATGACATGATTGGTGAAGGGCACTAAGCAATGCTACTGTAAAAAAGTTTGCCTTTCACAACACACATTATCAAAAGCCTCGTGGTTTGGAACCTTTTTTGACTCACTAGAGTCAAATCAAGATTGTTGAGTCAGAATCTTTAGGTGACTCTTGACTCTGCCAAACTCAGCTAGCTCAATATTCTCAGCTTTGACTAAGCAATCCGAATATGGAAGTTTTGACTTCAAGGACTGACTGTTAGCCTTTCACAAGATATCGGTTACACCCCAACATAAGAATATACCCATTTTTCTACTTTTTATTTTTATATTTTAAATTTATATCTTAACTTTATTAGTTGCACTTCTCAGCATTGCTACTATCGAAATGTATGTATTATTTTAAACTAATATATAAAAACGCATGTTTACAATCATGGGCAACCTTATTAAATTTCTATTTTAACCTTACTAGTTGTACTTCATTAGCAACATAGTTAAATTTCTATATTAACCTTATTAGCTAAAAGGGATTGGCCCAGTGGCAAGCCGGGCCTTGATAAGCTCCTTAGGAACCCCACAAAGCTATGGATTCCTTGGGGCCACCCTCCAAGGTCCGGTTGACCCTCGACTCAACCAATTGCACGCAGAACTTTCTAAGGGGGCGGAGTGCGTGTGTGTGTGACCGTAGGATTAGTCTCACCCGAAGGATGGGGATACCCCCGTCATTTTTTTTTTCCTTTTCCCTTTTTTTCTTTTTTGGAGTACAGTGAGGATTTTTTAAAGTGACGTGCAACTTGACTTAAATTCTCTTGCTGTAAATAGTTCAACAACTTTCCTTATCCTCATAAATTCCTTAAAAATCCTCTTTGCTATGATATTACTAACCTGAATTGAGCTACTTCATCCCTCACTACCAAATTTATTTTATAAAAATCTTTCCATATATAAATAAATAAATAATCGAATTTTCAGCTCCACAAAAAATTAATATACAAGTACAACACAAAAATATCAATACGATAACGGAAAGAAAAAAATTTTGAAAAAATTCCAAAAACGGTACACTATTCATTTTAATTCCGAAAATGAAATTAAAACATTTTCGTTCAAGTGGAAATTTTTTTCCTATTTTATAAAACAGTAAATACTTTCCCTGTTTTACTTTAAGTAAAACATTTTAATTCCGAAAATGGTAAATTACCGAATTTGGAATTAAAATGAATAGTGTGCCGTTTTTGGTAATTTTTCAATTTTCAGAGCATGTTTTGAAAAATCACCCAAATAATAATTTCAACGAAATTCTAATTCCAAATGCAAAAAATCTAACAGAATTTCTTTACCAATTTATTCTATAATATATTTCATACAGGTAAATAACAAAAAAATTGATTTGTTTTTTAGTTCCTCACAAAATTCATATATAATAGGAAATTATTAAAATAATAATTTGAATTAAATTCTAATGGTAAAATTTAACAGAACTTACCGATTTGAGTTGACCAAAACGGTGCGAATCGGATAAAAATTCTTTCATCTTTGCAGTCCTCGGATGATGCATCCACATGGTTCCATCCATGAATTGTACACCGTTGGACTCACAAGCCTCCAATATCAGATCAAACTCAGCTACATTCAACGCCACTGGTTTCTCCAGAAGCACGTGTTTCTTCTTCTCAGCAGCCAACACTGCCCATCGCAAGTGTAAGCTCGTAGGGAGAGGCACGTACACAGCTTCTACGTGTGGATCGTCAAGAACCCCTTCGTAACTACCGTAGATCTTGGCTGATGAAGGGAAACCATTTTCAGCCGCAAATCTCTTGGCCTTGTCGATCGAACGGCTCCCGATGGCGTAGAGTTCTGCGTTGGGAGACAGAATTATGGCTCGCGATACCTTGCGAGCGATCTCTGCACCACCCAGGATTCCGAATCGGACCGGTATTTCAGCCATTAATGGACTCTGGTTCAGAAACTAGAAGATAAAATTGTGGAAGATTTATAGGAGGCCGGGTTTTGGGCTTTTGGGACACTTTATTTCCAACAAAGCCAAGGGATGGGAATCTTTTAGAATCTTTAAGAAATGAATAACGATGAATTGACGCATCAAGGGCACAGAACCGCACATCTTTTTCCTGTGTATCCCGATGAAAACGTGATTATGTACCCTTGCCGCACCATCCGCGTATTTCCTCATTTACGAGAAACGTAGCACTTTTTAGTATTGTTGTTTAGGAAAATGCAGGAATGACACAAACGGATATTCAAATGTGACAAAAATGATGTGATGGCGTGCCTATAACCGTAGATGCCAAATATATTTGATTTGGATATTAGAAAATATTTTTATGAAACTAATTTATATTTAAAGCTCTTAAAATTAAAGTTGTAGGGGTCAAATTTGTGATTTGTCTCGAGATCTGCTCTCCTTCACTCGATCGATCTTGATTTACCCTTCAATTGGTGGTCCCTGCACTACAAACACTCTGACGTCCAAGTCACGAAAATGTTAGAAAATATGTATCTCACTTTAAGAAAATTTTGCATACCTTTTTCATAGTATAGAAGTCCCATTTATAGATTTCTAAGATAGTTTCCATGTTTTAGTAAGTTTCCTTATTCATCATTTTCTCTAATAGCATTTTTCCTTGATATTCTCCTATTTTGTCGGTTCGTATCCCATTCGAAGTCGGATTGCTTCATTTAGTATTAAATCTCGTAATTTTAGGGATCTACAATGTTATTTGGACCTAGACGTACTCTCCGACCTTGTACGTTATGTCGTTCGTTTTACTGATCACACATCTCTCTCGAAGGTTCGGATGCCATACTCTTGCATGTTCTTGCCACGTGTCCTGTAACCCAAGGCTGATAAATTTTCCCTCCACAATGCCCCCTCTCGGAAGTTTAGGCACAACCTAAGGTTCTAAGGCTCATTATCCAATCCTATGCCTCAAGGCATTGTACATGTGGTTTTGCTAGGTTCATTCCCCTTTTAATGGGCGTGTTGATTGAGCATCCCCAGATCCTCTTTTAAGGTCTTGCTTACGTGTTGATTCCCTATATGTCATATTTAATGTGTTGACAGAACAATGTGAATGGATTCAAAGAGGTGTTTATGTCTCATGTATTATGTTGGCGATTATTTACTACTTACACACACGTATTACACCTTCATTGGCTCTATTGCCAACCGTTTCCACTTGGTGACCTTGATCGTCGTGCCTCATAATACAAGTTTTTTACTTGGTGGCATCATCTCTTGAGGTTCGTCTTCCCCATCATTACTTGGGTTTTCAATGTGACTCAGGTAGTTGACTTCTCACAAATCTAGAAGACCCTTCTTCTATTTAAGGGACCACTTACCCCATTTCTTGTCATCTTCTCCTCTATCTCGCCCTAGTGCCCCTTGTCTCTTTCCATGTGCTTCTTTCCTAGATTGGTTCTTCTCCTTCTACTTCTCTTCGTCTTTAATGTACATTTCTCTCTTAACTTTCTTTTTGAATTTCTTTTTCTCTTATTTTCCTTCTTTTAAACTCTTAGTATAGAAAGAAAAAAAAAAAAACCTATATACCCCCTGTTAAACTGGAAATTGAATCTGTCAATGATCAATTCGCCATTGCTAACTCTATCCCCACCTCCTATACTAAGGCACTCGAACCCTTGGAACAATGGGAGAAGGACACTACAGTAATCTACTAGGATCAGCTCCTTGTTGACTCCAAATTCCCTTGAGTCCCTTAACTCGCCAAGTCCTCAATTTTTACCACAAGGCCCCTAGCCAAATGACGGCTAATTTTTACCAAATCATTCAAATGATTGAGTTGGTAAACTTGAAGTTGGCAGAGCATTATAGGCTCAGACTTGACGATATTCGTGCTCAGTTCACGATGAGCATGAAATTGCCTCGACCCTTTTTCACTAAATAGTGTAGAGGGGTCTGATTGGTAAATTGGGGTTTTTTAAAAATGAGAATCGCCACCTAATTTAGGTCTAGGAATCACAAATAACTCTGAATGCATACGGATCGGTCCACGAATCAGAGAAATGGGTAAGGGGTCAGATTACGGGTTTCGAAATGGGTTAGGCACTGAACCCGCCCAATCGAGATAATCAGTCTCTACTACAATCCAAAATTATCCTATGGTCAACATACAAAGACTAAAAATCAAACTAAGGTCCAATCATTATCAATCTGTACCGGGTTGGCCAAACGAATCTTACTACTAAGATTCTTCAATTATTATATGATTTCTCGAATTTCGCACAAAAAACAGAATTTATGAAAAAGCCCTAATCTCATATCATTTTCTAAAATTCGCATGATAATATTTCTCAAATCGTCTAAAATAAAAACTCATGAAATTTCTCAAATAGGAAAATTATAAATATAAAACTGCTAAGTTGGCAACTTATGAAGTTTCTAAATTTGAAATTTGAAATTTCCTAAATTAGAATTTGAAGAAAATGTGATGAATTCCCAAATTAGAAGTTTATAAAAATGAACTCTCCAAAATAGAAAGTTTTGAAAAAAATAAAATATCTATAATTAAAAAATCCAGAATTTCCATGAACATGAAATTTCTAAAAAAGAAATTATAAAATCTTCTAAATTGGGAAATTACTAAAATTTGAAATTTCTAAATTAGAAATTTATGAATATATGTTTTTCCAAAATAGAAAATCATGCAATTTTCATATTAGAAAGTTTCAAATATCAATTTTTCGAAACAAACTTTTGCTCAAAACTTTTCAAAGTAGAAAATTTGAGTGAAAAATTCCAACAATTTATAACTTTCCAAAAGAAGGATCTTGTGAATATGGAATCCCAAATTAGAAAAATCATGAGTCTACAATGAATCACTAAGTTGAAAATTTACAAAAAAAAAATGTTATAATGCTTATCAAATTGGAGATTGATAAATATCAATGCATACAAAATTTTCAAATTTAAAGAAAAAAATCCACATTCATCAAATTCTTGAATTAACTAAACGAACAGGCACACGTAATTTTCAATTTTTTCAAAATAATTATCATTCAACGACATGCATATTTGTTAAGACGAGAAGGGCACTAATCATATGGAATAACCTTAAAATAATACAAAAAGTTTAAACCTATATCATCATAAGCCATACAAATCCGATTCAAGCACAACAATTGTAAAATTTAAAAAAAAAAACAATTCCCCTAATCCTATTAACATGCGAAAATAAAAAATAATAATAAAATAAATAAATAAAATAGATGCATAAAAATATTCTCCTTGTCCTACCGATGTGCAAAGTAAATAAGAAAATAAAAAATGCATAAAAAAATATTTTCCTAATCCTAGCGTTATGCAAAAATAAATAAAAACTAAAGAAGATATATAAAATAAATATTCTCCTAACCCTATTGATACGCAAAAAATAAGAAAATAAAAAATGCATATAAAATATTCTCCTAATCTCATCATCTTGCAAAAGAATAAATAAAACTTAGAAAAGTATACATAAAAAGTTCTCATAATCTCTTTGATATAAAAACATAAAGAGATACATAAAAAATATCTCACCAATCCTATTGATACGTAAAAATAAATGAAAACATAAATAATACAAAAAAAGATTCTCCTAATACTACCAACGTGCAAAAGTAAATAGAAAAATAAATAAATAAATAAAAACTAAAAAAGACTTGCCTATAGAATGAAATAGTAGTGAATTGATTCCTTTAGATCCAACCTAAAGACTTGCGAATATTCGCGGCTGCGAAAAGACGAGAGTAGAGAGAGATGTACTGGTATGCACTGTGGTGGTGAGGAAGATGGCTGCGTTGTATTCTAAAGAAGATGATGGCTGAGAGAGATGGCTGGGAGGGTTGTGGGTTTTGACGTGAATGCAGCAGTGGGGTTGTTAGAAGTATGGCAATGGAGATGATGAAAATGAGTTGGGTTGTTGTAGGACCAAACGTGAGAGAGGGAGAGGAGGGCTGAGAGTGAGAGAGAAGGACAGAAATATGAAGGAGAAGGGGGCTGAAAAACATGGGAGAAATGAAGGCAGAGAGAATAAAAGACATGTGATTGATGAAGACTCAATAGAGATGTGGTCTATGGAGATGTGAAAAGAGAGGGAGAGACGTTGCAGGTGGGCTACGAGGGAGGTGCAAGCAGAGAGAGAGGTGTTGCAGGTGGGCTATGAGGGAGAAGAAAGAGGTGCAACAGCTACATGTTGGAGAAGGTCTATAATGGACTATGAGGGCCAAGAGTTGGGCAGAACGTTATTGTAGGGAAAGGAAGCTATGATAACAAGGAGTTGGTTGGGCAGAGAGAGGAGAAGAGGTGCAACAGAGAAGAAGATGAGTGCAGTCTCAAAGGGAAGAAGGGGTAACTTCATTGGAGAAGAAAACGTGGAGAGAGAGCAGGTTCTGAGGAAGATGTTGGGCAGCAATGGGCTGTTATAGAACATCAAAGTGAGTAGAGAAGGGCAGAACTCAGTCAAAAAAAGTGTTGCACCAAGTTGCAGCAATAGAGAAGAAGACAACCAATTCAAAAACAAATGAGAACTTCTTTGTTTCGTCCAGCTCCTTTTATAGAAGCTAGGGCCCTGTTCGTTTGGGCTTCAAAAGCCGGCTTTTTGAACTTTTTTGACTTTTAAGCCGAAGAAGCCAGTTGATCAACGTTCGTTTAAGCTTTTTTAACGCTAACCGATTAAAAAAAAAGCCAAAAAATGGCTCATTTTAAGAGTCGTCCCGTGCTCGCTTCTAAGTTGGGCTCTCGCGCGGAGCTAATTACCGAAATATATTTTAAGTGAAAATACCGAAATACCCCTGACTTTTAATAAAATTTTCGAACTGATTTTAACCTAAATCGAAAGAGAATCGAACTGATCCTCTTCGTCTTCTTCGAGCCGATCGATTATCAACCCTTTCTCCTCTCTCAACTTCATCGCCTTCAACCTAATCGATCGATTGTCCCTCACGTTACAAGAAACGAGAAACGTTTTACGTTTCTCATCTTCTCCAACAAGTTCGCCCAATCGACTGTCGACTGTCGAACTCAACTTCGTCTCCTTCAAACCGATCGAATCTCTCATCGATCCTTGTTGCACAGATCATTTCCTCCCTCTCTCTCATCTTTTCCTCATAACTAACCGAGTAAAAAGCCCCAACGGTGACGGCAGATCTCGTCTCATCTCATTACAGGCTGCCATTAACGATCTCTTCTGTAACAGCAGCTCTCGTCCCTAGCTTTCCTCCATTAACGATCAATTAAGGTATTGCTTTTTAATTTATTTATTTTTATTACTGATTTTACTGTAAATCAAATTGGGGAGTTCTTTTTATTATGGATTTTATTGTAAATCGACTTGATCTGTGAATGTACTATGGTTCAACATATGACTGATCTCGAACCTTGCAATCGACTTATATTCAGCACCTCTTCAAGTGACACACACTTCTCTGTCAAAATCTCTCTTCCATCTTTTTGGTAGAATCTGATTGTTCAATGGTATTAGAATAATAGGCGAGCTCGGTATCCATTGAAATAAAAGAGTGATTTTGCAACACAACAATAAAACCAGTTGTGTTTTATGGAGCTCATTGTTTAGTTGTTTGTGAAGGAACTATGATGCAACCAGTTTTTTACAAAAATGATTGGATGATTTTTTACCAAAATTTTGTACAGAAACATTATGAGAGCAGATGAGAAAAATGATTGGTAGGGACATCCCTCCTTTTGCTCCAATTTATAGATGAAAGCAGATGAGAAAATTGATCTAATTTAAGGTAAATTGGATTTCATAATTTTCCAACCACATCCATTATTGATCTCATTTTCTAGGATTCCTAAGTTCAACTCACCAAATATTTTGTTCATTCCCCATAAGAGTTTTTATGACAAATTTCTAGAATTCGCTGAAATTTTTTCCAAACCTACTCTCCAATTGAAACCATAAGAGCTTTGACTGTGTTTGTTATCTTCTTGAACATGAATTTTGATGCTGAAAGAGGAAATAATTAATTATTTTTAAGGATTTAGATGTCATATGAAACCATTTACTCCTAATCATGGGACCACCGTTGGGTCTTTGGATTGAACTAATTTACTCCTAAACATGGGCATTAATTTTATGACATCTATATTGTAATCATGCTAGTATGTTGTTTTACTTTCTTGTAATCATGTGGTTTTCATTCTCTATTTTTAATATAAACTCTCTTTAGATTTTGTATGACTTAAAGTTTATATGATTAAATGAGTAAAAGTTGGAGTGACAATAGCATCTCTCAATATTTATGAAAGATACTATTGGCACCAACTTTTACTTTTCTCTTCTCTTAATCCAATAAGCCTGTTAGTTGAATCTCTGATGTATTTATTCCATTAAAGTGTTCATTTAACGACAAATAAGATCTTATGTAGTATGTGTCTGCACACGCAACGGTTGACCGATGGGTTTAGTGTATTGTTTGATATTTTTAACATTTATTTACAGTGATATTTGTTTATGATAATTATTTGTTTGCTCATTATTCTTGTTGTTGTTACTTATATTTCAGAACGTTTTTTATTCCTTATTCTTATCCATTACTTTTCATTTTTTTTTAAATGAATAATCAAATTGTCAGATGCCGAGACAAAAAGTAACAGAACCAAAAGAAATAGAGTCAAAAATTGATTCCGCAAGATGGACACCCTATCTTCATAAGATTTGGGTTGATATCTGTGTGGAATTGGTTAAGAAGGGAAAGAGACCCGGTACTTCATTGAATGTATCAGGGTATTCATCTCTAATGAAGCAATTTCAGACAACGACCGGGCTTAGTTACACAAAGAAACAACATAAGAATCATTGGGATAAAACGAAAGGTATTTGGGCTAGATGGATTAAATTAAAAGCATGTACTGGAGTGGGTTACGATGCTGTTAACAATAAGATATTGGCGAGCGATGAATGGTGGAATTCTTGGTTGGAGGTAATTTTCGATTAGATTACCAAATAGGAATATTACGTTTATCAATTCAAACTTATAAAACAAGTTTATTTATTTTGTAGAAAAATAAAACTGATACACAATGGCGTTATATCGGACTGGAACATGTTGAAGAGTTGGACATACTATTTGGAGGGACTTATGCTACCGGAGAGTATGTTGCAAGCTCTTGTAATCCTGGTGTGCGTCCATCCACTGAATCATCTAGAGCAGTTGAGCACGAGCTTCGGGATGATGATGATGATGATGATGATGATGCTGCGTTTGTTCAAGAAACGCAACCACCAGAGTCCCAGCCATCAAGGTCCCAACCACCTATCGATATTAGTCCTGATTTTGATGGTGATGGTGATGGTGATGGTATCCCTCCATTTGTTGCACCATCTCGCATGAAATCTAGAAGTAACCTAGATTTTCAACACTCCAAACGACAAAAAATGACGAGTGCAGCTATGTTAGGACGACAAATTGAACGCTTAGTTGAAGCAGTGTCAACGAGGACGAGTGCAAGTAGTGCAACACCCCCACCACCACCTACACAACCCGGTAGCATTAAGGAATGTATTGATTTGTTGGATGCAACAACAGAAATCATTCTTAATAGTGAGCGGTATCGATTTGCACTGAAATTATTCAGTATGAAGAAGGAGTACAGGCAAATTTGGTGTATGCTGAAAACAAATGAACTCCGTATTGGGTGGTTGGATGGCGAAATGGAGGATGCTCGAGTTCATCATTCCAAATAGTGTGTGATTTTAATATGTTTGTGTGGTTTTAATGTGTTTTTTGTATTACCATCTTTCATTGATGGTTATAACTATATGCCACCCCTATGGTGGTATGACAATTCCTGTTTATTATTTTATGTTTTCCTTGGATTGTGTAATATGTCCGTTACGTGGTGAATGCTATTGACAATGTTTATTATATAGTGAATGTTAAACATATTTATCTTATTATCTATATTATTTGAATGTTATAGTTTTAAATGAATAATTTGTAGTTATGTATTTATACAGACTTATGAATTCCAATGATGATATTTCCACCCATGATGGTACGTCTACCGACGATGATATATCCAGTAATGATGAAGTTCATGACGTGAATGCTGTAGATGATGATTTGTCGTTAGATATTTTGGTAACAGGTACCATTGTTGCAATGCATCAATACATGGACACATTTATTTATAGAGAACCACATAGGAATTCTTGTTATATTGGAGCAGATTATGTTCGTGATGTCATTGATGGACTTGGTACCACATGCAATGATTTATTTAGGATGGAACGACATGTTTTCTTAAGTTTGTGTGACATATTAGAAGGAAGGGGTCTGATAAAAGATGAAAAGAAGATATCGATCCAAGAACAAGTTGCAATGTTTGTCTACACCGTGGGTCACAATGAAAGGCATAGGGTACTTAGGGCTACTTTTAAGCATTCATTGGATACTATTAACAAATATTTTCATGTAGTTCTTAGAGCTTTACTTGAAATATCAAAGTTTTTGATCGTTCCTCCTAATCTCAACGAAGTCCCTATGCATATACGAACCAATGAAAGATATTGGCCATATTTCAAGGTATTTTCTCAATGATTTTTCTTTATTTATCATTATTTATAAATAACGTCAAATATAATTAATTATATTTGAATTATGTAAATATAAGGACTGTGTTGGGGCGATCGATGGGACTCACATCAGTGCACATATCCCGTTCGTGCATCAAAATAGATTTCGAGGACACAAAGGCATAACACAAAATGTTATGGCCACTTGTGCGTTTGATATGACATTTACACATGTCGTAGCTGGATGGGAAGGATCTGCTAATGATTCTCGTGTGTTCCTTGATACTATTGCGAAGCCATCATTACAATTTCCACATCCTCCTCAAGGTTAGTTTTTTTAAGTAAAGATAAAATAAAATATTGAAAATGTCATTATTAATAAGTTGTCGTTTTTTTTTCAAGGTAAATATTATTTGGTCGACTCTGGATATCCATTGATGGAAGGCTACCTCGCACCTTATCGGGGTACAACATATCATTTACAAGATTTTAGAAGAGAGTCAAGGTCAAGAACAGATAAAGAATTATTTAACTATATGCATTCTTCTCTTAGGAATGTCATTGAACGATGTTTTGGGGTTTTAAAAGCCAAATGGACAATTTTAAAGTAAATGCCACGTTACAAATTTCAAACATAACGAGATATTACATTGGCTTGTATGGCACTCCATAACTTCATAAGGAAGCATGCAATTGCAGACGAAGAATTTTTACGTTTCGAGCAAGAACAAATTGTGGAAGATGAAGGGGGTGCATCTGAACATGATAATAATAATGAGCATGTAGATCGTCGATCTCGTGTTACCATGGAGAGGACAAGGACTGGAATAACTAATGCATTATATGCTGCTTATGATAGAGTTTAAGAACTTTGATATATTTTGAGTTTGTTATTAATGAAAATTATATATATTTTTGTATGACATTGTAACACTTTTGATTTCCGTATAGTATGTATTTGTTTGAATATTGTGTATGGGATGTTATGTGGATGTCGGATTGTATATAAGATGTTATGTGAATGTCGGATTATATATGGGATGTTATGTTGATATTAAATTGTGTATTATACAGGTATTTTCTTTATCAGAAAAATTTCATATGTCCATTTTTAAGAGGAAGTGCTGCCGAAATTTCGATAAAATCATAAAATTTATACATTGATTTAAATTGAAAATAATTATTTTAATAATTTTTTAATAGAAATTATATATATATTAGTGTAATTATATATTTATTGTATTCTTCTGATCATTTTTTGTGCATTCTGGATGTATTATCAACATTAAGGGTATTCTGGTCATTTTACCAGAATCCAGCAATAAAAAGCTGTAAAACGAACATGCTTTTTTGACTTCTGTGTTTCTGTAACGAACAGGCTTCTGCTGGATATGGCTTTTCAGGCTCTAGGCTTCTGCTTCTCCCAGAAGCCAGCTTCTGGAGCTGGAGCTGGCTTCTGTAAAGAACAGACCCTAGGTTTCTATTTTAGTCTTCTTTTTTTTTTTTAATTTATTTCTCCTTTTCTTCTTATACGTTCTCTCTCTTTCTTTATATATATATATATATATAGGGTCCCGTTCGCCACCCTTAGTTTTACCACACACTTTAACAAACGCGTTTTGTCTTACATGAGTTAGAAGTTTCGGAATGAGCTGATTTTTGGTGAGGATGATCTCTATGGTGAGGAGATCATCCTCACCAAAAATCAGCTCATTCCAAAACTTCTAACCCCATCAAAATAGATTTACAAAAAATGGACGGTCCACGATTTTTTAACGTGTAAACATGGGGCTAAACATTTCGGAATGGGCTGATTTTTGGGGAGGATGATCTTCTAATCATAGAGATCATCCTCACCAAAAATCAGCTCATTCCAAAACTTCTAACCCATGTAGGACAAAAAACGTTTGTTAAAGTGTGTGGTAAAACTTAGGGTGCTCAACATTTCCCATATATATATATATATATATATATATATATATATATATATATATATATTTTTTTTTTTTTGATCTCCTTTTTAGAGAATGATGGTGGGGATCCCATGCTACTTGTACCACGATAGCCCTCCGTCGATGAGTTGTGATTGGTAAATTTATTTTTTGATTTTGTTGGTTGATAAATTTTTGTTTCGGGTTTCAATTTGATTTTAAATTGGGTTTTGTCGACATTTTAATTTAAATTTTAAAAAAAATTCTTTTAATTTGAGTTTGCATTCAATTTCGAATTTTGATTGTTCAATTAGGAATTAATTTCAATTTGATTTGATCGATTGAGTTCGATTTTGAATTTTGAATTTGTTGATTTAATTTAGTTGGGTTTCAATGGAATTTGAATTTTGAATTTATTGGTTAATTGATTTTTACTTTTTTGATTGGTTGATTAATTAAAATTTTTATTTTGATTTTTTTGATTAGTCGATTAATTAAAAATTTTATTTTGATTTTATTGGTTGATTGGTTTTTTAATTTTTTAATTGTTTGATTTTTAATTTGAGTTTGATTTTTAATTTTTATTGTTGATTTTTTATTTGAGTTTGACTTAAATTTTATTTTCATTAGATTGAATTTTTAACTTGGTTTGATTTTAATTATTTTTCATGTTTTCTTAATGATTAAGATCTCTATGTTAGAGTTGGATATTGAAGGGTATTTCGGTTATTTTTATGATTTTTCCTAAATTTCTCTGTTTTTATCGATTTGGATCCTGTTAGATTTGAAATAATATTCTGAGTGCAATGGAGGTGCTTTCGAGATTTTCTGGAGGTCTGAAATTTATGAGGGGTATTTTCGTCATTTTGGTGATTTTTGCAGATTTTTACGAATTTTAGCGTGAAGTTTCTTTCAGTCCCAATGTGATTATTTCTAAGTTTCAAAGTTGTATTTTTCTAACGTGGCGAGATCTCTAAGTTATCGAAATGTGTAACGAACCTAAGTGTACGTATTTGCTAAATCGGGTGTCAGGTGTAGCGGTCCTAAGCGTGCTTAAATTTTTATGTCGAGTTGTAGCAAGTAAGGGGGATGAAAAGACTAGAAACAAAAGGAATTAGGAATAGTACTCACAAGCCTTTGAGTTCTTTGCGCTTATTATTAGGAATTCATGACAATCGGACGACGAATTGTCAAATTAGGCAGATGCAAAAGTGGGGTATCTACAGATGCTCCTCTTTGACAGAGGGTGGAAGTAAACTAGATGGTCAATCTATTGTGGTAGATAGTGCGATATCTGAATGCCAAAGCCAGTGATAGTTCATTTTGCAGTCTAATTCAGCAATTTGTCAAAATGTCCAGATCCTTGAAGGTAAGCTCTCCTTAGGCTAAAAAAATGTCAAATCGTTGAATTTCGAAAAATTCTTCTTGATTAATGCAAATGCAATGAGAGTGCGTGTATGTGCAATAGTGTAGTAATGATTTTGAAATGGTGCATCTCCATTATGCGCATTCATGTTGGGAGGATAACAAACTTAACAGTGAAAAACTGCACAAGGTTAACATAAGATCTGAGCAAAACCTAAGAAAATTATGAATTAAAAATTGAATGAATTAAACATAACTGAGCACAAATTGAGCATAACTGAGCATAATCTGAACAAAACTAAGCTTAAGGTGAGCATAGTCTGAACATAATCTGAGCAAAATCCAAGAAAAAATCTTAGTGGGGTCTTAGCATAATCTGAGTAAAATTTGATAAAACTTGGTGGGTCAGAGCATAATTCGAGAAAACCCTTGATGGCGACTAAGCAAAATATAAAAAAACTCTCGACGGTGTCTGAGCAAAATTTGAGAAAATCCCCGGCTCCTGGCGGTGTCTGAGCATAATCCTAAAAAACCCCCAACGGTGTCTGAACATAATCTGAGAAAATCCTTGGTAGTGTTTGAGCATAATCCGAGAAAACCCCCGGCAATGTTTGAGCAAAATCCAAGAAAACCCCCGGTGGTGTCTGAGCATAATCCAAGAAATGTCTGAGTAAAATCCGAGATAATTCTTGATGGTGTCTGAGTATAATCAGAGAAAATCCTCGGCGGTGTCTGAGCAAAATCCGAGAAAACCCTCAATAGTGTCTAAGCATAATTCGAGAAAACCCTCATCGGTGCCTGAGCAAAATCTGATAATGCGGTGTCTGAGCATAATCCGAGAAGACCCTCGACGGTGGATTTTCAAAAAAAATGAATCTCGGACCAACATTTTAACTTCTTTTTGAACCTTGGGTTTTTTCAAAAATTGCTAGTAAGAGGGTAACTTAATTCAAGGTTAACCTTATCCTTTGGGAGGTTTTAGAACAAAATGTTCCTAGTTTGACAGGAAACATGGTATTGGAGACAATTGAAAACTATTTGAAAAAGAATGCACCTAGTGTAAGGAGAGGAGAGGAGAGGAGAGGAGGGGAGGGGAGGGGGGGGGGGAATATAATTTTTATAAAAAAGAAGTGCCCTTGTTATGATAATTTGAAA